>NC_081853.1:47094406-47733434 GCF_963259705.1 Myotis daubentonii | reverse complement strand
AGGAAGGGACTATTAGAAAGTGGCTTTTCATCAGCACTTCCCACACCACTCCTCATTGTTGCCTGATGAGCTGTTTGGAAACTGGCTCGGTTGCCATCACTGCGGATCATCCAGGAGGCCACCTCGGTGGCACTGGCGTCCCCTGACAGCGCTCAGCCACTTGATGGAGCGTGGATGCCTGCACCTGCAGGCAAATAACGGGCACGAGGTAATGAGTTGATAACATCGGAGCCCTCCACCAGAGGGGGGGGGGGGTCCTCAGGCCTCAATCGCCTCCATAAAACACCAGCGAGCAGGAGCTGAGCCTGTTCCTGTTTCACCTGCGCTGGGAGCAGCTTTGGAGCAGCCCCGACGGAGACGACCGGCCTGCAGGGGCCCCTCTGTTCCTGGTCCAGGTTAGAGGCATCGGCAGCCGCTGGCATCCACTCCGCCAGGACGGGCCCCAGCAGCCCAGCCTCAAAGGGTCTGGAAGAACCTGCGGGGCTCCAACCCCAGGAACGTGTGGTTTCTCTCAGCCTCGCTGAACGTGGAGCGCATCGTTTTCTGAGAGGTTGGTTTGTCCCGCTCTCTAAAATGGCTCCCTGGATGACAAGGGCGGTGCACATACCATTCACTCACCAGTTTGAAATGCAAACTTCCCCCTGGCCGGGTAGCTCCATGGGTTGGAGCATCGTCATGATACACCAAGGTGATGGGTTCGATACCCGGTCACGGAGCATATAAGCAACCAATGAATGCCTAAGTGGAACAACAAATCAATCTCTCTCTCTCTCTCTCTCTCTCTCTCTCTCTCTCTCTCTCTCTCTCAGTGGGAACAACAAATCTCTCTCTCTCTCTCTCTCTCTCTCTCAATAAAAAGTGTTTAAAAATACAAACTGCACCTTCTACTCCCATCTCCTGGCTCACTCCTGCAGCACCAGCCCCACCCAGCACCTGGCTCTCCTCAGAGAGGAATTAGGGCCACAGACAACCCACAGGAGACAGCGCCCCGCCCGGCCCCCCTAAAGGAGAAGACAGGGCTTTCCTTGCCGTCTCTTTTTCCATAGTTGAGGTTGAGGTTGAAATATAACAAAATGGCTCCTTTTTTCATCAAAAATTATTTCTGCCAGCCACAGGGAGGGTTTCAAACCAGACGCCGCCTCTCAATGGTTTAAGAAACATGTGCCCCGAAGCATCACCTCAATTCTGTCGCCCAGAACGCGGGTGCTTTTATCTGACCCCAACATCAAAGGGACGGTATGAGAGACATTCGTACCATATCTTTAAGGTGCTTGTGGTTTCTCAGAGAGAGAGAGGGAGAGGGAGAGGGAGAGGGAGAGAGAGAGAGAGGGAATGTCCCATGAGGGAGACTCTATAGGAAGTGTTGGCATGTCCAAAACTGAATGAGACCAGTTCCCTGACCACAGGCTGAAGCCGACCTTGCAGCGTCAGTCCCAGGACCCACCCTGGCTGCGGGGCGCAGTCAGGAGTCATGCCGAGCTCTGCGCCCCGACCCACCCCGCACTCGGGGGCACACCTCATCCTGAAGCTGGTCACAGCTCGGGGCCTCTCAGGCCTCCGAGAGGAGGGCCAGTCCTCCTGCCCCACCCACTGCCGCGGCCTCCCTGGGTCCATCATCACCTCCAACGACTCCATCGCCATTCCTGCACCCAGACTGCCAGCAACTACCCGCCATCACTGCACCAGCACCCATCGCCATCTCCAACGACCCCTACCATCCCCGGCCACAATCCCACACACACCCCCTCCGACCCATGTTGGTGAAAACTGGGCCCATACACGGAGGTCAGGGAGCGGCCACTCCAGTTGCCAGGTGGCAGGTCTCACCAGCAAGGGAACCTACTCCAGAGGGTTGTCTGGGGCCGTCACAAGACGGGTGGATCCACACCGTCCACCAGGATCTTAAAGCTCAGACAGAGGCTTGAACCGGGCCTGGTCACGTATTCCGCACAGAGGTCTCACCAGCACGGACTCCCTCAAGGCTGCGTCCTTGAACCTGACTCCCACTGTGGGCACGGTGGGCAGAATGTACATTCGAGCACAAGGGCAGAGGAGGGGTGAGGAGCCTGCAGCTGCCAGGCCCAGCTTCTCCAGCACTAACCGGCAGGCACATGCTCTCAGTGACTTCCCCCAGCACCCGTCACCACCACTGCCCCCATCCCACCACTGCCCCCATCCCTGTCTCACCATGGCATGTTGAGGGGACTGGGTCCAGGGACATGAGCCCGCTGGTCCAGCCGGACTAGCAGACTTGGGTTTGTCATCAGAGAACACTTCACAAGCTGCCTCGGGCAATCACAACAGTCATCCAAGCTCAGCCTTTGGAGAGCTTCCTGTGTGCCAGGGCCATGCTGCATGCGCTTCCTGTGTTAACTCACAATAACCTTATGCAGAAAGTGCCATCCTGCGCCTTTTTTAAACACGGGGACGGGGACGCTGAAGCACAGAGGGGCCGCGTGATTAGCTTCAGGTCTTGCGGCCATTAGGTGTCAGATCTGGGACTGCGCCCAGGCCAGCCCGAGTCTGGCACACCGTCGCCTCACAGAATAAACCTGCGGCACTTTAACGAAGAGCATGAAGTTCACTGGGGTATCGTGGGTGCCTGGCTGCTGCTAACTGCCTGCCCCGTGGACACCACAGGCCCAAGGAGCAAAGCTAGGATCCTCAACAGCAATAGCCAGGAATGGTGCTGACGGTACACGCCTTGCTTTCTAATTTCATGAGGTGGGGAGTATGACGCCCGCTTTATAGATGAGGAAACTGAGACTCAACTTGCTTGATCAACAACGTGCCTGGTGGTCATGCAGCAGACATACCCCAAAAGACCCTATGCAGAGTAGACATGTTTATCCAACGTGTGCCAAGCGTTCTGTGCAGCATTCATGCATGAGTGAAGGAATGAGTGAATGAAAGAAAGACAGAGAGGCAGGGAAGGAGGGCGGGAGGGAGGGAGGGAGGGAATAAAAGAAAAAAGAAAGGACAGTGTTACTCATAATTAAAATTACAAAAACAACAGCAACGATCATTAAAGGTCAGAGAAGCAGACAGGGTAACAGATGTTAATTGGAGAGTCAGTGGGTGGGGCTGCACTCAGCACTGGATACCCAGTGGAAGTGACCCCTCCCACACAGCATTTCCCTGCCTTTCCTTCCGCCTGGCCTACTTCAGGGCCAGCGAGGTTTGCAGAGCTGGGCCTGCGTTAGATGCTGACTTGTCAAAATGGCTGCTGCCTTTAGCCATTAGACACTCTAAGACCTCTATTCTGAGTCCTGAAATATATACAGTGACCTGTGTGCTGATGTGGCCAAAGGACAAGGAACGTGTGAAATTGTTCCCATTAAAATCAGCCCCGGGGGCAAACACTGCAGAACCAAGTGCAGGCCTGGCTGGGTCCCGGGTTTTTATTATAGGATCACATCCTTTCTCTGCCTGTAAAGTTCTACGCTCCCGCCCTCCTCCCCACCCGCCTTGGCCCCCTCCCCTCTCCCACTCCCAAACACACCTTCTTCTAACCGCCTTTAATTACGGGAAAGCCTTCAGCTAGGTTTCCACCCTAAAAGAGGGTCTGTTCCTATTAGAATATCAAATCGAGTGTACTCTCTGCTTCACAAGGTATGCTTTCGCTTGGGGGTTTGGGGGGACAGGAAATGCGCCGTGGGCCCTAAGAGTTCTCTCACGCCTGGGAGACTCACTGTTTTGTTTCACAGCTTCCTCGATTCACAATGCAAGGATGCTTCAGCTCTTGGCAGGGAAGCAGATACAGAGCCTCTTCGCAGGGCCCCCATGACATTGCTAAAGGTAAAAGAGAAAACTTGAACCAATTTTAGAACAAGAGTTGAGAGGGAATAAGAAAAAGCCCTGCTGTGATCTTTGAAAACATTCGTTGGGAAATAGTGCCCTCTTGTGGTCTAACTGGAAATTGTCACTCTTCCCCAGAACGTTTTCATTAATAAAACTGGAGGTTAATAAAACTTTCTGTGCCGTGAACCACATGGCGGTCAGGTAGAGCCTGTGTAATTGACAGAGAGCCAATTCTATTCATGTTTAAGCACCTAGAGGGGCCAGTCCTTCAGGCATTGCCCCACCCTGAGGACGGATTGTTACCTGTTTCACCGAGGATATGGAGGTGGACAGCGGGCATGTCTTGCTCAGAATCACACAGCTGCTGGGGGACGAGGCCAGAACTGGGGCCCAGGTCAGGCTGCCTCTAACAACCCATTAACGATGAGTAGGTCTCGGCACCGCCTGCCAGAATCTGAAAAGTTTATACCGAGGCCTTAACGTGGTTCTGTCACGTATCCGGTCCAGAGTCTCTCAACACCTGTTTTTCAAGGTTCCGACCTTAAAACTGGTTCCTAGTGAGAATGGTGGGCCGCGAGACATTCCAAGGACAGGGGAGTGGGAGTGGGAGTGGGAGTGGGGGGGGGGGGCTCCAATTCCCTGGATGGAGTCCCTGGTAAGGTCAGGTCCTCTCACTGCCCTACTCCAGCAGGCCATCCCTTGTGAGTGGCTCTTATGATCTCAGCCCCCCTCTTCCACAACATGCACTAAAGCATTAATCAGCAAGAGGTTTCATCTGCAGGAAGGCAGATACCACAGAACTACAGGCACATGGAAGAGAAGGCACAGATTAAGGGAACATGAATGCAGCGCTGCCATCAGACCACGCGTGCAGATGTGCACAGCATGAACATTCTGCGCTGTCCCAGACGGCCCAGTGCAGCAGGTGGCTGCGAGTTGAAGCTTACCAACCCACGCACACAAGCAATATCCATTTCCTTACTTATTGAGGTCATTTGTTTCTGACGCTAAAGCCCATCCCATGCAGGGTGATAAAAAATAAAATAAATAAAAAATAAATAAAACACCTCAGACTCGCCTGGCCGGAGTGGTTGATTCCCAGGAGGTCACGGTTCATTTCCAGGTCAGAGCACATGCCCAGGCTGCAGGCTCCATCCCCAGTGGGGACATGCAGGAGGCAGCCAACCAATGGTTCTCTTTCATCATTGATGTTTCTCTCACTCTCCCTCTCTCAAATCAATAGAAATATTAAAAAAAAAAACAAAAAACAAAAAAAACAAACACCTCAGACTCACACATTGCTGGCTGGCTCCCCAACCCAGGTCCTGAGTCAGTTTCATGCTGCCCACCTAATGGTCCCTTCAGCCATGGAAGCCCTGCCTTGCTGGGAGCGTGCCACCATCCCTCTATACCAAAAACTATCCCCTCCGAGATTTTGTCACTTCCTTCAAACCCTGGCCCAGACTCCAGCTTCTGCTCCCCGACCTAGCACCACCACCTGAGGCAGGAACAAGCAAAGGGTCTCTAGCCGGAGCTGAAAAGGGGAGAAAAGCATGGAGAACTCCCTGCCACAAATTCACATCTTAATATACTATCACCTTCAAACCAACTGTCAGTTCAATTGTTTTCTTTCCTGGAATATAAATCCTTGAGAGCACATGTAGGGGCAGGTTGGAGGGGGGGTGACGGCTGGGAGCAACTAATCAATGTTGCTCTCTCACACCAATGTTTCTCTCTCTCTCTCTCTCTCAAATCAGTATAAACATATTCTTGGGTGAGGATTTTTTTTTTTAATGATTTAACTATGCCCAACTTTTCTATATTTAAAATATACATAATAAGAATTCGGACTTCATTCTTGGAGTTAGCTTATTCACCCTGAACTGTTGAAAGGGATACAAAATCAACAATTTAGGACAAATTGTGTATCCTGAGCTACATAATAAAACAGTTGTAGCTGACCTTAGCACATGGGAGAACGAGGAAGAAAATATGTTTTAAAAGATAAACGCGTTTCACCACCCCCTCCAGTGCTCAATTAACATAAACTTGTCAAACATTTTCAAAAAATCAACCCAAAAAATGACACTTGAAATTAGTCATCTGAAAAAACGGAGGGAAAACCATAACAAAAAACATGGTCATGGTCCGTCCATGATAAATCATAGGGTGGACAGCTATTAGGAAAACATTTAAACATTGTCTTCGTTTTATAGTCTCATGCACTTAGTCAAAGTGGCTATTTTTTATTCCCAACCCACCATTTGTTAAAGAAATTACAGAAACTATAGAGCTGAAGAATAAAAACTTTAAATAAGAATTCATACTCCAAAGAAATAAGAATCTTTCAACTTTTATTTCCAGGATACATTCATCTGGAACCTCTTTGTTTCTTTACAATTTCCCCCCTAAGAGAAATGAATACAATAAAAATATAATCCAACTACCAGCAATGTTTGTAACCAGAAAAGAATCTAAAATCTCTGGTGTGATAATATAGGATTTTTTAAAAATATAAACTTCATACCAGAAATAAAGCCTGAATATTCTCTTTTTCTTTAAAAATAGAATTTTTCCTTCTTTGCCCTTCCATGTAAATCTTATAATCACCATTTAGTTTTAAAGTCTACAGTTAAACTAGTAATAACAATACTATAGCAGTTTTTTCCTACTTTGTATCCTGTTCCGTAAGTCAACTAAGAATTGCAGTTGTTTAAAAAAAAAAGATGCCACTAGGTTAATAGCAAGATTCTTCAAGATATACCGATAAAAAAAAATTCCCACTAGCAAACTAAAACCTACTTAACAAGTTGCATTGTACAAAGCACTTTTGCAAACTGTAAAGCTCTCATGGAAAACTTTTTACAAAATGTGTTGGACTAGAAAGGCTAGTTCAACACTGGGATAGAAGGTCAGGGACAGAAGGCTGTGAAATCTTGGTCTTTGTTCTGTAACATTTAGATTTGGGGAGGGGAGATTAAACATTGCAAAGCTGGAGGTACGGGTACATGGTTATATCACAAGGACTGAATGGTCTGCAGTGATGTATGAGTATTTTTCTTAACTGAGAATAGAGAGCAAGGGGCAGAGTAACAGCCAGGTACTTTACACGAGACTGAGAGATCAGACCACCCGTCTGCGACTAAGAAAAAGAAATGTTAGTGTTTGGTGGCTCTCTATCCAGAGCTCCATCACTGGAAGTATAATCCATTCTGAAACAGTGTTCCAAAGTCGAACCTAAATGGACTGGGAATGGTTTCCCAAAAGATCATCAAAAAGTCTAATTATAAACACAGGTATTAACATACCTGAACTAGAGAGACACTCTCCTATCGCCAAAACAGCATTATCCAGGACACCTTTTTCAGGGTATTTTGTAGGATACTGGAAGCTAAGCAAAGGATAAAAAAGTTTGAGAAAAATGAGCCCAGTGAAGGCTTCATTCTTGTTTGCTAGAATGCAAAATAGACTTCAGAGAAACGTCTTTCCATGAGCCAACAGGATGACAGCAGACAGGCCTATAAACAGACCTGCCGAGCCTTGGTCATCGGCACCTAGACACAGATGGCCAAAAGAAGCATCCTCGATTACCTAAGGGGTGAGTGAATGGACAGGAGGAATGGTGCTAGGCTGCTGAGCAGCTCCGGGCATGCTGGAAGAGGCTGGCACCAGGGCTGAGCCCGTCTCCTAGAATGTTTTAACCATCTTCCCGTGGCGCTCTGGGAGCAGGCCTACCTTAGCACAGGAAATGGGCTAAAGGCCTGATAACTTCTCTTTTCGCCTTTGGATGCACTTACTCTTTCTTCAGCACCATCTTTCCCCAAGAGAATATTCAGGCCAACTTTGTTTTTGTTTTTTTCTGCATTAACAAGAGTTATAAACTAGCAATTTGGAACACCCCTCTCACGGAGTATCTTATGTTAGTATATGACACCTTGAGTAATAAGAATGTATAACTTAAATGTCATTTACACAAGAGTCAAACAAGCCATGTCACACTTGATGATTCCACATTAATAAAATTTAGCTTTGATATGTAAAAACCTATCTTTTGCCAAGGTTTTAACTACTGGACTTTAAACCAACTGTAATATTCCATGTAAAGGTAATTTATATTGCAGTAATATGCCTTCATGTTTTCTACATACAACAAAGATTTTGAAATATACATATATTTTAAAACCAATTCACTCTTTTTTACAATGACACCTTCAATCCAACATTTAAAACATAAACCCAAACTGCCAATGAAAACCACAGTGTACCAAGTGACAGTACCATTTAAATGAAACAATAAGGCAAGAAAATGTAGGCATTAAAACTTAAAGAATAAGCATAAACTAATCCATTGGAAAACTGCTCATATGCCTGATGTGTTCAGAAATGAATCTCACGCAGAACAGATCCCACTGTGATATCAAACAACTCATTCCTTTCTCATTTTCTCATTCCATGAAGCATGGCTCACTACTTTTACTGAGGTTTATACAGTGATTAGTTATCTTTAACAGCAGAGATTAATATTAAATACACAGCCTATTCCAGAATTGGCATATGCTCCCAACAACTGTTTTGTGTGCTCCCTGAATTATAAAATAGTCCAATCTTTAGGAGCATAAAAATGAAAGGGCTTAAATCTACTCACATACATTGTGCACTAAATGTTACCAAGTTAAGACAGTAAGGTGGAAAAAAGAAGGGTACAGTAAATTTTCTTTAAACAATCCTGTTTATATTAGACAGTATTGTAAATAATGTATTTTAACCAGGTTATAAAAAAAATAATTACCAGAATTTGTACCAATTTCTTGGAGAAATTAATAAAACAATAAATATACATATTTATTTGTATATTTATTTGAAGAATCTTTGGTACCAATTGTGTTCCTTCCACATTATAGGACTTTTCAAAATAAATTTCAAAATTAATATATTAATCAGCACATGAAAGATAAACTATGATACTTTTCATTTTCCCATAAAATGTACTTGAACCTGACTATTAACCTGCACTAATCATGCACTTAAACACAGTATCTGTTTAACTCATGTACATATAAAATGAGACTAATACTACAAAGAAATTAGACAGTAATGAGAATCAATGACAAAACATAACAATAAAAACTGTTCTTAAGTAATTTATTTTTAAATTATAAGATTACAATGCTTTGATTATGCAAAATAGCATAATGGAAATTAAACCAAATCAATAAACCAAAAGAGAAAGAAAACTTGGTTTTCTTGAATATCAGTATTTAAACCATCACTGTAAGTATCTGGTAACCCAATCACAGCTTCTGTAGACATAAGTATATTTATTTCAAAGGTTTCTCTTGTGGGTTTAATTTCTTATTTTCAACTTTTATGAACTGTAATATAATTTATTTCAAATCCTAGTATACCTAGTGTTTATACTGCAACAGCAGCAAATCTCACATGTGCAATCAAATGTGGAACTGGGGCACAGCTTTCAGTTTGTAGCCGCAGACAGAAATTATACACTGCATTCAGAGTAGAGTGCATTATATTAACCAGAGCATGGAGTTTAGTACACTTATTGCAGGTTAGTATTCTTTCCCTTTGAACTGAACCAGCTGAGCTTCTGAGCAGACATATTACTGCTGTGGATAGTAAGGCTGCTGTGGGGGCTGAGGGAAGGGGTATGAAGGCTGCTGGGGTCCTGGGAACGGAGCCTGTCCAGGGTTCTGATGATACACTGGCGGATATGGCATATTGTACTGGCCGTACGCATAAGGGTTATAGCCCATGGGCATGGGCATTTGGCAATACCTGATGGGAAGAAGAAAAGAATTGGATTGATAAATCAAATACGAAAAAAAAGAAACATACTATAATTATTCTAATACCAGTTTTTCCAAGAAAGCCATTTGTCTCCATTTCTCAGTCTATTAGAGAACAGTGGAGAGAAGAAAACAGCTGTTTCAAGGTACCTGTTAGAGAAAAGTGTTCCTAATCCTGTTATTAATGGAAATGAAAGAATATCAAGTTCACTGTAATGCATATAAATTTACTATTTGTAAAAATTCTTAATAGTGGAAAGACAGAATGGACTTAAAGTTTGAAGCACACTTAAAAATAGTCAAATGTCTTGATTTTTAACTAATTATCACAAAGAAAGCAGATCTTTAAGAAAATACATTCCATAATTGCATAAATTTCTGCTCAACAGTTTATCAATATGCAAAGATTTCAAAGTACAGGAATATAAATAAGGCTGTATCAGTCTGGCTCACGCTAAGCTCAGAAAAGGCACTTATCACCTAAATAAATGGGATCAAGGAAACATATTCTGAATTCCATACAGAAGAGATTTGATATAAACCCAGTATGTAAAAACTAAAAACATAAATATGCTTGGAAATGGCTATCCCAACTACTCAAATAAGTGACTATAACATTATTTTTACTTCTGCATGAGCTGACAATGTAGATTATTTATTTATGACACATCCATTCAGAGAAGCGACAACCCTGTTTTTAACAGGTTAACCAGAGCAGATTAGTTGATTCACTGGGATAAACACAGTTTCCGCCTTACCCGGGATATCCTGGATAGGTGGGGTAGGGGGGCCCCTGGGCCTGTGGAAGGGGAGCTGAGCCAGGAGTCTGGGATGCAGCAGGTGCAGGAGTCCCAGTCACTGCGGGAGCTGAGGCAGCAGCAGCAGGTGCTCGATTTGCTGGAAACGTAGGAGGTGGAGGCCGGGCTGGGGGCTGAGGCTTACTAGGCTATAAGGAGAAGTCAGCATTAACTATAAAATGTTTCATGTTTCTTTCAAATTGCTATCAATTAAAATAAATGAGGGGGCATGAGAGAAACGCTACAGATTCCAACCATATATACTTCTAATTCCCATTCTTAAATGTTGGCTTATTACTCTAGAAATGTATCATAGTTGAGGAATAATTCTCCAATTTGTTGTTTGTTTGTTTAATCCTCACCTGAGGATATTTTTCCATTGTTTTTGTTTTTTTTTTAGAGAGAGGGAAAGACAGATATATCGATGTAAGAGAAACACACCGACTGATTGCCTCCTGCACAAGCCCCAACCAGGGCCCGGGCCAGGGAGGAGCCTGCAACCCAGGTACGTGCCCTTGACCAGAATCAAACCTGGGACCCTTCTGTCTGCAGGCTGATGCTCTATCCACTGAGCTAAACAGGCTAGGGCTAATTCTCGAATTTGTGGATCCTCGGTAGCCACTGCTCTTTTCCTGATGCCCAATAATCATTTACTGCTCACTGCTTCTCCCAATGATTAGACAACTGAGGTGGGAGGAAGGAGCAGGTTAGGTACAGTTTATTATTGTAATCTCATCCTGATCTCAACATATTATGAAATTTTTTAAAGACCAGAACACTTAAAAGAATAGTGTAATACACATGTAAGTTCTAATATTCCCCTATATAATCATAGGACCACTTCACCCTAAGAAAATTAACTCTTACTCCCTAATATCATCAAGTATCCACTCCACATTTAAGTTTTCCTACTTATCACCAAAAGAAGCTCTTACATGTATTTTTATGGACCCAATCAAGATTCACGTATTGCACTTGGCTATTATGAATCTTTCCACTCTTTCAACCTAGAACAAGCCCTCTGCCTATTTTTTCTTTCTATGACATCCCCTTTTAGAAAAGATCAAGCCAAGTATCTCACAAAATGTCCCCGTT
Organism: Myotis daubentonii; assembly: GCF_963259705.1. NCBI lineage: Eukaryota > Metazoa > Chordata > Mammalia > Chiroptera > Vespertilionidae > Myotis > Myotis daubentonii. The sequence continues at coordinate 47,721,937 of NC_081853.1, read as the reverse complement.
CTGGATTTGTCCAATTGTTTTCTACTGGCACAACTGAACTTCTTGTTTCATCGCCCCATTTGCTATAAACTGAAAGTTGGTTCTAAAGACATGATTAGATTCAAGTTAAAGATTTTTTGGCAAGAATTCTTCACACTGCAAAACATCATGTTGGTCACCTGATCAAAATGGTGACCACAGATTTATCCAACATGAAGTCTGTTCCATCCTTTACAGCAAGCAAGCTGTCACTAATGTAAACGTCCATGTACAAATGTTGGCTTACTGACCGTAATGGTTCTTGGCGCTGGAGTTGGAGGAGTGGGGGCAGGTCCTCCAGCTGGAGAGGACTGATAGGCAGGTGTAGGAATTGAAGGAGCACTAGGTTCTCTGGCAATGCTTTGCTGCAAGTCCCTTATTAAAGACAAGTGTTAGAAATTAACACAATAAAAGAAAACCCAACACACATAAAATATCAGGTGCTTTTCTTTTCTTCATACATGAAACACAGAAAATAGATTCAAAACAATGATGCTATTTTAAAACATGCTACGTTTATGTTCTTGACTAGAACTACCTTAAATCTTCTTTCTCCCTCCTATTTAATAAAATGAAATTAGTTCTTATGCTACTTCTGAAGCCTAGGAAAAAAGGAAAACTTTCAGAGGTCATAGTTACAGCTAGAGTAAGAAAGATGTCAAACTGGGTAAGTGGTCCTAAACGACTGCCCTCTCTTTTCTTTTAATATATTTTTATTAATATCAGAGAGGAAGGGAGAGGGAGAGATAGAAACATTAATAATGAGAGAGAATCATTGATCGGCTGCCTCCTGCACACCCCCAACTGGGGATCAAGCCTGAGACTCGGGCATGTGTCCTTGATAGGAATCGAACCCAGGACCCTTCCGTCCACAGGCTGATGCTCTATCCACTGAGCCAAACCAGCTAGAGCTTCTGCCCAGTCTAATAAGAGGTCATCCTCTAGATGAGAAACTCCTAACAGAACAACCAGAAAATTACAGCAGCTCATAGTCACCTCATAGTCATCTCACTAATATTTTAATCACTATTTACAGAAACCGTAACAACAGGTGAGAAAGCTAATCTATTCAAACCATTTTATAAATTTCTTAATAAATACTTTCTAAAGATATTCAAAAAAAGCATGGCACTGAGCTATTTCATGTTAAAAGAGACCTCAAAATATATTACTAAGGTAAATTCATAAAAGAGATAGTTGAAAAGACCATTAAAATACAGTATTAAAAAACAGAAAAACATTTGTAAATCCCCTCTATCAAGATAAATTGAAATCCATCCCAAAATCTCACTTAAATAAAACAGATGTGCTATAAGTGTAAATTACATGCCAGATTTCTAAGATTTAGTGTGGGGGAGAGAGGAATAAACTATCTCCTTCATAATTTTTGCATTGATTATATTTTGAAATGATGCTACTTTAGACATACTGGGTTAAACAAAATGTATTACTGAATTTTATTTTGCCTGTTTCTTTTAGCTTTTTTAATGTGGCTACTAGGGATTTTAAATTTTAAGTTGTACATGTGACTGCACAGTATCAACATACAGACGTACCTTTATTTAATTTACCAGCTCTAGACATCTGATTTGTTTCTATTCTTTTACTGCTAACTGTAATAAATATTGGACAGTGTGTTTTAGAACCTTCATGCCCACACCATTTACAATAGCCCAAAACTAAAAACTACTCAAATACTCAAAAATAGTACTGATAAATAAGACTACAGTATATTCATACAATGAAATACATACAGGAACATCATACAGATGAATCTCACTAACATAATGTTGAGTGAAAGCCAGTCACAAAAGAGTACATATGATTCCATTTATATACAGTGCAAACACAGGAGAAACTAGTCTACACTCTCAGTCAAGGCAGTGATTGCTATGGGAGAGGGGATAATGACTAGGTGGATGCATTAGTTATGCTTCTGGGGTGCTTAAAAGTGCTCAGTACAGGGGTATGCTCAGTTTATGAATATTCAACAAGATATACATCTATATATACTTTTCTTGTTTTTATTTGACATTCAATAAGAATGTTTAAAGAATTTAGGCCCTGAGCATAACAGTGATTTTAACAAAGGTCCCACTATAAGCCCTGCACCCTGCTTGGATCTGAGCAAGATCCATTTTAATCTATTTTACAAACTGAGATTCTCTGTAAGACGGAGTTTGAGCAAAAGGTTCTACAGCTCAAAAAATAAAAAGTGGAGGGGGTGGATGAACACAATCCAACAAGTTAAGATCAGAATACTTGGTTTTGACTATAAAAACATGAAATCCATTATTTAGATTAGTGTAATTATCTGAAAAGATTATATATTCTTTCACATGACTCAAAACTTTAAAAAGTGAAAGACCCCTGCCTGCCAGTTCCCACTCCACCATTCACTCCCCAGACAGATACCCACTATTCTTTCTTAGGAGCTCATCCTGAGTTTCCTTATGCATAAATAAAACAATTCAAATGCATATATCCTCTCCCTTTTCACACACAAAAAAAACATACTTTACAAACTGTTCTGTGCCTAACCTTTTCTATACATTAACTATCTTAGCAAACCTTCCATATCAGCAAACAGAAAACACTCTCTTTTTGTAAATAGCTGCCTTGTATTTCAGTGTACAGCTGCAGCTTCATCCATTTCACCAGTCCTGGATGTTTGATTTGTTTCTATTCTTTTACCGCTACAAGCAATGCAGAAACGAATTAGCTCATAAATATGTCATTTCTAGCATATGCTAATGTATCCTCAGAATAAATTCTCAAAAACAGAATAAAGGATCTATGGATTTGTAAACCTGACCTTGGTAGCTAAAGTGCTCCACACAAGGACTGCACCAATGTGCACTCTCACAGCAATGCACGGGACCTATTCCCCCACGTGTGCTAATAAAGCATGTTAAACAACTTCCAGATTTTTGCCAATCTGAAAAGTGTTATTTCTGAGTAATTTCAATGTGTGCATTTTCCTTTGAATGTCGTTTTTATGCTTAAGAACCACTTATATTTGTTTGCATCCTTTGCTCACTTTTCCGTTGGGTTTTTCCTCCTGACTATAGGAGTTCTTTATAAATTAGGTAATAAGCCTTTTGATATAATAATTCACTCTTGGTTTTTCTTTGCCCATCCCTAATTCTATCTTTACTTTGGTTTCATTTTCTTTTGATTTCCTCATTTCTACTATGTGTTCCTGTGTTTTCTTCACTGTCTATATTCTCCTTTTGTGCTCCTTCCCATTTCATCTTAGATCTGTGATGGTTTGTTTTTCTCTTCTCTCTCATGAATTCTGACATGTTTTATCACCTGTTTACTCACCATCTCGAGTTCTAGCATTTGTTTTCGATGTGCCTTAGAAAGATTGCTTCCTAACCCTTTTTTTTCCCCATAGTAAAATGTTAGCTCAAAATTTTCACCTGTCCTGTTACATTATTATTTTGGTGAATGTTCTTCATCTATAGCAGTGGTTCTCAACCTTCCTAATGCTGCAACCCTTTAATACAGTTCCTCATGCTGTGGTGACCCCCAACCATAAAATTATTTTCGTTGCTACTTCATAACTGTAATTTTGCTACTGTTATGAATCATAATGTAAATATCTGATATGCAGGATGTATTTTCATTGTTACAAATTGAACATAATTAAAGCATAGTGATCAATCACAAAAACGATATGTAATTATATATGTGTTTTCCGATGGTCTTAGGCGACCCCTGTAAAAGGGTCATTGGACCCCCAAAGGGGTGGCGACCCACAGGATGAGAACCACTGATCTATAGGTTTTGTTACATTTTGTCCATTTTTTCTCCTTGATAAATATAGTCTCTTCATATCAATGCTGTCAACCCTCTACTGACTACTAAGCATGGAATGAGTCCTGTTACTGGCCCCGCTTTCTCAGCAGTCTCCTTCAGAAAGGGATTCGCCATCTTCCCCAGGTTCTGTACCTCTAGTTTATGTAAGGAACCTATTTGCCACCACAAAGTAAACTACTTAGGTTTATCAGCATTTCCTGAGATCTGCCACCCTGCGCTGCTTTATTATCATTTCAGTGACATCACTGTACTTCCTACATCTAGAGTTTCTGCTCTTTTCTATCTTCTTGTTTCCAGACCATGCATATTTTTGCTTATTTGTTTTATAAAATACCCAGGAGCAAAGGAAAGAAATTGCTATCTCATACTGTCAAGTTTACCCCAAAAGTCTCCACAAGGTTGGTTTTTTAAACAAAAATATTTTAAGTACAATTTAATACAGAAAACAAACTTACTTTAAGAGTTCATCTCTTTCTGTTTTCCGTGCAAACACTATATCACTGCACTTGTTTTGGAACCGGACTAGGATTTCGGTCAGCTCATTGTAAAACTATAAGCAAAGAACAAATACAAGTAAAAAACCAGAACAATTTTTAATCTGAGGAACACAACCTAAAGCTCAATTGTCAATAATAGTTAAAAGTTAAAAACTAAAAGTTTTCTACATTAGACACAGTCATTATTACTTAAGTCTAACTTAATATTAAATATGAGCTAAGACTCCTAAAGAAAATAAAAATAAAACCGCTTTTAGAGAACAATATCACTAAAAATTAAATGGTAACAAGTTAAAAGTTTTGGACCATGTTTTGTACATTTTCCCAATTCCTCACACACTAGCCCTATTTCATTGGAAGGATTAGATCTGAAATTCACTTCAAAAATGCAGCATCATTTCAGAAGCCCTTAGAAGAATTTCCACTTGTCTATTTCAACAAAGCATTTTATTAAACAAAATTAAAATATTTTACTATCCTCTCTATTTTGAAAGGCTCTGCAGTATTTCTACCCACTCTTTAGAGGGTTTTACATGATTATCTACTGTATTTACATCGAGACAACTTTACCCAATGATCATAATGGAATTAAAGTACCAAAGGAGTGATGTGCCAGGAAACTTAAAAATCACTTGTTCTCTCATAAGGAAAGTAATTGTTAAAAATACAAGCATTTCCCTAAACTCTTTAAAGAATAGGCATATTTAGTAAGCACTCAGAGACTCAGACAGATCACAAGTCTATCATCATCCAATAGAAAGCACAGAATATAAAAGCCATACCCACCCACCCACCTTCCCCACCACAGAACAGCTGTTTCCTCATAAGTCATTCAAACTGGTCAACTTTCCACCCCCACATCCCTCTCCTAAAAAGGTGTCATTGGCTTTTGATATGTCTGGGCTAATTCCTGTTACATCAAATCTTAAACCACGTTCTGCCTTGTGAAATACACAATTCATCAAAGTTCCCATGAAACGGTGCCACCTTCGTTAAGATCTTATAACAAACATCTCAGAGGCAAAGTCATTAAAGCTAACAAATTCAAGGCAAAAATAAAATTTTTTTTTTATCCAACTGGAAAAAAAAACAATTAACTTCCCAAATTACATATTCACATCTATACTGGATAGCTACTGTTTCTTTAGTACACCATACCTTTGTGCCTTCTTTCAAATTAGCTACAAGTTCAACAAAGTTGTCATATGCAGCAGCTAAATTCTTCAAAACTTCTTCTCTTAAGTTAGCTTCATTGTTAGATTGTTTCATTTTCGAAAATTCCTGGTGTGAAACCTTGTTAATAGAAAAATTTATGTTTTTACATTTATTTATCAAGCACAGCTCCTAACACTTTTATTGATACTTTTCCAACTATGAAAATCATATATTACATGCAGGAATTACTAGAAAGTTAACAAATATTTATTTTGGAGTTGCACTGTGCTTTAAATCTTTCCTTACGTAAAAACATCACAAATTCAGTGTGTGATAAAACAATCAATAATGATTACAGATTTCTATTAATATGTACACCTGCAAAAAAAAGATAATCCTAAATGAACATAGAATTAGAGCAGGCTTATCCTTTAATTTTTTTAAAACGTAAATTGTATTAACGTATATGGAGTACACCTGAATATTCTTAAGAAGTCCTTCCTGTTTCTTCAGAGATTCTTGGACTTTAGTCGTAAGACCTCCATAGACTCGGTCCAGCTCGGTAACAGAAAGAGCTTCTTCATTTATCACACCATCTTGAGCCAAAGCAGTCAAAAATCTGCTTGTCATGTCAAAATTCATTGATTTCAGGTCATTCTCTAGACCCTCTCTTTCCTTCTTTACTTCATCAAGATTTGTCAATAAGGATTTTAATACATTTACAACCTTAAAAGAAAAAAAAAGAAAGAAACCTTAGTTTAATTGCAAAAGAAACCAGAAGCCTGGGTTATGGGCTCAATCCACCAGTGTGGGCGTGCAGGAGGTAGCCGAACAATGAGTCTCTCTCGTCATTAACATTTCTCTCTCTTTACCTCTTCTTTCCTCTCCAAAATCAATAAAAATATATGAGAAAAAGAAAGAGAAAGAAAATGAGGGTGTAGGCCAGTGATGGTAAACCTATGACACGCGTGTCAGAGGTGACATGCAAACTCATTTTTTTGGTTGATTTTTCTTTGTTAAATTGCATTTAAATATATAAAATAAATATCAAAAATATAAGTCTTTGTTTTATTATGGTTGCAAATATCAAAAAATTTCTATATGTGACATGGCACCAGAGTTAAGTTAGGGTTTTTCAAAATGCTGACACGCCGAACTCAAAAGGTTCGCCATCACTGGTATAGGCAGTAGAAAGAAATATGACTCCTGAGGTCCAAGAAGCATCAAATCATAGACACACTAAAGGAAGAAGAGAATGTGTCATACCTGGACACATTCTGTCAAGTCTGTTTAAGAGATCTAGTGGAATCAGATGTTCGACAATGTGGATAAAAATCTTACTTCCAAATGACTCCCATGACATATTGTTAAATGGAGAAAAAAGGTGCAGAAGTGTGTGTGTGTGTGTGTGTATGATGCTGCATTTTGAGAGAGGAGAAATCTGAATATAAAGATATACATGCACATAATATATTATGTACATATGTATGCATGTGTATTTTCTGCAAAAAGAAAAGCACTAAGGACAAATCAGAAACTAGTGAATATAATAACTTAAAGAAAGTGGATGGGAACAAGGTAGAAAAAAAAAGGAATGAGATTTCTCTTTTGAATCATAAACACTTTCACATTTAAAATTAAAATTAAATCAAAATTTGAATACAGAAACAAATGAATGAACTGTCCATCTAAGTAAAAAATTAATTCCATAGAAAAATATTTCAACTCTTACTCCCTTAGTGGATATAATAAACTTAATTACTGTGTAACCAAGGTCAGTTTACTGCCTGGAAAACTCAATTTTCTTACCTGCAAAACGAGAATAATAATAGTACTATCTCAGGACTGTTGTGAAGACTGAACTAATCTACATAAAGTGCACAAGATAATTCCTAACAAAGGTTAAGTGTTCAATCGTGTAAGAAATTACTATTAACTGGTAGTTAGGTTTTATGGTTTAACTCTATACTTTGGGCACATTATTGACTAAAGAAGCTTAGGCATGCACATTCAGACAGGGATAGAGGAAAAGATTAAGAATTAAAGCATCCTTTATTTTGTTGAAATATAGCTATTTATGTAATTATGTGAGTTTGTTTTGGGAGGGTGTAATAGAATACACATTTTAAAGGTTGCAACTATTATCTGTTGGTGCATTTAAACCGATAATGGAACCTGAACCATGACTCTGAAGTGTTTACCCTATAAAGTCTGTATAGCTAATAGAAAAATAAGAGATGTCATTTTACTCTCTCTGTAAGTTATGTCCAACAAAAACTAGAAAAAGGAATATGCAGAACTGATTTTAAAAATAGCCTCAGGGTGAGAGTCAGGAACACTCTAATAGTATTATTTTGAAACAGACTCCATGTCCTTATATAGTATAGAAACTAAAGTCTCTCATCGAATAGTGGACCAAAACTGTGGAGAAAATACCCCCAAGTAAGCTAGAAGTATTGTGAGAGGACAGGCATGATTCACATGGATACAACTTCCTCTTCAGAGGGCAATCATCCCTTTGTCCAGCATATCCACATTGTATATGCTACCTGCCTGCTGTCATTTAGTAGCAGGCTGCTGTGGTATTAGTGCCTTTGTTCAAATAACTTATTTTACTTAATAGTGACCTCAAAGCCAAGAGGCATGATGCTGGCAATTTGGATATACCAAAAGCCAAAAAGTGCTCCTTTTAAGTGAAAAGTACATTAAGATATTTTAAGAGAGATCACATTCACATAACTTTTATTACAATATATTATTATAATTGTTTTCCTTTATTATTGTTGTTAATGTATTACTGTACCTAATTTATAAATTAAACTTTATCACTGGTACAGATGTAGAGGGGAAAACATAGCATATGTATTTTCAGGCCTCATTATCCCCCTTGGATAAGGACTATTGTAATTTGTAGTCTTTGTTCCATTAGGTCCCCTGAACCCCTTTAGAGATCCAGGTTCTGTACACATTCAACTATGCAGTCTTCTCCTTACTTTGGGGGCTGGTTTCCACTGAACCTCTAGTAGCTCCTCTGACCACAACTACTCACTCAATCCTTGGATCCAATATGGGTTCACTTTTTCTGCCTTTTTCTCTGTTCTCATAATGTGCCAACTTCTTAAGAAGTCTCTAAAGAGAGGAGCTCCAGCACTAACCAGTTTTCCTGAGCGGTTAGAGCGTTGGCCCGTGGACTGAAGGGTCGCAGGTTCAATTCTGGTCAAGGGCACGAACCTCAGTGGCAGGCTCGATCCCCTGCCCCAGTTGGGATGTGTGCAGGAGGCAACCAATCAATGTGTCTCTCTCACATCACTTTTTCTTTCTCCCTGTCTCTCCCCCTTCCTTCCACTCTCTCTCAAAATCAATGGGGGGAAATCCTCAGATGAGGATTAACAACAACAGAGAGAGAGAGAGAAGCTCCAAAATGCTGGAATTTAAGTACTGTGTCATCTAAATCCCCACAGCATATTTCTGTGACTACGACACTTAAGTTTTTAACCTGGATTGCATCCCGTATTATTGCATCCTTGTGTATGTCTAATCTTTGACTGTAAATGGAGGGTAAAGGCTTTGATTCATTTGTTAATTTTTCAAAGCACCTAGCACAGTGCCTTACATAGATTAGATATCTAATAAGTCTTGGTTGAGTAAAAACATGAAATGCTTCTGTGGAAAGACAAATAAGGAACAACACTGATAACTTTTAAAATCTATGGCCTCAGAAATTCATCTTTTTCAAGTTTTCAGCAGTATTTGTTGCACTTTGGCTTATTTTCCTGTGTACTTCAGGGCCTCTATCTTATCCTACATTACCTCATAAGACATCATACTTGCACTTTCTCCTCTTTTGGGACTTTCTGAGTCCAATGCCCCATTATTAATTTTCTCCTTCCTGTCACCAACAGAAAGGCCATAATGATGTTACCCATTTATTAACATGTCAGTTTTCCTTTCAGAGGTAGGCCCAGTGGAATATGGTGGAAGGGTGGAAGGCAGTACAGAATAATGTATGCAGCAAGGAGTCTGTGGTCAGAGAGTTATCTAGCCAAACCCAGTCCTTCCACTTCGGGAAATATTCTCCCTTTTATAAAACCTTAATTAAATACGAACATATGGAGTATCTAGAATAGAGTAGCCAGCTCACAGGAAGCATCAATAAATGAAAATTATTACAGGATTGTAATGTTATTACTATAATTACCTATTACTCAGTGTACATATCATGCTACTTTAAATGTAACAGCCACAATTAACATCTGCATTTTTAGAAAGATGCCAATAAGAAAGAAATCAGTAACTTATTATTTATAATAGCTTGAACATCATTTTCATAAACAGATGACCAGCCACATCAAAATGCTTCTTCTTGCCCTAACTGGTTTGGCTCAGGAGATAGAGCATCGGCCTGAGGACTGAAGGGTCCCAGGTTCGATTCTAGTCAAGGGCATGTACCTTGGTTGTGGGCACATCCCCAGTAGGGGGCGTGCAGGAGGCAGCTGATGGATGTTTCTCTCATCGGTGTTTCTAACTCTCTATCTCTCTCCCTTCCTCTCTGTAAAAAATCAATAAAAATATACTTTTTAAAAAAATGCTTCTTCTTACCTCACTGCCCTGCATGGTCTTTGCTGGGTTAGCAGAAGGGATGGCAGCATTCAGCTCAGGCTCTGGCTTACACAAAAGTGCAATGGAGTCACGGTGTGACAGATACCGTTCTTTCACTTTCCCATCCGCTTGCAAAGCTTTATCCAAAACTGCTCTGAAGTTGGCCCCCTCTGTGGGAAAAAGAATGTTATCATAATGATTTCAATAGTAATGTTTATGGGTTGGTTGTACTTATAGTTCTGTTCTCCTTCTACAGGCCCCAATTCTTTGTACTTAAATTTCAGCATTTTGGAGCTTCTCTCTTAGGATTATTCCTTTTTTGCCCTTTTACAGGCGCCGATTCACTCAATAATAAAAACTCAGTTCCTGTCAAGTGTTAGCATTTTTGTTTTTGAAAAACCAACTATAAATCAAAAGCACAGTTATACCTTAAAACACATTTGTGATCACTGTCCATCAATAAAAAGCTATTTGACTAATCTTTTCCCACAACTCATGAATATAGAAAGAAATCATTCATCCCCAAAATTGTTACAACTTATTTAAAAAATATTCTCTTTCAAAGGATCACTGCTTCAACTTGACTTACATAATAGCAGATATATTTTTAGAGAAATCTCAATAGCAGTAATTCATTTTATAGAGATAAATAAAACAATTCTCTAGCTACCATGCAGACATCCTTTATCTTAACAAAAAGTTTTCAAAAAAACTAAAGTTTTCAAAATAATAACTTGGCTTCAAATTAACTGTTAAAAATCACCTTTTACCATCCAGGATTCAAGTAAAGTGAAATTATAAAATAATACATATAATATGACCTCATTTATGTTAATAAAATATGCACATGACTGGAATAGAAAAGGTTATAGGAACATTTTAATTTTCATTTTATACCCTTAACAAGAATCTGAACTTCTCATAATGAATACTAAAGGCCCGGTGCACAAAAATTTGTGCACTCGGGGGGGGGGGGGGGGTCCCTCAGCCTGGCCTGTGCCCTCTCGCAGTCTGCGACCCCTTGGGAAATAACGCCCTGCTGGCTTAGGCCTGCTCCCGGGTGGCAGAGGGCAGGCCCAATCCCTAGGTGCAGCCCCTGGTAGGGCTCAGAGCAGGGCCGATTGGGGAGTTGGGGCGCCTTCCCCTGTCATGCACAGAGCAGGGCAGATTGGGAGGTTACGATGCCACCCTCAGTCACGCTCAGGGTAGGGCCGATTGGGGGGTTGGGGCACCGCCCCCTGTCACACTCAAGGCAGGGTGGATGGGGAGGTTGCGGCGCCAGCCCATCACGCACAGAGCAGGGCCCATCAGGGGGGTTGGGGCTCCGTACCCTGTCATGCACAGAGCAGGGCCAATCGGGGTTTGTGCGCTGCCCCGTCACGCACAGAGCAGGGCCCATCGGGGGGTTGGGGCTCCGTACCCTGTCAGGCACAGAGCAGGGTCAATCAAGGGGTTGAGGAGCTTCCCCCTGTCACTCACAGAGTAGGGCCCATAGGGGAGCTGGGGCACCACCCCCTGTCACACTCAGGTCAGGGTGGATCAGGGGGTTGGGGCGCCGCCCTCTATCACCCACAGAGCAGGGTCGATCAGGGGGTTGGGGCGCCGCCACTCTCACACTCAGGGCAGGGCCGATGGGGAGGTTATGGCTCTACCCTGTCACACACAGAGCAGGGCCCGTTGGGGGGGAGGGGGAGGTTGGGGTGCCGCACCCTGTCACACACAGAGCCGCAGGGCGATCAGGTGGTTGGGGAGCTCACCCCTATCAGGCACAGAGCAAGGCTGATCAGGGGGTTGGGGCGCCTTCCCCTGTCACGAACAGAGCAGGGTGGATAGGGAGGTTGTGGCCCCGCCCCCTGTCACACACAAGGCCGCAGGGCGATCAGGGGGTTTGGGCGCTGCCCCGTCACGCTGATCCCGGTGCCGGGAGGCCTCTCGGCTCCACTGATCCCAGTGCTGGGAGACATATTACCCTTTTACTATATAGGATAGAGGTCTGGTGCATGGGTGGGGCTGGCTGGTTTGCCCTGAAGGGTGTCCTGGATCAGGGTGAGGGTCCCCACTGAGGTGCTTGGCCAGCCTGGGTGAGGGGATGATGGCTGTTTGCAGCTGGTCACACACCCTTCAGGGTGGGGGTCCCCACTGGGGTGCCTGGCCAGTCTGGGTGAGGGGCTGAGGGCTGTTTTCAGGCTGGGACTGAAGCTCCCAACTGCTCCTTTTTTTCTTTTTTATTCTGGGCCACATTTAGCTCTGAGGCTCCAGCTCGTAGGCCTCCGCTCCTGAAAGCAGGTATCTGGTTTGTTTCGGTTCTATAATCGAAACTCTGTATCAACTCCAGCTCTGAGATCCCAGCCGGCTGAAAGCTGGTTTCTGGGGTTTTGTTTAGCTTCTATATGTTACAATGTTTCTTAAACTGCCAGCTCAGAGGCCTGCAGTGGCAGGCGGGGAACGTTGGAGTCCTCCGTCACTGAAGCAAGCAAGCCTCATGTTAGTTTCAAGCTGCCTGGCTGCCGGCCGCCATCTTGGCTGGCAGTTAATTTGCATATCGCCCTGATTAGCCAATGGGAAGGGTAGCGGTTGTACGCCAATTACCATGTTTCTCTTTTATTAGATAGGATGAATTATCTTTTTTATATTTTTTATCACTGAACTGAAGAAAAATACTTGGACTATAATAGCAACAGTTGCAGTAAAAACAGGCTTACAATTGAACCTAATTTAATCAAGCAAAAATGTGGATCCAAATTGAGACATTATTAATTTGAAGGTCATTTATGCACATTTTTACCTGCTCTTAAAGGCTTATAGAGTTCGTTGGATGCTGTCCTTTGCCAGCGTTCCTTGAATTTTGCTCTTAAATCATTGTCAGTTGCTTCTTCTTCATCCAACAATCTTAATGACTTTTAAAAAGAAAGCAAAGCAACAATGGATGTCATTTCTGGTGTAAAAAGTTAAATATTTTTAAATGATCATACTCCAAGTACATGAAAATTAGTGAAATGGGACTACTCTTACATTACTGGTTAGAATATAAATTGGCACAACAATCTTTGTTGCGGAAATTCATGTTACAATGTATTTAATTAAAAAATCTTGTAAAAGGGCTAGGTGAGCCATTACTTTACTCAGTAAAATTAAAAAGGAAGAATAAGTAAGAGTTTATGTACATCCATATACCAAAGCTACTTTAAACAAAGACTGTTTTTAAGATAAAAATAAATAGAAAGTTTTTGGACCTTAGAAGCCATAAAGTTAACAGTTAAGCCATAACCGTTGTTATGGCATAAACAAAACAAAGAGAAAATTGATTACCTATAGGAAATAAGATTTAGACTTCTATACCACACACTGAATAGTAACATGTTAAAAATGCCTTTTTAATGCATAACTGAGAAGACAAGATAGAAACACAAGAAAATACTAATTTACCAGTGGAAACAAGTGTTAGAGCCAATGGTATCTGCTAATCCCTGACAGCTTAGAGCAGAGGTCTGCAAACTCTTCTGCCAAACACTACAGTATTTTAGGCTTTGGGGGGCCACAGTCTCTGTCCCATATTCTTCTTTTTCTTTTTTTTTGCAACCTTCTTAAAATGGTAAAAATCATCCCTCATCAGTGAACCATACAAAACATACCACAAGCCAGAATTAGCCACTATCCTTAGTTTGCCAATTACGTAGTTGACTACTGGCTTAGAGTGTGAATTTAACAGAACACGAGTAGACACAAGAAACATCAGTGAAGACCCGGCATGGCTCAGTGGTTGAGCATCAACTTATGAACCAGGAGGTCAGGGTCCAATTCCCAATCAGAGCATATGCCCAAGGTGTGAGCTTGATCCCCAGTCTGGGGCATGCAGGAGGCAGCTGGTCAATCTCTCTCATCAATGATACTTCTCTCTCTCTCCCTCTTCCTTTCCTTGTTCAATATCAGTTATATCATATCACTTATATTATTATCACCGTAGTAATATAATAGTAATAGTAGAAATAGCTATAATTTATTAAGCACATATATACTGTGTGTCCCATAGGCTAGGCATTTCACTGTTTTAGTTTAGTTCATCTTTTAAATAAGCCTAGGAAGTCAATATTCTCATCCCCAAGGTTCACACCATCATAAGTACTTAAGTACTTTGGCCCTGCCCCAAAGAACTTAGAAATGATGAAAATACAATATCCCCTGAAAGTTAACTGAAAAATCAGAACATCCGGGATGAAAGCATTGATAACAAAAGTCATGTAAGAGAGATGTGACTACTAAACTAGCAAAAACCAATATAACCAGCTTGAATATAATTATAGCTGAAGAAAGAAATTTATCAATTAGAGTAAAGAGTTAAAGGCACAATAAAGGGAGAATAACATTAGCAAACTGTTGTCTTTAGCCAAAAAACTTTAGTGTTCCATTCCTATTGATAAAAGCCTTCTCTACTGGAAAATGGATACAGTGGACTTATAAAACATTTGATGGCCAAACTTCCTTTGTTTGACTCCATGTTCACTAAGAAACCCCATCTGTATATGTAAAGGCTAATATGCAAAGTGTCCCTGCGGGAGTTCAACCAGGAGACCAGTTCTATTGCTCGCTATGACGTGCGCTGACTACCAGGGGATGGCGCAGAACAAAGGAAGGCCCTAGCCGGCAGCCAGAAGGCCCCGGTCAGCCCTGTTCACTAGCCAGGCCTAGGAACCCTACCCATGCATGAATTTCGTACACCGGGCCTCTAGTCTTTATTATTAAAAAATCATTAATTATGAAGACTTTGAACAATTTGTGTGACAGTAACTTCTCATACTATACTAATATTACACAATGGTCATATGTTTCATTAATGTCCATTTACATACCCTTACAGACATAAATCAACCTATTCTCACTCAATTGAAATTCTTTTTGAGGCTGAAGGTCAAGCTCTGGCCCACATTAAATTCACCATGATGATGAGCACCTCCCTGTGAAACCAAACAGGAGAAAGCCTCCAGTACTAATCCTTGCTGGACACCAAGGAATCAAACTACTTTATTTGAAAGGCAAATCTCAAAACATACCTCATCTAGGATTTCTCTATTTCTTTGTAGTAGTTCAGGTAGCTCTTTGATCAACTGATCTACAGTCTGGATGCCTCCCTGTTCAATCACAGACGTAGATTTTGTCAATATAGACTGAGGTACAGTATCTCCAGATACATCTTCAATTGCTGCTGGAAGATTAAGAGATGCTAACACCCTGAAAAAATGAAATACTTTGTTACATAGAGGTCTACACCACCTTAAAACATTAATTTCCTATATCCAAGTCAACAGCAATTCAGTTACCATACCAAAAGTAGATAAATAAGCCTTATCAACAGAAAAATAAAGGAAAAGAAAAAAAATAGGTGATTGAGAAAATTAAAACAAAATCATTAAAGAAATTATTTAAATTCACAGAAATTAAAAGCCAAAAAGAAAGAAATATACATTAAAATATACTAAATACCCTTGGCTGACAGTTCTAACTTAGCTTCTTTAAGTCTAAGTAATTATAAGTCAAAAAGTCTATCTTAAAAACTGTAATCTTTTTATTATACTCCTGATTGTTATACTGTCACTGACAAATCAGAATACATAAGTTATAATTTCATATCACCTATGTAAAGAGAACACAGTTGATCTAAGTATTAATTATAGAATCTTCATCTGTTCTGTTTGTAGCACAATAACAATTACTCTGTTATTTCACTTATATAATAAAGGGAATGTTAAACTTATGTTTAAAAGAAAAATAAGGTCAAAATCTATACATTCATCAAAATTAAAAACATAAAAAAGCAAACCAAACTAGGAGAAAATATTCTCAATTACATACATCTGACAAAGGACTTGCTTCTAAAATATGTAGAGTTCATCAAAGATTAGTAAGAAGAAAAACTCAGTCTTAAAAGTTAGCAAAAGATGTTAACAGACACTTCACAAAAGATATATGAATGGCTAATAAACACATAAAAAGTTGCTCAACATCTTTATTAATCAGGAGAATGCAAATTAAATCACAAGATACTGGTACACAAACTAACATTAGAAATATTCTATTAAAAAAAAAAAAGACTGACAATACCAAGTGCTGATGAGGATACAGAGCAACTAACTACATTTCCCAAACAGTGCAGGTGGGAATATAAACTGGAACAACCACTTTGGAAAACAATCGATCCATTTCATATGAAGTTAAACATACACTAACCATACAACTAATCTATTGTAAACCTAGTTATTTACCCAAGAGAAATAAAAGATGTCAACACAAAGATCTGTAAATGAATGATCACCACATCAACAATCTGAAATGTCCATCCACAGGTGAAAGAATAAACAGACTGACATTTGACCATAAAATGAAATACTGTTCAGAAATAAAAAGGATCAAAGTGATACCCACAACATATATGAATCTCAAAAACATTATGCTAAGTGCAAGACACCCAACACACATTTTGAGTATATACTATAGGTCAATGATGGCGAACCTTTTAAGCTCAGTGTGTCAGCATTTTGAAAAACCCTAACTTAACTCTGGTGCCGTGTCACATATAGAAATTTTTTGATATTTGCAACCATAGTAAAACAAAGATTTATATTTGATATTTATTTTATATATTTCAATGCCATTTAACAAAGAAAAATCAACCAAAAAAATGAGTTCACGTGTCACCTATGACACGCGTGTCATAGGTTCGCCATCACTGCTATAGGTGCTTATCTATACCGTAGGTATTACATACGTAACAATATTGTACTATACTATGTACTATAATATACATACTCCAAATGTTATAATGATTACATTTACATCAAATTGTATAAAAAGAAAAATCAGAGTGACAGGAAGCACCATAGAGACAGTGGCTGGGGGTCAGGGGAAGAGAAACCGAAGGGAAAGAAAGAGGCATGAGGGTGCATTTTAGGGTGACGGAAATGTTCTCTGTCTTGATCGTGGTGGTTACAAGAGTACAGTGGGGCCTTGACTTACGAGTGTCCCGACTAACGAATTTTTTGAGATACCAGCTGTCTCTCAGCCGATTTTTTGCATTGAGTTGACAGAGTAATTTGAGTTAACGAGCTCCTTAACGAGCTCCTTAACGAGCTCGGTCTCAGAACGAATTAAACTCATAAGTCAAGGCCCCACTGTATTCACATTTATCCATAGAAATGACCTATACATTCAAAATGGATGTACTTTACTGAAGGAAAATTGTACTTAAGATTTTTCTAAAACCAATGAATCTACCAGAAACAAAACAGATTCAGAAAACTGAATATACCATGTATCTTAACTTAAAAAGTTCATTTCTACTTCTCATTTCCCTCAAATAAATACAAGTTAGCGGTCAAACATTTTCACTTTGTTTCAGTAATTAAATTTCTTCCAACTGTATTTGGTAGGGCTTAATAAATGTAGTGTCCCCAAGAAATGTGTGTTTATGTGTGTTATGTGCTTATTTGCTATTTCACTTATCTTTGACATTCAGTTCCAAGGTCAGAAAGTAAAATGTTCATAAATATTTACTTAAAGAACAATCAAACAGAAAACATTAGAACTTTAGATATAAATTTATGAAAGTAAGCTCTACCTACCCATTTGCCAAATTGGTGGCTTCTCTCATTTGAGCAATTGATCTGTTAACTAAGTCGGCTTTCCTCTGGTTATAGGCAGCCAAAGCCTGCTGCACTGACACAGGAACCATTTTCTCAAACAGATCTACAATTAAAAATGGAAATATCAACAAAATTTTGAGACAAAACTCAAATTATATAGTGACTGTTCATATTTCCTTTCCAATATTGATATAAAAAGTCTACAAATACTTAAAGGTAAAACTAAATCACTACTGAAAGTACGAGGGACAATGGCAATGAAAGCTTTTTCTCTGAACTTAAATCTCCTACCTTTTAGATGTCTGTCATTGAATTTAAGAAATCTTTGGTAAAGAAGAGCTAATCATAGAAAACACTTCATTTGTTTTGGGCTACTGTGCAATCGTTCAATTTTCACTCTACCACTTTCTAACTATGCAACCTTGGACAAGTAAATTACTTAATCACTGTGTATCAGTTTCCTCATCAGTCATGTGGGGATGATAATAGTAACTAGCTCACGGGGTTGTGAAAAATAAATGAGCTAATATTTGTAAAGTGCTTAAAAGAGTCCCTTGGAACATGGTAAACACTTTGTTTGTTAAATAAAAATAAGTAAAATAATCACCCTTTCCCAATAACTTAGAATATTAATTATCCTTAGGATCTCAGCTACAGACTACCAAACATTGCATATACCTACAATACCCATGCATATTGTAACGTATTTATCTGATACAATCATGACTCCAGAATTTGATAGGTTTGAAGTTATATTTATGAATATTTTTAATGGCAGAATCTTCAATAATATAACCAATGTTAACAAAATGACAACTGCTTATTTAAAGTTTTTTGTCATTACTCAAATGCAGTTTCAAGTTTTCTGACTCTGTTGTATACTTTACATATCCTTTATTGACATCTTTTCCATTTAAAAATTTCACTGTAGATATAATAATTTTTATTCTCATATTCATTTTGAACAATATGAATGCAAAGTATATTCAGAGCATACAATAGCAACTTTGTGATTTTGGGCTACTAAAAAAAATAAATTAAACTGGAGAAAAGATGAGTAAGATTAAACTACAACTGAATACTTGACATACCAGTGAATTTCTGGCTAATGGGTACATTGACTGGGGTAGATTTCACAAGTGTGGCTTTGCCAATAGGGTCTAGATCTTTGAGGTCTGGAACTCGATCGTGATATATGAAGTCATTATCCTTCTTTGCTGCAGTAAGGGCACGGTTGATTTTGTCTGAAAAATCCTTCACGTTGACATATTCATCATAGCGAGATGCCACTGTTTTAATCAATTCTGCTGCATGCTAAAAAGAAAATGTTAAAAAATAATAATAATGTTTCTTTTTCTCAACAAAGCATTGGTTTCTTTTTTAAATAAAATTTAAAAAACCTAATTTGAGATTTTGCATTTTCAGCAATGTGGTCAACAGATTAACCTAGAAATTCTCTCATCACAAATTACCCCAAAATTTAAGAATACATAGCAGACACCCCTTTAAACACGTGTGAATCACCAAGAAAATAAAGGAAACCCATGGGGCAATAATCATAAACTGGCACTGAGGGAGACTGGATGTCCAGTGTTTCAATAACCCAAAGGACTATCAATTAAAATGATTTAAAAACCCTCATGGAAATCTGAGACAGGGTCTTGAAACTACAAAAAGACAGAGAACTGAGCAACATCCCCTTCACTACCTCACATGAAGGCAGGAACTTCAAAGGACTACACCCACAATGAAAGAGTGAATCAGAAAAATATTATCCAGCAGCATATTAGATCAACAAAGAAACAAGATGTCTCAGCATCAATATAAAATTTGCTTTAAAAGAAGGTTTGCGCCCTGGCCAGTGTGACTCGGTTGGGTGTCGTCCAATGCACCAAGAGGTTGCTGGTTCGATTCCTGGTCAGGGCACATGCCTGGATTTCGAGCTCCATCCCCTATAGGGGGTGTGCAGGAGGCAGCCTATCTATGTTGTCCTCTCACATCAATGTTTCTTTCTCTCTCTCTCTCTCTCTCTCTCTCTCTCTCTCTCTCTCTCTCTCTCTCCCCCTTCCTCTCCCTTCCTCTCTCTCTCCAAAATCAATAAAAATATTTTTTAAAAAACGGTTTGCCATTAGAATTCATAAGATGAGCATATGCCTCATATAAACCAAGGGTCCACATTTTCTTACTTAGATGGTATTAGAAATAGTAACATCAGATAAAATAGGCAATAAAGTCAAAAGCATTATTCAATAATTCAATACATAATATTTAACATTCGCCAATTTGCCAGAAAGATATAAAACTTCTTAAATTTTGCATTTAATAGTTGCTACCTATATAAATTGAGAAGTTGATACATCTACCAATAATCAGAATGGAAGATTTTAACACCTCTGTCTCTGTGATGAATGGACCAAGTAAATATAATTTTTAAGATTAGAATTTTATTCACTAGCCATGGAAAACCCTGAACTCCACTATTAAAGAATACATAATATTCTTAGGCATTTAGAGAATATCTATATGAAGTGAACACATCAGGAGACAAAGCAAATCTAAAACACCAAAATTACAGAAACATAAAAATGGTTTTAATATTAGAAAATCTACTTATCTAATTCTTCAACCTTAATAGATTTGTTTTTAAAAAATCAAATTAGCCAAAACCAGTTTGGCTCAGTGGATGGAGCGTCGGCCTGCGGACTGAAAGGTCCCAGGTTCGATTCCGGTCAGGGGCATGTACCTGGGTTGCGGGCATATCCCCAGTAGGAGATGTGCAGGAGGCAGCTGATCGATGTTTCTCTCTCATCGATGTTTCTAACTCTCTATCTCTCTCCGTTCCTCTCTGTAAAAATTCAATAAAAATATATTTAAAAAATAAAAAAAATAAAAATCAAATTATCTCCACTGATATTAAAAAGCATTTGATAAAATTCAATATTCATTCTTGATTCTTTAAAATTTTTACTCGTAAATCAGAAATAAATTCCCAGTTCCTTTACTTTTAAAGGTTTTTTTTATTTACTTTAGAGAGAGAAAAATAGAAACATCAATTGGCTACCTCCTGCACTGGGGATCCAAGCCAAAACCCAGTCATGTGCCTTGACAGGAATCAAGCAGGCAATCTCTGGGTGTTTATGTTCTTTGTTAACTTTTGACCTATGAATATTAAAGCTATAAAACCAAAGCTACAAACCCTTATGTGTCCATAATTGAAAAAAGTTCTCACTTTTCACTGTGAGTCTAAAGTAGTCTCCTTTCTCCAAAGTGGATTTTTAAAACTGCATTAAAATTTCAAAAGGAGCTCTTCTCTGACTGGTTTACAGAGACTAAATAACAGCCTGCTTGAATCTAATAGTCCCAGAAAATAAACTAAACTTCTAATACTTTAAGTATGCTAGCCTAAAAAAAAATCTCTCCCACAGAAACCCCTTTCATATAAGAATCTAAGTTATTATGATCAAAGTGAATTCCTAGACAAATGAGATATGTTAATCTGGGTTTTGTAAAAAAGTATGCTTTTCTCTGATTATGTCACTGTGGGGTATAATACCAGCATACATTTTATTTTTTATAAGTCTGGGTTTCTTTTTTTCATGAAAAGACTAATTTGTGTGAACTTCCTAAATGATATTCGCATAGTACCTTCTAATATCCAGGCCATATTAAAATTTCCTTAACAGTTATCTTCCTACCCTCTGCTTACCAATACTCAAAAATACAAACAACTAATAAACAGCACTGCTGAAAAGTTGCCCCAGATTCCACAGCAAGTTTCTGACAACCCCAATGCCTACCATAGATACAACTGCATAGAAAGTACTCTGCTGTTTACAGATGTACTTATATTACCACTGTCCTTCTCAAGCTAAACTTATATGCTCCAATTTAGACCAAGGCTAGGCACTCTGCAATCCTTTCTGGAGTCTGGTAATTAATTTAGAAAATTTTATATTAAGATAAATATGGGTAAATAAAAAAGAACAACTTAAATTTTGCATGAAATTTTGGGGGGGTTATTTTTTGTTGGGTTTTTTTTTTGCATGAATTTAAATAAAACATGAGATTTCAAAAAGCATGCAGCAGGTAAAGCTTATAAAAGCACTTGTCTCCACTGATGGGGCAATGAGTAGGAATGGTTTTCATGAGCAAACTTGGGAATCTCATCAAGAAAGAAAAATGGAGATCCAAGTTATTTAATATTTATTTCTAAGAAACTCACCTGTAACCTTGCAATCTCTTCCCCAAATTTCTTTTGCTGTTTTGCCAGGATAGACTGATGGTACTCAGCATTGGCCTGCATGATACAGTGCTTGGCAGCCAAGACAGGGAACACCTCCTGGAAATAAAAATACTGACCAGGGAAGAGTCCAACCACACAAACCACCACAGACAACATGGGATGCAGGAAGAAAAAGGAAAAGGAGACAGAAATTAGAATTACCCCATTAATCGTTAGAGAAAGGTTAGTCATTAGGTGTAAACAGAGAAGACCACATGATTTTGCATGGGTTGAATTCAATCATTTCAATTTTTTTCTTCCAATTAGAATGAAGGGGTGTTGTTGTTTTTTTCTTTTAAGTGAAGCCAATTAAAATTTTTACAATTCTCTTTAATGGAGCCATGAAGTCAACGTTTTGTTTACAAAGAAGAAAGGAAAGCATGCATTAGAAAGAGAAGTAGAATGGACAGCCAGAGGAATAGCAAGCACAAGGCTTTAGAAGCTTTCTTATGAGCCCTTTTCCAGCCCTTAAGAGTCAACTAAAACCATTACTCACATACACTAATGAAATTGCTCTATAGCTGACTGTTTCATGTTTAAGAGACAAAAGACAGTACAAGTAAGTTCCCACTTATACTCATATCCTAAGACTTTTTAATAAAGATGATTTTTAGCCACATAAAAATTTAGTATGGTATAACAACTAACATTTCACTATCATATACTCAAAAACACATAGCCAACAGACAAATGAACTAAGTTAATAACTAATATGATTTAGTGTTATTCTGCTGTAATCTGTCTTAAAAAAACTGGATTCAAAATTAATTGTAAAAGATCCAAAAACATGAACCAGGGAAGCTGTTGTATGGGTACCGGCTCTTCTAAAATGTCAAATCCTAGCCTGCAACCTTATTGCTTTTAGGTAGTACATGTCATATAAGATCCAATAAATATACTAGACAATCACTGTGCAGACAATCAATCAATCAATCGATAAATAAGACATTCAAAAACTGAATTACTACCTATGTCCTTTCCTGTCTCCCAATGAATAATATCCTAGCTTCCTGGATCATTATTTGTAGAAATTTCAGTTTTACAATTAAAATATGAAATATCTTATGAGCTTTATTAGTAAAAAGGGCAAAAATAAAGGACACCTAAATCTCAAACTGCACTCGTGCCAGTTCTCAAGGTAAGGCTGGAGCAACTTGGTACTTAAACAGGAGAGTCTCGAGGAATACCAGGAATGCTGCAAAGTCGTTCCCAAGTCTTTGTAGGTGACATTCTTCTCTCCATGACAAGACTGCACTAATGGCCCAACAGGATATAACGGTACACTGAGCAGCTGAACATGAGGTCTTTCCAATGAAAAAGAGGTGAGAGGGGATCCCAAGTCTTTTTTTCAGAGTAATATTATTAATACCCAAGAGTCCTGGGCAACTTTCAACTGGTATCTTGATGTATTTTAAATTTCCAGGAATCTTCACATTGTACATTTTCTGACTAAACTAACATGTTCTATTGATGAAACTTACATGCTTTTTTTTTACTCCACCGCAAAACTATCTGCAACTTCATAATTTTTAAAAATTCCTGAATGATCTATTAATCAATAAACTCCGCTACGAGATCATGTGACAAATACCATGTGCTATCATACAGATGAAACTAATTCCTTGAACATTTCTGAAAGAGTAACTGAATCATACCACGTTTCACTCAATCTCAGTTTCCCTTTCTAACCATTCTAAATTTGCTTGTTAGTCTAATAATCTGCTTTGTCCTTCCAAATGATCATCACTGACTCGTCATTTCAAATGCCACTTCAGAAAAATTTACATTAAAATAATACTTCCTGCAATAAATATGTGGTTTAAAGATGGTTGTTTTCCTTAGCTGTTCAACAGCAGTCCAATTTTTCTATTCCTGTTGACAAAACTTTATTCTAATAAAAGTATTGGCTGAATTTGTTTCCTTTTCCTTTTTCTTTATGTCTTTAAGAAAACAGGACAATAATTAAAAGTGTGAACAATCAACATGCTCAAGTATTCATGCTTGTTGTACCAAATCACCAATGAATCAGAAGTACACAATACCCTTATTTGGTAAAATTATTGAGACAGATATTTAAAAATTTCCAGGAAGAGATTTAGCTTGGAAAAACAAGTTAAGTAAAGAGCAGAGGCAAAGGCATCCCCTCAATATGAAATAAATTTTCATGCATCTTAAATAAAAAAAAATTTCTACAAATACATTCTTTAAATGCCTCTCCTAAAATTTCAAATCTTTATAAAACATAATTTTCAACTTGCTTCTTGTACACAGTATCCAAATTATTTCTACATGCAAACAGCCAACTGTGTATAAAAATGATAACTGACCTTAGGGAGAGTGTCTTTATACTGACACTGCTTGAAAGCATCACCAAAATAATCTGCAGCCTGATTCGCCAATTTGGCTATAATGGCATCTTTCATTTTATCTAGAATAAAATATGAAATTGACCATTATAATTAAAATAATCTGATATATCATGATTGTACATGTCTTAAAAAATCCTTATTGATGAAATCAATTCATCTGCATGAAATTTAATTATTCCTCAGGCAAATACAAAGAGTCAGAAAATAATTTAGTGGTTGCCAGGAGCTAGGGGAAAGAGGGAATAGACTGTGACTGCCAGTGGGTATGAGGTTTCTTTTGGGGATAATGATAATGTCTTAAAATAAGACTGGTTATGGTCACAAAACTCTGACTATACTAAAAACCAATGAAGTATGTATTTTAAAAGGATGGATTTTACTGTACAGGAATTCTATGTCATATAGATTCCACATGACTGCACCCTTAGTTTTAATTTCTCTGTACTTACATATTCAGCCCATATTCCAATCTGTTATACTAAATTACATGCCTTATAAGAATTAATCTTATTCCCTCATTCAGAGCTAGGGATTCTGCTAGGCTCAATCTTGTCAGTTAGATCTCGATGAAATGAGATCTCCTTAAAGGTACCCTTCTTCACTAATGAATCTAAAATTAGCATGACTGCCCCTTCATCCTTACCCCACAGCCAGACCAGACCACCAGCCATTATCCCACAATCCACCTTATTCTCTTTAAAGACATTATCTCTCTTTACCGGAGCCACTAAATTTCTTATTATCTTCCCAACACTCAACTATAAGCTTCCTGAAATAAGGAATCTTGCTTTTCTTCTAACTCTATTTACCTAGAGCTTAGAGCAGGGACTAGAACACAGAAAGTACTCAATAAATATTTGCTAAATGAATACATGTTTGACATATTACAAACCTATATAAACATTATTTCAGAACTCAATGTTTTAAGACAATAGCTAACTATCCATTTTATAAAAGATTGCAAATACAACTTACATTCTTAAATGTGCATTATACCACCTTAAGTTCAGAAAAGGAAAGCTGAAAATTTTCAATAATGAATGTTTCAAGTTCATGCTCTACACTGAACATGTTCTATTTTAATCATCTTCTAATTTTAAAAAACTATCACTTATTTTCACATGCAACAAAATGACAAATTGGAATTACCTCTTGTGGCCTTTAAAAAAAAGACTTCTTGGGCCTGTGCCAGCATAATAAGACTGAGGGTCCCAACAGTATCTGGAGATATGTCCACAGTAGGTTCCCGATTTAAGGCAGATAAAACCGTCTCTTTAATATGTAAAAAGGCACCACTAGCAAACTAGAGGGGAGTAAAAAAGAATTTCTTTAAAAATTTATAGGAACTCAGCAAGACTTAATTTTCTACTGTTAGACACAAAATTATTCCAAATGTTAACTCAGTTGAATAGTTATTTAAATTTTATATTGTGCAAAATAGCTCTAAAACATCTGACCTACAGACAATAAGGGTATTTTTTCTAAAATACTATAGAGTAACAAGAAATTTAACAGAGATAAAAAGTCAATTGTAACAAAGAAAGTATATTAACAGGACAAATTGAGTAAACTTATTTTTAGATATATTTCCTCAAAACTAATATGAGAATAAAGGCAGGGATAAAATATTAAAATGTTTTTAGTACTGAATGTGCTTGGTTTGGTTCCAAACAAATTCATTTCTCAAACAATTAAACATATATGCTTAAGGAAGCCTCAAACACTACAGATACCTAGTCCTCTGAGGAACAGCATTACCACCCAATGCTAATGATTTCTATTTGACTCTCAGAGCTCCTTGGTGAAACATTAACCATCAGATTTGTCTTCCCAATTATATTTTTCTAACATTAACACTAAAATCACTTTACTTTCATGAAACAAATGACACTAGTAAAAAGAAAGAAGTCAGTCTGGGATTAAAAGGTGCTGTGGGTTACACAGATAAGCTATGCAGAGATAACAAAAAGTTAACTGTTTCATGTGAAAATGATGCTTTCTGCAGTCATGAAGTATCATAAAACCAGAGGATCTGCAGAGAGTGATCAGCTGACCCTGCTTAGTAAACTAACAGAATCACAGACTAGAACATCAAAGAAACCAGTCTCTCATTCACAGATACAGAACTGGAGGCTTACAGCAGTTAAAGAAGTTAGACAGGACATGCAGCTCTTGGTGGCAAACAGCCTAGACAAGAATCTAGGTCTTGTAATACCATTGGTTATCTTTCTATCACTAGGTGTCCTGCTGTGAATCAGAGGTGACTCACAGAATGCAATGTGTCCTCACTAATTCAGAATGCCCTTCCTCTAAGATCTCACATGCCAGTTAACAATTACAACTAGTAGAAAACTAAATAAAAATTTACTTCATTATTGCATTTTAAAACATTTTCCATTTATGGCCTCAAAAAGAAAAGGTATATATGCATCATACTTAACATCTGATTGTATGGTAAGCAACAATATGGAGTATATTATTTGCTTAAAGTATGTTTTCCTCTCACTTTTCTAAAACAGCATTCCTCACCTCTCCCCTAAACTTCAACAATGGGAAAAATCAGACTCCACCTCTGAGACAATCAAATTCCAGAGCCATGGGAGACACTGGAAGGACCATTTGGAATTCCATTAAATTTGGTTGGAATCAGGACACCTGAAACCCCAATGCACCACTTTATTAACACTTCTGCCCTTAGTCTTCCTGTTTGTAAAATGAGAATGACATTATATAACATGCTTCACATGGTTTACCTGAGATTCAAATAATGTATATGAAAAAACTCAGCGGGAAGGCCAGGGAGGGATGGGGGGCAGGAGGGAGGGGGTAAGAGATCAACCGAAGGACTTGTATGCATGCATGTAAGCATAACCAATGGACATAAGACACTGGGGGGTAGGGGAGGCCAGGGGATTGTCAAGGGCGGGGGGAAAAAAAAAAGGACACATATGTAATACCCTTTGTAATACTTTAAGCAATAAAACAAACAAAAACAAACAAACAAAAACTCAGAAAATTATAAGGTAACATAAAACATGAAAACAAAATTATAGATATTACCACTTAACAATCACTTATTGTTCTTTAAATTGAAACAAAAAATGGAAGCTAAATAAATAATAAACAATTGCCACAAAAATCATATGCCTTATTAGTAAATATAGCATAACATTGCATATCTGGCCACATTTAAATATGACCTCTCCACAAGTGTCAAAGTTAAACTTTTCTTGCTAAGAGGTCTTAAGTTTTGTGACTTGTGTGAAGTTTTACAAGTGTCTCACTGTAAAAAAAAATTAAAATTAAATAATGCACAAAATCTTTAAATGAGGTTATTTCATACATTTTCTAATTTGAACCTAATTTATTGAGCCATTATGTGCCAGGCACTGTGCTAGGTGCTGGGTATACAATGGTGAGGAAAATGAGAGCTGGTTTATAGTACGTAGTTTATCTAAGAACCTCAAAAATATAAATCAATTCATTAAAAAATATACTACTTTCCAAGAAAATATCTGTGTGTAAAGAAATATCTGTAAACCTAAATGCAAATTATTTTCAATTTAATCCAACTTAGTGTTGATCATTATGTAGTAACTACTGTTCTGCATACCTGGTAATGTTTAGCAGCGATTTTCAATCCTTCATCATTATCCAGGTTCTGTTCTGCTGCAATTTGGCTAGCTAAGGCTGCACAATTGAACAACACACAGCTCTTTTCATATCCTAAGCTTGCAAGAGCTGTAAAAAATTGAGAAGGAAAATTTATCAGATTATTTTTTCTGAAGAAAATTAATGTTTCAAAGAGAAATAATATAACCTCTATCCCATTGCCTCTCACAAAAACAAGTTGCCAGCCCTGTTTTCTCACCCATCATAGGCTCCCAAATTGATAGCTGCCCTGCCAGGCATTTATTTTCGTAACAATATTCCCATCATCTAAAATTCAACAGATCAATATATTATTCTTTCCTTCCCTTTAAGTCCACACTGTTATTAGGTTCAAAATGAAAAGTCATTTTCACATCATTGCTCACTTAAATTCAAATACATTATTTCTATTTTTCCACACTTAAATTCAAATACATTATTTTTACTTTTCCATCACTTCTCTAAAAAGTATACCTTCCCACCACATTTAAACCAATTCCTCACTACTACAAACCTAAGCAAATGCCAGAGCCAGAACCTCCTAGCTGGCCTTCCATGCCTCATTCCGTTATGCCAATACGTCTCTCAGAAGACTAACAAATTTGCTTAAAATACAACTTTGATCAAGAATCTACACGCCTCACATCCATTTAGAAAGCTACCATTAAAAAAATGTTTTTTAATTTAAAAAAAAACAGGCAGGCTGGCGTGGGTCAGTGGTTGCGGGACAACCTATGAACCAGGAAGTCACGGTTCAATTCCCAGTCAGGGCACATGCCCGGGTTGAGGGCTCCATTCCCAGTGGGGGGCATGCAGGAGGCAGCCAATCAATGATTCTCTCTCACCACTGATGTTTCTCTCTCTCCCTCTCCCTTCCTCTCTGAAATCAATAAAAATATTAAAATTAAAAAAAGATTGAGAGCTTAGAAAAATCTCCAGAATATGATAAAAGCACAGAAAATGTATGGTGGTGGAGCAACTTCAAAACACACACGCATATACACAAACAGGGCAATACAGGAAAGCCATGGCTAAATATAAAGCAACTGGTCCCACTACAAAACAAAAAGTCAATGAACCTCAGGATGAATGGAATATATTCCAAGCAACAGATATGGGTAATCTTTTATATACAAGATATATGTATATATCTCAGTCTATTATATTTTCCATAAACATTATCATCCCAAGCGTAGTCTATCTTTTATTTTGACATTTCTTATATATAAAATACTTTTTAAAAACTTTTTTCCTTATAATTAAATCTTATCTTTTTTCCTTTATGATCTCTCTTATCAGACCTAAACACAAATCAGGTGTTTTGTGTGTGTTTTTTAAAGAAATATTCAATTCTCCTTTCTTCAAATAGCTCTTTTTCTTAATATTCAACTCCTCCCCGTTTTAACCTGTGCTCTTCTTTTATATATATAAAGGAGAGAGAATCATTGATCAGCTGTCTCCTGCACGCCCCCTATTGGGGATTGAGCCCACAACCCCAGCACGTGCCTTGACTGGGAATCTAACCGTGACCTCCTGGTTCAGAGGTCGACGCTTAACCACTGAACCATGCCGGCCGAGCTGTGTTCTTTTCACACAAAGCCTTTCAAAATGAAAATAGCTTGATTATATAGTTTTTTAAAAAACTTAAAATAGTTTTAAAAAACTACAAAAGAAAATAAAAATCACCAAATACGTTACACCTCCGAGTTACCCAGTTAATAAAAATGCAACAGCTCTGCCCTGTAATAGGCCGTTTATTGAATATTCCATGTAGATAGCTTCAAATGTCCAATATATATTTACATTATCATTCCTAGAATATAAAACTACACAATATTCTAATGAATGAGTTGCCCATGCTTTATTTAATCAAGACATTACTAAAGGACATTTAATTCCAATATTTACTACTAGAAATACCTTCATGAACTACTTCCTGCTTTATTTAAGCTTTTTTTTTTTTTTTTTTTTTTTGCCTCCCACTTCTTCCAGGAACTTGGTTCATCATTTAACCTATCTTACTTAATTATCATTTAGTTCTCTTACCATCTGCTCCTTATTCTCAACCTACTAATTTGCTTGACGCAATATCACTCAAAATCCTTTTCTTTACCTTGCCTCTCTCTCAGCATAATGCTCCCTTTACTCCCAAATCTTTACCCCAAGTTTTCTGAAATAAACAATCCGTAGTTGCTGTTTCCATTTCATTACTTCTGGTCCAGCTCACAACCTGATGCAATCTGGCTCCTGCAGCATGCCCCTAGTGAAACTTCTTTCGTTGCCAAATCCAGTGACTTCTCCAACCTTACATGACTTGACCCCTACTATAATGACTGTCAATAATGTTCCAACCTGGATGAACATCAAAGTTACCTGGAGATATTTTCAAAGATACTGATTCCAGTTCCTCACCCTGAAATGTCTTCCTATCACACCTGGCATTCTGTAACTTTACCTTTAAAGATATCCCTACCTGTATCTTTAATATTTCCCCCAGGTAATTCTAATGTACAACCAGGTTCAGGAGCCACTGGACTACATGGTCGTTGAAACTCTTCTGGTATTTAGGTCAATGTCTCTATTCTTCCCTGTTTCTCCTGAGATCTGAAAGCTTTTCTCAGCCTCATTCTCAGGAATCTCTTCTACTATTTCCCCTGAATGTCATATTCTCTAGCTCTGGTTTTCACACTTTTCCCAATCTATACTCTACCGGGGGGGGGAAAATTTATTATCATTTAGTGGTTACTATTTCCAAATCTACCTCTTTTGAGCTTTAAATCCATTATTTCCAAATGCCAAAGAAAAGTTTCTACCCAGACATAACACAGAAAACTCAAACTCAACCTAATGAAAGGAATAAGTCAACAGATCAAACCAAGTTATAAATCTTAATTAGCATCCACCCTTAATTCCTACTCTTCCCTGTGACTAATAGTAAATCCAGTCAGTTTCACCTCTGAAATGTTTCTCAATCCCACCCCTTCTCTTCTGACCCACATGCACTTCTTGTCTAATTTCATCCATAATGACTCTCACAACACTCCTAACTCGTCAGCTTCTCCATAGCCTCTGGAGTTAGGCTTTCTGGATTCATATCTGGCTTCATTAAATCCCTGCCATATAACCTTAGAAAGTCATTTAATCTTTCTAAATCAGTTTGCTCAACTGTTAATAACAGTGCCTTTCCTCATTAGGCTCCTGGGGAATTCAGTGCCTGGATGGAAGATGTACTCAATAAATGTTAGCTATTAATATGTAAGAAGAGTACAAAACTCATGAGTGTACTATTTACAACTCTTCACAATCTACTTTCCAATGTCTTCTCCCTCCATAACCCTCAATTCAACCTATGGTTTCAAGCCTTAACAATATTTAGTATTATACTAACATGTATTGTATGTAATTTACAGTGATTGTTATGTAACAGTACATAGCATATATTCTATAATACATATGTAGTATATATAACATATGTATGGTTATATGTAATATTAATATTATTCATTGCGGCTCATATTTACTGAGCACTGTTCTAAGGACTTTACATGAATTCACTCATTTAATCCACACCAGAACCCATTGAGATAAAGAGTACTTCACAGTACTATTCCCTACTTCACACAGATGAGAAAATTAAGGCACAGAGAGGTTATATGCTGAGCTAGCAGTTAAAAAAGCCTCTCTTCTGACCTTTGATTAAAATGTTCTACCTATAATGTTATTTCCTATCTGGAAAAACCAAATTCATCCTTCAAAGCCTAACTCAAACATTGCTTACTTTCAATAGGCAGAATTAACTTCCTCTTCCATGCTCCCTTGTTCATAGGCTGATCAACTTTCTCCCCAGTCAGTCTGAATACAACTGTCTTATTCACTTTTATAACTAGGACAGTGCCTGGCAAGACATAGGCTCTCTACAAATTTTTTTTAATTGCATTAAAAGTTGATGTTGAAAAGAAAAGAAAATGTAAAAATGTTTATTATTTAAAAAGAATCATTACAAGAGCAATTTTAAAACCTAAAACAAAGTGTTTAGACTAAGTTTCCCATCATTTATTATTAAAAAATTACATACCCAACTTTACAGACCCTCCAAAAAGTGAACCTTTATCAAAAGCATCCTTCCAGGTAAATGTCAAGCAGATCTTGATAAAGAGAAAACAGAAAATTATGTTACCTTCTTGAACCTCATTAAATATTAAGTCTCTTTCAGAGAAAAATTCATAATGAGGAAAAAGATAAAAGCTTCAACCTATCTAAAACATTATCTTCTCTAACCAACCAAATCCATAAATTTTTTTTTTAAGTAAAATACTGGCACTAAGTTATTTCAATTGGTCACTCTGCATCAGTAATTGTACACATACTGTCTTCTCCAAAATACACGGTCTTATTCATCTTTGTAAACACACAATGGATTGAACAGAATAGGAACTTAATTGTCAAATAAGCCAAGAGAAGCACAGGCAATAAAGTAAGTACTACAGGTTTCCCAGAAGATAAAATAAAAACTATTCCATGGTGACAAAAGTTAGAGAATGTTTATCTTTGGTGGATGGCATAAGATCATTTACTTCTTGATTTGGGTAGTGGTTATACATGTATATTCACTTTATGAAGATTCAAGCTATATACATATTTTCTTTCACTTTTCTGTATGCATGTTATACATGAATAAAGAGTTTATGTCATAAATTTTTTTAAAAACTGCATCTCACGCTTCTAAAATATTCTGCATACAATGATTTAAAAGAAGTTAGTCTCTTTTAAATTATGTGTTGCAATTTAACTTTTTAACTCTAGGTTAGAGTATTTTCAATACACAAAAACTAGAGAGAATAACATAACAAACCCCCAATATACCTATCACCAGTTTTTAGCCTTTTGTCTTTCTTGGTTCATCTACCACCCCACACCCCCACTTTTCCCTGTCCACCCACCTCCCACCCCAAACACACACATACTTTTTTGAAGTACATAAACTAAAACTATTACTTCCTGAATTATAGTTTCTCTCTTAATTCTGTAAAAGCCAAAGGGAAGAACACTATAGATTAATCAGTCAATAATAGATATAAAATGCAGTTAAAATATATATACAGAAGTTACTGAGGAATGAAGTGAATAGAATTCTAGGAAACATTCTTCAAAAAGACATAAATTTGTATCAGATGGGCCTAAGCTAATTTGTATTAAAAAGTCTCATAAAAACCTAAAGATAGTGAAAAGGCACCATTTATTTTAATAAAATGATACCATGAGTGGGAGGAAATGGGTGACTTGCCATTAACATATAACTTTACAAATTAAACAAATGACTTACCTGATTTTCAGAAAATGGGAACTTAGGTTCAATGGAACAAATCTGATCATAGTATCTAAAGCACAGAGCAAAAGTTAAAATTAGCAGAGTTAAATATTATGCACATTTATGTAAATACAACGGGTTAAAGAGTATACCAACATTATTCACGCTTACCTTGAGTGGCCCACAAATTAATCAGCCATTTTGAAGTTTCTGAACATAATCTTTCATTTGTGTAAACCAAGAGCTAAAGGCATGCGATGAAAAAACTGTGAACAAAAACTCATCATCCCTCCAAAGAAAAATACTGATCAACTATTATTGCCTATAGGCAAATATCTAAACAGAAATAGTATTTCTTAAAATACTATTTCTTATTAGGATAACTGGTTATATCCATTGAGAAAATTAATATTTCTGGTAAACTGCTCGGTAAAAACAGGTTTGCCAACTTTTAAATATGTTTGGGGCCCTAGCTGGTTTGGCTCAGTGGATAGAGCATCAACCTATGGACTGAAGGGTCCCAGGTTCGATTCCGGTCAAGGGCACATGCCCAAGTTACGAGCTCAATCCCCAGGGTGAGGTGTGCTGGAGGCAGCCAATCAATGATTCTCTCTCCTCATTGATGTTTCTCTCTCTCTCTCTCTACCTCTCCCTTCCTCTCTGAAATCAATAAAAACATATTAAAAAATATATACATTTTCCCCCTCATCAGTATGACCTTTGAGCTAGCAAAAGGAACAAGGAGGTATCCAAAGCCAAGCGTTCTAACTGGCCTCTAATATTTCCTTCTTCCCTTATCATCTCCAACCCCCAACCCCTTCATGAGGGCTATCTTTCCAATGGTTATTTCTGAAGTCAAGTTTTTTGGAGGAAGGGCAACATGCCTGAGATCAAGTTATTGGCTGGCACGGCCATAAGTTTGGCTAGAAACAGGAAGAATTGAACAGTTAAGTAAATACACTGAAGATAATAGGAGCCAGGTTTCTAAATATCAGAGAAAGGAGTTACTATTAAGAGGAGAATAAATTCTGTGGCTTTGGACTGGAATTAGAGGTATCAATGTGAACTTATTTTTTAATATAGTAGGAAAATACAAAAAACAGGTGTGGGGGTGTATGTGTGTATATTTCCTAAATGTGTATGTTGAGGGGGTCCAGAAGCAGTAACACTGAGGTAGCAATAAGTAAACCTGATGCCCAAATAATGCTTTCCATTAAAAGGAGCCAGTGTTCCTTAGAGATGTGAGTGACTCCATGGCTGAGACTGAGAAAATTGAAGATTCAAGCTTAAAACATCTTGCTATGCCAGAAAGTTAAGAAAGTATTTAAAATATTATGAGAACATGTCAAAAGGACACAGGAACTAGCTTTAAGGGGCTCCCACTAGCCAAATCTAGAAAAATTTAAATAAAATAACAAATCATAACCTATTCAGGAAAATAAGAACATCATTCTGAAGTATATCATATAAACAAATGAACAGGAAAAGCTCTACCCTACTGTACAATGCCAACTAATAAACGTAGAAGAAAAAATGGAGTTAGGAAAATCATCATTTGACACCTTTCAGAATATAATGCCTGAATCAGGTAAGATTCATCAATGGATACTAAAACAAAAGTTTGATGGAAATAGGATATTGCATAGTCTCAAAGTATCTTCCCATAAAACACTAGTTAGTACAACACACTTATTAATTGTAAGGTTAGGAAACCTGGGAAATACCATCTTAATCAAGTGATGAAAGTTAACATTACCAACAACAGGACAAATCAACTAGTGTTCTTCCTAATATGCACTAAAAAGAACACAGCATCACTTTGGTTGGTACTACTGCCCAAAAATGCATGAATCAGGAGAAAATATGAGACAAATCCCTACTGAGCAGCATTCTACAAAGTAACTACCCTGTACTCTTCAAAAATGTCAAGGCTTCGAAAGACAAGGAAAAATTGAGGAACTGTTCCAGATTAGAGAACTAACTAGAGAGATAACAAATAAAAGCAACGCAGGATCCTAAACTTATAAACATTATTGGGAGAATCAACAAAATTTTAATGAATTCTATGGATTAAATTGTAATATTCAATCAATGTTAATTTCCTGATTTTGAAAGTTTTACTGTGGTTATTATATAGGAGAGTATTCTTGTACTTAGGAAACAAACACTGAAGTATTAAGTGCTCAAACCTATAATGAAGCCCTATTATTTTTAAAACTACATCCAAAAATGTGACAAGGTCTGGCATTACCTGGCCATCATTCAACACTCTCCAAGCCTCATCTCAGAATATTCACTATGCATTCTAGTCACTAAAGTCTGTGCTCTCTCCTGGCCCTAAGCTTTCACACGTTTTTTTACTTTTTTTTTTTTCCTCTGTACCTGGAAACTTTTCCCAGCACAATTTCCCACCTTTTTTGTCTAGGCTGACATGTCATCAAAGAAGCCTTTCCTCATTCATCCATCCAACAAATATATGGCAAGAGCTTCCTATGCAACAAACACAGTTTTAGGAAATTGGAATGTCCTAAAACCTTTGGGGGTGAGGGTGGGAGACAAACATACATTAAAATATAGGAGAGTAGGTAGTGATAAGTACTATGGAGAAAAACAAAGACGTAAGAGGGATAAGGTGTGTGTATATCTGCATCCTCCACATTATTTGATTAACACACTAACATCATTAGTGCTAACATTATCTCAGCATCTTCACCCCCCAAACCAACAATCAGAATGTAAGCAAAGTGGAACTGCAATGTTTTCTTTCCTGATCTATAAAACACTAGGGCTTGAAAAAAACTTCAGAAATCATGAGCCTAGTTCCATCAACTTTATTTTTCAAATGAAAAAGTTACTTCCATAATGACAAAACTAAATTTTAAACCACAAAAGGATGACAGTCAAGTTTATTTAGAAATTTACAAAATCTATATAAGTGACTCAAGTTAATGAAAACAGAACTAAAATTACAAATTAAAAACATCAATGAGAATACTATATGTCAAAACCAGCTGGATGCAGCCAAAAACAGACTCAGAAAAAAAAACATACAGTCCTAAAATAAAACTAGACTTAGTGTTTAAAAAGAGATCGCTCAGTGGTTGAGCATCGACCTGTGAACCAGGAGGTCGCGGTTTGATACCCGGTCAGGGCACATGCCTAGGTTGTGGGGGTTTGCAGGGGGCAGCCAATCAATGATTTTGTCTCATCAATGATGTTTCTATCTCTCCCTCCCTCTCACTTCCTCTCTGAAATCAATAAAAATATGTTTTTTAAAAAAGAGGTGGCTACAAACCTTTAACAAATCTGATCAAAGGACAAAATCATATATAACACATTCACAACATTAGGAACAAGAAAAAATTGTAAAAGCAGATAAGAATAAAACATTTTGCAAGAACTTCTGTGTGACAAAAGGCAACATAAATACAATTAAGAGTTAAGAAACAGATTTAAAGATATTTGCAATATACATAAGGGGAAGGGATAGCCAGAAAAGGTAAATAACTCCTAAAAATCAGTAAGGAAAAAACTAGCAACCTAGAAAATGAGCAGAGAAAAAAAAACAAAAAACAGGCAATTCACAGAAAAAGAAACTAAGGTGACCAGTAAATGTAAGATGCTGGACCTCTGAGAAATCAGGGCACTGCAACCTAAAACAAGGCACTATCTCTCATCCATCAGTATAGCAAAAAAAAAAAACCCAATTAATTTGAATTATTAATTAGTGAGCATTAGGATGGACGTGGAAGAATAAAAAACTCACATATACCTGCTACTGGAAATGGACACTGATGCAACCACTGTGGAGAGCTGAAAATGCAGGTACCCTATTCACTTAAACAAAAACACCCTTTTCCGCTCCCTCCCAAAATGCCACTAAATTTTTTTTTTTTTTTAGTGTTGTGGTTCCTTTTTTTAAATATATTTTATTGATTTCAGAGAGGAAGGGAAAGGGAGAGAAAGATAGAAACATCAATGATGAGAGAGAATCATTGATAAGTTGCCTCCTGCATGCCCTACACTGGGGATCGAGCCAGCAACCTGGGCATGTGCCCTTGACCAGAATTGAACCCAGGGACCCCTCAGTCCACAGGCCGACACTCTATCCACTGAGCCAAACTGGCTAGGGCTAAAAAATTAATTAAAATTAAAAAGATGTAAATGCACAAAGATAAGAAGAATGGGAAAGGGCACAACAGCATACAAGCGGGTTTCAGTGAAATTTTGTAAAAGGTGAAAAGTGAATGAAGCAGAGAAAGCTGAAAATCTAACCGCCTGGAGGGCAGGGAGCTAACAAAATATACCAAGTCAAGTCATGTCAGAGAAGCCAGCAAGAATCTGAATTAAGAAACATGAGATACCACTGAAGACAGGATTTAAAGATGAGGCTGGGAAGAGAAAAGTGCAGTGGAAAAATCTCTGAAACCTTGACTACCAGATCCTCTATTCGGAGAGCAGACTTACAGGAAATGTTAGGGATATCAAGCACAGCTAAGTGGGGAGGATGGGGATTGAGAAGCTTTGGTTAGGAGTGCTGTCAACATCATTCTCTCTCCTTCTTCCTTACTAACAAAATCCAGATTTTAGCTGGGTATGCAGCTGCCTTTAATAAGAATTCCTTTTCTTATAGTACCCTTCCATGAGATGTAGACATATATAATGGCCAATTCCATATGAGCAGGGTATTGTGGGGCAGTTTCCACACTACCTCATTTCTCCCCTCCTGCTATCTTAAACTTGGGTATGGCTGCTATCTGGACCCTGAGAAAAAGGGTTGTACAGAGTGGAAAGCTGGACGGAGCCTGAGCCTGATGAACTTCACAGAACCACTATACCAGCCATGGACTATCAGAACTACCTCTCTACCAACTGTTTACACAGGAATAAAATCATAATTTAACTCCCTGATGACTTGAGATCTACCACATGCAGCTAAATCCAAAGCTGATACAGGTGCCACACTAAAAATAGATGGTATAAAAGACTGCATACATGATTGTTGAGATCCCCAACATCCAATTCCCCAGTAAAATTTCAGAAAGCTGACAACCAAACTTTTTCATGGAAAGAGACCCCAAGCTTTCTCTCTAAAAATACTAATCATCACAAAAGACATGAACACTGAGCTTCCTCTCCCACCTCCCCCCCCCCCCACAAAAAATTATAATACAGGATTCCCATATGATCACCCTAAAGTTCACCATTTATCAAGGCTCTTCTAATCAATTTTTAGTTAAAGCCACTTTATATGGGATGACACTCACTCTCAACCAAATACACATAAATGTGTATTTTAGGAAATTTTACTGGAACATCTCCATTTGAGTAACAATAAAAAGGCAGCTCCATCACTGGACCTATTTGTAGAGCAGTGTACCAGTACTGATCAAGCTAGCTTCTATTGTTTAGGAATTAGCTTAACCCCTCCTTTTTGAAAATTGTACTTAAAAGTTCATTAAGTTAAAAATATGTAAATTAATGTTATTTACACAATTATCCAACATAATCATTAGACAATATTTTGTTTGATTGGAACACATATCTCACAATGTTTGATTTTTACAGATATATACCCAAAAAACTTTTGTACAGACCTCCATTATAAAATATAATAGACTGTAGTATATCAATTAAGTTATCCTAACCCCACTAGAAGAGTAAGAAGGGGGGGGGGGGAGTAGTTGATAATAAATGAGCTAGGAGAGGATCGTATAAAGGAGACTAAAGAAACATGGTTAGTTTCAAAGACGCTATCTGTGCAACAGTCCTATACCTAGGAACAGTTTCACATTTATGCCTGGGAAAAGAATAAAGTGATAAACAAATGAATGAAAGTTTAAAGTTCACACCAGAACCCTATCAGTACCACAATCCACTATTCATTCTTCCTTGTCCGTTAGCCTTAAATCCATGCATCAATTGTCACCGAAAACTCCAAGCTCCTTAAGGGTTGGTACCAAAACAAACACTCTATTCAATAAGACTGTTATCATAGTGTTCACTATACCCATGTTTTTTTAATATTAATAAGGGGAAACCCTCACGGAATGCTACTCATGCCTACATGAAAATTGCTTTGGAAATTTCTGTTAAAGTTTGTTAATTCTAAAGAATGCCTAAGTATTCCTAGGTTAACTTTTAAAAAAGAAATGCTCATACTAAATATCAAATTAATGCTCTTTACAGCTCAACAGTCTTATCTTTAAAACTGACACCACGAGATCATCATCCTCTCTCTCTCAGCGATCTATTCAGTGGCTTCCTTTGGGGGGAACCAGGTCTTCCTCCTTCGCTACTGCTCTGACCCATGGCGGAGGAGACGTCAAACCAGCTGAGTGACTGGCAATGAAATTAGGGCCTTTAACCACCATCACACATGGGCACACGCCAACCCAAACAGAGCTCCCCATGGCTTCCACCCGAGCTAAGGAGAAACGGCCCGCTCGGATGTAAGATCCTGAGTGTAACGACGCTGTAATTGCAGTAGACCCACCGGTGGCCCTCTCCCCCAACACAGGAACAAAGCTCAGCTGCGAAGCCATCCGCATGGAGGCAAGGTGCGACCCGGCGGATGATCCCTAAAGCTAAGGACGCGGCATTACGAAACTTCTCCGTCACCAGCACCAACAAGCTGGTGCCACCTGGGCTTCTACGGACAACCTAGCACAGCTGTGTTTGCCCTGTTAGCCAAGGGCAAGATGTTCCACCTAGAAAATGAGATGAGGCGAAAGAAATGTCTTAACTGTAAAGTGCCCTAGACGTGTTCTGTTATTCTAACTGCAAAGCACCAGGAAAAAAAAAGAGCTCTCATTAAAGACAGCGCGAGCTCCAAAAGCCTTTGTGAAACCACCAATTGACGCCGGGACGCGCATACCTGTTGGTGGACAAAGTGACTTTAGGCTATTTCTCTTGAACCTTCTACTATGTCCCTCACACGTGTAACCTCAAAGAATGGCAGCGCCTAACCCTTGGAATTTTCCACCTGTCATCCGATGATGATGAACTTGGGAAGATGGCTCATTTCAAGTGGACAATGTAGTTAAGTAACAGGCATTTGTCCACAGTGTCCCGATTCTCCTACAGCCCTCGAGCAACCTCTATTTTGAAATTGAAATCTGGCCAAGAAATACACACACACACACACACACACACAAAAAGGTGGGGGGAGGAGAGTCTTAATTAAATACATTCCCTCCCCCACCAAAAAAAAGGGGGGGAGGGGGAGAAAACTAGTTCTGAGTAAATGTGGCAGGAGAGATCGATCAGTACGTGGCTGACCGTTCCTCCGGGGTATCCGACCCCCCGAGCCGGGAGGACCGAGGGCTGCGGCGAACCGGCAGCACCGGTGCCCGGAGCCCGGGCAGGGCCAGCGGCAGCCGGCGGGGCGGCTCCTGCTCACCAGGAAGGAATGCAGACCACACCTACGCGCCCCAACAGGCCAGCGGGGCGGCCGGGTCTGGGCCCCGGGTGCGAGGGAGGGAAGGAGGGAAGCAGGAGGAAGGGAGGGGGCGGCAGGCGGCCCGAGCCCGGCCCCAGGCCCACCTCAGCAGCGTCTCCAGCGCGCCCTCGTGCTTGTCCAGCGGGCGGCCGAGCGCGGCGCGGCGCAGCTTGCTGAGCTCCTCGGCCGCGCGGCAGTACTGGGCCTGCTCCTCCCCGCCGCTCGGGTAGGTCTGCTGGATGAACTTCACCAGCGGCTTGGCCAGGTCCACCTCCGAGGTCTTCTTCAGCTGCACCGAGATGAACGTCGCCATGGCGAGCTCCTCCGTCGCCGTGCCGGCCAAAGAAACTGCGGGACGACAGCGACGAGGCCGGGGAGCGGACTGGCGGACCCACCGGGGGACGGACGGGCGCTCCGCTGGCGCTTCGGTCCGGCCACTTCCGGGAGCTCGCGCGCAGGCGCCGTCCGCGCGCCGCCCGCGATCACGTGGGGGAGTCGGGGCGGTGGCTCCCGCTCACCTGGGCCCAACCGGGCCTGGGCTGCGCGAGGAAGGCTCGGCTTTCGTCTCGGGTGGGATCCTGGGCTTCCGTGCCGCCGCGACGGGTGGACAGACGCTTTCATGCAAAAGTAACCATTCATATGCCTTCACTCGGACAACTCGGGGGCGTCCTGTGACTGCCAGCCGGGAGAGAGTGCGGCGACCTGGGCAAGACCAATGGTACTGCATTCCCGGCTGCCGTGCACTGGTAT
Organism: Myotis daubentonii; assembly: GCF_963259705.1. Lineage (NCBI taxonomy): Eukaryota > Metazoa > Chordata > Mammalia > Chiroptera > Vespertilionidae > Myotis > Myotis daubentonii. Next base: position 47,680,408 of record NC_081853.1, on the reverse strand, counting down.
TGAGTGCACCGTAGCCTCGGAAGCAAGGTCCCTACCATTCGCACTTCAGGTAAGGAATCAAATGCTAAAGTGACAAAAAAAAAAAAAAAAAGTTTCATGGAACAAAAATCAGGGTTGATGGGATGTGGGATATGAGGATCCCTTGGAAGAACCTAACTTACACAAGATAAATTAGTGAAGGCTTTCCTGAGAAGGCGAAGGTAAAATGACCAGTTTGAGAAGATGCCTGACATTGGAAGAAGGGGGAAATGGCGAGGAGAGTAGTGGCAAGGGAGAGCTTCCCAGAGCAAGGGGCAGCGAGTGCAGAGGCCCCCGGAGGCAGCGCTTCCCAGCTGCAGGGAGGTGAAGCCAACACTGGGGAACACTTAAAAGAAGCAAGGAAGGAATGGAATGAAATAAAGTTGGAAGGGTAAGCTGTTAGGTCTGATCAGATAATCAAATCGATACCCCCTCCCTCTGGGAAACGAACTTTTAGATCGTTTTGCAATCGACATTTCCTTTAGCTTAGACCACATTCATTTGCTCAGACCAGTAATTTTCCTCTCGGACTTGCCCAAGATCTGGACCCGCCCAGAGAATTCCCGGCTGAAGAAGCCCACTTAGAGTCCTTTGAAATCTCTGCCTCCCCATCCCTGGAGGCTGGTGCCATTTGGGGGCTCAGCCCATCTGGTTTTCCAGATGACCTAATCCTATGTAATAAAAGACTCATATGCAAATCGACTGAATGGCCAACCGATGAGTCACTGTGCATGCACTGACCACCAGGGGGCAGACACTCAACACAGGAGCTGCCGCCTGGTGGTCAGTGCACTCCCATGGGGGGGGGGGGGGGGCGCTGCTCAGCCAGAAGCCCTAAGCTGGGGTCACGGCTGGCAAGTGTCAGTGGCAGGAGCCTCTCCCACCTCTGCTGCAGTGCTAAGGATGTCCGACTGACAGCTTAGGCCCACTCTCCACAGGCCTAAGCCATCAGCCGGACATCCCCGAGGGCTCCTGGACTGTGAGAGGGTGCAGGCCAGGCTGAGGGGCCCCCACTCCCCCCGAGTGCATAAATTTCATGCACCAGGCCTCTAGTAAATTTATAATTCTTAACCACTTTTGGCCTCATCTGTTCCTTTGGGGACCCTTACATTTGGTGCTGAAACCCAGGAGGGTTCCTGGCTTCAGTCACACTGAGTCTGCTACTCTGAAAGCTGTAGGCAGTGACAGCTCGTCCTGGGCTTACCTCAGCAAACTCCACCCAGCGTCCTAATCAAGCACTGCTGTAATTAATGATTTTGGCAGGTGTTAGGGATTTTTTTTCTATATCCCTTCCTAACAGGAGACCACATTCCACTCAAAATAGGGACGATTAACTGGACAGGAACCTGTACTCTAGTCTCTCTCTCACCCAATATTCAGTCTTTACCTGTCCCTGTAATCCATCATATCTAACACAAAAGGGCAGTCTAGATAATCCCCTTCCTCATAACCCTCAGTGTCTCAGTAGGTGTTGGGATTGGCATAGGGGATTTAACCACTGCTCTATCATCTTTTGAATTTCTGTCTCAGGACCTACAGGAAAGCCTAGATGACATTGCCAAAAGTTTAGTTCAAATTCAGGATTAGATAAACTCACTAACGACTGTCCCGCTCCAAAATCAGAGAGGACTAGACCTCCTAACTGCAGAGAAAGTGAGTCTATGCCTCTTTCTGGAAGATGTCAATCAGTCTGGCCTAGTTAGGGATGCCACCCAAAATTTAACAGAAAGGGCCACAAAGATTAGAAAACGTCAATCACCTTCATGGGACTACTGGCCAAAAAATATAAATTGGTATACCAGGCTACTTTCCTTCATAGGACCATTAACACTCCTATTCCTCATCCTCATTTTTGGCTCATGTATTCTGCGTCATTTTTCATCTTCAGGACCACTCTCGAGCCTTCACCAAACCAGTCTGGGGGAATCATGCTGCTGCAACCACTTACTCCAACCATGAGGAATCTATGCAGGGTTTCAGCCAACTACAATTAAATTCCATCACCTTATGATCTTGATATCTCCTCTCAGATGGAAGAAATGACCTCCGTCCTTATTCCATAAAGCAAAAAGGCTGAGTCAGACCTAACAGAAGCAAGCATTAAATCCTTCAGAACCTTGTATACCACGTTAAAGAATTTGTATTGTAGCATAAAGCAAAGAAAGCAATACATGCATTTAAGCAACAGTGACATTATACAATTATTTTAAAAGGCCATCCTATGCATTGATCTGATAGTGTATCTCTTGATGAGATGTAGTATGAAGTACACAGTATCCATCATCTATTGGAGCAAAGTAAACGACACCATAGGAAGTAACCAAACAAATCCAGAAGGTGAAACATTCTGCAGGATAACTGGCCCCATCTCTTCAATAACTTATTGTTTTGAATAAAGCCACTACTCTACTCTATGAAAAGAATTTTAAGGGACATAAGAGTCTGGATTAAATTCTAGTTTGAACAGGCCACCTATAAAATGCATTTTTCAGGACAATTGAGGAAATTTTAATGTAAATGTACTGAGTGTATGCTGAAAATGTGTTGCCGTGGAAGGTGGAGATCATTAACTAGGAAGAGCAAGCCACAGAACAGTTGTAATACAAATAAACACTACAATAACTCATAAATAATACAAAAATAAACTTGCCCATACAACTTTAGACCTACTTTTGCCCACCCTTTTCTATGTTACAATATCTCATTTTGATTACAAAATGTAGTGCTTTCAGGTGCTATGGGAAAAAAAAAAGATCTAGCATTATATCCTAAGGTGTTAGCAGTTAAAATCTTTGAAAGTGGAAATGTGTATTTTATTTTTGCCTATCTTTGTATGTAATTTTTACAGCATACATACTATTTTTGCTATATACGTTTATTTTATCACAATTTTTAAATTTTTATTTTTATTAGAATATCCTAGGTTAAAATAAAATAGCTACTGTGTAGTGAATGCATTAAGAGGAAGACAAGATGGAACCTGGGAGGATCATGAGACCATTTCAAAAATCCAGGTAGGAGATCATGAAAGCTAACATTAGCAAGAGTGAACCACGTTGATATATTTTTGAGTTAAACATTGAAGAATTTATTGATAAAAAGGATAGGAAAGTAAAAAGTTTTGAATCATTTGTTAATATTTAACTCAGCCATGTTTATTTCCTTCATAAACTTATCCCAACTCGCAAGTATGTTGTTTGTTGATTTACTTTTTCGCTGACTTTCCTACTAGAATATAAGCTCCATGAGGGCAAAAATTGTGTTTGTTTAATATACTGTTATATGTCCAGTACCTGGCACATTCTAAGCCCTCAGTACATATATTTGAATGAGTATTTTATTATTTGTAAAAAAAATAAATAAAAATTAGATTTCTTCTAGCAAAACACCTCACCTTCCCTAATCACAGTTACCTTCATTAATTAGGAAATAGGCCAGTGGCTGAAAGAGGATGTTATATTGAAATAGTCTAGCTTGTGCTCTGGTAATAAACAATTGCAAAATTGCAGTGTCTTAACATAATAAACAGTTGTTTCTTACGCAAAGTCGAGGCAACTGTCCAGGGTTACTGTACTTCAAGCAGTATCTCAATAAACCAGACTAATTGATCTTTTAGCTCAGCCATCTCAGCGTGAGACTCCATATTCAAAGGAAAAAGGAACCCTTAGCACCACACAGCAGCTTTTCACTGCCTCGGCCCTCTCCCATCCACTCACGTTTCACTGGCTAGACCTCTCACCTGGCCCCATCAAACCACAGCAGGACTGGGAAGTCCAGTCTTCTATATGCCCAGGAAGGAAGGGAGAACTGGGTATTGGGGAGCACCAGTGATACATTCCAAAAATGAGTTTCATGCTTCCAAAGTTGCTTATGGTAACATTGCTTTTCCATCTGTGTACTCCAACTTCATACATTATGTTCTCAGAATGTATTCTCAGTGTAATATTGGGGGGGGGGGTATTAAATTCAAAGATTTTCCTCCCTGATAATCTCTTGTTCTGGTAGGCCCATCCTTACCCCCACTGATTGAACCAAGAGAGATAATTGCCTCTTTGGAAGAACAGAACCCTGCTGGAAACAGTTTTCAGTTTCAAAATAGAGTTTTGCTACTGGCATCTAGTGGGTAGAGGCCAGGAATGCTACCTACAATGCGTAAGGCAGTCCTCCACAACAAACACTTATTCGGTCTAAAATGTCAGTAGTACTGAGGGTGGTATTCACTCATGGGAAGCATTCTGTTCAGAACGGTCTCCAAAATTTGAGGAATATACTGCTGGGAGTACAGTACAATCCATCTTGAAGGAGTGGGTTGTTCCAAAGAATGAATGAAGGCTTCCTTTGAGAGATGAGAAGGAAGCATTGTTGCAGAGAGATTGGTATCTAAGAATAGGGGAGAAAAATTAAGAACTGGAATATAACAGCAAGGGTTGAATTTCTTGAGGACTTTTCCATTACACTAAGGAGAAAGTCGTGTAGTACATCTTGTGTACTGTGTGTTTATGTCCTTCCATGTAGGCTAAGGAAGAGTCCAGAGGATCTATCCTGTGTATAGCTGGCTTTAAGAATAAAAGATGGCCTGACCTGGTTTGGCCCAGTGGATAGAGCGTTGGCCTGTGGACTGAAAGGTCCCAGGTTCGATTCTGGTCAAGGGCATGTACATCGGTTGCAGTTTCCCTGACCCTGGTCGGGGGGGGGGGGGGTGCAAGAGGCAACCAATTGATGTGTGTCTCTCACATGGATGTTTCTCTCTGTCTCTCCCTCTCTCTTCCACTCTCTAAAAATCAATGGGAAAAATATCCTTGGCTGAGGATTAACAACAACAAAAAAGAATAAAAGATGGATGAATTCAGTACAGCTGCAAAACCAATTTATGAAAATCTGTTGGATTTCTATGAATTATCAAACAACTATCAAAGAGAAAATAAGAAAACAATGCTATTTACAATAGCATCAAAAGCAATAAAATACTTAGAAATAAATTTAACCAAGTAGGTGAAAGATCTGTATACTAAAAACTATAAAACACTGATGAAAGAACTTGAACAAGATACAGAGATTGGAAGAGTTAGTGTTGTTAAAATGTCCATTCTAGGCCCTGGCTGTGTAATTCAGTTGGTTAGAGCGTTGTCCCAATATGCCAAGGTTGCGGGTTTGATCCCTGGTCAGGGCACATATAAGAATTAACCAATGAATGCATAAATAAGTGGAACAACAAATCAGTGTTTCTCTAAAATCAATAATGTTCATACTACTCAGAGCCATCTATAAACTCAATGCAATCCCTTTCAAAATTCCAATAATATTTTCACAGAAATAGAAAAACAATCCTGATATTTGTATGCAACCACAAAAGACGCCAAACAGGAAAAAAAAAAATCTGGAGAAAATACAAAGCTGGAGGTATCACTCTTTCTGATTATATCACAAAACTATAGTAATCAAAACAGTGTGGTATAAAGACAGATACATAGATAATGGAACAAAGTAGTTTCTGTTCAATTATTTATGTTGTGGTGCTGTGAAAATAGGATAGTATCTTCATTAAGTGGTGCTGGGAAAGTGAATGTCCACATGCAGGGGGAAAAAAAGAAAGAAGCTGGGCTCCTATCTTATACTATATACAAACATCAATTCAAAATGGTTCAAGACGGTAAGACCTGAAACCATGAAACTCCTAGAAGAAAACATAGGCGTTAGCTCCTTCACATTGATCTTTGCAGTGATTTTTTTGGATTTGACACCAAGAGCAAAGGCAACAAAAGCAAAAATAAGCCAGTGGTCTACATCAAACCAAAGAACTTCAACACAGCACAAGAAACCATCAATAAAATGAAAAGGCAACTGCCCTAGCTGGTTTGGCTCAGTGGATAGAGCGTTAGCCTGCAGCCTGAAGGGTCCCGGGTTCAATTCCAGTCAAGGGCACATGCCCGGGTTTTGGCCTCCATCCCCAGTAGGAGGTGTGCAGAAGGCAGCCAATCAATGATTCTCTCTCATCGTTGATGTTTCTCTCTCTCTCTCCCTCTCCCTTCCTCTCTGAAATCAATAAAATATATTTTTTAAATAAAAAGGCAACCTATAGAATGGGAGAAAATACTTGCAAACCACATATCCAGTAAGGGGTTAATATCCAAAAGCTATAAGAAGTTCATACATCTCAATAGCCCACTCCAAAGGAAACATTAAAAAATGGGGGAAACATCTGAATAAACATTTTTCCGAAGAAGACATACAAATGGCCAACAGGTATATGAAAAAGTGCTCACTCATCATCAGAGAAGTACAAATCAAAACAATGAGATATTGTTCCACCCCTGTTAGAATGGCTATTATCAAAAAGACAAGAGATTTCAAATGCTAGTGAGGATATGGAACAAAACCATTGTGCACTGTTGGTGGGAATATAAACTAGTACAGCCACTTTGGAAAACACTATGAAGGTCCCTCAAGAAATTAAAAATAGACCTACTATATGATTCAGCAATCCTATATTCTGAGTATATATCTAGAGTAATGAAATCATTATCTCAAAGAGATCTGTACCCCTATGTTCATTGCAGGATTATTCACAATAGCCAAGATATGGAGACAACTAAGTGTCTGTTGATGGATGAATGTAATATATATCCACATCTGCATAGATATATAATGGAATATTATCCTATATAATAAGAGATGGATATGCTAATTAGCCCTGATATGCTAATTAGTCATGACTAGTATGCAAATTGACCATCACTCCAACACACAAGATAGCCGCCCCATGTGGTCAAAGATGGCCACCACAAGATGGCTGGCAGGGCAGGAGAGGGCAGTCAGGGGGACCAGGCCTGCAGGGGAGGGCAGTTGGGGGCAACCGGGCTGGCAAGGCAGGGCCGTTCGGGGCGACTGAGCATGTAGAGGAGGGCGTTGGGGGCAACCGGGCCGGCAGGGAAGGGCAGTTGAGGGCAATCGGGCCAGCAGGGGAGGACAGTTGGGGGCGATCAGGCCGGCAGGGGAACAGTTAGGCGTCGATCAGGCTGGCAGGGGAGTGGTTAGGGGGTGATCAGGCTGGCAGGCAGAAGCGGTTAGGGGCAATCAGGTAGGCAGGCAGCGAGCGGTTGGGAGCCAGCAGTCCTGGATTGTGCAAGGGATCCCAGATTGGAGAGGGTACAGGCTGGGCTGAGGAACCGCCCCCCCCCCCAATGCACGAATTTCATGCACTGGGCCTCTAGTACATTCATAAAAAGGTAACCCTGCCCTGGCAGGTGTTGCTAAGTGGTTAGAGTGCTGACTCATGGCACAGAGGGTCTCGAGTTTGATTTCTGGTCAAGGTTATAGGTTTGATACCCACCCAGGTTGATGAGCATGCAGAAGGCAACTAATCAATGTGTGTCTCTCACATCTCTCTCTCCCTCTCCCCCTCTTTTCCCCATTTCGCACACTCTAAAAATCAATGGGAAAAATATCCTCAGGTGAGGATTAACAACAACAACAAAGAAGGCAATCCTGCCATTTCTAACAACATGGATGAATCTGGAGAGCATTATCCTAAAGTTATAAAAACCAAACAGAGAAAGACAAATGCTGCATAGTATCACTTATATGTGGAATAAAGAAAAAAGTCTAACTCATCTAAACAGAGAGCAGAATGGTGATTTCCAGGGGCTTAAAGGTAGGGAAATTAGAGAGAAGTTGGTAAATGATTACAAACTTTCAGTTGTAAGATGAGTAAGGCCTGAGGATCTAATGATAACTGTATTGTATGACTGAAAATTTATGAGTAGAACTTTAGTTCTCACAAAGCAAAATGATGGCTGGACTAACTCAATAATGGGAATCTAACTGTATGCCTATATCAAATATCACATTGCACACTTAAACTACAATTTACTTGTCAATTTTACACACACACGTAGGTATATATATCTGAAAAAATGAAAGATGGAAAACTGCTATAGCCCTCACAGACCCCAGTCTCTCCTTCCTCTGCCCCACAAGGTGTCACTGTTGAAACACAGAAGATCTGCTATAGCAAAGACTGTTCACAAGATGGAGCTATTAAAACTTAAGTGCTCGGATAATCTGCAATTCCAATGTTTAAAAAAATGCCCAGGCCTCTTTTTTCTGGGACACACCTGTGATGCTAGAGCAAAATTTATATTCCCTGGGCTTGTCCTCCCAGCCAGCAATGTTAAGCCCAGTTCAGCAGACCAGGCTTCTCTCTTCTTCATGGTGAATTTCTCCTGGGTAAGCCGATGGTATCTTTTGCTGCCCTCTCAGTGTTACTTCAGGGAATCAGAGGTGATGTAGTAACACTGGCCTTCCTGAAGGAAGTGCTCAAGGCTTCAATGACTTCCTTCTCAGAGGGATCCTTAGTCTTAGGGAAAACTGTCTTCTGGCAAACTTCAAACTCCTTGTACCAAAGAGCATGATGAAAAGAGCAGCATTGACAACTCCCAGAGTGTCTGGCTACACCCTTCCCCTACCTGCCTCCCATCTGCCCAATTAAAAAGAACCCCCTTCCAGAACCAAGGGGATCTCCACTATAGAGATGCAGCTGTCAGTTTTAAATGGTAGTAAATCTCATTTCCGTTACCCAGGAATCAACTTCTTACCGATAGTGATCATGTTTCATACTATAAATTTATAACTATACTAGAGGTCCAGGGCATGAAATTCATGCATGGGTAGGGTCCCTAGCCCTGGCTGGTGATCAGGACCGATCAGGGCCTTCTGGCTGCTGACCAGGGTCTTCCTTCCAGCTGCTGGCCAGGGCCTTCCTTTGTTCTGTGCCGCCCCCTGGTGGTCAGTGCATATCATAGCGAGTGATAGAACTCCCGGTCAAACTCCCACAGGGACACTTTGCATATTAGCCTTTTATATATACAGATTCTGCTAAAATATTCTATTGTCATAGGAGTGATTTTCACTAGTTTTATTAGTATGCAGACTGTTTTCACTTTCTTAACATGGATGCTCTGCTGGAAATTACATCTGTGTATATAGCAATATAAGTATTGATTTGACCAAATCTTATAATAAACTATATTGGGAAGATGAAGGATAATAGGAAAGGGAATGGCACTATAAGAGAATAAATTCTCATCTACCATAATATGAAGTCTATAGGTAATAGCTAAAGGTAGCATGTGCATATTATTGACAAAAAAGTAGAGGGTACAAAAAGCCAGAGCAGATAGGTAAAAGAGTAAAAATTAGATGCCTCTGGAGAGGAGGAGTAAAGAAAGTAAGGAGGGGTAGGAAAGGGAAATGCTCTATTTTGTCACAGCCTTTTTAGTACTAAAAGAGGAAACTCGGGGGTTCTCTTTTTCCTTCCAATGCAGGGGGGAAATCCAGTTCTTCTCTACTATTTCTTTATTCCCTGTGTGTCTCCTTTACCTTCACAGAGAACACTTCCTTTCCGACACCTGTAGTCACCAAATATGTGAAGGCTTTTTTCCCCACAACAACAAGCAAGTCTCTACACCAGCTAGGTGTCCTACAATTTAACTCAAGTCTAGCACTATCTACCTGGAAGATAGTGCCAGATCCCACAAGCTGAGATATCGGTCCCACAAGACTGCCCCCTGCCTTCAACCTCAGACGCCAGTCCCAAACCCGCCTGTGCTTCTGACCGATGGGGCTATACATTGAAGGTTCCAGTGACCTTTCCTTGGGTTCAGTTGATATGCTAGAGTGGCTCACAGAACTCAGGGAAACCTTTACTTAAATTTACCAGTATATTAGAAGAAATGATAAAGGATACAGATGGACAGCCAGTTGAAAAGATACAGATGGCAAGATCTGGGCAGGTCCCAAGTGCAGGAGCTTCTGTCCCCATGGAGTTCTGATGTCATCTTCTGGTGCAGATGTGTCTGACAACCCAGAAGCTCTTTGAACCCTGCACCACTGGCATTTTTATGGAGGCTTTCTCCCATGGGCATCAATTATGAACTCTGTTTTTAGCCCCCTCCTCTCTCTGGAGGATGACGGGTGGGACTGAAAATTCCAAGCTTCTAATCATGGCTCCATCTTTCTGGTTACCAGCCCCCTTCCAGGAGCCATCACTCAGAGTCATCTCAAGGTGCAAAAGATGCTCCTAGGGCTCTTAACATTTTGGAAATGACAAGGGTTTTAGGATCTCTGTGCCAGGAACCGGGGGTATAGGCCAATATACATATATTTTTCTATTATCTCACAAGTACTATTTGACTTTTTAGAATGTGTATATATTACTTTAATAAAATAAAAATTAAAGGGGGAAAATGGGAGATATCTGTAATTATATCAACAAAGAAAAAAATAAATTAAAAAGCCAGGACTGGATGAGGTCATGAGATAGACAGAGAAAAAAAGAACTCTAGTATCTGAGTCCAGAGTCCCTCCACTGTTCAGAGGTCAGGAAGATGAAGAGGAGCCGGCAAAGGAGACAGAAGGAGCAGCCAGAACTGTAAGAGGAGAACCATAAGGGAGTAGCGTCTTGGAAGCTAAGTGGAGAAATCATTTCCAAAAGGACAATGATAAAGCATGCCAAGTGCTGTTAGTTAAAATGAAAATTGATCATTAAATTTGATAAGAGCCATCTTGGTGGAGTGAAAGCCTGATCTAAGTAGATTCTAGAGAGTATGTGAGGATAGAAAGTAAAAATGGCAAGAACAGCAATTCTCCGTAAGGGAACAGGTTGGGCATTGGTGTGTCAAGAGGGAGTTTTGGTGCGTATAAATGTGAGCCTCTCTGTGTATAATTTTAAATGAAAATTATTTGAATGTTGATGAAAATGACCTTCTTTGTTATAGGCCAGAGTATGTGATTTATAGCCATGTTCCCTAAAATAAACTCTTTTGGGTCAGACAACATTAATCTTTTAATATGATCCTGGCTTCAATCTGATAAATTTTAAGATTTTTGCGTCCATGTATAGTATAGGTGTGGAAAATTAACTTAGTTTTACCAAGAAACTTGGTAAACTATTTCTTATTTTCTATGTTCAAAAGACACACAAAGGAAATTCTCATTCCTTAAAATTCTCACTCATTAACTTGTCTGGATCAAGTGAGAAAACATGCTTAAGAGGATCAAACAAACTTGGTTCCTACTCTGGTTCTTTCCCAATAAGTGAAATAAATAAAGCTATATAACCCAAGGCAACTTACTTTACTTTCTTTTTTTTCAATATATATTTGTATTGATTTTAGAGAAGAAGGGGGAAAGAGAGAGATAAAAACATCAATGATGAGAGAGAATCATTGATCTCTGGCTTCCTGCACATCCCCCACTGGGGATCGAGTCTGCAACTGGGTATGTGCCCTAACCAGGAATCGAACCATGACCTCCTGGTTGATAGGTCGATGCTCAACCATTGAGCCATGCTGGCCGGGCAACTTACTTTATTTCTTTCAACCTAATTTCCTTCTCTGTAAAATGGTGGTAGTAATAATAATACCTATCTCATATTATTGTTGAGGATTTAATAAGATAAACTTATAAAGTGCTTAGGCCCTGACCGGTTTGGCTCAGTGGATAGAGCGTCCGCCTGCGGGCTGAAGGGTCCCAGGTTCGATTCCGGTCAGGGGCATGTACCTTGGTTGCGGGCACATGCCCAGTTGGGGGTATGCAAGAGGCAGCTGATCGATGTTTCTCTCTCATCGATGTTTCTAACTCTCTATCCCCTTCCCTTCCTCTCTGTGAAAAATCAACAAAATGTATTAAAAAAATAAAAAATAAAAAAATAAAGTGTTTAGGATGGCACTTAAATATAGCTAGATGTTTAGCAAGGCTAATAAGTATAGTTATTATCATTAATAATTATTTTTAAATATTTTTTTTCTAATTCTTCTGTTAGTTACTGACCTACCATTTTCTGTTGCTTCTTGGGTTAATTTTTGCAGAAAGGTCATTGGTTTTATCAAGTTAGGATAATTTGATTTTGTTATCAGGTTGGGAATTTTAGCTCAGTTATAAAAAGCAGGCTACAGCTAGCAGACAGGAAGAAAATAGGCCAAAGGCATAAAAGGGGAAATCTGATGAACCAGAGTCCACAGAGAAATGGGAGAGGGGAGGCCAAGTCCACAGATTGATGTGCTGAACAAAAAGGAACAACAGCTGCTGAGGCCGGCAGTAAGGGATGGATTGGTGTTAAATATGAAGAGAGGGAGGAAAGAAAGAGGAGGAGTTTCCTGTGATATGTACACTTTAATTATTTAACAAAAAGACTTAAATTACATTTTATCGTCTCAAACACTGTGAAAAAAATTTCTCTACACTACATTAACATCACACCATAGAATTGTATTTTAAAGTATTCACTTGTGACTGATATAAAAAAACTGAAATGTGAGCCCTTTCTAGAAGAAGTAATGTGGAAAAATATACAGAAAACTGTAGAACACATTGAGAGAAAATAAAAACCAAATTCATGAGCATGAACCAAAGCGTTTCAGCAAAGCACATCATCTCCTGGGTGTTTTTATCATATAGAGAGAAGGTCTTTGTAGAAATAGAATCACAAAATATCTCCCCTCAGCATGATCAGATTATATTTATTAAATAAATCATTTTACTCACAAAAATGCTTACCAAATAGACATTGGGTTGTTGTTTTTAATTATATCCGAGTACAAAAAATTTAAATGGCAAGGGAAAACATATTAATTCATAACAGTATGTCCTGGATAAGATGGCCAAATCTAAGATTTTCTTGTGCTTAGATTACCAAGCATTGAAGGATCATATCTGCTATTTTTTAAAAAGGCATATAACAAGAATATATCAACTAAATAAGAGCTGGAGAATAATTTCTTGTTATGTATAAGTGATGGTATAATTCATATGTTATATGAACCATGTTATATAATAAGAGTATCTTTACTAAATGTTAACTAGGGAATAATTGCTCTTTATGTAAGGTTAAGTTCTTTATTTTAATGTTTTTATTGATTTTTAGAGAGAGGGGGGGAGAGAGACTTCAATGTGAGAGTGTAACATCCATTGGTTGCCACCTGCATGCCCCTGGCCCAGGATCAAGCCAGGAACCCTTTAGTGCATGGGATGGTGCCCAACCAACTCAGCCACACAGGGCAGGGCTGTATGCTGAAGTTCTTATCAGTTTTATCATTATCTACGGTAAGCAAGAAGATGAGCAGTTAATCAGTGAAATAAATGAATAAAAGATGGAAAAATTTTGTATAATTTAGAAAGCCAACCCTTTCCCTTTCACTTAAGAGTAGGACTTTTAAAACCCAAATTATAAGTATTTGTTAAGTCTACTTATTTTCCATATGTAGGGTAGTCTAAATGACAGTCAACACATATCAAACCTTAAAAGTAATTTTAGAAAAATGTTCTGTATAGTGGTAAAGGTATAGGATAAGAAGACAGGCAGCCTGCCTGGCATGGCTCAGTGGTTGAGTATCAACCTATGAACCACGAGGTCACGGTTTAATTCCTGGTCAGGGCACATGCCTGGGTTGTGAGTTTAATCGCCAGTGGGGAGCATGCAGGGGGCAGCTGATCAATAATTCTCTCTCATCACTGTTGTCTCTCTCTCTCACCTCCTTCTCCCTCCCTCCCACTGTTTCTGAAAAGCAAAGGTAGGGGGGAGTAAATAGCAGCCTTTAACAGTGAAGCTGCTTCTAAAGACAGAGTGTTTATGCATACATAAAGGTGCTCAACAATTTATTGAATGAGTAACGATTTATTCTTACAACGCAAAAGGAAAACAAACAAATGAATTCACCACCTTCTTTTTTCTGAGCTTGGACATTGGTTGGTTATCTTTCACCGTGCAGCCATCTGTGTCTTTTACAGATGATGGTCAGCAGAAGTAAGGAAGATGGTCATACACCTGGGCACCTAGGACAGGGGTGAGACAATTGATGACTACAGGTTTCCCTGCTGAAGGGAGATAAAAGGAGGATATGGCAGACGTCTCCAAAGTACCTGGGAACATGGGTCTTGGGATACAGTAATCAAGGGAAAGGAGTCTTTGGAAGATATAAGGGCCATCACAGCCAAGAGATAATACCTGAAAATATACAACCAGCATATCATTTCCTCCTTATTAATGCGATTGATGTAAGGTCAGGATATCTTAGGATTTCAGCAGAAGCACCCCATTTTTCATCTCTACAACTCCAATCCTCATTTGCAGGAAGATGTGGGGACCTATCCCCAATCTCAGACCCACCGAGATTATAGTTATTGCACAGAGCAGCTCCAGCTAAAGTCAGTCAGCCTGTAGAGGCACTAGAAATGGAATGACCAGTCTCCCAAAAGCCTCCATCTTGGGAATGGTACCAATCATTCTCATCCATCCACAGATGGTGCTTAACATATACCTTCAGAGGAATCAATAAAAGAATGAATGTAAGTGTCCACAAGTGAATTGAAGCTTTGAAAATATTTGGTGGGAGATTGCATCAACCAGTAATATGTAATATGGATTTATTCAGTGTATCAGCATATTGCCATCCCATTTAGACCTTGCTGCTATGCCCTGCTCTGTAATGGAGATGGATACCTTGGGGAAAGGCATCAAGTTTCCCTGGGAAGTTTACAGACTGGCACAATGTTCTTTCTATGGAATTCTAGCCCCAAAACAAGGAAGTTCGTTAATGGTTTAGAAGACACCATTCCCTAGTCAGTAGACAAATCAACAAATCAACAAATAAACAAATGAATTCACCAGCTTTTTCTTTTCTGAGCGTGGGAATGGTGTCTTCTGACTAGGGAATGTTGTCTTCTAAACAATTTAGTGTCTATCAGCTCCAGCAGCCATAAAGAATAATTGCTGAACCCCTAAAGAAAGGGCTATCTTGTTTGTCTCATTCCCTGGTAACACGTAGAGACACTCAGCAAACATATTTTTAATGAATAAATGTTATGACAGCCACATTATCTGCTCTGCCAGTGCAAGCTCCATAAGCAGGGAACCAGAATTTAAACTGGACTATAAAGCTCTTAAACGAGATATATGGTAGCTTATGTGAAAAGGAGGCAAAAACATGAACCAAGCAAAGAATATATATTTGACAGCAAACTGTTTTAAGAATTGTTAGCTAATGACAAGCCAAGTTGCAATAATGAATGAAGTTTATTGCCCAAGACATTACCAAGTTAGGACAGAGAAGATGTGGTTCAACCAGTTACAGGAGCTTTGAAGTAAACCACTTCATCCTGGCCCCAGGTAAAATTGTGAAACTGGCTTGATCTGTCTGCATGGCCCCTAGACTTCCCTCTCCCCTTCAACCCTTTTTGTAGGCTAACAGTGCCCTCAAGTTTTCTTCACTCTCCCCTTAACCTTTTTTTATATTACAAGGAAAATACAATGGTAGTAGGTTAAAATTATCTCCAAAGATACCCCTAATCCATGTATTTCAGTGGCCTCAGGGAAACTTTCCCAAGCTCTAGACAATGAGTGGCACCACAATGAGAAAACAGGAGGCATGGGATAGACTAGCTTAGTAGAGAGCGAAGTTGGGGAATGGAGAGAGTTCCCAAGGCTGAGGGAGGCTTATGGTTTGGTGAGGTCAGTGGCATGACCTGTGCTTAGCTCTTCAGAATTCCTGGGAGAGGTGTCATACAAGCTTAACTGTAAAGCATTGTGGCAACTCTCTACCTAAGAACCCTGAATGTGGCAACTGGCTAAAGATCCTGGAATTGGCCATCATTGTCCTTCTCTGGTATGACTTTTGGCCTCACCTTGCCATCTCTTAAGCTTTTATGGAACAGAGAGAAATCTACATTGCCTTCCTTGTAAGATAGTGCAGTGGGGAAGCTCAAAGAAGTCTCAGGATATGAATGCAGTCTAGTAGTTAAAGAGGATAAGACAGAGAGGGTTAACCACTCATTATTGGAGACCAAGGTATCTTTTTCTTCAAGATGGAACTAGTTTTACTGATTTTTATGCTTGTACAGATAACACATGCTGATTGCAAAAATTCAGGAAATATGGAAAAGTATAACCTAATCTCTTCATATCATTTTAATAGCACTAATCAATAACGACCTCCTATGAGCTGACTGATTATATAGGGATAAGGTCGAAAGGCTGCGTGCAATGGGGAAGAGGAGGGATGGCCTCAGGGTCTGTGGTTGTGTCTCACCTTCCAAGATATTGAAGTCCAATAGGAAAGTAGTTAATTTTCAATGGTGGTAAAACCGGAGAAGGGATCACATTCCTGAGGCAAACTCCCAGAGGCACAGCACAGCAACCAAACCAAAGTGCATCCTGTCCTTTGTCCTCAAAATGCATTTTCTTTTCTGAGCAATGGACCCATCCTTGCTCTGAGATGTCTCATCTTTTTAGAGCTCTGTTTTTCTTTTTGCACATCCTCCAGTTTCTCAGAAAACCTCTTATCCATAGTTAGTAAGGTGAATAATCATTAAACATCTGTGGTCCTATTCTTATTGTGTGACCTTCCCTCCTGTCATTTTGAGATAACTTTTGTATGTGATGTGAGGTAGGGATCCAACTTTATTCTTTCGCCTATGGATGGCCAGCTGTCCCAGCACCAGCTGTTGAAAACACGATTGTTTCCCCATTGAATGGTCTTGGCATTCTTGTTAAATTATAATTGACCTAGGCAAAAGATATATAGGATTACTTCTGGAATCTCAATCCTATCCATTAGTCTATATTTCTATCCTTATGCCAGAACCATACTATCTTGGTTGCTGTTGCTTTGTAGTAAGTTTTTAAATTGAGAATTGTGAGTTCTGCAACTTTGTCTTCTTTCTCAAGATTGTTTTGTCTGTCCTGGGCTCCTTGAAATTTCATATGAATTTTAAAACTAGTGTGTCCATTCCTTAAGAAAAAAAACACAATTAGAATTTTGATAGGATTGCATTGAGTTTGTTGATCAATTTGAGAAGTAGAAAAACAAACTTTCAGACAGATTTTATTCTAGTTTAATAGGTTGTGGTAGACTGTTTGCAAAGGTGGCCATAATTATTCTTTTCTCCACATCTCTGGATAGATGCTATGTTTGTTGAGCTCCTCCAATGAAATGGTAGAGTCTATTTCCCATCCCTTGAATTGAGGTTGGCCTTGTGACTTTGACCAAAAATGACTGAGGCAAGAGTGATATTGTGCTAGTTCCAAGACTAGGCTTAAAGATGCCTTGCACAGTTCTCATTCTACTCCATGTAAACAAGCTCAGGCTAACCTGCTGGAAAATGAGAGACCACATGGAGCAGAAACAAGCCACCTAAGCTGAGCCAACCTAGAAGGAAGCATAGATATGACAGACAACCCAGCTGAGGTCGCTGAAGCCTGCCCCAAATCAACAGAACTGCCAAGGATATCCAAAGACTCAAGAGCAATTTTTTAAAGAAGGTTGTTATTTTAATACACTTAGTTATGGAGTGCTTTTTATATAGCAACAAATAACTATGACGTAAGCAAACTAAAAAAATAAAATGTCCACAAAATGTCCTCTTAATGGATGAACAAAATGTGGTATTGTATGTACAATGGGATGTTATTCAGCCTTAATACGCAATGAAATTCTGATGCATGACAATGAACCTGGGAAACATTATGTTTGGTGAGATAAGCCCGACACAAAAGAACAAAGGCTGAATGATTCCTGTTGTATGAGTTACCTAGAATAAGCAAATCCACAAAGAGACAAAGTATAATAGGGGTTACCAGGAGCTGGGGAGTTATTGTTTAATGATTAGATTATTTGTATTTGGGAAGATGAAAATGTTCTTGAAATAGATAGTGGTGATAGTTCACTGAGTGGTACACTTTTAAGTGGTTAAAACTATAAATGTTATGTATAATTTACCACAATTTAAAAAATATGTTCTCTTTGAATTTTAACTATGTCTAGTCAACTCATTTATCTGGATGGACTTTCCAGAGTGTCTGGGAAATAAAAACCCACTTTCACACATTAGCCTTCAGAGCAGCTCTGTGAATTCTCTTCATTGGTCCCATGCCTGGCTCTAGCTGTTTGCCCTATTACAGTGCTAATTAGCTCCCAACTCAAGGATACTACTTTCACACCTTGCAGTTGATAACAGGATTCCACTTCCTGGGTTTGGCCTTTGGTATTTCCCAGCACAGGACTCAGACTCTGGCTACCATCCTTTGCATTTCTGGCACTATTGGAAAACACCTTGCTTCCCCTGCCTGCTTCCTACAACCCAAACCAATAGGCTTTTCAGATAAAATACTTGCACTATTTGAGATCTACTTATACTAAAATGTTTTTATCTGAAGTTCAAGTTTAACTAGATAGTCTGTATTTTAACTTGCTAAATTTGGCAACCTTGGCCCCATGGGCTCTGCCAATGGGATTTTTGAGGGAAATGCACCTGGAAAAATATATGACTAATTTTTATTTTTATTCTTTTTACTAGTGAAGCCATTTTTCAAAGTACTACCTGTGGCAGTATGTCAAGTACTTCAGCAGCCAGGCTAATAGTCATAAGCCAGATTTAAAAACATACAACCCTGCCTTCAAGAGAGAAGATGATGCACAATGATTCTGGTAGCATTTCCACTAGGATTGATGTCATCCAATGTATTATTTTATAGCAAGCTACTCTGTGTGTGTATTTAACACATAAATTTACACTGTTAGTTTACACTGAAAATGCATATTTTCTCAAATTATTTAAAAGGCATGATTCTCGCCGAAACCGGTTTGGCTCAGTGGATAGAGCGTCGGCCTGCGGACTGAAAGGTCCCGGGTTCGATTCCGGTCAAGGGCATGTACCTGGGTTGCAGGCACATCCCCAGTAGGAGATGTGCAAGAGGCAGCTCATCGATGTTTCTCTCTCATCGATGTTTCTCACTCTCTATCTCTCTCTCCCTTCCTCTCTGTAAAAAATCAATAAAATATATTTTAAAAAAATAAGAAATAAAAGGCATGATTCTCATATGAATAGTGAGCATGTCCAAGTTTTAACTCACCAGTGAAGGAACCAGAGGACAGAAAAAAGAGTTTTATAAGGATAAGAGAAACTGGGACATAAGTATCAGTAGGAAAAGGAATGCTGAAATCAGATTGTTGAGTTAGATGTGGAAGTGGTTTATACCCTAGAAGGCATAAATCATAACCTTTAGGTTATCTTCTTTACAGAGGGGGTGGGGAGGATCATACCTTACCAGTTTCTATAAGCTAACATCTAATTTGGTAGAGTTGTGAAAATCTAGTGCTAATCAATTGCTAGCAAAATAAGTTATGTTTCCTGAGAGAGAATGACCCTCAGATGAGTCTATTAGAAAATGCTCTAAGCCTGGCCGGTATGGCTCAGTGGTTGAGCATTGACCATTGACCTATGAACTAGGAGGTCATGGTTCAATACCTGGTCAGGGCACATGCTTGGGTTGCAGGCTCAATCCCTAGTGTGGGGCTTGCAGGAGGCAACTGATCAATGATTTTCTCAACATCACTGATGTGTGTGTCTCTCTCTCTCACTCCATTCTTCTCTGAAATCAATTGTGTGTGTGTGTGTGTGTGTGTGTGTGTTCTAATATATTAAAAGGTCACTTAAAATCATCTTTTGCCTTTTGTCCAATTTTTGGATAATTTTTTTTGTACAACATATCCGGCATTCTTAACTACATTTGGTAGGAAAAATAAAGAATAGAGACTAAATAATATGGTTGGTCCCCTAACATTCTGTTCCGGGATGAGTCTGGGATGAGAGACAAAAAAAACTGCTGTTACATTTGTATCCTGGAGACTCTCATCAATGATTATGAGTCCAGTGTTTAAAGTTGTGGATTTTTCGAACAGAAGGTCACCTACATGCAAGCCAACTATTTCACGTGGCGCTCGTCCAGAAAAACACAATGTGTTCCAATACTGGTGGAAAAATTGACTAACATGATTTCAAGTTGGAGTCTTGCTAAGGATTTCTAAGGCTTTCTGCTTAAATTTTGGTGTTCATGCTGATTTTAGAATCTAGACAAACCACAAAAAGAGGTCCCTATTGGGCCCAGATCCCTCTTTCTAACTGATTACTAATCCCTTAGAGCTGATGCCTTTTCTAAAAATTTGCTTTTGCAAGGTGGGAGTAGAAGGATCATACCTCAACATAATAAAAGCCATATATGACAGGCCCACAGCCAACATCATACTCAACGGACAAAAACTAACACCATTTCCCCTAAGAACAGGAACAAGACAGGGATGCCCCCTCTCACCACTCCTGTTCAACATAGTACTGGAAGTGTTAGCCATTGCAATTTGGCAAGAAGAAGAAATAAAAGGCATCCAAATTGGAAAAGAGGAAGTAAAACTGTCCTTATTTGCAGACGACATGATATTATACATACAAAACCCTAGAGATTCCATCAAAAAGCTACTAGACTTAATACATGAATTTGGCAATGTAGCAGGATACAAAATTAACCCCAAGAAATCTGAGGCATTTCTATACACCAATAGTGAACTTTCAGAAAGAGAGATTATAAAAACAATCCCGTTTACCATTGCACCAAAAAAATTAAGCTACCTAGGAATAAACTTAACTAAAGAGGTAAAAGACCTCTACTCAGAAAACTACAGGACGTTGAAAAAAGACATAGAGGAAGACATAAACAGATGGAAGAACATACCGTGTTCATGGATTGGTAGAATCAACATCATTAAAATGTCCATACTACCCAAAGCAATGTATAAATTCAACGCACTTCCCATTAAAATACCAACAGCATACTTCAGAGATCTAGAACGAACTTTCCAAAAATTCATCTGGAATAAAAGAAGACCCCGAATAGCTGCAGCAATCCTGAAAAAGAACAAAGTAGGTGGGATCTCAATACCAGATATCAAGTTGTATTACAAAGCCACTGTTCTCAAAACTGCCTGGTACTGGCACAAGAATAGGCATATAGATCAATGGAATAGAATAGAGAGCCCAGAAATCGGCCCGAACCAATATGCTCAATTAATATTTGACAAAGGAGGCAAGAACATACAATGGAGCCAAGATAGTCTCTTCAATAAATGGTGTTGGGAAAATTGGACAGATATATGCAAGAAAATGAAACTAGACCACCAACTTACACCATATACAAAAATAAACTCAAAATGGATAAAGGACTTAAATGTACGACAGGATACCATAAAAATTCTAGAAGAATCCAAAGGCAAGAAAATTTCAGACATATGCCGAAGCAATTTCTTCACTGATACAGCTCCTAGGGCACTTGAAACTAAAGAAAAAATGAACAAATGGGACTACATCAAAATAAAAAGCTTATGCACAGCAAAAGAAACCATCGACAAAACAACGAGAAAACCCACTGTGTGGGAAAACATATTTGCCAATGACATATCTGATAAGGGCCTAATCTCCAAAATTTATAGGGAACTCATACAACTTAACAAAAGGAAGATAAACAATCCAATCAAAAAATGGGCAAAGGACCTAAATAGACACCTTT
The DNA here is from genome assembly GCF_963259705.1 of Myotis daubentonii. Taxonomy (NCBI): domain Eukaryota; kingdom Metazoa; phylum Chordata; class Mammalia; order Chiroptera; family Vespertilionidae; genus Myotis; species Myotis daubentonii. The sequence goes on along the minus strand of NC_081853.1, from coordinate 47,659,002 downwards.
CAAAAGAGGACATTCAGAAAGCCAAGAGACATATGAAAACATGCTCAAAGTCACTAATCATCCGAGAGATGCAAATCAAAACAGCAATGAGGTACCATCTCACACCTGTCAGACTGGCTATCATCAACAGATCAACAAACGACAAGTGCTGGAGAGGATGTGGAGAAAAAGGAACACTTGTGCACTGCTGGTGGGAATGCAGACTGGTGCAGCCACTATGGAAGACAGTATGGAGTTTCCTTAAAAAACTGAAAATGGAACTCCCATTTGACCCTGTGATCCCACTTCTAGGAATATATCCCAAGAAACCAGAAACACCAATCAGAAAGGATATATGCACCCCTATGTTCATAGCAGCACAATTCACCATAGCTAAGATCTGGAAACAGCCTAAGTGCCCATCAGTAGATGAATGGATTAGAAAACTGTGGTACATCTACACGATGGAATACTATGCTGCTGTAAAAAGGAAGGAACTCTTACCATTTGCAACGTCATGGATGGAACTGGAGAGCATTATGCTAAGTGAAATAAGCCAGTCAATAAAGGAAAAATACCACATGATCTCACTCATTCATGGACAATAGAGACCATTATAAACTTTTGAACAATAATAGATACAGAGGCAGAGCTGCCTCAAACAGATTGTCAAACTGCAGCGGGAAGGCCGGGGAGGGTTGGGGGGCAGGAGGTAGTGGGGTAAGAGATCAACTAAAGGACTTGTATGCATGCATATAAGCATAACCAATGGACATAAGACACTGGGTGATAGGGGAGGCTAGGGGACTGTCTAGGGCGGGGGGATAAAATGGATACATATGTAATACCCTTTGTAATACTTTAAGCAATAAAAAAAAAAACTAATCACATCTGCAAAGACACTATAAAAAAAAATAAAAAATAAAAATAAAAAAAATAAAAATAAAAATTGTAAATCACATTTAATTACACATATTTCATGAGTTGATTACTGAAACCATAAAAATTTGCTTTTGGCCATTAGGAGCCACCTCTCCTGAGAAGATACTCCTTCCTGCTGCCCGCAGCTCACAGCCAGTTGCTGACTGATAAGGATACAAAGGCCTGAATCTTTGTCTCATGGAAGGACCCACATTATGGTGAAATTCACGTTCCAGAGCTCCTCAAGGAATCAGGCAGAAGCTAGACTCCAGCCAAGATACATTCTTGCTTGGTTTTTAATCCCCACCCTAACCTTCTTACCTCATTCTTCTTTTCCTAAAAGCACACACTCAAGAATCCCTATCTCAGGCTCTGAGTCTTGGGAACCTGACACTAAAACAAAAGTATGAGAAGTAAGCGTCCTTCCTGCATTTTCCTTCAGGTTACCAGTTCACTCATGAAAGATAACCAAAGTTGCCAGGGTCTTGGGTAAATTTAGAGAAAAAAATTTTTTTAAGTATGTGTGTGTGTGTGTGTGTGTGTGTGTGTATTTATATATGTATATGTACTATCCTATATAATAAAAAGCTAATATGCAAATTGACCAAACAGTGGAACAACTGGTCACTATGACATGCACTGACCACCAGGGGGGCAGATGCTCAACACAGGAGCTGCCCACTGGTGGTCAGTGCATTCCCACTGGGGGAGTGTTGCTCAGCCAGAAGCCCTGAGTCGGGCTCACAGCTGGCAAGTGAGCGGCAGTGGTGGAAGCCTCTCCCACCTCTGCTGCAGTGCAGGGAGCAGACCTAAGCCAGCAGTCGGATATCCCCTGAGGGCTCCCAGACTGCCAAAGGGCACAGGCTGGGCTGATGGACGCCCCACCACCACCACCCCACCTCCTCAGTGCATGAATTTAGTGCACCAGGCCTCTAGTGTAAATATAAAAATCACTATGTTAAATAAGTGTTTCTGTAGGTTTACTTTTGTGTTATATAAATAAATGGTATTCTACACTATCACTATTTTGCTTTTTGCCTTATTTGATAATGAATCTTGGAGATGGTTCTTAACCAATGCATACAGTGCTGCTGCTTTTGTAAAAGCTCTTGAGTATTCTCTTGTAAATATCTACTGTCATTAGAATATTGGTCCCCTAATTATGGCCATGTACATTGTTTCCAATGTTTAACTATTAAATAAACAAACATAGCAATGCTATAGTGAATCTTTGTATGAAATATCATAAATTATGAATATGTTTGTAGGATAATTTCCTATTAGTGGAAGTCCTGGGTCAAAGGGTACATGCATTTGTATTTTGGGCAGATATTGCTAATGTGCTTCCCACAGACATTGAATCAATTTTCACTACCACTGAAAATATATGGTAGTGGCTGTTTCTCCAACCCTCACCAATATGATGCCACATGTTTTTGTTTTTGTTTTTGTGTTTTTTTAGCCACTTGTTTTATATTTGCCAATCTGATGTGTAAAAAAGGTTATAATGAATGAGATTATGCATGTATTTATATGTTTAAAAGTCTCTTTCATTTTTTTTTTCTGTGTACTATTTAAGTTCTTTGTCACTTTTACATTGGATTTTGGCTGTTTATTATTAACTTATATATACTCTATAGATAATTCTGTGATATGTTATAAATATTTTTTCAAGTTTGTCATTTGTCTTTTTGTTTATGGAGTTTCAGGGCTACGAAGAATTCTTCCTTGTCTTTAGGTAGTTAACTATATAAGCCTATTGTTTATGGTTTCTTGATTGTTTTATGTATGATACTGAAGCAAGTTCTTCCCTGGTCCAAGATTATTTAGGAAACTAGAGGCCCGATGCATGAAATTCATGCAAAAGTAGGCCTTCCTTCCCCTGGCTGCCGGCACCGGCTTCCCTCTGGCACCCAAGACCTGGGCTTCTCTCACAGCCCTGGCTTTTGTCCGGAAGGTCGTCCAGTCTAATTAGCATATTATGCTTTTATTCTCCCATATTTTCTTCTGATACTTACATGAGTTTATTTTTCCTCCTCCCCTCCACTTAATCGAATGCATCTGTAATTTGTTTTGGTGTAAAAGGAGAAGCAGTAATCCAGTTCCCTTTTTTTATAGATGGCTAGCCAGTTATCTCAATAGAAATGTATTGAATAATCCACCTTATTATTTTCATTTTATTAATAGCTATTATATAAAATGGTTGTTAGATTTTTATCAAATTCTTTTCAGCACTTGTGGAGATGATTATATGATTATCTTACTTTTTCTCTAGTAAATGGTGAATTATTGAACAATCCTGGCATTCTTGAAGTAAATACCACTTAGTAAAGTTGTGTTATCATTTCAATGTACGCCTTAATTCTGTTGGCTAATAGGCTATCTGGCATTTTAATGTAAATATTCATAAGTGATATTGTGCTATAGTTTAATTTTTTGGTATTACCTTTGTTGTTGCATTCACTCATAAAAAGCTTAGAAGTCTTTTCCCGTCGTGCTTCAGAACATAGAAGCAGACACAAAGGCTTTATTTCTTAAGGATTTGGTAGAAGTTTTCAGTGAAAATGACTGTGCTAAGATACTTTTGAGGAAGTTGCTCTTTAATATCTTACTACATATTTGTATGTTTTCTATGCACTTGGAGGTCAGTTTTGGTAACCCCTCATTTGAACCAGGTTCCCAAATTTATCATGATACACATGGCAGTCTCTCCTGAATCTTTTAATTTCTCCTGTATCTAAATTTAACTCCCTTGTTATAAATTCTTATTTTGTGTATTTATGATTTTACTCTTTTAAGCTCAATTAAATTAAACAACAATTTATCTTGTTTTCTTTCTTTAAGATTTAGGTTTTGAATTTGTGTCTCAGATCTGCCACTCTTCAAAGTTTTTAATTTCTGCTTTTATCTTTTTAATTCGCTAATTTTTCTATCACTGTGCTTTTTCTTGTGAATTTTTTCTAATTTCTTGATTTGAGCATTTAATTTTTTTACTGTCAGTCTTGTTTTTTTAATTAGTATAAGTATTAGGACTTTATTTTCCTCCAAGCACTGCTTTGTATGTATTTCAGATGTGTTACTATGTGTTTTCACATCTCAGTTTCAATTTCCTCTTTGATCCAAATATGTTTCTGATTTGTTGGTATTGTTTTGTTACTAATTTCTTATTTAATTGCGTTAGGTACAAAACTACTCTTGCCTATTTTCCTTTTTTTAATTTATTAACTTTAAAAAAATCACATTTTGTGAATATTTCTTGGACACAACAAGAAGATGTATCTTTATTTGGAAAATATAGAGTTATATAAATTAAAGATATCTATTTAACTATGCCTTAAGTTGTTTGACTTCTTGGATGAAATACACAGAAAAATATTATATTATTTAAAGTTGGTTTTCACCCTCCTTTGTTGTAGAGTACAAAGTGCTGTAGGAATACTGTTTCTAGTGTTATAAGAACAAGAGAAAATACTGTTGTTTTAAAAATTATAGCTGTAATTTTTATTGTCTTTTGCTTTGTAAGTTATAAGAGCTGTATGGTTTGAACAAACATTTTCAAGAGCCTTCAGTTGACACAAAATAACCAAGATTTTGTAGTATGGATCATTTAAGAGTAGTGATGATAGATACACAGTTTTAAAGTTCCATTTTCTCTATACTAATACTCTTCTTTAAATATGTTTTTATTGATTTCAGAGAGGGAGAGAGAGATAGAAACATCAATGATGAGAGAGAATCATTGATTGGCTGCCTCCTGCATGCCCTGCCCTGGGGATCAAGCCCACAATCTGGGCATATGCCCTGACTGGAAATCGAACTGTCACCTCCAACATGACCTCCTTATTCCTTCCACTAAGTACAACTATAAGTCCTGGATGTTTTACATGTATGTATGTATGTGTGTGTGTATATATGTATGTATATATGTATATATAGATATAAAGACTCTGAAAGGTAGAGCAAAGAAAACAGAATGGTGAGGGTCCTTATGACCCAAGGAATGACATGCATTGAGTTATGAGCTTAATGGCTTTTCTTTTTCCTTGAAATGCTCCACTGGATGCTGGAGAAGCTAACAATGCAGAGATGCTAACAGATATAAACAAAACCAAAAGAAAAAAAAAAAGAAGAAGAAGAAGAAAGAAAAGAAAAAGCTCAAAAAATGCCGGTTCTTTCTAGCCAAAGGATAGAAAAGGAACAGTCCAGCAGGACTGTGAATTTGTAGACAATAATGGCTCTACTGCAGCCAAACACCACAGGAAAAACTGAGGTCCCACCCCAACAACCCCTGTCAACAGAGTCTGTGTCAGGAGCCTAGACTTCCGCCCTCATCCAGCTGGAATAGGGATTCTCCTCCCAGCCCTTCCCCACACTGGGGTGATGTCAGAGAAGGCCAAGTGAGGAGCCAGGACTTTTGTCCTAATTAGGCAGCAACAAACCTCTCCATCCTCCAGAGTTTCAGTGAAGACCATGTGAAGACTTTAGACTTCCACTCCCAACTGGCAGTGACAAGGCAGCGTCACCCTTTCCCTAGCGTTGTGATGTCAGAGGAAACCTGCTAAAACTGAAGATTTAAATAAGAGCCGCAGTCTTATAATAACCAGAATGTCTGGAACTAATTTTGAAAATGTCATTTTCCCCAAGAATTAGGAAAAAAAACACCTCAACTAGGATGAGAAAAGACAATCAACAGATGGCAAGACCAAGATGACACAGACATTGGAACTATCTGACGAGGACTGTAAAAATCCCATTATAAAATATGCTTCAAAGGGAAAATTTTAATATGCTTTAAACACATGAAAAAATAGAAAGTTTCAGCAAAGAAATAAAAACTATAAACAAGAGCCAAAAGAACACCATAAAACATAAAAACTCACTGGAAGAGCTCAAAAGCAGCCTGAAGAGGGTAGAAGAATAAATCAGTGAGTTTAACGTTAGATCAATAAAACTTACCGATTTGAACTACGAAAAGAAAATAGACTGAAGAAAAGAATGAACAGAACCTCAGGGACCTGTGGGACCAAAGCAAGTCTTTCCAAAGAGGAGAAACAGAATGAGACTGAAAACGTGTTCAACAGAATAATGACTGACATTTTTCAAAATTTGACATAACACATTAGCCCACAGATTCAAGAAGCTCTTGAGCCCCAAACAGAATAAACCCCTCAAAACACATGCCGAGACACATCATAATCAAACTCCTAAGCACTAAAGACAGAAGAAATCTTGAAAGCATCTTAGTTCATATGCCTATTTCTGGACCAAATCACTGTTCCCAGGGAAATTAATGGCCAGGCCTGGTCACCTGTGAGTGAACATTGAAAGTCTCACCTGATCCACATGCAATGACTCCTCCACAGGAAAGAGGTGGCCTAGTATCAGAGTAAGAGGAAAAGAATGTGAATCACACCCCGAATTTTAAATGTCCAACAGATGTCTACCTATTTTGCTTGGCAATATGATTACAGAGGTAATAAAAGATGCACATTACTCTCAAGGGACTCATTTCCCCCAGCTTTCTTCATTTTTCTAACTTTTTAACAATTTAAAAATTGCTCAAGCTCATGTGTAAGGTGCTATTCTAGACTGGAACCTTCTGATTTCTATTTTAAAGGTCTTTCAGAGCTGGGAGTTTCCATTTCTGAATTATACTAAAGAAAAATTCCTGATCATTTTGGGACTCTCCCATTCACCGTGAGAACAAAAACATTTTAAACTAAAACAATTATTTGCCTACTGGGATTGTGAGCAAAATATAACTGGTAAAACCAGAGGCTCCTTTTATTAAAAGAACTAATGCGTGATTAAAACAGTTCTGAGAAAAGGAATTCCAATCTAGATCCACCAATGATGGTATAGGTGTGCCTCCTGATATGCCCATGCATGTCCTGGGCATGCCTTACGTGTGTGCATCATTCAGACTCACCCCACCCATTCAGGAACCTGTAGAGTCAAGGTCTTTATCACATATTAGTAAGACTTGGATAAGGGTTGGACTAAGGGGAAAAGAAGGAAAGGACATATATGTAACTGCAAATGCCAAGATCCACTATCTAATTTACTTGCCTCTTTCATTTTTAAGAACAACCACTTAGGACTACTTTATAGATTTATTGAAAAGAAAATAATCTGAAAGATTGCTTAGTCTATTCTTACTTCAGGGACAGATCTGTACCTGATTGAACTAAGGAATTAATCCTCAGGCAATAAAATTCCAGCCACATTCGGTAATTCATTCAATTGAGGCCCATCCCTAGTACCCAACCCAGCACTTTGTTGGGTTGGAACAAGATGAGATATAAATGAATGGGAGTATTAATGAGGGATAGAGAGAAATAGAGCAAGCAAAAGATTTTATAAAGTTTTTGAAATGAGAACAGGATTGTTTAAAAAGTAAAGTGACCCAGCTGGCATGGCTCAGTGGTTGAGCATCAACTTATGAACCAGGAGGTCACGGTTCAATTCCGGGTCAGGGCACATGCCCGGATTGCAGGCTTAAAGTGGGGCATGCAGGAGGCAATGTGGGGCATGCAGGAGGCAGCCGATCAGTGATTCTCTCTCATCATTCATGTTTCTATCTCTCTTTCCCTCTCCCTTCCACTCTGAAATCAATAAAAATATATATTAAAAATAAAGAAATAAAAATTAAGTCATACAGTATGTAATCTTTTATGCCTGGCTTCTTTTACTCAGCGTTAAGTATTTTGAGATTTATCATGTTGTAGGATGTACCAATAGTTCATTCCTTTTTATTGAATATCGATTCATTTTATAGATATATAACACTCTGTTTATCCATTATTTGTTGACAGACATTTGCTTTATCTTCAGTTTTTTACTATTATATGAAATTTCTATGTATACTTGTATACAAGTCTTTGAATGGATATATGCTTTCATTTCCCTTGGGTAAATATCTAGCACTGAAATAGCACAATCATATGGTAGGTATAACTGTGGCTGTCTCAGAAAGATGGTTATATTCTTTAAAAAAAATCATTACAATCTTAAAGATGGCTTGTATTTATTTTTTAAAAATATTTTTTTATTGATTTTGGAGAGGAAGGGAGAGGGAGAGAGAGATAGGAACATCAATGATGAGAGAGAGTCATTGATCAGTTGCCTCTAGCACGCCCCACACTGGAGACTGAGCCCACAACCTGGGCATGCGCCCTGACCGGGAATCGAACTGTGATCTTCTGGTTCATAGGTTGTCCCTCAATCACTGAACCACACTGACCAGGCTTAAAGATGGCTTTTAAATTGTTCTTAAAGAACAACTCATTTTGGCTAAAGTTCCATTAAATTACATTACATATATGAAATATACTTAATCCAATTCAATTAAACAGTTTGTCTCAGCCACATTGATTTTGAGTTATTTATATGTGATTGTTTACTTTTGTTAAATTTGATATTTTTTATGGTGTCTGCAGTGTTGTTCTATTTTCCCAAATCATCTATTATATCAATTATTGAGACATGGTTCTTGGAAGTTTAACATTACTAACAAAAATAGTAACCTAAATACTACCACTTAGAATAACTTAGCTATTCTAGGCACTTGACAACATCACTTGTCTGGGCTTTTAAGCTTTTAAAAATGAGCAGTAAGTGGAAATTTCAAAGCACCAAGGGACCAATAAACTAGTCAGTTATTCTGCTACTTATTTTTTTCCACAGCAGTGCCTCTCAACCTCGTCTGCGCATTAGAATCACAAGAGGCGCTTTTAAAATTCCAAACCCCAGGCCGCACCTCAAACCAATAACAGTAAACCAGAATCTCTGGAGGTGAGTCCCAGGCGTTGGTATTGTTACAACTGCTGAGTTCATTCCAGTGTGCTGCCAAGGCTGAGAACTACTGCTCTGAGGAAAACCATAACGAAGAACATGCAGGTGCTGCCACACTGGTTTCAGTCCTTTTTTCAACAATCTCAAACGTTAGCTTGTGATACGATGTTAGGGAAGGGGAGATTTCCCTCTCAATCAAACACCTGCTTTGAAAGAGATGGTTGTTCCAACCCCACATAAAATCTCATTTAGGGCAATAAAGATTGACAGGGTTGACCACGTTACTCACTTGAGCAATGCTTTAGGGCCGTGGTCGGCAAACCGCGGCTCGCGAGCCACATGCGGCTCTTTGGCCCCTTCAGTGTGATTCTTCCACAAAAATACCACATGCAGGCGCGCACGTACAGTGCGATTGAAACTTCGTGGCCCATGCACAGAAGTCGGTATTTTGTGGAAGAGCCACACTGAAGGGGCCAAAGAGCCGCATGTGGCTCGCGAGCCACGGTTTGCCGAGCTGCAGTTTGCCGACCACTGCTTTAGGGCAATAATTTAGACACAGTAAAAGTCACCCATTTGAAGTATACAATTCAGGGGTTTTGGGTGTATTCGTAAAGGTATGTAATCATCACCATCTAATTTCAGAATACTTTCATCATCACAAAAGAAACCCCACATCCTTTAGCAGTCACTCCCATTCCCCTTCAAGGGAATTTCCAGCTCCTAGGCAGAGGCAGAGGCAGCCCTTGTCTACTTTCTGTCTCTATGGACTTAACCTACTCTGGACATTTCATATAAATGATATCAGACACTATGTGGTCTTTTGTGACTGGCTTCTCTCACTTAGCATGTTTTCACAGTTCATTCATGTTGCAACGTGTATCAGTACATCATTTACTTTTATGAATGAATAATATTCTTTATATGAACACACCATATTTTGTTTATCCCTTCATCACTTGATATATATCTCTTCATCTGTTGGGTTGTTTCCAACTTTGACTATTATGAATAATGCTGCTATGGAACTTGTGTACAAATTGTTGCATATTTTTATTTCTCTTGGGTATATGCCTAGAAGTGGAATAGCTGGGTCATATAGTAACTCTGTGTTTAACCATGTAGAGGAACTGCCAGGCTGTTTTGGCACAATTTTTGAAACAAAGATGTCTTCTAGTAATATTAAATGTTTTATTTGTTACAATAAAATAGAATTAATTTTTCTAAAGATGTCCAGAGATCTTAATCTTAAGAACAGTAAACAGCTGTCCTCAAATTTGTACTTTTATCTCTTTCCCCACCCCTCTCTGGAGAGGAGAAAAATGTTTTATGGATGATAAGAGAACTGAAGACTTATACAAGTGGATTTAAATAAGGGTCTTTGGATAGCTTGTCACAGGTCTCTAGAACAAACGTAAAATGGAGATGTTGTACACAAGCGGATAAAAAAACTGTGACTAAAAGTATGACTATCTGAAAATTTTGGCAGGAACTCAGCAATCCATTTGCCTCTGGACCACAGTATACAGGCTGTTTTCAAACCTGGTCAATTACTGGTATGAGTTCGTCAAAACATTGCTTTGTTTTCAAAAAAGCAGTGACCTCGCTGATAAAAATCTATTGACTTTTTAATTGAATTAGTGTGAAATGATGACTTTCAATATCACTAATGGATCTTGTTACAAACATAGGAGGCAAGACTAAAACTAGAAAAAACGTCATTCACCGTTGCATTCTGAGAAAAAAATAGGAGGAAATTACATTATCATCAAAAAGCTTGGAAATCCACCCAACAAAGTTAATGACAAACATTAGGCTTGGAGAGCTAACAGAAAGAAGTGTTGACAAAATTTATTTGAAAAATGAAACTTTGGAAACAGAAAATAAATTTCCACGATGTACGCATTCTCACAGCTCTTTAGTTGGACAAAACTACATAAAGCTCTTGGCATATACATGAGAGGAAAATGCTCAATGACTTGTTTAATTTGTTATTGAACACCCATGTTCCAGGAGAACCTTTTGTTTTTTAGGTTAGACCTTTTCCACCTTCATCTCCTACCTCCACTGGGGCCGGAGAGACAGCCACAGTAGCAGGCTCCTCCCAGTCTCCTACCAAAACCAACATTAAAATGCGGTCAGAAAAGAGAGCTCTGCTGTCTCCATGTCCAGGTTTTCTCGATGCATTAGCACCGGTAAGCAATACAGATGAGGCCACGTGGAGCCATAGGTTGATTTTCACAAGTTGTAACAATGCCCATTGGAGAAACCATAGGTGTGCACATTAGCCAAGATACTCAGGAACTCCCAGACACAGTGTATCCCCTTTCATCTAGAACCTATGCCCTGTCTCTCCATGATTTAATTTTTTTTATCTTTTCTTGAAACTCCTAAATGTTATGACCTCCTAAGTACCTCATTAGCTCTTTTATACATCTTATTTTACATTCATGTGGTTTTTCTCATTATAATATAATTAGCATGGACAGAGGTCTTTATTGTGCACTCATATGGTTATGCAATCTGTTCTCAGCCTAGACCTCCATTCCCCTCGGTCAGATCTCAGCTCTTGTCTCATTTCCGTTTTATATTTTTCATGTAGTAGCTATGAATTTATATGACATTATGTGATATTTTAAACTATTTTCCCCTTATACTTGCATCTTTAGGTGAAAGAGTCTATTCACACTTACTGAGTGAGCTAGAAAAGTCTGGATCATTAGAGTGAAATCAGGAAAATATGTCAAATACAGGATTTAAAATGGGGGGAGTTGCTTAATTTTAAAGCTTTCTTGGGGGGTTGGTAACATTTAAATCTGTTATGATTGCTAACTTACAGAAAAGTTACAGGGTGAGTACAGATACTATAATGGTGGATAAATGTCATTATACATTTGTCCCAACCCATAGACTGTTCAACACCAAGAGTGAACCTTAATGTAAATTATGGGCATCCTCAGGGTTCTGTAGGGTCAACATTTATATGACTTTGAGAGTGAATACTTCCTTATATTCCATGTTGTACTGGTAGGCTCCTCACTTGCCTCACTCTATTCCCTCCTCTGTTTCTTTCTATAATTTCTTCCCACTTCCACCCCTCTCTCTCTATTTCAGGCTATGACAGCAGAAAGAGAACAGACTGTCTCCTCCACACTTGGTAGTTTTAAAATCCTTAAGGACTGGAAATGGCCCCAAAAGTAGACAATGTTTGAGAGGGGGAAAATGGAATAATGTAAGAGCCAACTCCTGTCTTGTTTCTAAATATGATTCTGCAAGTAGAGGGAAAAGAGGGGGAGGGCAGGAAGCAGGGAAATGTTGGAAATTTAAATAGAAATGAGAACTTGCACCTTGCTCATCCCTGGGCAGATCCTGGGGACCAACCTCCCAGGGTACACCGTGTTCCAGAGCAATATGGAAGGAGCAGAAAGAACAGTGAAGCCTAAAGGTGTCTTGAGGATAGACATGAGGGACGACTCAGCAATTAACTAACTTCCCATGACTGATAACCCAGGTACCAGATGTCTAGATGATGGTGAATTTCAGGGGTCCTACCAAATTCCCCAAAAGGAAAAAGAGCTAGTAAGGGGACACACAAATTGACCAAGATTAAATTTTACTACCCCGGTGGAATGGAAGCTTACAAGAACAATTATACAGAAAGTTATACAGGAAAAAAAGCACGTCATGTGTTTTGTGTATCTGAACATGTTCAGACTGTACCCATTATACTGGTATGGAATGACTCACTGACCCACATCCTATCATATGCCCATGGGATGTGAGTGACAGAGTGAAGGGATAAAGTTATCCGGCAGGGATTCAGTCTTTCAAAAGACAGAAGATTCTCTCAAAAGGTCTCTTAACACTATGGCTTTATCTTCTCAACCTCACATGCTCAACTACCCAAACTGTTTCCCCCAGTTCATAGGCCCCCCAACTTCCAAACTTTTTGTTTGGGAATCTTTTTTTTAATATATATTTTATTGATTTTTTTACAGAGAGGAAGGGAGAGGAATAGAGAGTTAGAAACATCAATGAGAGAGAAACATTGATCAGCTGCCTCCTGTACACCCCCTACTGGGGATGTGCCCATGACCAAGGTACATGCCCTCGACCGGAATCGAACCTGGGATCCTTCAGTCCGCAGGCTGACGCTCTATCCACTGTGCCAAACCGGTTAGGGCTTTTTTGGAAATCTTATGTTGTCTTTCAAAACTCAGTATGTAAGACCATGAAGTTGTGAGCATTCCTTCCCTATCTCTGAGATCCCATGATGTGTACGTGCAGGATATTGAATATTTTCTGCATGAATAAAGGACCTTGGTTCATATTATAATTATGGCTCTAACTAACTAGTTTTTACTTTTCCTGAGGGCTCAGACTGTATTATACACATGATGAAGATTGTTTCTTTTTTTTTAAAATATATTTTATTGATTTTTTACAGAGAGGAAGGGAGAGAGAGAGTTAGAAACATCGATGAGAGAGAAACATCGATCAGCTGCCTCCTGCACATCTCCTACTGGGGATGTGCCCGCAACCCAGGTACATGCCCTTGACCGGAATCGAACCTGGGACCTTTCAGTCCGCAAGCCGACGCTCTAGCCACTGAGCCAAACCGGTTTCGGCAAGATTGTTTCTTTTTTAAAATATATTTTTATTGATTTCAGAGAGGAAGGGAGATGGATAGAGAGAGAGAAAAATCAATGATGAGAGAGAATCATTGATCGGCTGCCTCCTGCAGACCCCCCCACTGGAGATTGAGCCCACAACCCAGGCATGTGCCCCAACCTGGAATCGAACCATAATCTTCTGGATCATAGGTTGACGCTCAACCACTGAGCCATACCGACCAGGCAAGATTGTTTCTTAGTAGCACCCAATATATATAAGAGGCGTTCAGTGTATATGTATAAAAGTGAATCCTGCCTTGCACGTTGGCCTGTGGACCAAAGGGTCCCCGGTTCGATTCCAGTCAAGGCTCCTGGTCGGGGCGCATGCAGGAGGCAATCAGTTGATGTGTTTCTCTCACATCAATATTTCTCTCTGTCTTTCCCTCTCTCTTCCTAAAAATCAATGGGAAAATATCCTCACGTGAGGAATAATAATAATAATAATAATAATAATAATAATAATAATAAAAGAGCCCTGACTGGTTTGGCTCAGTGGATAGAGCGTTGGCCTGCAGACTTAGGGTCCCGGGTTCAATTCCAGTCAAGGGCATGTACCTTGGTTGCAGGCACATATCTGGTAGGGGGTGTGCAGGAGGCAGCTGATCGATGCTTCTCTCTCATCGATGTTTCTAACTCTCTTTCCCTCTCCCTTCCTCTCTGTAAAAAATCAATAAAACATATTTTTTTAAAAATCTACACTAATAAAAGAGAAACATGGTAATTGGCGTACGACCGCTACCCTTTTCATTGGCTAATCAGCAAGATATGCAAATTAACTGTAGCCAAGATGGCGGCCGGCAGCCAGGCAGCTTGAAACTAACATGAGGCTTGGTTGCCTCAGTGACGGAGGAAACCAACGTTCCCCGCCTGTGCTGCAGGCCTCTGAGCGGGCAGTTTAAGAAACTCTGTAACAAATACCACCAGGGCTTCAGCCAGCAGATTCGCAATATTGTAAGCAAAGGCCAGAAACCTACTTTCAGGAGCAGAGGCCTAAGAGCTGGAGCCAAGCCTCAAAGCTAAAGCTGGCCCAGAATAAAAGAAAAAAGAAAAAGAAAAAAAGGAGCGGTTGGGAGCTTCAGTCACCCCCAGCCTGAAAACATCCCTCAGCCCCTCACCCATACTGGCCAGGCACCCCAGTGGGGACCCCCACCCTGAAGGATGTGTGACCAGCTGCAAACAGCCATCATCCCCTCACCCAGGCTGGCCAGGCACCCCAGTGGGGACCCCCACCCTGATCCAGGACACCCTTCAGGGCAAACCAGCCAGCCCCACCCATGCACCAGGCCTCTACCCTATATAGTAAAAGGGTAATATGCCTCCCAGCACCAGGATCAGCGGAGCCATGAGGCCTCCCGGCACCGGGATAAGCGTGACAGGGGGCAGCGCCCAAACCCCCTGATCGCCCTGCGGCTCTGTGTGTGACAGGGGGCGGGGCCACAACCTCCCTATCCACCCTGCACTGTTCATGACAGAGGAAGGCGCCCCAACCCCCTGATCAGCCCTGCTCTGTGCCTGATAGGGGGGAGCTCCCCAACCCCCCCCCCACGGGCCCTGCTCTGTGTGTGACGGGGTAGAGCCATAACCTCCCCATCGGCCCTGCCCTGAGTGTGAGAGTGGCAGCGCCCCAACCCCCTGATGGGCCCTGCTCTGTGGGTGACAGGGGCAGCGCCCCAACCCCCTGATTGGCCCTGCTCTGTGCGTGACAGGGTACAGAGCCCCAACCCCCCTGATGGGCCCTGCTCTGTGAGTGACAGGGGGCAGTGCCCCAACCCTCTGATTGGCCCTGCTCTGTGCGTGACGGAGGGTGGCGCCGCAACCTCCCCATCGACCCTGCCTTGAGTGTGACAGGGGACAGTGCCCCAACCCCCCAATCGGCCCTACCCTGATCGTGACTGAGGGTGGCATCACAACCTCCCAATCTACCCGCTCTGTGCATGACAGGGGGCGGGACCCCAACTCCCCAATCTCCCTGCTCTGTGTATGACAGGGGGCGGGACCCCAACTCCCCAATCGGCCCTGCTCTGAGCCCGATCAGGGGCTGCACCTAGGGATTGGGCCTGCCCTCTGCCACCTGGGAGCAGGCCTAAGCCAGCAGGTCGTTATCTCCCGAGGGGTCCCAGACTGCTAGAGGGCACAGGCCGGGCTGAGGGACCCTTCCTCCCCCCCGAGTGCACAAATTTTTGTGCACTGGGCCTCTAGTAAATAAAAATAAAAGAATGAATTTCCAGTTGTCTACCCAACAAAATAGGATACATACTATCTTAGATTTGGTTCTCCCTGAAGCAAACCGAGTCACAGATTCAAGTGGAAGTGATTTATTAAGGAGTGATCCCAGGGTAGACTAGTAAGGGAGTCTGGGAAGCAGGACAAGGAAAGGGAGGCAGACAAGTAAGGGTACAATTGTAGATGAATTCCTGGACTTGATCTGATCCTGTAGGAGATCTGGAGCATAAATTACAACTTTGAGTTCATTCAATCTTAAGGCAAGGGAGCTGGGCTTTGTATGCCTTCACTAGTGGGTGGGTGGCTGGCTACCAGCCACCTTGGGGGATGTGAACTCCCAGGCATTTCCAAGCTTCCATCTAGAGGTGGCTCCAGCCCTTTGAAGAAGGTTGCTGGGATAGCCTGAGGAGGTTCTGAGGGGAGATGAGCAAGGTGCCCATGTGTGCACCGCACCTGACAACAAGCAGTCTTCGAGGACTTCTTTGATTCGTTCTGTGCAAGATTCTCCTACTAATCCTTGCTCATTTATGTGCTACCTCTTTATGTTGGTTTATACAAAACAAGAAAAAAATTTGCCGAAACCGGTTTGGCTCAGTGGATAGAGCGTCAGCCTGCGGACTGAAAGGTCCCAGGTTCGATTCCGGTCAAGGGCATGTACCTGGGTTGCGGGCATATCCCCAGTAGGAGATGTGCAGGAGGCAGCTGATCGATGTTTCTCTCTCATCGATGTTTCTAACTCTCTATCTCTCTCCCTTCCTCTCTGTAAAAAATCAATAAAATATATTTAAGAGAAAAAAAAAAAGAAAAAAAATTTAAATTATTCTTAAAAACAAATAGTCCAAAGATTTATATCTAAAAAAGGAAACCGTGCAAGTGCTGGATGAAGACTCAGAGCTGCTTTGGGAAGTGGGAGCTCGGGAAGGTTAAGCTGCTCTACAGAAGGAAATGGAAAGAATTTGTTTCTCGTGTGTGTGTGTGTGTGTGTGTGTGTGTGTGTGTGTGTGTGTGTTTCTTCTGAAAGGGCAAGCACAGAGGAGAGAGGAGTGAGTACAACAACAAGAGATGTAGCCGAAAGACTTCTGAGAAAAAGAGTGATTTGATTTTAAGATGCTTATGTGGCTCCTCCTCCCTAAACACTCACCGTAGACTGCTACATGCTCAAAAACTTGGGTAAATAGGAGTTGTCTTGGTATGAAGACTAAGGAATGGATTGAAGGTAGAGAGCAAGGAACAGCCTCAGGCTGCATGATGAAGAACAAGAATTCAGTGGTGGCAGCCACAGCCAGTAGGGCCATAAGGCCATAACTCCACTGGGAATTCACAGAGATCTTGGCCAGGGCATTGGTTTCATTTTCCCTAAGGCCTGGAATATGAACATTCAAGGCAATACTATCTAGATTATCCTGATAGCTGGATCATGCTAAGGAAGCTAAAAGCACTTCAAAATATTTTTATGAGGTGCTTTTATAAAATGAGATACTGTCATAATATGGGATATGTTATGTGAGTTGTGTAAAAACACAAAATAACCCAGCTGGCATGGCTCAATGGTTGAGCATCGAACCTATGAACCAGGAGGTCACAGTTCAATTCCTGGTCAGGGCACATACACAGATTTTGGGCTCGATGTCCAGTGTGGGGTGTGCAGGAGGCAGCCAATCAATGATTCTCTCTCATCATTGATGTTTCTATCTCTCTTTCCCTTTCCCTTCCTCTCTGAAATAAAAAAATATATATATTTTAAGAAACATGAAACAAGGAAGAGACAAAGCAGAATCAGGACCAGATACTGTATTAAGGTTCCTACTCCAGTCTTCTCCTACTATAAATTGTTGTTCCAGTAGCAGTTTGCAACGGCAGGAGCAGAGTTACTGACTGCATCTGAGGCTTCTCCGAAAACCTTCATAATGAAACAGGGAGCCTCAAAATGAGTTCATTTAAATCCCCTCTCTGTCATTCCTATCAGAGAAGCTGTTCACCCAACTCCAAAAAGGAAGGTGGCTAAAACATCCTTTTCTATGATGAGTTAAATTTCCTCTATCCCATCCTCCTTTGTAAAAGCTTAACAAACTTTGACATTAGGAAAAGTGGTCTATTCATGACCTGAAAACTTTTAGAATGGTGCAGAGCAATTCCTGAGACTAGGGAGTCATTTTATGCATTTCATTAAAGTAAGAAAGTGTTTGGAGTTTTCAAGAAACAGCAATTAGTGATTCCCTGTGGTTACTAGTAGGGATACAGGGGTGGGTAAGTTGTGAATATGTTAAACAGAGTTTATTTTGTATTACTTTTTAAATTTAATAATTATTGGTCACCATGGCAAAGTTTTGTCCAGAACAATAAAGTGAGTATGTAGCCTCCCAGAGGGAATATGGCTACAACTGGTTCTTATAGCTCATAGATAGATACACAGAGGCTGGGAGCTGGGGGCAGACTTGCTTAGATTTTGTCTTAGTCTGGGTTTCTCTAAAGGCAAGGATTTGGGTGCAAGTAGTTGATTCAGGAAGTGATTGCTGGCAGGGCGGTGAGAGAATGGGGAAGTGAAACCTGGAAGGAAGGAAAACCAAGAAAAGGGACATTTATGAATAAAGTTACTATGGGGGGGCAACCGGGGCTCAGTCCTTCTGGGGACTATGTAGAATACTTAGAATTGTGTCACAGAGAAGCAAGGAAGCTGGGGTATCTATCCACCAATTCCTGAACCTCCTTGGTTGAAGGTCACCCTCAGGTCCTAACTCTACAGCATGCTCTTGTTGCCAGGGAAACCCATCTGGGGGAGAAATGCAGGAATTGAATGTATAAAAAAATGTCTGCAGGTAGGGGTGCTGAGAGTTTGGAATCCCCTTTCCCTGGCTTATTAGTTATGACTTTTATTCTCTATGCTTCAATTTACTCATCTATAGATTATGATGATGACAATAATCAAACCTTATAGGGTTTCTATGAGAATGAAGTGACAAAAGACATGTATGTAAAATGCTTAGAAAATTCCCAGGAAGAGATTTAATAATATAATTATCATGTATTCCTGTCATATTCATTAAACTAATTCATTAAATTAACTATGGTTTCCGCATACTTTGGAAAGGTGAGTACTCATTGGCATTAGTTGCTTTTTTACTAAAAAACAATATAATGGTTTTTTTCTTAATAGATTTTCAGGTTCATTGTGTTTACAATTGTTAATTTCATCATTCACCAATATTTGTTAGATGTGTGGCCTTTCATTAACTGAGCTGACTTCAGTTCTCTGGAAACCTCATGTTTTTTACTGCTGCCACAATAGAAAAACAACTAAAATGACTTCACTTTCACCTCTCCCTGAATGCCAATGCAAAACAAAATAAATGCATTCATATTTTCCAACCACGACATAAATTTCTAGAGATAGTATGTATAGACTTTAACTAAAGTTTGCCTTGATAAACACAGGTTCTTAACATTTTCATTTTATTTATTTTTGCCTAAGCATCAACCAAAGTGGAGACAATATTACAAGCTCAGAGATGGTTTGCTGTACTTAGCAATGTTTTGTACATGGATCAAATTCTCTTCCACAAATCCATCTATGAGTTCTGAATGATTTAGGACTATAAAGTACCTCTCTCCTTACCTGTTTACACTTTCACTCTCAAAATGATGCTTTAAGCTATTTATCTTGAATATCAACACTCAAATTATACAGTCACTATACCTCCCCACCCCTAAATGAGCATAGCATTGCAGTTAAGACTAAGAGATTTGGGGGTCGATTGTCTGGACTTAAATTTTGGCTTTGCCATTTGTAAGCTGAGTGAACATGGTGAATATGGGCAAGTTACTGAGTCTCCCTGTGCCTCTCTACCTCCATCTGTACAATAGGGGAGGTTAATAGTACCTACTTCATATATTGGTGATGAGAACTAAATGAGCTAATATTTGCAAAGTGCTTGGAACAGCATCTGGTTCTTAATAAATGCCATCTAAGAGTTTGATAAATAAAGAACTTTATAAATGTTGACTGTTTAGTATTTAATATGTGCTTTTCCTTTTATGATTGGTGCTTTGAGTGGGTCGGGTGGAAACCAGAGCCGGAAATCATTTCTTCATGGAGGCTGTCACTATTTTTTGTCTGGACAATTGTATTGAACTCCTAAGGGGTCTTGTTTCTAACCTCCTGTCTTTCCAGACCCTCTCATCTGTTGTTATTGGTAGCTCTGGTCATGTTGCTAGTTTTTTTTAAAAAAAGGTCGATGGCTTTCTATTTTCATTGTGAGACTTCACTAAGTTTCTGTGAGAAATACTTTTCCTAACTATATAGGAAAATGAACATCTGCCATGAGATCTATAAACTAAACCAACAAGGCACGAGTGAAAATGTCTTTGAAGGCTTAGCCAGGAGTAGCTGCTGATCAGAGTTTTCTAACTCACAATTAGATTGGTTTTATTTTCTTTTTAATGTCATGTAAAACTTGGATTAAATGAGTCAGTTTTTCATATGTCCTCATTAATAAAGTGGTTCACCAGGTTAACTTAATTGGCATTTTAAAGCTAAACTCTCAAATGACAGTGGCAAAGTAGTTCTAATATTTTCATTGCACATGACAAGACTGCTAGAATGCAAATAAAGTGCCAGTCACAGGCAACTGGGGAGGAATTGATTTTATGGGAGTTAATGGATAATTTTTTTATCTTAAACATTTTTTTAAACAGTCTATCATAAGGCGGAAACTTTATTTTTGAAAATTTCAGTTTGGTGGATCCTTGCACCTGGGCAAGAAATCCTATATAATGAAGAGCTAATATGCTAATTAGACTGAACAGCAGAAGGAGCGTTTGAACGACCTTCCAGATGATTCCGGGCAAAGCCGGGGCTGTGAGTGCCAAGCCCCCTGCATGAATTTCATGCATCGGGCCTCTAGTTTCACATAAATGCAGTGGCTCCCAGGGATATTTTCATGGCCTTTTTTACCACGATGGAACTCATCTTTGACATGTTTGACAGGAAAATGTCACCTTGATATCAACAAAGCAACAAATGTTCCTACTTGAGCTGATAAGAATGAAGGTGGTCTGAACATTCATGTACATATCCCTTTGCAAAGGGATTTTTGTGATCTATCTTTGGTAGGCCATCCAATGCCCCCACTCTAGTACCTAACCCAGTGCCAT
The DNA here is from genome assembly GCF_963259705.1 of Myotis daubentonii. Lineage (NCBI taxonomy): Eukaryota > Metazoa > Chordata > Mammalia > Chiroptera > Vespertilionidae > Myotis > Myotis daubentonii. Next base: position 47,638,264 of record NC_081853.1, on the reverse strand, counting down.
TCTTGACAGATATTCCAAGTATGGTTTCCAACGAGCAGTGTGGTGATTTGTCTCTTAGTTTTCGTGTGGAAAATAAAGTCCCACATCAGAACAAAGTCCACTCAAAGTTTCCACTGTTATCACAAATAACGAACAAATAGGTCAGGAAGTCAGTCTCTTGTATTTAAATGACCTATTTCAGTCTTGTTGCCAGTTAAAAATAGATTTGTACTCCCAGATAGTTTAGTGACCGATTACGAAAGAATGTAGATGTTTCCTACACTATTTTGTTCCCTAATGTTACTACCCACTTTCTCCTTATTCTTTTTAAGAGGAATTCAGAAAAAGGAAGATTTTAAGTGAAAATCATATTTTATTTAGATCTTTTAAAGAAAGGCTGTGTGCATACAAGGAGTATTATTATTTGGGTAGCTAATTCTGAACTTCTGTTTTCATTTTATTTCTTTTAAGATTATTTGGGCCCTAGCCTGTTTGGCTCAGTGGATAGAGCATCGGCCTGTGGACCAAAGGGTCCCAGGTTCAATCCCAGTCAAGGGCATGTACCTTGGTTGCAGGCTCATTGGGCCCTGGCCCTGGTTGGAGGCAACCAATCGATGTGTTTCTCTCACATCGATGTTTCTCTCTGTCTTTCCCTCTCTCCTCCACTCTCCCTAAAAATCAATGGAAAAATATCCTCGGGTGAGGATTAACAACAACAACAAAAAAGATTATTTGGAAGGCTGTGGGCTTGATCCCCAGTGCGAGCTCAGTGGTTGAGCATCAACCTATGAACCAGGAGGTCACAGTTCAATTCCTGGTCAGTGCACATGCAGGGGTTATGGCTCAGTCCCCAGTGGGGAGAGTGGAGAAGTCAATCGATGATTCTCTCTCATCATTCATGTTTCTATCTCTCTCTCCCTCTCTCTTCCTCTCTGAAACCAATAAAAAATAGATTTAAAAGAAAGATTATTTGGGAGACCACAGAAGGCAGATATGCTGGGCTTAAGTCATGGATCTGAAATCATGGCCAAGACCAGAGACTTAACCTCTGAGCCTCAGCTGTCTCTAAAATGGGGATATAATACCTCCCATACAGGGTTGCCTGGAGGATTGAAAGATCTAACATAGGTTATGGTGAGCTCTTCAGGCAACAGCTTTGTGAAGCCCAGTTCTCACTGGGCCCATGCCTGCTTCCTACATGAGCTACTGCTTGCATTTCCTATTCGTTGTCTCTGATAATTTGGGCCTCATCAGGCATCTGCCCACCAAGTTTCCTAAACTGTGTACGCAGGCACCCCGGAGTGCTGCAGCAAACTCACCAAGAGCTGGATATTTTAAATCCTAAAGGGAAACAGTGGCATCTGTTAGACATGGAATGAACTACTGGCTCAAAGGAGTTCACAGTTTCAACATTAAATTGTAATACATTTCTTTCACTGGTATCATATCTTTGCAAGACTGTGTTTTCTGAGGTTGTTGTGATAAAAGCAAGTTCTGCATGAAAGTCAATGTACAGCAGGATGAAGAGGGCAGTATCCAGTCTAATTCCAAGGTGTGAGGAGTTGCGCAGTGATCAACAGGCACAGACATCTTATTAACAGGTAAGTATGGTTATTTAAGAATGAAATAAAAATGTATTTTTTCTAATTTATGTGTATTATTTTTCAGATACCTAATAAGATGTTAGGACATGAATACTCATTAAGTGTTTGGATCTTACTATCCAGTGAATGGTTTTTTGTTTGTTTGGTCTAGACATATGTGAAAAAAAATGAGGTAGTAACAGTGCTCTGAATTAGAAACTTTGAGAACTTTCTGGTCGGTTTAACCTAGAACAGACAATGGTGATGTGGAGAAATGTGTAGATTTAGTACTAGGTATGTAATTATAATAATAAATGTTAAATTAAAATAGTCAAGACTACATCTTGTAAATAAACATGCTATTCTCCAGGAAAACACTTCTTTTTTAAAAAAATATATTTTATTGATTTTTTTACAGAGAGAAAGGGAGAGGAAGAGGGATAGAGAATTAGAAACATCGATCAGCTGCCTCCTGCACACTCCCCACTGGGGATGTGCCTGTAACCAAGGTACATGCCCTTGACTGGAATCGAACCTGGGACTCCTCAGTCTGCAGGCCGATGCTCTATCCACTGAGCCAAACCGGTCAGGGCAGGGAACCACTTCTTTAATTAGCTAATTCCTACACAGCCTTAAAACTCAAATACAACCTCTTCCAGGAAGCCTTCTGATTTACAACTCTCCAATCCCCATTCTCAGTGTTATCTAGATAAGGAGCCTCTCATCTAGACTTCCCCAAACCCTCTGCTTACCCAATCATAGCATCCTGGAAATGTTGATTTTCTTGTCTCTGTTTGAGTTTATCTAAACAGACTTGCCCCGGCCAGTGTGGCTCAGTGATTGAGCATCGACCTATGAATCAGGAGGTCATGGTTCGGTTCCCAGTTAGGGCATATGCCTAGGTTGCTGGCTCAATGCCAGTTGGGCTGGACCCTCTTTTTATATTCTTCTGCAACCCTTTATGAAAGGAACCTTTAAAATACCTAAGGAATAGTAAGCACAATTTACTTGCTGGAGGTCCAGTTTCAGGGAAATTACAGTCAATTAAATATGGAAGAAATTTTACAACACAATACAATGTGAAACACAGAAATATAGAAAAAAAAAACAGAATAAACACAGAAAAGAGTCAGATTTCTTTGAATTTGGAGTGTCTTATTATTGTTATTATTTTGTTATTGTGAACATTTCAAATGTCAATTTTCATTCACTTGTTCAACTGAAATTGATTGAGTGCCCATTATTGGCCAAGCACCATCTGAGGAAAAACAAATGATCTTGGAGCTTTCTGTGTAGTAGAGGAGACGACATTATACAGATTATTATTAAGTTGTAGTTGGAAATAGTTGGCAGGAAGGTAAATATAGTGTGCATTTAGGATGTATTAGAGTCCACTTTAGACCCATTAAAATAGCTAAAACTAATAACCCCTAACTTACTAAATATTGTGGAGGATATGGAGCAACTGGAACTCTCAAGCATTGCTGGTGGGAGTGTAATATGGTGCAGCCACTTTGGAAAAGCTGTTTGATAGTTTCTCATCCTATATAATAAAATGTGAATATGCAAATTGACCTAACAGCAGGACAACCAGTCGCTATAATGTGCACTGACCACCAGGGGGCAGACGCTCAATGCAGGAGCTGCCCCTGGTGGTCAGTGAGCTCCCACAGGGAGAGCCCTGCTCAGCCAGAAGCCCGGCTCACAGCTCACGGCTGGCAAGCGCAGCAGCTGTGGCGGGAGCCTCTCCTGCCTCCTCTGCAGGCAGGTGGTAAGGAGTGAGGGGTCCCGGACTGCGAGGGGGATGTCTGACTGCCGGCAGAAGGACATCCCCCAAGGGGTCAAGGACTGTGAGAGGGCACAGGCTGGGCTGAGGGGTGCCCCCCCCCCCCCCCCAGTGCACGAATGTTGTTCACCAGGCCTTTAGTACACTTGAAAGAACTAATAATTCCAGTTGAAAGGAACCAAAGTTTTGCCTTTTTTAAGCTGCTTACTAAGAAAAGACTCAGAATCTTTGACTCTTCTCCCCTTTCCTGACTAAGAGATTCAGATAGAAAAACTTGCTCCAAGAAAGAAATCTTAACCTCAGCTTAATCTGAATTGAATATGGCAGACGGGAAGATGTCAGGCAGGGGCCTGTTTACTGGATCCCCCTCTGTCTCATTGTTTCTAGGTTGCCTAGCAAAAAATTGCCTGCTTTGTTCTGTTCTTCCTTATCTGCAAATGGCCCATTCTGGTTTTCGGAATCTTAAGATTCCCCTCTCCTTTATCCAAAATAACATTATACCTAATTTACTTCACTATCTGGAATGTTTATACTTATGTGAATCCCCTCCCGGCACATGTATTGAAATTGGTTTTCATCTGTTAATTTGATTAGCCCAGCTAGAATTTAGAAGGTGGGAGAAAAATTATTATTATTTCTTATCCCCCACAGAGTATTTTACTCAATAGAAACGAACACAATTGTCCACACAATGACTTGAACATAAACGATTAAAGCAGCCTTATATATAATTATACAAAACTGGAAACAATGCAAATGTCTGTAAACAGGTGAATGAGTCAGCAATTGTGATGCTTCCATACAATGGATAATACTGAGCAACCAAAAGGGACTGCTACCACTACAACAGCACGGGATGAATCCCAAAACATTACGCTAAGAAAGAAACCCGACTCAAAAAGAGTACAGAAGCTTGAAACAGACTGACGAATCTCAGAAGGAAGGCGGGGGCGGGGAGGTGGGTGGGGAGAGATTAACCGGGGAATTGACTTGCACATATGCATAGCGCCTGGACACAGACAATAGTGTGGTGAAGGCCTGGGACCTGCCGGTGCAGGGTGGAGGGGGTCACTGGGGGAAATGGGGAAGGGCACTTCTGTAATAATTTCCACAATAAAGATAAATTAGAAAGAAAAAAAAAAGTACAGACTCTATGAAGTTACATGATGTGAAAGAACAGGAAAAACTACGCTAAAGTGAAATCAGAGTAGAATTGCCTAGGGAGGCAGTGGGTATTGACGGGGAAGTTGCCCGAGTGATGGAAATGCGCTACATCTTCGTTGGGGGGTGGTGGGGGTGGTGTTTACACTGGTGAATACATTTGCCAAAACTCATGGACTGCACACTTAAAATCTGTGCATTTTACTCTATGTAAACTAAAACGCAGTTAAAAATAAAAAAGGCACGGTCGCCCAATGAGTAGGGGTGGTGGCTGAAAACAGGGGTCACGAGGTTTCTTCAGTGAAGGCGTGTATTTATTCTACAAGGTAAAACCAAAAAACAAACAAACTGGAGCGGGGCTGGGGAAGAGGGCGTCCACATACCAGCTACTTTCCCACATACTGACTTTAAAGGGGAGGAAAACCGGAAGCTTTCTACATTTTACGGAGCGAGGGCAGGGCGCTGTGATCGCGGGGGACGGAGAACGGCCGGGCTCCAGGGACGGCCGACCGAGCGCCACCCCAACGCCCTCCGCCGGGGCTCCCATTCGCCCAGCGGGGCCAGCAGTCACCGCCGCCGCCGCCGCCGCCGAGCTCTAGGCTAGACCCGCGGAAGCTCGCCGACGTCGTGCTGACGTCACGCGCGTGCTGACGTCGCCGGCGGCCGCGGCCTCTGAAGCGGGCTGGGTGTCGGGGGGCGCCGAGTTTGACTAGTTTGGGGGCCGCTGGGCGCCTGGCGCCGCTCCCGCCGCCCGCCGCGCCCCGCGAGCCGCCCCTCGGCGCGTCCCGCCCGTTCCCGCGGGGACCCGCACTGGCGGCTGGGCGGCCCCCGGCGAAAGTCGGCCCCTGGCGGGCAGGCGGGCGGGCGGGCGGGCGGCCGCGGCCATGGAGCCCCGCAGCATGGAGTACTTCAGCGCCCAGGTGCAGCAGAAGGACGTCGGCGGCCGCCAGCAGGTCGGCCAGGAGCTGCTGCTGTACCTCGGCGTCCCCGGCGCCATCCCGGACCTGGAGGAGGACGTGGGGAGCCTGGGCAGGACGATCGACGCCCTCACCGGCTGGGTGGGCTCGAGCAACTACCGGGTAAGCGGCGGCGGCGGCGCGGCCGGGCTGGGCACGCCCTCCCCGGCCGGCCCTTTAATCCCGGACGTGCGAGTCCGGCCCGGCGAGCCCCCTCGGGGGCGCTCGGTTCGGCGGAACCACCCCGGAAAGGGGAAACCCGGGGACCCGCGGGATCTCGGGCGAGCCTGCCTCTCCGGATCGGAGCAGGGGACTGGCTTCCCATCACGACCAAGTTTTTCCACCATTGTGAACAATGACAAATCCAGCCGTTCCCCGACACGGGGATGCGTTATTGGCATGAGGACCCAATGTGTAATCATTAATTTTTAAAAAAATCGGTGATAATTCATAAAGGGCTCGAAGACTTTTTTTTTTTTTTTTTACATTTGTACGTCCCTAAGTAAACACTACCTAGACCGAGACATAAGACGTTAGAATCCAGGTATTATGAAAGAGATGTCAAGTTAATCCCTCTTTAATAAGTGATTTTTATCCTTAATCTCCTGCTTTTTTTTCTTTTATAAATTTTGCTCTTCATCTCTAAAGCATCTTTTAGAGCTTAATCAGGCGCCGTTAAACCTAATAAGATGCTAACTCCAGGGCATCACGTGTTTGCTTTTTATTTATTGTGGACAGCAAGGAATTGCATGCTGTCTGTCACTTCGGTTTCTCGCCGTTGAGGCCTGACCTCGGAGTGGAAACCGTTTCCTAGCTGGTCTGCTGATGCAGAAAATAAATAAACAAATAAGAGGATGAGGTACAAGAAAGATTGAGTGTTTCTGATGAGCCTGTAGTTGTAGGCAGGTTGCAATGTAGCTACTTTGGGAGGACCGGTAAACGTGCAGTAATTAGCTTGTGTTGTAGTTTTTTTAGCAGTTACTTTTCTTTCTAGTCTTCTGGTGGCAGTGTTGCTTTAAAATACCGGCCCAAACCTCCCATGGGTGAAGTGAAGTATTCTTGGTAATGTATGTTATAATCCAGTGAAAACTGTCCTCGTAGAGAAGAAAGGCATGCTCTGCGGTTATTATGAAGATGTAATAGTGAAATTTGTGTGAGTTTGGGGAAGGATTGACTTTTACAGGATAATAAACAGTTTGAAAATTACTACCTTGATGCTCCATTACATGCTATCTCTCCTTTTTAACTTTGGGGGAAAAAGTTAATATTTAATTGTATAGATCACTACTGTTTGGGGATTATCCTTATTTCTTTGGAAGAAACAAGCCAAATTTTATACTTTAAGAAGGGCATATCAACACTAAGATCATTGATTTCATGTTGCAGCATAGGCCGTAACAGAAAGTCAACTCTTTGGCCATGCCAAGGAATTCGGAACTCAGTGCAAAGAGGAGACACGATTGTCACAAGGTCGTTTCATTGACTTGTACCAAGGAAAGGAGACCGGATTCATGTCCAGAGCGCTGCCTCTTGGAAGAGAGTCTTAGCCTTTGCTTAAATACACTTCTTTGGTCATTTACATGTTGGTCTCTTCTCTGTGGTTGGCTGCACTTATCCCCTTTAGGTTCTTGTCAAACTTACCTTGTTTACAGCTGTACCTGCAAAATGCTCTGCTACATTTTAACCTTTAGCAGCAATAACATTTAGTAATAGCCTTTGGAACACCTCAGGCCTTGAGACCCTTGTCCTAACCAACTTCATAATGCTGGCTCCCTTTCTTTAGTGCTTGCTGGCAGGGGGTCAGGTCACCTTTCAGATGTACAGTCAGGGAATAGCCGTTGAGCAGTCACATCTCTTTGAAACTCTCTTGGCTTCTAGAATATCACAGTATCTCAATTTTTCTTTAAGTCTCTTAGGCACTACTTCACTCAAGTGCTGTGATTTTCCTTCAACTGGTGTTCAAGAGTTAGAACCCATCAGGCGCCTGACCCAAGTTCTCATCTTTTTACAACACAGTCCCTCCATGCTCCTCACTAGATACTGTTGCTTGAGACAATTTCAGCAGTCAGAAGAGACATGCCTCAGTCTCCTACAGTCTTATCTACACACTTCCTTGTAGCTGTGCCCATAATATTCTACTTTCTTCTCAGTTACAATGCACAAATTGTCTCTCTCTCTTATACCCATCCCTCTACATGCATATTAGACCTATGCCCTCTTGCCTACTCAAAGACATTATTAATTCACCAATTCTGCTCCCTCCTTCCAGAATCGTTAGTTCTCTCCTTTCTACAGAATGCTGTATAGAAGCTTTTCTGACATTGTCAGAGAGAGGACATTCTAATTAGTTTGTTATTTATAAACTTAGTTGCTTCAAATTAGGTCATCATTTTTTACTCATGATACAATAAAACATTTCTCTTGGGAAAAGTGTGTCAGAATTTTTTAACATACACACAAATAGACAGCTGTAGTTAAATTTTAAATTATGCTGAACAAAATAAAATTTTTCTTTGGATTTGATAGCACCTCAGAATTTGTGTGTCTTAATAACTGTCATCACGTCAATCAGTTGGAAGTGACTATATTATGTGCTGGGTGTTCTAGATACTGATGATTCAGCTGTGAACAAGACACAATATTCATTCAGCCTCATTTGGATATTTATTGAAGACCTACCATGTGCAGCACTCAGTCTTCTGGGTACTTCTGATACAATAGCGGGGGAGGGAAATGACAGAAATCCTTGCCTTTATGGATGTAGATTTTAGTGGGGGAGAAGAATATAAACAAGATAGATAATAAAATAAGTATGTTAGAAGGTGATATTTACTTTGGAGAAAAGCAGTGACGAGAATAGGAAGTGTTGGGCAGGATGCAGTTGTTTAATTTAAAAAAAAAATTTTTTTTTAATATATATATTTTTTTATTGGTTTTTTTTTTTTTTTTTTTGCAGAGAGGAAGGGAGAGTGTTAGAAACATTGATGAGAGAGAAACATCGATCAGCTGCTTCCTGAACGCCCCCTACTGGGGATGTGCCCGCAACCAAGGTACATCCCCTTGACCGGAATCGAACCTGGGACCCTTCAGTCCGCAGGCCGACGCTCTGTCCACTGAGCCAAACCGATCAGGGCAGTTGTTTAAATTTTTTATAGCTGGTCACTGAAGACCTCATGAGAGGGTGACTTAAATGAGATTGGAGAGTGAGATCCCTGCTGTCATGGAGATCCTATTAGAAAGAAGATGATGGATGAGTATACAAATTAGATAATTTCAGGTAACAAGTGCTTCTAAATCAACTGATGTGAAAAGAATGAGGGTGTGGTGAGACTATTTTGTGTTGTCAAAGAAGTTAGGTGAAATTTGATTATGACATGAAAGAAATATAGGGGTGAAATATAGGCAGAGAAAACTGCAAATGCAGAGGCCCTAGTACTGTTAAACATATAGAAGGCCAGCATGGCTAGAGCTTACAAATGAGTGAGATGTTAAGAGAATGAAGTTGGGGAGGCAGGTGGAAAGAGATTTATAAGATTTTATTCTAAATCAGTGGGGAGTTCTATATAGAGGGGTGGCTCCTTTGTGGAGAGTGGACTCTGAAAAGGAGCAGCAGGAGAAGCAGGGAGATGATGGTGGCTAAGGCTGGTTTGGTCACATTGGTAATGATGAGAAGTAGAAGATTTGGAATATGATTGGGGATAGGATAGGACCTCCCATTGGAATGAGAGAATTAGGGTCGGGGTTGAGAGAATTAGGAATAATTGCTTTGCTTGTGCACCAATAGAGGGTGCTGTTTATTGAAATGGAGAGGTCAGTCTTGGAGATTAAAAATATGGAAATAAGTATGTGTATACACACACACACACACACACACACACACAGGCATTTGACTTTTGTTAAGAACAGTCCTGTGATTTCAGGAGTCCCCAAAATTTAAAATGGTACTATGACAATAAAATGTCCTTTAAAGTGCAATTAAATATAATAACCACCATTTAAAGAGTCCTTAGCATCAGGCACTATCTCAGAGTGGTTTATTTGCATTACCTCATTTTAATCTTTAAGGTGGCCTTATAAAGGCAGTACTATTATTTTCCTGATTTTGTAGAAAAGCTGTATTTTGCTTTAGGTCACAGACCTGGTAAATTATTGGAGGAGTACTTAAACCTAGGGAGATGAGAATTTTCCTTCTTCTTTTCCTTTTCTGTCCTTACATAAACCTCTTCAGTATCCTATTGTCAGCTCTGTTTTCACTTTTTTATATTGTCTATCTGCAACTATAAACAGTAAGTTGATTCTAAAAAAATGGAGAAAATAATAAATAGCATTTATATTATAACTGTCGAGTACTAGGCTAAGTATTGTGCTAGGATTTCAAGTCTTTTTTTTGGAATCCGAAATCACAGCCCCTTTACCTTTTGAAGGATGATACTTTCCAGTGTCAGCATCACCATGATAGTATCCTATACGATAAAAGGCTAATATGCAAATTGATCAAACAGTGGAACAACTGGTCGCCATGACGCACACTGACCACCAGGAGCAGATGCTCAAAACAGGAGCTGCCCCCTGGTGGTCAGTGCACTCCCACAGGGGGAGCGCCGCTCACCCAGAAGCCAGGCTCACAGCTGGTGAGCACAGTGGCAGTGGCGGGAGCCTCTCCCACCTCCACGGCAGCCTTAAGGATGTCAGACTGATGGCTTAGGCCCACTCCCTGCGCAGGGAGCGGGTCTAAGCTGTCAATCGGACATCCCCCGAGGGCTCCTGGACTGCGAGAGGGTGCAGGCTGGGCTGAGGGACCCCCCTGCCCCTGTCTCCCCAAGTGCACGAATTTTGTGCACCAGGCCTCTAGTATATTATATGAAGGTTTTTGTATGTCGACAGTTGTAAACTGGTATTAAAGTATGCATAGATAATTTGTATTCATTAAAAATTTTTTTCCGTCTGTAGATATCATTAATGGGATTGGAAATTTTAAGTGCCTTTGTGGACAGATTGTCAACACGATTTAAGTCCTACGTAGCAATGGGTAAGTTAACTTTATTTATTTAAAAATCATTGTAGGCCCAGCTGGTGTGGCTCAGTGGTTGAGCATTGACCTATGAACTAGGAGGTCACGGTTCAATTCCCAGTCAGGGCACATGCCTGCATTGTGGGCTCGATCCCCGGTGTGGGGGGTGCATGAGGTAGCTAGCTGATCAGTGATTCTCTCTTATCATTGATGTTTCTATGTCTCTCTCCCTCTCCCTTCCTCTCTGAAAGCAATAAAAATATTTTTTTAAAATAAAATAAAAATTATTGTAGGTTTTGACATACTGGTTTTTTTTTCATAGTTTTTGTTTAACAAAACTGTAAATGCAAAAAATGTAATTTTGTACAACTCGGAGATCTGCTAAGTAAAATTATAGTTTACCTGGACATAAAAAACTTGAAGCATATTCAAATAGATAATTATATTCCTTTTGAGACAAAGAAACAGAAGCAAGAAGCTTACTAAGTATAGTGGTAATAGATTTTTTATTTATATTTTCAAAATTTTTACTATATTTTTACTCTTTTTGTAACATATTAAAATTTTTAATATAACTTATAGCACCACTTTTCAAGCTTTCTATGGTGAAGGACTAGTTCTTTCATTGCTCGTTTGTTGCAGACCAATTTTGTAAAATGCAATAAAAACAGGTTATAGCAAAATGAAATGAAAAAAATCCAAGGCCCAATTTGTTATTATTAGATTTAACAAACAAAATTACTTTGGTCATATTGTTTTAAAAACTTTATTTTGTGAACACTCTCAATTTTTCTTACTGCAGACAATTTGTAGACTGGTCCTGGGCTACCAGCCATACTTTGAACAGCACTTACTTACAGTGTGTTTGTAAAGAAGAGCATTATACCAGTACAATGCTCTTCTTTGTGTGGTAGTTAGGATTACAGAGTTGGTTCTGACCTATTTTCTAAACCTGAGTGACCTTCATATACCTTTGGAGTGCTTTGGTGAGTGGATTTCGTTCCTATTATATAGAAACATTTAAAGGTAACCTCAGATGTTTGTTAATCTCTCCTATAGATTAAGTTAATGTCTCATCACACTTACTTTTGAATTATCTTTGGTCAGCTTTTTTCTTCATGTTGTGTGTGCCATCAAATTCTGCCAGTTTCCACTTTTATCGTCTAGCTATCCCTTTCAGCAGAAGCATCTTAGTGAGTTTCCCTATCTTTATTGTTCCTTTTTAAATTAATTCCTGGTTCCAATTCATTCTCTGTGGGGTATCTTCTGAAAAGATTTTTTTTTTTTTACTGTATCAGTCTCCTGCTTAAAATCCTAGGATAGGGTTTTTAAATCTTTGCTCTGTGAACATGTTTTATTTATGTATTTTCTTAAAACATATTGAATCAATGTTTAAAATGAGGAAGTTTTACATAAAAAATCATATTTATGATTTGTTTTGAAAGATTGGCCAGTGTGGCAACCCCGACCTTGTATTCCCACATGTAATTATTGGTTGAAGCTGTGTTGTAGCTTCCCTTTTGTCTGGATCATGAGCTTTTCAGTTCCTAAGTTCTTCCCATCTCCTCTGGTCTCCTCAAAACTGAGAATGTCAGTTATAATACAGCAAGGTGGGAATACTGTAGTTCTTAGATATGGTTCATTTTCTGTATTTCCCATACCTCTTTGGCTGTAGGTGTTTATGTTTGTGACCCCTGCCCTATAGTAGCTCCTATTATTAGTTGTTACAGACAGTAGTTAGACTTGAGAGTAATTCTAGGCATTACATATATCACTTATTTTTCAGACGCAAAGAGGGCCAGATGGGGTTTAATGTACTGACTAGTCACATTGAGGCAGTGGGATTAAATGAGATAATTCAGTTCTTAGTATATAATTATATCTAACGTGAAGGTTTATTATTGTCCTGGACTGCCTCTCAGACGCTATCAGAACCAGAGTCCCACAATAGCTAATTCCACAGATGTTGATGAATTTCTCTAGTGTTAACAATACATCTAAGCAAGATGAGAAGGATTTACATTGTTCCAATTGTCAGGTACTTGTGTTGCCTCATGATTAGGCTTATGATTATAATGAGGACTTCTTGTTTTATTACACAATCATTTCCTTAATTAAGCCTAAATATTGGAATGGCATCACTCCATTTGGTATAGTTGGCTTCTCACTCTAATCATTTCCTACCAAGAGGAATGTAATTTCTTTTCTCCTTAAGTGTTGTTGAGCTTGCTTTTCAGTTATATTTTATTAGAGTCATGAATAAAGAAGTAAAAACAACCCTAGCAGGTTTGGCTCAGTGGATAGAGCATTGGCCTGTGGACTGAAGGGTCCCAGGTTTGATTCCGACCAAGGGCACATGCCTGGGTTGTGGGCTCAATCGCCAGTAGGGATGTGCTGGAGGCTGCCAATCAATGATTCTCATCATTTTTGTTTCTCTCTCTCTCTCTCTCCCTCTCCCTTCCTCTCTGAAATCAATAAAGAAATCTATATATATAAAAGCCCAGCGACCGGAACGGCAGAACAACGGGCACGACTGGTGGTTATGACGTGCACTGTGGTAACCAGCCAGCCTGATCTGGGCCCCAATCTGCCCCCAACACCCCGATCAGGGGCAGGGCCAGTGGGCCAACTGCCCACTGGCCCCTCCACCCTCCCTTCTCCCCCGCCAGCACTCCCCAATGGGCTTCCATCAGGGCAGGCGGGCTGGCTGGATCCCACCTGTGCATGAATTCATGCACTGGGCCTCTAGTATATATATATTTTTAAAGAAGTGAAAACAATTTACGTACTTCATAACTTTTAATTTATGAAAACAATTAGTATTTGTAATTTTGTAAAATATAGCTTATTTATTCTTTTTCCTCTCTCTCTAGTTATTGTAGCTTTAACAGACAGACTGGGAGATGCCAAAGACAAAATTCGTGATGAAGCTCAGATTCTGCTCTTGAAGTTAATGGATCAAGTAGCACCACCGATGGTAGGCCTACCTTTAAAATTTCTATTTTGCTAATTATTGATGAAATATCAGTAAGGATAGATGGTAATCACAGCAAGTCAGTCCCCAGGGGACATGAAAGCTGAAATTTTAAACAATTAATTGTTGCTAGTGCTTTAAAGAAGTTGAAATTTAAGATTAAATATCTATATTTTACTTTTTGTTTTGTTTTTTACTCAAATGCTTTTTTAGAAAGCTAACTCGGAGATTTTAGTGACCTGACAGTATACTGATAATATTATTTTTTAGGATTTTTAGTTTTTCCTTACCTGCATTATTATAAAATGTTCAGTGCAGAAGCTTATTTTGAGAAATACTGAATGTTATGTTAATTTCTGCAATTCTTACAAAGACAGGAAGAAATTTTTTTATTTTAACAAGTAGTTGCTAATTGTATAAGGTATATCGTTTATGACAGTGACCTGTATTTTATGAATACAGTAAAAAAAATTGCCCTTATGTGGAATTGTTTTGAAAGAAGCAGAAATTAGTTGACATGTACACAAACATTTAAAGAGTAACCCATGTTAAGTAGAAAAAGATCAGAATTTGCAATACACATAATGATATTACGTGTTATCATTTAAAATACTGTTTAAAAATTATAATATTATATGATTCATTAAAAAACCAAGGAGTATTGCTTTGTAAAAGTAAACTGTTTTCCCAGATTGAACCGAAGTCCTTGTTAATAGTATGGTGGATATCCTTCAATCCTTGTTCAGTGGTTCAAATTTTAACTTATTTTTGACGCTATTATCACAAATAGTACTATAGAAAACATCCTTGTACATGTATCTTTGGACATAACTGTAAGTATACATATAGAATAATGTTCCAGAGGTGGTGTTACAGAGTCAGGTTTGTTTTGTTTTGTAAGCTTCCAAGTTACCTTCTAGAAAGTTTGACAGAGAGTGAGTGAGAGAAGAGAGAAATATATTAGTAGAACTGAATACAGAGTTCAGAAAGAATAGAGTCCAGGGAAAGGTGTGTGTGTGTGTACACAGTTGAATTTAATAAATTATATTTCTAAATGTGGAGAAAGAATTGATTAGGACAATTGGCCATATAGCTGGAAACCCAAAGTTGGGTTTCTTTTTATATCAAACTCATGTAATTGTTTTGGATTATTTGTATAGGTTTATCTATGCTTTTTCTAAAATAAATTATAGTGGTTAGCAATAAAATGACTTGCTCAAATATGTTTCTGTATTTGGATCCAATCTTAAAAGAAGAAAAGCCTGAATTCTAAAATGTTGAAAAAGCCTGTTCCATGTGACAGTCTGTAGTAGTTGCTAGGCAACATTGGACCTTTTAAATGCTTACTGGACTACTGGACTTATAATGGTAGCATTGTTGTTGAAGATTTCTAAAGTTTAGAACAAATTCTGTCCTTGAAAATTCTAATGGTTTTGGATGTTGGACATAGTTTTTCTGAGAATAATTAAATCTAAAGAGAAATATATGAAATAAAAAGTAAAAAATGTAATTAAGATATTAAAAATTGGGTGAGAGCAACATCAGTGAAAATTTGGCTTAGGAAAACTTGTAGAGAGTGAATAGTCTAAGGAGAAAATTCATTTACCAATAAGATTGGTAAGTTTGAGAATAGATTAAATATTTTAACCTGAGTAATTTAATATTTTGTTATACATGTTTACTTTTCTTTCAAATAGCACATTTGGGAACAGTTGGCTTCTGGTTTTAAGCACAAGAATTTTCGATCTCGAGAAGGCGTGTGTCTGTGTCTTATTGAAACCTTAAACATGTAAGTTTTATGATTACTGAAAACAGCCGCCTGTGTTTTTCATTTTTCTTAAAAAAGTAATATCCATTTCACAGAGCTCGAGGAGAGCTATGGAAATAAATTTTAAGTAGTTATTAACTGATCTCTAGTACAAGAGTTTTTATTTTATTTGATACCTTCGTTAATTTTTTGTTATCTTTCAGGTTGTTAATTTAAAATTATTAGTTATAAGAAGTGTTTTTCTTTTTTTTCTTTAGCATGTTAATAGTTGCTCCCCAAAGTAGATGGTAATATAGCGAATATGTTTATATAACTTAGGATCTACTTCTGTTCTGGACCTAGTTTGGAACTGGTTTTAACTCAGTGGTATTTCATATATTGTAGCCATTTCCCCACCTGGGCTTTCTAGAACAGTGTGGGTGGTTTTGAAAATCCTAGACTGAACAAGACTCCCAGGTAACTAGACAGTGAATCTGGTAGCTGTGTGCAGAGTTCTGACAGCATAAATGCCACAGGGTTCAGAGCTCCACTCTGAAGAAATTGTAAAGTGTAGTTTTGTGCTCTTTCTGGATTATTTTTTTAAGTTCTGTGCAACAAGATAGGTAATATATAGTAGCTTTCAACTTTTCCTGTAATGTTACTTCCTTTCCTCTAACTATACCTTCATTTATTTTCTTTTATTCCTCTATGGTCCTTTCTGCCATCTAGAGCTTGTAAGTGCATTCAGTCTGCACAACTTTTGTGTTTTTTGGCTCTCCTGTCATTTGCTTTCAACCCATGACCTCACCAAAAATTAATACGTAAATATTTTATTGGAATGCAAATTTGAGATCCAGAGTCTAAAAAAAAAAAAAAAAATCACTATTTTCAAACAAAAGCTCAAATTTTCTTTAGTCATTGAGAGTTTGCCCGGTTTAAGAGTGCCATTGGTTGAACATTTTGCTCTGTTGGATCTTGTATTGACAATTTCATTGTTAGTCACGATTACTCAAGTTTGCATATTTGACATTGTTTAGAATTAGTTTTTGCTTGTGTCTCATACCTTCATGTTTTAATGATGTGTGCCCATGCTCTCTACCATATCTGTCTTATTAATACAGACAAGAAGAAAGCAGAGGATATTTGTTTACTGTTTGATTAAAACCAAATTCTCTTTATTTTTTCAAATTATATTTAGTTTTGGAGCTCAACCACTAGTCCTCAGCAAGTTGGTACCACATTTGTGTATACTATTTGGAGATTCCAACAGTCAGGTAAAATTTTATTTACATATTTAAGTGTTGACTAATTTTTTGGCTACAGCTTCTTTGTTAGTGCTCTTAGTCGATATTATTTTTATTTTTAAATTTATCTTTATTATTGGAAGTATTACAGATGTCCTCTTCTTAGTCTATTTTAAAAAGAAAAAGAAGAAGAGAGAGGGTAGAAAGGGGTTAGTGAAGATTTCACCTCATTTTTTTTAATTTAAAATCCACCAAAGTTAGTTTTTAAGAACATATTATATTCACTTAAGTTGCTTAAGTTTGTTAGTTGTTAGCTAGTATTAAGGATAGATTGGATTTTTAAAGCATAATTCTTTTTTTTCTCTTTTTTAATTTTCACGTCAGGATAAGTTTTTCATTGATTCTAGAGAGCGGGAGAGAGAGAGGAAATCACTCATCAGTTGCCTTTTGTACGCACCCGAACTGGGATTGAACCTGCAACATGGGGTGTGCCCTGACCAGGGATCGAGTCCTTGACTCTTTGGTGCTTGGGACAACGCCCCAACCCACTTAGCCACACTGGCCAGGGCTCAAGTATAGCTCTTGAGTCTGAAAAATTGAGTAACAAGTAACTTGGATTCCCTTCTGTGGTCCTGGGTATTAACTGTGAGAGCAGGTTGTCAGTTCCCTTTGTTTCTGAGTGGCATAACAACGACTTTTTTGCAACAGTCAAAACCAGGGGTCCTCAGACTACGGCCCACGGGCCACATGCAAATACAAATATTGTATTTGTTCCCGTTTTGTTTTTTTACTTCAAAATAAGATATGTGCAGTGTGCATAGGAATTTGTTCATAGTTGTTTTTTTAAACTATAGTCTGGCCCTCCAATGGTCTGAGGGACAGTGAACTGGCCCCCTGTTTAAAAAGTTTGAGGACCCCTGGTCAAAACCATACTTAACAGGGAATTTGTGCCAGTGGTGTATCACTTGTTAGACATTTTTTTACCTGAGCTTCATATACTGTAGGCATAATACAGGGATATGTTCTGGATCCCATCCCTTCTAGTAGAGTTGAACCTTAGTTGTAACCTTTTTGGCACAGCTTGTGCATTTGGAAATACCCTGCATAAGGTTTTCCCTGCTTTTAGTCCCTAGCTAGCTGCTCCTCTGGAGGTTTGTAAGAAGTTCTGTCTCTTCATTTGCTCTCTGACAGTGAACTCTGCAGGGAAATTAGGGCTAGCTGTCTTCCAAATTCCCGTCTTTAGGCCACATTTTTTCTCTTTTAATTGTGGTAAAATATACACAACATAAAATTTACTATTTCAACCATTTTAAACTGTACAGTTTATTGGCATTAAGTACTTTCATTGTTGTGCAGCCATCACCACCATCCATCTCCAGAACTTTTTCATTTTACCAAATAGAAACTGTCTTCCCATTAAACAGTAACTCCGCATCCCCTCCAACTCCTCAGTTCCTCACAATTATATTTTACTTTCTCTCCATAGGAATTTGACTACTCTAGGTAACTTCATAAAAGTGGAACCATAAAATATTTGTACTTTTGCATCTAGCATATTTTACTTAGTATAATGTCTTCAGGGTTCATTCATGTTGCAGCATGTGTCAGAATTTCCTTTTTAAGCCCTGACCGGTTTGGCTCAGTGGATAGAGTGTCGGCCTGCGGACTGAAGGGTCCCAGGTTCGATTCCAGTCAAGGGCATGTACCTTGGTTGCGGGCACATCCCCAGTACAGGGTGTGCAGGAGGCAGCTGATCGATGTTTCTCTCATCGATGTTTCTAATTCTCTATCCCTCTCCCTTCCTCTCTGTAAAAAATCAATAAAATATATTTTAAAAAATAAAATAAAAGCAATAAAAAGCATGTCTTCAGTTGAGAAAAAAAATTATTAAAAAAAAAAAGAATTTCCTTTTTAAGACTGAATACTATTTCATTGTATGTATATACCATTTTTTAAAATCCATTCATTCATGCATGGATATGTGGGTTATTTCCACTTTTTGGCTATTTTGAATAATGATATTGAGAACATTGGTGTATAAATATCTGTTTGTGCTCAGGCCATATTCTTTTTTGTTGTTGTTAATCCTCACCCGAGAATATTTTTTCCATTGATTTTTAGAGAGAGTGGAAGGGAGGGGGAGAAGAGAAACATCAATGTGAGAGAGACATATCAATTGGTTGCCTCCCACACATGCCCAAAGGGGTCTGGGGATTGAGCCTACAACTGAGCTACATGCCCTTGAATGGAATGGAACCCACAACCCTTCAGTCTGTGGGCCGACACTCTAACCACTAAACTAAACTAGCTAGGATCAGGCCACATTCTTGAAAGGCAGGAAAATGTATTAACTGTGGCAATGATTTGTATTCATTATTGGCATTGCTTATACAATCTTATTACAAAAAGAAGACTTTTTAAAAGCCACTTTAATAACTTTTATTTACATGTTTTTTAGATTTTTGTAAAACGTTTTACAAGGTTTCTCTAGAGCAGCGGTTCTCAACCTGTGGGTCGCCAACCTGTGGGTCACCACCCCTTTGGGGGTCGAACAACCCTTTCACAGGGGTCGCCTAAGACCATCGGAAAACACATATATAATTACATATTGTTTTTGTGATTAATCACTATGCTTTAATTGTGTTCAATTTGTAACAATGAAAATACATCCTGCATATCAGATATTTACATTACAATTCATAACAGTAGCAAAATTACAGTTACGAAGTAGCAACGAAAATAATTTTATGGTTGGGGGTCACCACAACATGAGGGACTGTATTAAAGGGTCGGGGCATTAGGAAGGTTGAGAACCACTGCTCTAGAGGTTTCTTGGCATTCCTCTTTTGCGTGTGTTTTGTTATTGTTGTTGTTGTTGTTAATAACCTGCCAGAATCTCTTAGGAGTTTAGAGATACTAAAACCAACTTGGAGCTTCAAGTTTGTCTTCCTGTGTAATGTTACCTTGATGTGAAGTATTTTATTGTATCTCATATATTTTTTTTAAAGTTCTGAATTCTTTGGCAGGTGAGAGATGCTGCAATATTGGCTGTAGTGGAGATTTATAGACATGTGGGAGAGAAAGTAAGAGTGGATCTTTCTAAGAGAGGAATTCCCCCTGCTAGGTAAGTCTTACTAAATTTTTGCCATTGATTTAAAAAGTTCTAATTTTATGTGTTAAGTTGGATTCAGTTTTTTGAAATGTTTTGAAATTCAAAATATACAAGAGGATATATAGGTTATCACCACTTAAAAAGTTCTTTGCCGTGGCTGACTTGGCTCAGTGGATAGAGCATCAGCTTGCAGACCAAAGGGTCCCGGTTCGATTCCACTCAAGATCACATGCCCGGGGTTGCGGGCTCAATCCCCACTAGGGGGTGTGCAGGAGGCAGCCAGTCAATGATTCTTTCTCATCATTGATGTTTCTCTCTCTCTCTCTCTCCCCTTCTCCCTTCCTCTCTGAAATCAATAACAATATATTTTTTTTAAAAAGTAATCTTTTTGGACACTGTTTCATTATATGCACACATGTTATTTACTTATTTAGAGAGAGAGAAACATTGATTGGTTGCCACAACTCCCCCCCACCCCCCCGCCCTGTATGCTCCCCAGCTGGGGATTGAACTCACAACCCAGGTATGTGCCTGATTGGGAATCTCACCCACAAACTTTTGGTGTATGGGACAAGGTTCCAATGCACTGATCCCACCCAGCCAGGGTGTAGGTAACTATCTTTTGATACCAGGCAGTATGGTCATCATTTGGAAGATGGTTGGAGCAAGGATTTAGTAAAAATAGTAATCCATTCATTAATTATTTTTTGAGTACCTGCTGCTGAAAGGTACTATACAAGATACTGGCTAACAGAAAACTATATAAGAATCAGTCATTACCTTTAAAACCTAGTGAAATAAAAAAGAAGATCCTGAATCAGCAGAGTAGCAGCGATCAGGTTAACAACATTCCTCTTGAGGAGCTTCCAGTGTGTCAGAACTTTTTTTTTCAAAGATACTTTTTTCTATACTACTTCTTAGAGTTTGTATTTTTATTTAAGACATTATTCCAATTAGATTTTCTTTTTGTAATGAAATTTTAGATGTCAAGAGAGGAAGGGAAAGGAAGAGAAAAAGAGAAACATCAGTGAAGAGAGGGAATTATTGATTGGCTGCCTCCTGCACACCCCCTACTGGGGATCGAGCCCACAACCCCGGAATGTGCCCTGAGTAGAATCGAACCCAGGACCCTTCAGTCCGAAGGCCAATGCTCTATCCACTGAGCGAAACCAGCTAGGGCTTACCTTTTTATTATGGAAAATTTCAAACATATTAAACAGAATAGTACAATGAAACTTCATGTACTCCCTGCCCAGTTTCAGCAGTTAACAACTGTGGCCAGTTTTGTATGTTATATCCTTACCTACTTACTTTTGTACTATATTATTTTGAAGTAAATCCAAGTCATCATAACATTTCCTCTGTAATTATCCTATATTAGAGACCCAGTGCATGAAATTCGTGCAAGGGGCTTGGCCCCTGCCGCTGCCACAGCTGCCTCTGCCTCGGCCCCCGCTGCTGCGGCTTCATCTGAAAGGTCATCAGGAAGGACATCCAGTCTAATTAGCATATTACGCTTTTTTTATTATAGATAATAAAAGGGAGAGCTCAGGCAGCGCTAAGGAGCAACGAGCCTGGCTTCTGGCTGAGCGACACTCCCACAGAGGGAGCGCCATTCAGCCACAAGCCAGGCTCATGGCTGGCAAGCTCAGCGGTGGTGGTGGGAGCCTCTCCCGCCTCCACTGCAGGCGGGCAGTAAAGTAAAGAGCGAGGGGTCCCACACTGCGAGAGGGATGTCTGACTGCCGGCTTAGGCGGACATCCCCCAAGGGGTCCCAGACTGTGAGAGGGTGCAGGTGGGGCTGAGGGACCCCCCCTCACCGCCCCCTCCCAGTGCCCGAATCTCATGCACTGGGCCTCTAGTTTAATATATTTCTTAAGGGGGAAAATATTTTTTTCAATTACAACCACAATACTATCTTCAAACCTTAAATTTCTTTATAAATAATTTTGTAAAATCAAATATGCAGTCAAGGTTCAAATTTCCAGTTGTTTTTCAAATGTCATAAGTATCTATGTATTTTTGGTACTTTGTTTGAATCAGTATCCAAATAAAGTCCAACAGTTAGTTGATATGTTTTATGTCTTTTTAAATCTTCATGTAGACCCAGCATTTATTTATTTATTTTTTTGCCTTGTATTTTATTTTATGAATATGTCTAGTAGTTTATCTTATAAAGTTTCCCATATTCTAGGTATTGCTAATTCTTTTCCTGTGGTGCAGTTTAACATGGTCTTCTGTCTTCATATCCTGTAAATTGGTAGTTGGATCTGGAGACTTGACTAGTTTTTTGGCAGGGGGTGTTAAGAGGAGCAAAACTATTTCATAGGTGGTTGTGTGTTTTATTATCATAAATATTACATCTGGCTATCTTTTACTATGTAAGATTTTTTTCAAGGGCTAATTTTTTGGTGATAAGGTTGTCCAATAAATAAGTATTTTGCTTACTTATTCACTAATTTGCTTTCTGCTTGTAGGGCTAACAAGAATTTCATTTGAATATATTCTATATTATTTTAAGTGGATAAAAGAAATCATGTTACCACATATATTTATGTGTGAGAGTATATGTGGGGTGGAGCAAAAGTAGTTTTACTGTCATTCACATGGAAAAGAATACAATAATAAATAATATAAGAATAAACTATGTTTTGGGTACTCACAACTGTAAACCAACTTTTGCCCCACCCTAAATATATATGTATATATGTGTTATATACATATCATATATAATAAATTATGTATTTAAAATTTTTTATTGAAATTATTTTTCTTTTATTTTAAATTTTTATTCAAATATGACATCCATACAGAAAAGTACATAAATCATAAGTATGAAGCTCTGTAAATTATCACAAAGTGAATTCACCTATGTATCCGTCATGCAGGTGAAGAAGTAGAATATTATAACATTCTAGAAGCCTCCCCAGATCCATTTTATTTATTTTATTATTTTTATTATTTTTTAAATATATTTTATTGATTTTTTACAGAGAGGAAGGGAGAGAGATAGAGAGTTAGAAACATTGATGAGAGAGAAACATCGATCAGCTGCCTCCTGCACATCTCCTACTGGGTATGTGCCCGCAACCCAGGTACATGCCCTTGACCGGAATCGAACCTGGGACCTTTCAGTCCGCAGGCCGACACTCTATCCACTGAGCCAAACCGGTTCTGGCCCCAAATCCATTTTAATCCTTCCCTTTTCTCTCCCTCTGAAAAGTAACTACAATTCTGACTTCTATTACCATAGTTCAGTTTTTAAATTTTATATAAATGGAATCATATAGTGTATAGTTTTTTATATCTGGCTTCTTTTGGTTAATATTATGGTTTTGTGGGGGTTTTTTAATGTATTTTTTTATTGATTTCAAAGAGGAAGGGAGAGAGATAGAAACATCAATGATAAAAGAGAATCATTGATTGGCTGCCTCTGCACGCCCCACATGGGGGATCAAGCCCACAGCCAAAGTACATGCCCTTTACCAGAATCGAACCTGGGACCCTTCAGTCCACAGGCCAATGCTCTATCCACTGAGCCAAACCGGCCAGGGCAATAATTATGTTTTTAAGATACATTTGTATTATTGGGTTCAACTACAGTTGTTCATTTTCATTGTCTTATAGTTTTCCATTGTGTGAGTAGGCCATACTTAATTATTCCATACTGTTGATAGACTTTTGAGTTGTTTTTTAATTTGTAGCTTTATGAATAATTCTGTTCAAAGCATTCTTATATGTTTCTTTTGGTGTATGAATATATTCGTTCTCTTGGAATATATCTGAGTGGAATTGCTGGGCCATCTATAATAATAAAAGCGCAATATGCTAATTAGACCAGATGGCCTTCCGGACAAAGCCGCAGCAGATGGTGGCTGGGGCCGGGGCCATGGCCCTTGCATGAATTTCGTGCATCAGGCCTCTAATAGGGTATATTTACCTTTAGTTGATATTGACAGTTTTCCAGGGTGGTTGTACCTATTTATATTCTCACTAGCACTGTTTGCAAGTTGCCATTCTACATTTTCACTGATACTTGTTACTCTTATTAATTTAGGTTTCTGGTTCATATATCCTCATATGGTTGTAATCTGCACTTTTCTGATTACTAATAAAGAAGAGCACCATTTCAAATTTATCAGTTATTTGGGTATGTTCCCGTAGAGTGTGTTTTCCGGTCCCTTGCCCATTTTAAAAAATTGGGTGGTCTGTCATTTTATTTTATTATTTTTTAACATATTTTGTTGATTTCAGAGAAGGGAGAGAGAGATAAAAACATCAAGGATGAGAGAGAATCTTTGATTGACTGCCTCCTGCACGCCCCTTATTGGGGATCAAGCCTGCAACCCTGGCATGTGTCCTGACTGGGAATCAAACCCTGACCTCCTGGTTCATAGGTCGATGCTCAGTCCCTGAACCACGCAGGCCCGGCATGGGTGGTTTGTCATTTTAAAAAATTGATTGGTAGGACTTTTTAAAATACATTCTAGATATAAGCCCATTGTTAGCTATATATATGTTTCAGATATATTCTCCTACCCTGTCACTTGCCATTTTAGTTTCTTGATGTCTCTTGGTGTGAATAGGTCTTAATTTTAATGTAGTTCTCAGTCATTTCCTTTATGATTAAACACGTTTTGTGTCTGGTTTAAAAAAATCTTTGCCTGCTCTGTCGTGAAGACATTCTCTGTGTAATTGTTTTGAAGTTTTATTTATAGTTAGGTTTATTGTACACATGGGATATTTTTTTAATGGTGTGAGATAGAGGTTCAGATACATTTTCCCCCATATGGATATCCACTTGACCCAGTACCACTTATTAAAAACATTTTTCTTCAATGTTCGTTTTGTTATAAATTAAGCGTCCACATATGTGCTTAGGATTTTTGCGTTATGCTCAAAATAAAATTGGCCTACAATATTCCTTTCTTCTTAAGTTATATTTGTAATTTTAGCCTCATAGGGATTTTATCATATGTGGATGGCTTATACTTTAATGTCCTTACTGAAATACACCAGCAACTTATTAATCCTGTTCCTACCTGTGGCTTCTCTCCTAAGTGGCTAGCCACTTGGCAGATGAAGACTCTGAGACCCAGAGTAGTGACAGCTAGTTGGTGAGAACCTGAAGGCTTCCTGACTCTCAGTTCATAGTTCTTTCCTCTGTGTTACGCTTCCGTCAGTCTTCTCTATGATGTTTCTCTAACTAGGTGCTAGAGGATGGGAAGGACTACATAGGTACAAGGCGTGTACAATTGGATTTTTCAACCACGTAGTGTGTTTTCTACTCTTTTAGCACATGACCTCATTATTTATAGGTAGTATTTTGAGTCTTCAAAATACTGGACACATTTCTGATATGAATGAATTTTGCTTTACCCATTTCTTCAGATGATGGTTCCACTAACCATTGCCCTCTTTCATCTAGCATTTATTCGCAAGAATTCAGTTTGGTCAATTCAATATAATAAATTCTGTGTAATATCCTGAATATTGTAATTGTTTGAAAATTAGATTATTTTTTTCATAGTGGTCATATTCTGCTCAGTGGAGCAGTCAGAACACACACAGCATTTATCTGTTAAGTTCCTTGTTTTATATGGGCCCAGTTTGATTTCTCTGGTTTTATGTTTCCTTAACATGGTTCTATGTACTTTTTAAGGGTGTATTGGTGACTGAGTGGATTCATTATAAAGTTGGAACTGAAGTATTTTTGATGGGTTCGAGAAATAATTTTATGATGAAACATGGGAAACTGCTTTGTGTTAAAGTTACCATTTCACAAATATGCCTACAAGTGTGGAGAGTGCTATCTGTATTTGGCTGGTTCTGTCAACTGAAGAGAGATGGGTTTTGTCTTTCTTTTCAGTAAGTGAGTTCATTGTAAAAGAGAGTTGTATAGACCTAACTAAATCCCTGGAATTGTTTTTTTCTCAGGGAGATGGTGAAAGGAATTGTTCCTCATTAAAGTGTATGTAAAACAAACAAAATGTATTCTTTATTCCCAGATTAGAAATGATATTTGCCAAATTTGATGAAGTGCAAAATTCAGGCGGTATGATTTTGAGTGTCTGCAAAGGTAAGAATAATTAAATTATTCTGGTTCTTAAACATTTCTAAGATTATTAACAAACTTTTAGACACTAAAATATGTTTTCAAGTCAACTGTTACATCAGATTTGATTTTGTGATTTAAAACAGGATATAATAATAAAGTCTTTATATCCTGCTGGCCATTTGCACTTACTTAGAATAAGTGAAAATTAATAATGGGTGTACTCATTTGTGCAAAATGATCCTGTTCTTTTGCCTATGTTTTGTATCTTCTGGGTTGAAGATATGGTGACCTTCTTGTCCTCTACGTTTCATGCATGGAATGTGTTTTTTATTCCCATAGTAACCGTTTTACTTTGTTGTTTTTAGTAGAAATTGTGGGGTTGATGGGCTCTATTACACCTATGTGTAGACTACCAGTGATGACACTGGTGAAGAAACACAGACGTAGGAACTTTACCAACATAATTATCTTTGGCTTCTGAATAAGAAGTTTAAGTTAGTATGTGGCGTTTATTTGATTTTGTAGTTGCTGTACTTTTTGTAAGGATACTAAGTTGTATTTGGTTTCATTGGGTACCATTTACCTAGACTTCAGTCTTTAATTATTAATTAGCCCTATGTAAAAAATATATTCTATTTCAAAAGATAGTATAGATGGTTTTTCACCTAGGGAATTAAGTTCCTATTAAAGAGAGTGTGATTAACTTAGTACTATGTAAATGATGCTGGTGAAATAATTTGGTATATAAGTTGTATAGTTAAATAATAGGAAAACTAGTTTCTGAAATAATTTAGTGGGGTTTTTTCCCCTCTGGATTAAACCAAGATTGAACCTTGTTTTGTTGCAGGAAAGCAGGTGGAGTGAGAAATTAGTGTTAAAAAGATTGTGTCTACCCTAATCTAAACTTAGTTCTAGAAGCATAAATTGACTTCAGTACTACTGGTACTTCCCCTGACGGCCAGCTGTTTATCACTCCTCTGAATAGAAGGTGTTTTAAGTGCCTTGTCCTTATTTTCTCAGCAGTTACCTCTGCCCATTTCCATAGAAACCAGAAACAGCAGGAAGATGAAGAGTTGTTAAAATTCCTTAAATTAAGAGTTGTGTTTTCATACCATTTACAGTGCATTCTCACTTGTGTATTCCAAACTTTGTAGTTACAACTCTAAGAAAAAGAGTGTAATGGATATTATAACCTTAAAATATTTATTATTTGGTATGGTTTATTTTGAAAGTACTTTAATTGTGTTTTGTGAGTTTATTTCTGTTACTATCAAAATAGAAGATTATTTTATCCCCTATTCTTTAAGTCTCATTTCTTTTCTCTTGTTTATCTCTCCATAAACAAGGAGGCTTGGGGTATCTGCCACTTATTTCTCTTAGGGGAGCCTTCAGAGATATTTTTGTATTGGGGGTTATGCTCTGAATATTGTAAATATGGTCAAATGTGAATGTTAAAATCTGTTATACATATACAGTATATTGGGGTATAGAAATTGGTCATGATGTTTTGTTTTGTTTTAAAAAACATTTTTTATTGATTTCAGAGAGGAGGGAGAGGGAGAGAAACATCAATGATGAGAGAAAACTATTGATGGGCTGCCTCTTGCACATTCCCCACTGGGGATTGTGCGTGCAACCTGGGCATGTGCCCCAACTGGAAATTGAACTGTGACCTCCAGGTTCATAGGTCAACGCTCAATCCCTGAGCCACACCAGCCAAGCAGCCATGATGTTTTTGATGAAAATATTATGCTGTCATTGAAAAATACTTTAATGGATTTGTTAATAAGGGTGGAGACTAGTAGAGGGAAGCCTGTTTATCATGTTGACTACCCTCAACCCCCTCCTCTCCCTTGTCATTATTTTCTCTCAGTGACCTAATTTAGCCCAAAGGCTTTGGTAACTATTTTCTGATGATTCTTAAATGTGTAGTTCTAGCCCTCATTCAGTCTATCCCTTATGCTCTAGATTTGGTAGCCTGTGGCATCTGTGACATTTCCATTTGGATGCCTAATGAGCATCCCAGACTTAGCATGTCCAAAATTGAAACCCTGTTGTCTCTTCCTGTTCTTCCCTGCTTTACCCATTTCAGTCAGTGGTACCACTATTAGCTTAGGCTAGAAATCTGGATTAACTCCTAATTAGTCCTTTACTAATTAGTCCTTTACTAATTAGTCTAACTTAATTGGTCATTTCTTCCTCTGAAATATTGATATATCCCAAATTTTTTTTTTCATCTCCACTGCTAAAACCCCACTCTGAATCTCCTTCAGTTTTTACGTAGATTATTATATGTTACAGTAGATAGTTTTTACCTAGATTATTACATGTTACAGTTCCATGTTTGCCCTCTGGAATTCTTTTTTTTTTACCCAGAAGTGAGAATGATCTTAAAATTAGATCATGTCACAGCAGTGCAGAAGACAGTTAAAGATGCTACCTCAGCAAGCCTACATTCTAGTAAGGGAGAAGAGATCATAAACAAGGAACACATGGGAATCCAGAGTGCATACAGTTGGTGATGGACGAAATACAATTACCCTTTGTTTAATGAAATTAATTTAAATTAATTTAATTATTCCTAAAATCCTTGCTGCCAAATCAAAAGCCATTAAATGAAAAAATTATTTCCACTAATAGTATATTTCATCTCAGTCCAGGATACTTGAATAATTGTCACAGGTAGACAAATGTATCAAACACTGAAAACAAATTTTTATAAGTAACAAATTAAATGCAAAAAATAGTTTGTACCCAAAGAATGTAATGAAGATTTATTCAACTCCTTTTTTATTTCTGCACAATTTTCCCCCACAACATTTTTAGCCCTTTATTGGCTCATTGTTATTGTGCACTCAAACTAAAACTGTAAACTAAAAGTAATAGAACAGGCCATGACCCATGTGGCTCAGTTGGTTGGGTGTCATCTCGTGCCCTGAAAGGTTGCTGGTTTGATTCCTACTCAGGGCACATACTCAGGTTGTGGGCTCCATCTCCAGTAGGGGGCATGCAGGAGGCAGCCAATTGATATTTCCTTCTCACATTGATGTATCTCTCTCTCTCTCTCTCTCTCTCTCTTAAAAAAACAACATCAATTAAAAAGTCTTAAACAAAACAGTAATAGAACAAGAAACTATTTTAGGTCAAAATAAAGGCTCAACATGAAAACTTATAAAAATAACTAGAGGCCCGGTGCATGAAATTCCGGCACAGGTAGGGTCCCTAGGCCTGGCCGGTGATCAGGGCCGATCAAGGCCTTCCTTTGTTCCGCGCCCCCTTCCCACCCTCCCCCAGGTGGTCAGTGCACATCATAGTGAGTGATTGGTCTCCTGGTTGAACTCCCATGGGGACAATTTGCATATTAGGTTTATTTATATATATATATATATATATATATATATATATATATATATATATATATATATATATAGATTAATGCACATAATGGACTGAAGAGCCATTAAAGATACCACCTTTTCTTTCTCTCACTTTGTGTACATATGCAAAGCAAATTGTTGGGAGTTTACCCAAACATGGCATTTAATTCAGATTTGTTCTATATGATATTCTGTGACTAGAAACTATCATAGTAAGTAAAATTTTTTAGTATGCTTTTGTCTGAAACCATAATAATGAAACATCACACTTCTTATATTGACTTAGAGTGTTTGTGAATGAAAAGTCTTTTTGCTAAATACAGACAAAAACAAAAACCAGAGGATTTGTTGTAAAGGTGGTATGACTTTTTAAGAGTCATTATAGCTAAAAGCTGTCATCTTAAGTCATTAAATAAAGTGAATAGGATATGGAGTTGGTAATTAACTCAGTGATGCCACTTTAGAATAGTGGGGCAGATTTCTCTGAGAGTTGACACATTTGAATTGAGATCTGATAAAGGAGAACAAGCTAATTATGGCATAAATGATAGGAAAAGTGTTTGGGACAGAGAAAATGTGACCATAAAGACCCAGAGGTAGAAAAGGACATAGGGAGGTCAGGGTTGGCTAGAGCCCAGTGAGGCTAGGGATGAGCTGGAAGAACATAAAGTAAATTGTATCATTTAAGATTTGAGTATTTCATTTAGTTTAGAATTAGTGACAAATACACAGCACTTTTTGTCTTGAGTGCAGTGGAATTAGCTTTGCTAGTAAAAGGAAACTGGATTTGAAATTAATCAGATTGTGATTGAAAGGAGGGGACACCAGCCCTGCCTGAAAGAAAAGACTGAAAGTTGCAGGCCACTATGATTATAACAGGCCCTGGTATCGTCATGGAGCTTTCCAGACAGTCTCCTACGCTAATCAAGATGTAAACACCAACAGTGTTGGTGGTTCTGACTGCAAATTTTTTTCTCTTTCACTGTGAAAAAACTGAATAATTCTGATTTGTCTAGTGTATGTGTAGAAACGAATGCAGTCTAGGCATGTAATCATTGTAAAGTATTTCCCAGCTTCTCTGTTTGAAACACTTCCTAGGAAAAGAATTGCTCTAGGAGGCTGGCTATAAAATCATGCATAGAAATTAGGATATCAAATTACCTTGATATTTGGCATATTAGAGGCAATAAGGTAACCTACAGTTTAGCTTTTTTTAATATATATATATATATATATATATATATATATATATATATATATATATATATATATATATATATATATATATTTATAACATACCCTTTGGTGAAAAGCAAAGCACCTCTTATGTTGATTTTTAAAGGTACCGTATCTGTTTGTGACCATGAGCCCCAGGGCTTTCTCTGAGCTTGACAATGTGCTGATGGTTGTGCAGTTTGGATGGAGGGTGCTCCGTGTCCCTGCAGCTGCGCACTGGAGAGCTTCTGTCTCCACCAGAAGCAAGCTTTGTTCTGCGTGGCCCTGCTGTCCACACACAGAACAGCCTTTGATGGGCTGCCTTTGACGTGATTTGTTTACGGCAGCCAGAAATGCTTCCTGCATAATGAGAGCAGTTAATCATGGAAACTGGACTATTCCTGTTGGTGCACTTCTAGCAATCTCCTTTTGTAAATATTAAAAGGATGAAAACCTTTTAAAAAGGCGCAAATCAGTTAATCCATCAGATCATGTGATTGCTACTGATTACATGCATATCTTTAGGGAAGCAGAAAATGATTGCTGAACACATGCCTTGTGTTTTGATGATTGCATTAAAAGTCCCCCCTCCCCCGTGGAATGGCATTTATTGATTCTCAGAGCTTTTCTTACATTACATTTCAGTCAGCCAGCACAAGGAGAAACATCATAACCTGTATCTAACTGCTTGTATGCAGTTAAAGAATAATCTTGATCAAGCACTGCTAGGCTCAGCTAAATTAGATGAGGGTTTTCAACAAGACCCCAGACTTTTATTTTGAAATGGAGTAGCAGCTGTTGGCTATTGCGGTGCAGAGCTGCAGCACAGCCTGGGTCACACAGTGCTCCCGGTGTCTGCAGGCTGCAGGCCGAGCCCAGTGGCGCAGGCACTGAGCTGCATTTATTTGCTGTGCTGTTTGACCTCTTGGTTTGAGAAAGAGCTCCCTGGACCATCTGAATGGCTATGGGAGATGGTGAGTAAGATTTATTTTTCTTCTTTTGCTTGTGTTATACACTTCCTTTTAAAGTGACAATCATTTGCTATGTAAGGAATATATTTCTCCCTAAAGAATGAAGAAGATGTGTGTGTGTGTATACACTCATGTATGATGTATGCACGTGTGTGCTTACTTGTCATTTGGTATCTTTTTCTACTTGATATGTCTGTCTGAGATCTGGCAAATATAAGGGGACAATTTACCTTGTAACCCAAGCAAGCCCTCAGTCTTTGGTGGTAGATACGAAGAAGCGTTATTGGAAGAAACATGGAATATATGCAAAAGCTTTAAAGAGAGAACATGGCCTTTGGAAGAATGACAGATTTTGGCAGGAAGGTTTGGTTAACTAGCTTGACATCTTTCCTGTGGTATTTCACAACAAGTAGAATTCTGTGGTATAAAGTAGTAAAAGAAGCAAAATGGCTTGCCATAGACCCTATTTAATTAATATGCTTGTAATTTGTCATTGTCCCTAGTAAACAATTCTCTAGAAAATATTTACTCTTTTGCAGTTTCTATATAGGATATTAATTTGATTAAAAATTGATTTTGCCAGTGCTTTATTATGATAGCAATCATCTAAAAAATATTTCTAATATGCATTTTAGTTCCCAAAGCATTTTTGTATACTTAGTATACATTAACTCGTCAGGTACAGATAACTCTGTGAAGTATACAGAGTATTTTGGTATTTTCATTTTACAGATTAGAAAACTGAGGCTTGCTGAGATTATAAGTCCCAGGCACAGAACAACTAGAACCAAATCTAGTGCATTTGTATTGTCCTTCATTAACACATAATAATTTAGGTTTTTTTTTCTTTTTTCATTATTAAATCTTTTGTTAAGATATTTAGAGGTATACTTTCTAATTGCATCAAAACAGAGATATGTATGAAGGGAAATTTGAGGTTACTCAAAAATGTTTTGTGCATTTTTTCACTAAGTTGTTAAGGAAGACTGACAGTATTTGGGAGTTTTAATTCTAATAGCTTTAGCCTTCCTTATGACTATGCAATGATTTTCCTCTAAGGCAGCGGTTCTCAATCTGTGGGTCATGACCCCTTTGGGGGTCGAACGACCCTTTCACAGGGGTCACCCTAAGATCATCGGAAAACACATATATAATTACATATTGTTTTTGTGATTAATCACTATGCTTTAATTATGTTCAATTTGTAACATTGAAATTGGGGGTCACCACAACATGAGGAACTGTATTAAAGGGCCGCGGCATTAGGAAGGTTGAGAACCACTGCTCTAAGGCGTTTGTTCCCTTGGAACCATGAGGAATGGGATGCAAACTTACCAAAATGATGATATTAGTAACGGTCACTTAAATTATTATGTACATGTTAATGGAAATATGATAGTAATTTTGTTTTGCATATTGTTATGGTTTATTCCATAAAAAAAGAATCTATGTAACTTTTATATGACCTTATATAAATCAGTAACAATTTAATTTTAACTACTACTTTTTAAGGTAAAAGCCATCAAGTTTTCATATACTTAGGATATTGCCAAGTTGTTTGTGTAAATTGTAATTTACAGGCAACTTTAAATGTTGCCCTTGGTTTGGGCCATATTCAGATTTTATTTCTTAAACATATAGATAGGTTCAATGGCTACCAAGGTACAGTTACTTAGTTTTTCTATTTTCAGATGGTATATAAATGCATTCAGACTGTTTAGGAATGTCTTGATTTTTAAAAAATCAAAGTAATCTCTTATAAAGCTCAGAGGGTAACCTTCTGTTCATTCTTTTCTTCAAAATGGAAATACCTTTATTGTATTTTATGGATAATTAAAGTAATACACCTTTATTAAAAATTAAAAATCTGCACAGTAAACAATATAGAAATACATATATAGAGATTTATAGCTATAACATTTTCATATACTCTGCATATTTAATCTCTCACGTGTAATGCACATACTGTTATCATGTGAACATATATATAACAATTGAATTGCACTATTCCTATGTTGTTTTTTATTCCTTCGTTTTGAATTATGAACTTAAGACAAATACAATCTTATTTTCAAAATTCAAACAATGCAGATAGAGCAAAGGTCCCCTTCAAACTACCTGTAAGCCTCGGTCATAGGTATAAGCTGAGATGAATACTTTTATTAGTATGGAATTTGTCTTTTCATACCTTACATGCATATTAACTATCAAAATAAATGGTTTTGTTTTTACTGAGTTTACATAAATTGTATCATTCTGAATATATATTTGCCATTTGCTGTGTGCTCAATATGGCATAGAGTTTTTTTTTAATGCAATCATGTGTAGCTGCCTTATTTGTTTGAACTTTGTATAGAATTCCATAGTATGGATGTATTATAACCATTTTTTCTGTTATGGAATTTTAGATTGTTTAATCACATTATTTTTCTAAATGATTGTGAAAAAATACCTTTGTACAAAACGTATATGTGTATATACACATACACCCACACATATATATTTTTTTAAGTAGTCTAAAAGTAGAATTTCTGGATCCAAGTTCTTTATTTATTTCAAATTGCGTTAGCTCTAACTAACTTATGTCAAAAGAGGCTTTACCACTTACCTGCATTCTTTTCAGTTTTTGTTGTTATTTATCTTTTTAAAATTTGCCTATCAGATGAGTGAGAAATACCTCACCCTTTCAAAAACAGCTTTGCTTTCTAATAAGGTTGATCATCTGCATAGGTTTGTTTATTTGTATTTCCTTTTCTGTGGATTACCTTCTGGCATCCTTAGGCAACTTTTTGGTTGTTTGACTTTTCTGTTGCTTATTTATAATTGCTCTTTATATATTCTGGTTATTAACCTATTATCTATTGAATGTTACATAAGCTTAACTTCAGCAAACTTGGATTTGTGAAGCACTATAAAGACTATCAATTATAAGTTTCAGGTATCTTTCTGTTTAGTTGTATTTATCCTTACCCAAACTTATAAAACTAAGCTGTCAAATGACTGTGAAGTAACTCAGCAGTCAAACCTGATAGAGTTAAAAGCCTGTAGGATTATTATGTGGCGCTGAGCCCTGCAGTCTGCCTCAGAAGCTCATAAGAGGAATTTGGCCTTTTGTTGTTATGCCAAAGAGTGGCTGGAAAGAAATAAGGTTTTGTTGCAAATAGACTATTTGTAAACTTTTAATATTTCAACACAGTTTATTATTTCAAACATGAATGAATCTTTTAAAAAAATGTATATAATTGATGATATAACTTTGGCCTTCTAGGGGTAAGCCTTCTGGGACCACTCTAAATTGACATATAACTACTGGTTTGGGGAGCTAGGGAACAACAGTAAGAAATTATGCTGGCTGAACCGGTTTGGCTCAGTGGATAGAGCGTCGGCCTGCGGACTGAAGGGCCCCAGGTTCGATTCTGGTCAAGGGCATGTAGCTTGGTTGCGGGCACATCCCCAGTGGGGGCTGTGCAGGAGGCAGCTGATTGGTGTTTCTCTCTCATCGATGTTTCTAACTCTCTATCCCTCTCTCCCTTCTTCTCTATAAAAAATCAATAAAATTTTTTTTTTTTTAAAAAAGAAAAGAAATAATGCTGAATACTGAATAAATGATCTCTTCCATACCCTGGAATATTCTGTGATTGGGTAATTTAAATCACTGAAAGAAAGCAACTCTTACTGGCAAAAAGGCCAAACTTTTCTTCTGGGACCAATGATAATGGGGGTGGGGGGGAGTCTATAAGGAGAAAAAGTAAATTACAAGGGACAAAAGATTGAGTATTTAGCAACAGTATAGGCAGTAATTAGACACTAAGATTAAAAATCTTAGCCTTCTTGAAGAGGGCTTATTTACCCATTTGGGTGCAAGACCTTGAGCCCAGTTGCAACCTAGCCTCAAACATGATGTTGCTAATGAACCTGAATCTTCAAGAAAATGTGTACAGCTTTGTAGAATGTATAGTTGATGTGCTTGACAGCTGTTATGACCAATTTGTAGCTGTCATGAAAATTTACCTGAGCCTGGCTGATGTGGCTCAGTAGTTGAGCATCAACTTATGAACCAGGAGGTCATGGTTTGATTCCTGGTTGGGGCACATGCTTGGGTTGCAGGCTTGATCCCCATGGGGGGCGTGCTGGAGGCAGCAGATCAGTGATTCTCTCTCATCTATTAAAAAAAAGAAAAGAGCCAAAACCGGTTTGGCTCAGTGGATAGAGCGTCGGCCTGCGGACTGAAGGGTCCCAGGTTCGATTCCGGTCAAGGGCGTGTACCTTGGTTGCGGGCACATCCCCAGTGGGGAGTGTGCAGGAGGCAGCTGATCGATGTTTCTCTCTCATCGATGTTTCTAGCTCTCTATCTCTCTCCTTTCCTCTCTGTAAAAACTCAATAAAATATAAAAAAAAAAAAAAAAAGAAAAGAAAATTTACCTGAAATGACTAGATTGTGTAAAGGTTCTAAATAAACCATTTTATGAGCTGCATTTATTATTTAGTTTGATATTATGTTTTCATGAAATATGTTAATTTTGTTAATACCAAATAATGGTTTAAATTGTGTTTGCCCCTTCACTGAACTATTGAAGATCTTGAAATTTTAAAGGGCCCCCTTAAAGAAAAGGGTAAATGTCTTCAAATAGTTAATACCTATCCCGAAATTTTAAGAGACATTATCAATTTCTTTACCTCTTTTAAACTTTGTATAATATAAACTTAATTTTTTATAAGTATAATAGCTTATTTAAGACTAACTTGCTGCTGAGAACATAGCATCTTCAAGTGAATATAAAAATTTGGCTGTTGTTTTATTTTGAAGCATTTGTATTTTCAATTTCTAATTGTTTTACTAAAATTTTTCATTTTAGTTTTAATGAAGACATTTTACATTTTTACTGTTTGATTATTTTACTTTTGAGGGCTTGTGATTTTCTTTAGCTTTGGGAAATATGTTGTTGTTGTTTTTAATATAAGTTTCTCCCCTTCATTAGCTTTAGTCTCTCCTTAGGGAATTGTTATTAGTCAGCCATTGAAGCTCCTGGGTTGATTCACCATGTTCTTTTTGTTTGTCTTCTGAAGTTTTACGTCTTTGTCTTTCTCTTTTACTCTGTATTCTGGGATATTTCCTTGACTCTCATCCAGCCCTCCTATTAAATTTTAAAAAATCTTGCCAAATAAAAGTTCAGATAGTTCCAAGAAATTTGTTTTCCTTTCCTGATGGCTCCATTTTTACAGAATTCTGTGTACGTATATGTGCACATGTGTAAGCATGCACATACACACTTGTATGTAAAATACTGAGCTCACTGAGTTGGGAGGGAGAAGAGCTTAATGACGAAATCATTCTATAGATTTTTCATTTGTTCCTTGCTAGTCATTCCTGTACTTTCTAGCTTAGAAATTATTACTTCTGTCATTCTCTAAGGTAGATCAGTTCTCTCTGCTGTTTTAGTGGGCTTCTGAGAATTCTAAGTTGCAGTTTTGCTGTGGTGTTATTCTTCAAAAGCCTTTTATCCTTTTTATTTGCATTTTATAAGAATTTGTTGCTATCTTTTAGGTGCTGATTTCACATACTCTCTGCCTCACCTCATTTTCTTTGCTCTTATGGTTTTACTTATCATTTTATTGGAGTTCCATTGCAGGATTTTAAGGAAGAGAGTAAAGTGATTAAAATTATTATTTTAGGAGAATTTTCAAACATAACCAGAAATAGAAAATATTGTGATAAACCTGCATTACCACCCATTATCCAGCTTCAACAAATTATCAATACATAGACAATTTTTATTCATCAGTATTCCTACCTATCTTCCCCAGCCCTATTATCTTTCTGGACTGGAATGTGTATATGTGTGTGTACGTGCATATTTCCTTAATTGTTTCATAAAAATCATTTTACATTTTAAAATGTGGATTCAGACAAAGTTTACCATTGCAGTTGGTTGATAGATCTTTTTTTTCGGGGATGGGGGAGGGATTTCAGGGAGGAAGGGAGAGGAAGAGAGAAAAACGTCAATGATGAGAGAGAATCATTGATTGGCCGCTTCTTGCATGCTCCCTCCTGGGGATCAAGAGCCCACAAGCCTGGCATGTGCCCTTGATCATAATCGAACCTGGAACCCTTCAGTCCCCAGGTTGACGCTCTATCCACTGAGCCAAACCAGCAAGGGCTTGATATACCTCTTAGGGCTCTATTTAAAGCAGTTGTCCATCTTTTTCTCCTCTTGCCATTTATTAAAGAAAAAAACACCTGTCTGGTAAAAATCTAGTATGGCTATATTAGATTTTGTTCATTACATTGCCATGTGGTTTTATGTTGCTTGGTTTTTAAAAAAAATGTTTTTATATCCCTTGTATTTTCTGAAAACTGAAAATTCTGATAATGTCTTGATCAGAATCAGGTCTGATTTTTTTTTTGGGGGGGGGCCTGTTTTTCCTTTTGTTTGTTGTTAAACCTCACCCAAGGATATTTTTCCCATTGATTTTTATTTTTTTAAATACTTATATTGATGAGAGAGAGAGAGAGAGAGAGAGAGAGAGAGAGAGAAAGTAATATCAGTGATGAGAGAGAATCATTGATTGGCTGCTTCCTGCATGCTCCCTATTGGGGATCGAGCCCACAACCTGGGAATCGAACTGTGTGACCTCCTGGTTCATAGGTCAATGCTCAAACACTGAGCCAGGCCAGCTGGGCTCCATTGGTTTTTAGAGAGAGTAGAAGGGAGGGAAGGAAGAAAGGAGACAGAGAGAAATACTTGCCTCCCACATGTGCCCCAACTGGGGTCAGGTTTGGAACCTGAAACCCAGGTACGGGCCCTTGACTGAGAATCAAACACATCACCCTCTGGTCCTTGGGCCAACTCTCTAATAACTCAGTACATCAGCCAGGATGGTTTTTTTTTTCCTTTTGATACAGATTTTTGTATGTGGTATTATATATTGTTTGTCAGAAGGCATACAGTGTCTGATTGTCTTTTTTTGTTGTATTAATATTGAATAGGTATTATCAGCCTCATATAAAGTTTCCTATCAGTCTTTCACTGAATGGTTTCAGCAGCCATAGGTCCAAATTATTTTTTTGGAAGATTGCATTATCTATGTTGTGGTTTGGAAGGTCAAGAATAGAACCAAGGAGACCAATTAAGAAGTTGTAGCAGTATAGGCAGAGATAATATTGGTCTGGCTTTAGACTAGGAATGGCAGAGGAAGTAAAGAAAAATAGCTGTCTATAACTTGGAGTTATATACAATAAGAGCTGCTGATAGACGATCCATGCAGGACAGAGGAGAGAACTTGGAATGAGGCTTTCAGATTGTGAGCTGGAGTTGACTACATACCTACTGGCATAGGGGAAGACAGGAAGAATGGGTTTGGAGTTGTGTTGGTATTAGGTTTCCTATGTCAAATCCTCTAATTTGAGATATTCTTAGGGGATACTTCTACTGGGCAGTTGAATATATAGACCTGAAAATGAGAGGTGGTTTAGGCTGGAGACAAACATTTGAAAATTGTCAGCATGTAGGAGATATTTTAAACTGTTGAGAATTGATGAAGCCATTTAGAAAGTGTGCAGCTAGGAGAAAAGGAGGATATTCAACATTTAATGGTTGGGTAAAAGAAGAAGAGACTGAGCAAGAAGGACTTGTGAGGTCAGAGGAAAGCCAAGGAGAATATCCTAATGTAAAAACATAGTGGGGAGTGCAAACAACTAAAATTTGTGTAAGTTTTCCGAGATGCATGCAATATAATAGCTTATAGAGATTACTAGAGGCCCAGTGCATGACATTCGTACATGAGGGGGGGGGGTCCCCCAGCCTGGTCTGCGCCCTCTAACAGTCCGGGACCCCTCAGGGGATGTCCACCTGCTGACAGTCGGACATCCCCCAAGGGGTCCTTAGTGCTGCCGTGGAAGCGAGAGGGGAGAGGCTCCTGCTGCCACCACCGCTGCGCTTGCCAGCTGTGAGCCCAGCTTCTGGCTGAGTGGTGCTCCCCCTGCGGGGGCACACTGACCACCAGGGGGCAGCTCCTGTGTTGAGCATCTGCCCCCTGGTGGTCAGTGCATGTCATAGCAACCAGTCATTCCCCCGTTCAGTCAATTTGTGTATTAGGGTTTTATTATATAGGATTTCCTAGTATCAGTTGCTAATTTAGCTGTTAGATATAACCATGATCATTGTTGGATATGCAAGAGTGTGAAACAGTTCAGAAATCCAAAGTCCTATTGCTCGGTGTTTTAATTAGAATAAGGAAGGATATAGTTTCAATTGAAAAGAGGAACTTTGGTATAAGAAACTACTTACTATGAAACAGTCTATTTTGTGCATGACAGTCAGTCATGTTGTGGGTTCTTCTTACTGAACTAGCTGGTTGGTTCACTGAGGAAAATCACACAAAATGAATTTTTTTAAAGAGACATGGCATAAAGTTTTTGGCTTGCGCTTGGTTTTCCATATAAGATGGAGCAGCTTTTCAGATTTTATATGAATTCAGAAGCAGAAATGTTATTTAATACATGTACCTATAAAAGTGAAGTGGAAAGTTTGAATAGCCATTTTAATATGTATATGGCTTTTCTTTGAAGGGAAAAAGAAAAAAAGGGACTTGAGTATGGTAATATGCATTTATAATCTTTCCTTTTTTATTTTATTTTATTTTTTTAATATATTTTTATTGATTTTTTTACAGAGAGGAAGGGAGAGAGATAGAGAGCTAGAAACATCGATGAGAGAGAAACATCGATCAGCTGCCTCCTGCACATCTCCTACTGGGGATGTGCCCACAACCCAGGTACATGCCCTTGACCGGAATCGAACCTGGGACCCTTCAGTCCGCAGGCCGACGCTCTATCCACTGAGCCAAACCGGTTTCGGCGATAATCTTTCCTTTTTTAAAAAATCCTCACACAAAAATAGGTTTTTATTGATTTTAGAAAAAGAGAAGGGGTGGGGGGGGGGGGAAAGAGAGAGAGAGAGAAGAAAGAAATAAAAAAGAAAAGAAAAGAAAGAGAAAGAAAGAAAGAGAAAGAAAGAGAAAGAAACATTGATCGGTTGCCTCCCATACAGCCCAGACTGGGGATCAAACAGGCAACCTTTTGGTATATGTGATAGCACTCCAAACAACTGAGCCACCTGGCGTGGGCAATTCATACTTTCTTATCTGAAATCTTGAAGACCACTTATATTTGGAATTCAGAATATGTTAGTATTAGAAAAATAATACAGTTATACACCATCCTATCTAATAAAAGAGAAAAATGGTAATTGGCGTACGACGATACCCTTTTCATTGGCTAATCAGGGCTATATGCAAATTAACTGCCAACAAGATGGCAGTTAATTTGCATATGTAGGCACAATGCAGGGAGGCGAAAGGGAAAGCAGGAAGAAGCCCCCTGCCACTGACAGTGATCAGAAACTCAGGGGGGAGCTAAGAGCCCCCCAGCCATGATCAGAGAATCAGGTGCCTTTGCCGCCCTGGCCAGTGATAGCAGGAAGTAGGGGTGGAGCCAGCAATGGGAGCTGGGCACGGTCGAAGCTGGCAGTCCCGGGAGCTAGGGGTCCCTTGCCTGGGCCTAAAGCGGAGCCCACGATCGCGGGGCCGCTGCAGCTGCGGGTCCCCGCTGCCCGGGCCGGACGCCTAGGCCAGAGATGTTAGGCCTGGGCAGGGGCGGAGCCTGCAACCACGGGGAGCTGGGGGTCCCCTGCCCAGGCCTGACACCTCTGCCAGAGGCCTCAGGCCTGGTCAAGGGGCCGATCCGGTGATTGGTGATCGGAGGGTGATGAGGGTCAACTCCTCTGGCCGAGGCATCAGGCCTGGGCGGGGAGCGGAACCGGGGATTGGGGGGATATGATGGTCCCCTTGCCCAGGCCTGAAGCCTGGGTCAGAGGCGTCAGGCTTGGGCGGGGGATGGAGCAAGCGATCAGAGGGAGATGGGGGTCCCCTGCCCAGGCATGATTCCTGGGCCAGAGGCCTCAGGCCTGGGCGGGGGCCAGAGCCAGTGATCATGGGGAGATGGGGATCCCCTGTCCAAGCCTGACACCTCTGGCGGAGGCGTCAGGCCTGGGCAAGGTGCCGATCCTGCGATTGGAGGGTGATGGGGGTCAACGCCTTGAGGGCTCCCAGTATGTGAGAGGGGGCAGGCTGGGCTGAGGGACACTCCCCCCCCCCCCCCCCACACACACCCAGTACACGAATTTCGTGCACCGGGCCCCTAGTATATTTTATAACAACCCAAGCTGGGTTTGGGGCTGACCTTATAATCAAGCACATTAATATTTTTTTGCAGTAGGGGAAATAAAGACAACAAATGGACTAATGTCAGTTCACATTATGTTTTGCCATACACTGAGTTCAAATAATTTCAGATTTTGCTGCCAGATAAATTTAAAAGACAAAAGACTTTTAGAGCTTTCTGGCTTTTAGGCATGCTGATAGGGAATCATGAGCCTATAGGAGCTCAGTGCTTACTGAGAACAGTTTCAAGTGTAATATGAAGGCAGCATAAGATAAAGCCTTAGCCTACTTAGGCTTGTTTTTCTCCTCCCTCTCTTCGCTTGTCCTCCTCTCCCTTCTCTTACTCCCTTCCTCCCTCTTTTTCCTCCTCCATTTCCTCCTCCTCTGTTTCTATTTCTTCCTCCTTCTCTTCATTGCCTTCTCTTCCTTTTCCTCATGCCCACTTCTTCCTCCATCATCTCCTTTATTTCCATCTCCCTCTCTCTTCTATCACCATTTCTTTTTCCTCCCCATCCTCTCTTCCTCCTCCTCCATCACCTCCTATATTTGTTTCTCTGCCTCCATTTCCATCTCTTTTTCCTGTTATCAGGACTTCTGCTCCTTCTCTCCTTTTTCATCTCCATCATACACATAACCACTAGAGCCTGCTCACGTTATTAGTTTGTGTATATGTTCATCTTGTTCTGTTCTGCACCAAACCATAGTATTGTCTTTTTGAAACATTGGAGTAAGAACAGAGGTATCAACATAATTGTAACTTATAGGTTGCTTTCTGTATTTGACCCTTATTCAGTAAATATTAAAGCTCCTACTATATGAATTCTAGGTGATTTTTTGTGTGATTTATCTTGAAGTTCATTAATGAGCCCTTGAGCTGTGTCTAATCTGTTGTGTCTCCCCACTAAGTTTAAATTTCAGTTATTTTTTATTTCTAGAAGTTCTGCTTGGTTGTTTTTAAAAATCAGTGTCACTTTATATATATATATAATTTCCTCATCTCTGAAGTTATTTTCAAGCCTGCCTGGTAAAAGCTTCCAAGTATAGATATTCTAGAGCAGGGGTCCTCAAACTACGGCCCCGCGGGCCACATGCAAATACAAATATTGTATTTGTTCCCGTTTTGTTTTTTTACTTCAAAATAAAATATGTGCAGTGTGCATAGGAATTTGTTCATAGTTTTTTTTTAAACTATAGTCCGGCCCTCCAACGGTCTGAGGGACAGTGAACTGGCCCCCTGTTTAAAAAGTTTGAGGACCCCTGTTCTAGAGTCTGTGCTTAATAATTCTAGGATTTAAAGTGGATCTGTTCCTATTGTCTATTTCTTTCTATTTATTCTTGTTCCTGGTGTCTTGTTTCATCTCATGCTAAGTGACCTTTGGAAAATTACTTTGCAAATAACATGAGTCCATAGACTTGCTTCTAGGAAAATTTTGCATTTGCTTTGGCTGTTGCTTAGGAGTACTACAAGTGTAAGCCTACTGAGTTTAAAGGCTTTAGTGTCTCGACTGCCTAAGAGCATTTGACCTAAATGAAGTACTCCATTTGATTTACTTCTCTATGGCCTTCTTGAGATAAGTTTGAAAAGAATAAAAGACTAGAAGAAGTTAAGTTCTTGCCTTAGGTGGTTTGGCTCAGTGGATAGAGCTTCGGCCTGTGGACTGAGGGTCCAGGGTTTGATTCCTGTCAAGGGCACATGCCCGGGTTGCCAGCTCAATCCCAGTGGGGGGGGGGGGGGTGCAGGAAGCAGCCAATCAGTGATTCTCTCTCATCATTGATGTTTCTATCTCTCTCTCTCCCTTTGTCTCTGAAATCAATAAAAAAATACATATTTTTTTAAAGTTAAAGTCTTACTTGTGGTTCACTTTAACCTTGAGGATACAGTTAATCCTTGAACAACTGTACAACCCCACCAGATACAATTGAAATTGTGCATATAACCTCTGTCTGACTCCCCCAAAACTTAACTACTCTGAGTAACTACCCCTGTGGGTACCAAAATCAGATGCTGAATTCCCCTATATAAAATGGTATAGTCAGTGCATACAGTAGCCCTCCACATCTGTGGATTCCCAACTGGAGGTCTAAACAGTACAGGTATTTATTTTAAAAATCCGCATATCAGTACACAGTTCAAACCTGTGTTCAAGGGCAACTATATACTCATTTGGTATACTAGCTTTTGGCGGGAAGACTCTTCTGTTCAAATTTGCATCTTATGTGAGTTTTGAATTTTGTTCCCTTTGCCCCACAGGCCTTCATAATAGATGTTCAAATATAGTGGTTTTATTCTTATGTTTATTAGTATTTTGTCAGGTATTTTTATTGTTTATCAGGAGATATTTTAAAAATGGTTATAGTTTGTTTGCCTTTGGAGTTTTGTTTCAAATAACCTAGTAAAGCTTTTAGTGGAGCCAAAAGTCTCCCTACTGTGAAATGTGTCCTTCTGAGCTTGTTCCATGTGCTGGAGACATGGCAACTGGCAAAATAGACAGAAGTTCTCACCCTAATAGACAATACATTTCAGTGGGAGGAGAGAAATAATAACCAAAGTAAGTAAAATATATAAATGGTAAGTACTAGGGAGAGAAATAAAGGATGGAAGTAGTGTCAGAATTTTGGAAGGTTTACAATTTTATCATCTGGAGAAACCTCTTTGAGAAAGTAATAGATCAGTAAAGATTTGAAGGAAGTGAGTTTGAAGGAGGTGAGTAAACGGTGTGGCTAAGAGGCGGAAGGGTATTCTAGGCAAAGGGAACATGTATAGAGACCCTGATATGAGTCACAGCAAGGACATTGGTGAAGCTGGATTGGAGAGAAAGCTGGATAGTGAGTAGAAGATGAGGTTTGAGAGACCTAAGGTCTTGTAGATCTTGGATCCTGGTAGGCCTTTTATGGAGTCATAGGAGGATTTTGAGAAGCAGTGTGGCATGACTTTGTTCAACTCACAGCACATTATGCTGAGAATAAACTCTGGGGGACAAGGGTGGGAAGCAGGAACAAGAGTTAGCTATGACCGTTATCCCAGGATTGTTGTATGTAATGGGATTATAGCATAAATAAGAAAAAGTTCTGTCCACTTCCAGTGCAACTTCTAGTTCACTCATAAAAGTATTTCAGGAAGTGAGCGGTGCTAGGAAAAAAGATAACTGATTTGTTCTGATATTTTATAGTTATTAAGAAAATATTTTTAATAAAAGGCATATATTCTTTTTTTTCCCATCTATTTTA
Source organism: Myotis daubentonii (assembly GCF_963259705.1). NCBI lineage: Eukaryota > Metazoa > Chordata > Mammalia > Chiroptera > Vespertilionidae > Myotis > Myotis daubentonii. The sequence continues at coordinate 47,593,641 of NC_081853.1, read as the reverse complement.
TTGATTTTTTACAGAGAGGAAGGGAGAGAGATAGAGAGTTAGAAACATCGATCATCTGCCTCCTGCACATCTCCTACTGGGGATGTGCCCACAACCCAGGTACATGCCCTTGACCGGAATCGAACCCGGGACCTTTCAGTCCGCAGGCTGATGCTCTATCCGCTGAGCCAAACCTGTTTCGGCAAAGACATATATTCTTGTCTTGTATGCCTGAACCCTTACTCAAAAATAACAGATTTATTTTAGTATATAGATTATAAAAATAATTTAAATAAGTTCCTGAGATTTAATACAGACTTGGTATTTCTTTTAATACATTAAAAGATAATGACATAAAAAGAAAATATTTTTAAGTCTAGAATATTCAGAACCTCTGAATAATTTACAAAATTTTTAATTGGGGGCTTGTGATGATATAGCTATACAAATTTTCTTAGCTTATAGACTAAAAAGATATAACTTTATTGGGAGCGGGTAAAACTTCATTGCCCTCTATGGTTATAGATTTGCCTATTTATTTATTTTTAGTTCTTCATTTTTTTGCTTTATGTATTTGAAGCTGTGTACTGGTTCATAAAAATGTAGGGTTCTGATTTAGGGTTCTGGATTTACTCCTTTATCATTATTCAAAGTCTCTCTTTATCTCTAGTAATGCTTCTTTAAGCTGCTTGTTTGAAGTTGGTATAGCTATACCAGCTTTCTTTAGGTTGGTGTTTGCCATGGTCTGTCTCTATCATTTTTTATTTTAATGTGACCTTATATGTAAAATATATTTTGTTTAAGCAACCTATTTTAAAAATTATGTCTTGGTCTTTTACTGGGAATATTTAGTTAATTTACATTTAAGTAGTTATTGCATACTTGGCTTTATTTTTGCTACTTTATCTTTTATTTTATCTGCTTGTTTTAGCTTTTTTGTCTTCTTTCCTGCTTCTTAACTATTCAATTTTTAAAAATTATTTTAGTTTTTTATTAGTTAATTTATTTACTCTTATTTTAGTGGTTGCTTTAGAGTAGGGATTGGCAAACTATTGCTTGCAGGCTAAATCCAGATGCCCTCCTGTTTCATACATACAGTTTTATTGAAACACAGCCACACCTATTTGCTTACATGTCGTGTATCACTACTTTGGCACTACAGTGGTATAATTGAGTGGTTGCACAGAGACACTACATATACAGTATATATGGTTTGTAAAGCCTAAACATTTATTATCTAGCCTTTATAGACTTAAGTTTGCCAACTCCTGCTGTAGGGCAGTGACCCTTAAATTTGGTCATGCTTACACCAATCACTAAAAGGTCTTGTTAATATTGCTGGGCCTCTATCTCCAGAGTTTATGATTCAGAAAATTTGGGTTAGGGTCCAAGAATTTCGTTTCTAATAGATTGCCAGGTGATGCTCAGCTGCTGGTCCTGGACCACACTTTGAGTACCACTGCTCTTGAGGTTGCCATATACATCTTTGAATTCATCTCAAACTGGCAACAACTCAAATGTTCATCAATAGTAGAATGGATATTAATAAATTGCGATATATTCATATAGTAGAAAACTATAAGTAATGAAATGAATATTTCAAACATTATATTGAGTGAAAAGAAGCCAGGTACCAGAGTACTTATTGTGTGATTCCTTTTATATCAAGTTCACAGATGGGTAAAACAAACTATGGTGTTAAAAGTCAAGACCAGTTTACTTCAGTAGGAACTGGTGAATTTTGGAGGTTCAGTGAGGGTGCTCACAGGATGCTGATAATGATCTATTCTGGAGACTGGTTACATTGGAATGTTCATTTTGTGAAAATTCATTGAGCTGCATAGTTATAATTTGTATATTTTCTTGGCCTTATTTTGATAAGTTAAAAACTAATTTCTCAGTAGCTTGAGAATCTTAAGAGTTAATTTTTTTTAAATAGTAGAGACATTTACTCTCTTAAATTCTTGTGTGTTTGTAGGAAGAGAGCACTGTTTCCATGGGAACCTCTGGCTACTTTGTTTCAATACTCATCTTTCCTTAGATTTGTGTGTCTACAGTCTCTCTTAGCTACATTTTTTACATGATGGTGGCAAAAAAAAAAAAGTTTACTTGGAATTGTATTAGTGTTTTTAACACAGCAGTCTACATAGAGCACAGGTTTTAAGTGATCCACACTGGCTACCTTATAATATTATGCTAAGAAAGAAAAATATATTGTTTAACTAGAACAAGAGTGGGGAATCTTTTTTCTGCCAAGAGTCATTTGGATATTTATAACATCATTTCCTTAATATAATTCACTTAATATAAATTTATGTTTCTATGAAAAAAGCTCCTAGATTTATTGAATTTTGAGTCCCACTTGCAGTTGCCTTGTCAGGGCCAGACCAAATGATTTTGCAGGCCTTATATGGCCTGCGGGCTGGACCTTCCCCACCTGAACTAGAAGGTACTTTTTTCCTACAAGTTGTGCTATTTAAGGAAAGCACTTGCTGAAATGGAATGTGGCTTTATAGTAGGTTGTCTATTTGACTGTCTTGTTTTTAATTAAACAGTTTTTAAACATGTGTTTGGTGTATTTCCTTTAAATATATATTTAAGATTAAAAGGATGATTATTCCTCCTTGATATGGGTATTTACATAGGTAAGGGAAGCGGATTGAAAGGGAAAGATTCTGGCATATTGATCTGAAGCCTGTGGTAAAGCTGCCTCTCTGCCTCGCCCATCTTGTTTGTCCTGGTTGGATTGTGCAGGGTCCTAGAGAAAACCATCTTCTCCGACGAATAAAATGCATATACCTTGTGGGGGTGGGGGTGGGGGTGGAAGTGGGGGTGTTTCATTTTATACACGGAGATGATACTAGTGTGGTCATTCATGAAGATTATAAAAGGAACTTTATGGAATATTTTTGAATCATTTATGAGAACAAATTGTTTCGTTTGGTTTCTGTGACCTAAATAAACAGCAAATCGTTAGATTACAGAGTTAATTAGGTACACTAATGAGCACTGTGATATTCTATGGTTTAATGATGCAATAATAAGCACATCAACAGAATGAATATTGCATAAAATCTTATTTTCTATTTGTATAAATTTTCAAGTAAGCTAAATAAGAGAATACAAATTTAGGTTTATAAACCTGTAGTATTGAATGCCTTTGAAATTTTGATACAGAATAAGGATTGCAGCTGCAAAGAGATTTTTAAAATACATGGAGAATTTTTACCTTTCATCTAGCAGTAGCTGCCATAAGATGATGTCACCTTATAGCTGATTGGCTGTTACAGTACCTAGTGCAGGGAAGAGAAAGAAAAATGCCGGCACAAACCTCAGTGGTGGTTCTGTGGTTGTTTCTATCTATTTTTGATAGAATCTTTGATTAGTCTCAAATCTACTGCATTTGGCCATGTGAACCATTGGGAGCATCCTAGGGTGAGGAAAATTAAGAGCTTTCAGAGGAATGAGGCGACTGATTTGCAAACGGATCTGTGATTGTAAGTTGCAGAATCTGGGTGTAAGGACTAAGGCAGGGTGTGCTGGAAGATGCACTATGGGAGGAGCTGGCAGAAAATGCTTATTAGTAGTAAAAAAGGAAAAACGCTTTTTCTATCTTTAGAGTTAATATATTTGGTTTTATCTTTTGACTTTATAGATATAGGTAGTAAATATGGTAATACTGCAACCTGATTTTAAATTACACTTTGTTATTTTATATAGTGTTAGCCATTATATAAATGCTTATTCAAAGGAGCTTTATTTTGTATTATATATCTCACAAAGTTATGATTTTATATGTAGCTTTATTTGTTTTTTGAGCCTTATGGAAAACGGAGCAAAGCTTAGATTTCTTAAGATACATTTTGCTAATGCTTTGTACAGATAAAAGCTTTGATGATGAAGAATCAGTGGATGGAAATAGGCCATCATCAGCTGCTTCAGCCTTCAAGGTTCCTGCACCTAAAACATCCGGAAATCCTGTCAACAGTGCAAGGAAGCCTGGTTCAGCAGGTGGCCCTAAAGTTGGAGGTAATGTAAATCCATTTCAAATCGGATGTGCCCTTGATCCATATACTTAGAACTTCAGAGGAATATGTTTATTCATGACTGCAGCACGATTGCAGGTCTGGAGTCTTTTGCAACACACAGAAGAATGTGCTGCCTTTTCAAAATGTTTAAAATATTGTATATTGCTATTTCCTGTCAGAACATATGTCAATTAGTATTTTCTTGAACATATTTATTTTTCAGATGCCATTTGTAAAGAGATATTTAAGGGAGTTTTTTATTTGTTTGTTTTAAGGATGAAGCATGTTTTTCAGAATTTGATTCTTTTCAGGTGCTGTAGTTGTTAGAGAAATACTGATTTATTTGATTTTTTTTACGCTTTCATCAAGGTAGTGAGTTTTAAATTCTGCAGCATTGGAAAGATGGTTGAAAATGCTGGGTATTGAATCATTTGTCACAAAAGGAAATGGGTGGTGGTCAAGTAACATTGCCTCAAAAATGGTTTCTGAATTAGATAATAGTAAATAGGAAAAAACAGATTTTATGCAGTTGTGTTGAACATAGTACATTCTTTGATTATATTAGAACTGTTTCTAGCATATTTTTTATTTTAATTTTTTAAAATGTGTATATTTTTCATATACTAATTAGAAAGCTCTGAGTACTTTTCACGTGCTAATTTCTGCCATGCTTTTCTGATAGGGTGAATCCTTTAAGGGTAAATGTTTAATACCGACAGTTTCTTTTTCTCTCCTTTTTTGTTAAGAAATTTGTGTTTAAATTTTGGAAAGATTTTTAAAAAATTAATGGTAACTGGTGGGGAAATTATAGTGTTTAGGATCCCCCCCCCCTTTTTGTCTATCATTCATTTATTAAAAACAAAAATGAAAACTGTGTAATTTGACCAGATTCTGTAAGTTATGTTCTCTTGATCTTTGTATATAACCACATATTATTTTCCAAGTCTCATTATATTCTAAATATCGGAAAACTATCATAAATATTTCATTTTAACTATCTTTAACTAATGTATCATATAACTAGCAAGAAAGATTGTATGGTATATGTATACATATACTTATATATGCAGGAATAAATATATACATATATCTACTTATATATTTATATGCATATAAATAAATAAATAAAATACTGTGAAATAGAAATGTCTTACTGATTTCTCTGAATATTTTGAGTAATTTACACTTCACTATTTTATTTTCTCTTTGCAATTATAGGAGTGCATTTTCGTCCAAATGTTAGTTATATTCTATTACATATTGTTTATTACACATTCTTATCTCTGGTAAAAAGTGTATGATATTTTATGGTTTGTTCTTGGTAACAAGGTTACCTTTACTTATCACAAGGGGGTTATTTTTTCCATTGATTTGAGTTTTAGATTTCTAATCTATGATATTATCATAGTTATTTCATGAATCTGTCTTATTTGACTTAGAATGGATAATATTTGAAATGCATGGTGATAATATTTTATGTTGTTATGATCCTGGCCAGTGGTTTGTAATTAGCTTTTTTTTCATGTTTTACTTTCTTTTCTTAGATGAAAATTGAGATTGTGATTTAACTACCAAAGGTCACTTAATTCTGATATTACTCAAATTGATAAAATTAGATATTCTTTTTAAAGAAACAAGAGACTTTCTTAATGCTAGACCAACCCCACCTCCACTCCATCCCTGTTTGGTTTATAGTCCTACCAGATGAAAATATTAGCTAACTTCCATGGCTGTAGACATCAATCAATCACTATACTATATTAATCACAGATTATATCATCATCTAGGCAGTGGTCCTTTTGGTAAAAATAAGGGAGAAACCTTCATTCCTTTTTCCTCCTCCTGCTGCTTCTTTGGGCAATAGCAGATTCATTCTATACTGTATTTGCTTTGTTTGTTTGTTTTGTTTGTCCAACTCATTTAGGTTCACTGCCCATTTTCTATCTAAGAAAAGAGCTATTAGCCAAAGGATATTGATGTTCCTTCAGAAAGTAATATCACTCTTGGCTGTCCATCCATCTTTGAAAACTTATCTTTAGATTTTCTGTTCTTGGCAGAGGCTCATTGATTTTTAAATTAGTTGTAGAAAGTTTTCTTAGAGTTGTAGAAGCTTTGAGTTATAAGGGACATTGGGAGTCATATAGCTCATTTTACTATTCAAGAATAGCAATTTCTTTCAAAATATTCCTGATAGATGATTATTCAGCATCTGATTAAAGTAATATGTGCTCATGAATTAAAATTTGGAACAAAAAGTACCTGCAAGACCACTACATGTAGGAATAATCAGCTGATAAATTATGATGTGCTTTCTTTTAATTACTTTTCCAATTATTTTTATACATGCAAATGTTTTCTTAGGAGGACAGAATTTGCATTACTTGTTATGTATTTTTGTATACTTTTTTTATATTTTATCTTGAGCATTTTGTCGTTGCCTTATACTATTAATTGAACACTGTTCATGGCTAAATAGTATCTAGGTTGCTTTCAATATTTTCTGCTAATATAAACTGTACTGTCATTCTTTTATGTTTAAAATTTACTGAATTAAAAGGTGCAGGGATTTCTCATATTATTTCAGCCTGTCATAATGTCCTCCAGAAAGGTTATAGGCCCATTTCAATTCTTGATAAAATCTTTTTTCATATTACATTAAAACAGTGGTTCTCAACCTTCTGACACTTTAAATACAGTTCCTCATGTTGTGACCCAACCAAAAATTATTTTCGTTGCTACTTCCTAACTGTAATGTTGTTACTGTTATGAATCGTAATGTAAATATCTGATGTACAGGATGGTCTTAGGCTTCCCCTGTGAAAGGGTCGTTCGACCGCCAAAGGGGTCGCGACCCACAGGTTGAGAACCACTGCATTAAAATCTGCCTCCTTGTAACTTGGCAGGGAAGATTAATTATTTGTGTGGGTTTTTTTTACATTTTTTTAAAATTTTGTTTTATTGCTTAAAGTATTACAAAGAGTATTACATATGTCTCCTTCCCCCCCCTTGACATTCCCCCAATTATTTGTTAACATGACTTTTAAATAGTTGAAGGTTGCCCTGTCTCTCTTTATAACTATTCTGTTTTCTAGACTATACATTTTATTTTTTTATTGATTAAGGTATTACATATGGGTCCTTATCCCCCCACCCCGTCCCCCCTCACCCCTCCCTAGTGTCTGTGTCCGTTGGTTGTACTTATATGCATGCATACAAGTCCTTTGGTTGATCTCGCCCCCCTTCCCTCCACCCTCCCCTATCTTCCCTCTGAGGTTTGATGGTTTGATCGATGATTCTCTGTCTCTGGATCTGTTTTTGTTCATCAGTTTATGTTGTTCATTATATTCCACAAATCAGTGAGATCATGTGATATTTATCTTTCTCCAACTGACTTATTTTGCTTAGCATAATGCTCTCCAGCTCCATCTATGCTATTGCAAATGGTAGGAGTTACTTCCTTTTTACAGCAGCATAGTATTCCATTGTGTAGATATACCACAGTTTTTTAAACCACTCATCTGCTGATGGGCACTTGGGCTGTTTCCAAATCTTAGCTATTGTAAATTGTGCTGCTATGAACATAGGGGTGCATATATCCTCTCTGATGGTGTTTCTAATTTTGGGGCATATATTCCTAGAAATGGGATCATTGGGTCAAATGGGAGTTCCATTTTTAGTTTTTTTGAGGAAACTCCCTACTGTTCTCCACAGTGGCTGCACCAGTCTGCATTCCCATCAGCGGTGCACGAGGGTTCCTTTTTCTCCGCATCCTTGTCAGCACTTGTCATTTGTTGATTTGTTGATGATAGCCATTCATATAGGTGTGAGATGGGTACCTCATTGTGGTTTTGTTTTGCATCTCTCGGATGATTAGTGACTTTGAGCATGTTTTCATATATCTGTAGACTATTCATTTTCTTTCTTATAAATTTATATGAAATATAATGGTGATTCAGTCTGGGCAATCCATTCGCTACTACTAGGTATATAAAAAAAGCATAGTATAATGGGGGATGGAGGTATATAATAGTGGTATAAGCCAATAACAATTCACCAAGTTTAACATAATTCTTTCAGATAAGATTACCAAAATAAAAATAAAGTGAGCTTCTTTGGATCATCTCTGGGCTATCCCCTAACAAATACTGCATGTGATACTTATTATTTTTATCCCAGATAGCAAAACAAGAGGACTTACATTTGGAGTTTAGCGATTGGCCAGTCACTATTTTGTCTTAAATTACTGTGAATCCCATATCATTGGCTGTCCATCATAAGATGCCCTTAAAACTTTGGTTTTAAGGTAAATATGATTGGAGTTAGCTATAGATGTTGTTATTAATATAAATCAGTGTTATTTACTTACCTACTAGTTATAAGAATGCATGTTATGCTATAGTTATTTTTATTGACCTCTGTTCTGTTTTACCTCATGAGCAAAACTTAATGATAAAGAAATTTTATTGTGCAAGGTTTATTTTTTGAAACATTCAGAATGTTTAAGAGAAGTTAGAAAAAAATATAAACAACCAAACTACTGTGATTGAAATTAATAGGCAAACTGAAGACTCAGTCTCTTCTCAGATAAGTTGTGTGTTTTTTTTCTATAGCTGTATAGAGCCCACTGTGTGCAAGGCTTCATATTAGGCATTGAGGAGACCATATGGAAAGTTCAGTGTTTTAAACTTACAAAGATAATTACAATATCTGTCTATGCTTATTATTCCACCCACCAGCGTTAATAGCGTTTGCATATTGATCCTTCCATACTTCATTTGTGTACACATTTTGACTGAGATTTAGGTGTTAGAAAATTATAGTCTCATACAGGAAGGCAAATTGATTCAAGGTTTGCCTTTGAAAAGAATGAAATATATCATTACTATAGATTGTACATGTGAGGAATTTCTCATTAGTTACACCCATTATACTTGATGTGTATAAAATAAAAGTTTGTAATAACTAATTCTAGCCTTATATTTATCACATACATTATAATATAGTTGAATTGCCAAGAAGCATTATTTCTATGATGGGCATGTTGTGAATTTAAACTAATTTTTTTCATTAACTCATCATTTTTCTTTTTTTAAGACCAATTTGTGTGTTTCTTACTAATGAAAAGAAGTAAAATGCATACTTTGTTCTTTTTAAATACAAAAGACATGATCACTGTTAACAAGCCAAACAATAGAGAGATGTTTGAAAAAAAATCTTGAATGATATCTTGCCTCTCTAATTCCATTGTCTTGAGGTTACCAGTGATAAATTTGATATGTATTCTTTCACATGTCACTCTGTGTTCATTTATGTAAGTATTGAGATTCGATTTTATTTTTGCTCACATTAATCATACTAGTAAACATTTTGCAACTTGCTTTTTTTAAACAAAATATCTCTTCATCCTTCAACATTAAGAATGTGAGTTATTGCATCCTTTTAATAGGTGTACAGTATTCCATATTATTGATGTACCATAATTTAACTGCTTCCTGTTAATATCATTCATATTGTTTGCAACTTTAAATGCAAAAACAAAGACCCTGTTCTCCTGGAGTTTCTATCCTAGTGAGGCTCAGAATGTTTACATCCATTAATAGGATTTAGCACATCCTCTTCTATGACTTTCATGTTGTTATTATCTGCCCATTCGCTAGTTGGGCTGTTTTGTCTTCTCATCAATTTGTTATAGTTTTTATTTTTACTTTTTTATTTTAATGTTATTTTTATATTTGAAAAAGAGACAGACAGACACATTGATTGATCAGCTGCCTTCTACTAGGGATCAAGCCCGCAAACCGGGCATGTGCCCTGACCAGGAATCGAACTCATGTTCTCTCGGTGCATGGGATGACACTCAAGTGAGCCACATCAACCAGAGCAAGACAGTGACTTTTTTGAGGAGTCTAGGCCAGTTGTCTGAGATCATTTCATGTTATGAATTTGTCTGATTTCTTTGTGATGTTTTTAACTTGTTCTGTTAGCCTTTTTTTTTTAAAAATATATTTTATTGATTTTTCACAGAGAGGAAGGGAGAGAGATAGAGAGTTAGAAACATCGATGAGAGAGAAACATCGATCAACTGCCTCCTGCACATCTCCCACTGGGGATGTGCCCGCAACCCAGGTACATGCCCTTGACCAGAATCGGACCTGGGACCTTTCAGTCCGCAGGCCGACGCTCTATCCACTGAGCCAAACCGGTTTTGGCTGTGAGCCCTTTTATTTTCTGTAAATTTATTTTTAAACTATATACTTACCTCCTTTTATTTTTTTTTTAATATATATTTTATTGATTTTTTACAGAGAGGAAGGGAGAGAGATAGAGAGTTAGAAACATCGATGAGAGAGAAGCATCGATCAGCTGCCTCCTGCACACCCACTACTGAGGGTGTGCCCGCAACCAAGGTACATGCCCTTGACCGGAATCGAACCTGGGACCCTTCAGTCTGACACTCTATCCAGTGAGCCAAACCGGCTAGGGCTACTTAACCTCCTTTTAAATATTCTCTTCTATATTCAAATTTCCTTAAATTTCCTAAGAATATAACAAGTGATTCTGTGGGGTCTGGGGGAAAAAATTTACTCAATTTCTTAGCTCAAAATGCCCTCTCCTGTTGGTATAGTGAAATGCAGTTTCATTACTAAATGATGCAGGGGGAGCCTTTTGCTTCTGCTTCTGTGATACCGTTATAGAACCTTTATCTTCTCTTTCTTTTTTATATATATATTTTTATTGACTTCAGAGAGGAAAGGAGAGGGAGGGAGAGATAGAAACATCAGTGATGAGAGAGAATTATTGATTGGCTGTCTCCTGCACGCCCCCTACTGGGGATCGAGCCTGCAACCCGGACTTGTGCCTGACTGGAAATTGAACCGTGACCTCCTGGTTCATAGGATAATGCTCAACCACTGAGCTAAACCATCTGGGCTCATTAATGTTTATTATTTTTTCCCTAAAAGGTTTTCACTTTTTTGGTTTGGTTTGGCTTGTACCTCAAAATACTTGTTATTATGGAACATAGTATTTTTTTAATTATAAAACTTTATTGAAATAAATTTTAAAAGGCATTAAGTAAATGGGCATACTATTTTCCTGGGTAGGCAGACAATATTACAAAGCTCCCAGTTTTCTCCAAACTCATCTATAGATTCAATGCATTGTCTTTTTCCTTTTTTGAGGTATAAGTGACAAAATTATATTAAGTTTGAAGCTCCATAAATAGAGCTTTATTGGAATACAGCCTTGCTCGTTTATTTGCATATTGTCTGTGGCTCCTCTGGCACTACAATGGCAGAGTTGAGTAATTGCAACAGAAACCATATGACCCACAAGGCCTAAAATACTTACTATCTGGCCCTTTACAGAAAAATTTATCTCTGTTTTAGAGTGGTTAGGCAATTGAGCAACGCTCTTCCGTTCTGTTTTAGCCCATTTATATCTTTTAGTGTGATTGTTGACCCACTTATGTTTCAAAGAGCTTTAGTCAAGTTGGAAGCCAACATTGCTCCCTCCTTCAGCCCTCTCTCTACTTGTGCTCCTGCTCTCAAACTTGTTTTATCTAATACACTAGGGGCCCGGTGCACGAAATTCGTGCACTGGGTGTGTGTGGGGAGGGGAGTGTCCCTCAGCCCAGCCTGCCCCCTCTCACATACTGGGAGCCCTCAGGCGTTGACCCCCATCACCCTCCAATCGCAGGATCGGCCCCTTGCCCAGGCCTGATGCCTCGGCCAGAGGCGTAGACCCCCATCACTCTCCGATCGCCTGATCGGCCCCTTGCCCAGGCCTGATGCCTCCGGCAGAGGCATAGACCCCCATCACCCTCCGATCGCCTGATCGGCCCTTTGCCCAGGCCTGACGCCTCCGCCAGAGGTGTCAGGCTTGGACAGGGGACCCCCATCGCCCCCTGATCACTGGCTCTGGCCCCCGCCCAGGCCTGAGGCCTCTGGCCCAGGAATCATGCCTGGGCAGGGGACCCCCATCTCCCTCTGATCGCTTGCTCCACCCCCCGCCCAAGCCTGACGCCTCTGACCCAGGCTTCAGGCCTGGGCAAGGGGACCATCATATCCCCCCAATCCCCGGTTCTGCCCCCCACCCAGGCCTGATGCCTCGGCCAGAGGAGTTGACCCTCATCACCCTCCGATCACCAATCACCGGATCGGCCCCTTGACCAGGCCTGAGGCCTCCGGCAGAGGTGTCAGGCCTGGGCAGGGGACCCCCAGCTCCCCGTGGTTGCAGGCTCCGCCCCTGCCCAGGCCTAACACCTCTGGCCTAGGCGTCCGGCCCGGGCAGCGGGGACCCGCAGCTGCAGCGGCCCCGCGATCGTGGGCTCCGCTTTAGGCCCAGGAAAGGGACCCCTAGCTCCCGGGACTGCCAGCTTTGACCGTGCCCAGCTCCCATCGCTGGCTCCACCCCTACTTCCTGCTATCACTGGCCAGGGCGGCAAAGGCGCCTGATTCTCCGATCATGGCTGGGGGGCAGGGCAAAGGCGGCCCCAGGGCCGCCTTTGCCCTGCCCCCCAGCTCTTAGCTCCCCCCTGGGTTTCTGATCACTGTCAGTGGCAGGGGGCTTCTTCCTGCTTTCCCTTTCGCCTCCCTGCATTGTGCCTACATATGCAAATTAACCGCCATCTTGTTGGCAGTTAACTGCCAATCTTAGTTGGCAGTTAACTGCCAATCATAGTTGGCAGTTAATTTGCATATAGCCCTGATTAGCCAATGAAAAGGGTATCGTCGTACACCAATTACCATTTTTCTCTTTTATTAGATAGGAAGGATGTCCTTTTGATATGTATACTCACTCTCCTTCGCTTGCTTTAATAGTTGACAGTAGGGCCCATTACTCTTTTTATCTCTCCTGTGGTATCCATTCTCCCTGCTGGTGCTAAAAGTATTTTACAGTTTTTTAGGTGAATTTTTAAAGCTGTATTGGAATGGAATGATGATTGTGAGGTGAAACAGTTATTTAACAGATTGTTCTCTTATACAGGGATCCTTTTTTACTTTATTGGCCAGACAAAACCAAGGTGAGGGGAAATATTAGGCAAACTAGGATGGTAAAAAAGTTTACTGTAATGCATACAAGAGATAAACAAGGCTAGAATGGGGAGCTCAGCATGTTCTCTGTTAACACTATTCACATACCCAGTGCACTCCCATTGGCAGCAGCTCTACTTATACAAAGTGATTCTCAAAAGATAGGAGTCAGGTAGATTGGGAGCAACTATTCAAACTATGCAAGTTGTTGCTAAATTGGTAATGCTCATGTCCAGGTGTAGAGATCTAATTGTCACATATGAGATAATCATAAAGCTGCCTTTAGTAATATTTGTAGCCTTTCCACTCTGCAGCTTCTGTGGGACTTTTAAAAGCCATGTGATTTCTCTTTCTCCTCCCTTTCCTCCCCACAAGCTTATTTGGCCCTACTCATAAGACAGAACTTACTGGATAATAAAGGTATTATGATTAGAGTGAATTTTCAAAGTTAGGCTTTCCTATGTAATGTTCCTACTCAATGGCCCATTTTTTCTGGCCTTATTTGGGACTTAATCAGGTGCTCCGCATTCCCTTGAAGGTTTTTGACATTGTGCTGTGGAGTTAACATTCTGTCCTATGTGTAATACCTTTTATATACTGCATATACACTGTAGTAACTCTTTTTTTAAATATATTTTTATTGATTTCAGAGAGGAAGGGAGTGGGAGAGAGAGATAGAAACATCCATCATGAGAAAGAACCACAGATTAGCTGGCTTCTGCAAGCCCTTTACTGGGGATCAAGTCTATAACTCGGGCATTGTGCCCTTGACCGGAACCAAACCTGGGACTCTTCATTCCGCAGGCCAGCACTCTATCCACTGAACCAAATCAGCCAGGGCTACACTGTAGTAACTCTTGATACTGTTCTCCCCTTTGCTTTTCCATTCCTCTGTAAAATTGTCTTCCACAGTTCAGCACACTGAGTTATTAACTTCTGCTCTGGTACATCTGTGCAGGTCTCCTCTATCAGTTGAAGTATATACTTTCCAGGAATCAATTGTGTGTTCCTAGACATGCCTAATGGTTGCTCTTGTTACTGTAACAAAGTAAATTGCAAGAAGTGATGTATAAATGTACAAAATATTAATGAGTGTGGAAAGTTTATCTTTCTTTTTTAATGAAAACTTAAATGTTGAGGAACTACTTGATAAAGCTATGTCTCTAAAGAATTTTCTGTTTAGTGGTCTGTGTAAGACAATTGTGAAAGATTGGGAAGAATTTTTTAAAAAATCGAGGTTTCGCGCTCCTGTTAGAGGACCTACTGTCAAAAACAGTAAACCCCTATTAAGAGATTTGTAAATGAATGTAATATGTTAATAAGGGTAGGTATCTTATTTTTTGTTTATTCGCTTTAATTATTTTCAGTTAATCAGTTACTTGGAATGATCATTTGGATGGGGTTGAGAGTTTATTGTTTTATTGGATTTTTTTAATATTTAGGGAATAACTGTAATTTATTTACTCTTGTAATTGAATTTCCTATAGCAACCACACATTCATTTCTCTCTTAGTTTATTAAATTGTCATTGCTTTTAATTTGCAGTTTTTATTGCCTAACAGCTTTGTTATGCTGTTCTGTGGTCAAGTCACATACAAAGGTCTTCAAAGGTTGTTTTTGGTTTTTTTTTGAAGTTGAGGGTCTTCTTACATGCCTTTGGAAATCCTGAGTATTGTTTTTATTAGGATGATATTAACTTTTTAAATCCAATTTTGAAATATTAGTATTTCCTTTGGCAGATAAACTTAATTGGGGAGTTACTTTTAATTTAATTTTTTACTTGGAGATTTTTTTTTTAGTTAATTATCATTTGGATATATATCTTATGTAGTTGAAATCCATTTCATGTGTTGAATTCTTACCCTGAAGTAATAAATATATAAAGTAGAGATAGTAACTAAGTACCCATTGTGTCAGCCAGGGTTCATTTAGGAGACAGAAACTTCAACAGGTATTCTTACCGAGAGAGTTTAATATAAAGAATTGTTAAATGGGTATTGTTGAATTAATGCAAAAAGAGATCACTAAAGTATCATGGAGGTAGCAGCAGCTGCAGTACATAGCTCCTATCCCTAGAGCTGGAGGAACAAAACGAGGAGGTTAAAATTATTAAAACTTGAGAGACTTAGAGGAGGGGCCCTGCAGAGCCTTGATTCAGACTTCTGAGGAGGGAGTATAGATGACCGGTGCCTCTGATGGGTGCATGTGAACTGGTTTAGTGAGTGTTAGAAAAAAGTACAAAGTGAAACCAGATACTACTGGAAACAGAAGTCCTTCCAGAGTTTCTAGGGTTTTGCTGACAAGAACAAGAAGCAGTCAGGTAGGGGCAGGAAGGTCCCTTCTTCCTTCAGCTTCCAGTCTCTCTCCATCACTCCCATTGACAGAGTTTAACTGGAAGGCACTAGAATCATCACAAAAATGGTTTGCTTAATCCTAGGCCCAGTACCACTGAATATAACAGAATGACTTTGAAGCTGAAAGACAGTAGCTTAATTATTGGGTCCTAAACAACAGCTACTTATCAAGTTTACTTTTTGATAGTATGTGTGCAATAAAGGATGATTTGTTTGCATATTTAAATACTAGAGGCCCGATGCACGAAATTCATGCAAGAGTAGGCCTTCCTTCCCCGGCTTCTGGCACCAGCTTCCCTCTGACCTCCGGCAGGCACCCGAGACCCGGGCTTCCCTTGCAGCCCAGCTTTGTCTGGGAAGTCGTCCAGAAAGACATCAGGTCTAATTAGCATATTACACTTTTATTATTATAGATAATCTCAAGACTCTCATTTTTTTCACATTTGCTTTTCTGACCCCTGAAGCACACATGGATCCTGTATATCACATTTTCCATCATTTATTGACACATTGTGTCATTTAAAATTGCTTTTCAGCTTTTAAACCTTATATTTTCACTGCATTTTCTTTGTCCTTGTTATTGTATTGGATGAGGGATGGAAGGGCTCTGTTCTTAGTTTGAATTTTACTGCCAGCCTACTAAGTACCTTGACTTTTCTGAAAAGTGGAGATTTTTTTTCATTCCTTTTTCATAAAATGAATGTCTCTTAAAGTTATGCTCAAAAAATTATGTTTTTCATGTTGTTATTGATGCTAAGATGCTTAAAAATAAACTTTAAAAAGTAAAATTATTTTAAATTAGCAGGTGCTTCAAAGGAAGGAGGTGCTGGAGCAGTTGATGAAGAAGATTTTATAAAAGCCTTTACAGATGTCCCTTCTATTCAGGTAAGGATACCAGTATACTGGCACTCCTCAGGAATGTTGTCTCTGTGCCTCTTCAGATAATTGCTTTTGTCCCTTTAAAAATACTTTTTCCTTAAAAGACTATGTAAAAATAAAATACTTGACTTATTATTACCAAGCTATTATTTGTTGGTACAGTTAGATTTTCCAAGTGATTTTTCAGTGAGGCTGAAATAAAATTGAATCCATATTATTGAATTACTAGAGGCCCGGTGCACAAAAATTTGTGCACTGGGGAGAGGGGGGGGGTCCTTCAGCCCGGCCTGTGCCCTTTCTCAGTCTGGGACTCCTCGGGGGATGACCACCTGCTGGCTGAGGCCTGCTCCCGGGGGGATTGGGCCTAAGATGGCAATCAGACATCCCTCTGGCAGCCTGGCAGCCCTCAGGGGATGTCCACTTGCCAGCGGGGAACAGACCTAAGCTGCAGTTGGACATCCTTAGCACTGCTGAGGAGGCAGGAGAGGCTCCCACCACCACCGCTGTACTGGCAGCCATCAGCCTGGCTTTTGGCTGAGCAGAACTCCCCATGTGGGAGCACACTGACCACCAGAAGGCAGCTCCTGCTTTGAGCGCCTGCCCCCTGGTGGTCAGTGTGTGTCATAGTGACCAGTCATTCCCAGTCTTTGTGCTGTTAGGGTCAGTTTGCATATTACCCTTTTACTATATAGGATAGAGGCCTGGTGCATGGGTGGGGGCCGGCTGGTTTGCCCTGAATGGTGTCCCAGATCAGGGTGGGGGTCCCCACTGGTGTGCCTGACCAGCCTGGATGAGGGACTGAGGGCTGTTTTCAGGCAGGCCAAGCCGGCAACTGAAGCTCCCAGTCTCTCCTTTTTTTCTTTTTTTTATTCTGGGATTTATTTACCTTCTGTAATTGCAAGTTTGTTGCGGCTTCAGCTCCAAGGCCGGCTGGCTGAAAGCAGATTTCTGGGTTTGTTTAGCTTCTATAATTGCAACATTGTTACTTAGACTGGAGCTCAGAGCCCGGCTGCGGCAGGCGGGGAACCTTGGCTTCCTCCATCGCAGGGGCAACCAAGCCTCCTGTTTGCTTCAGCTGCGTGGCCGCCGGCCGCCATCTTTGTTGGCAGTTAATTTGCATATCGCCCTGATTAGCCAATGGGAAGTGTAGCGGAGGTATGGTTAATTACCATGTTTGTCTGTTATTAGATAGGATATATTATATTGCATCGTCCAACTGCTCTACTTTCTTTTTAAGGTGCTTGAGTGTTCTCCCCTCCTTTGTTTTCCTCCTACGTTTTTGTCATTTCATGTCTATCTCCTTTGTGGGCACATCATTTTCTACTTAGCTATTGAATATTGGGATTTCTTAGCTTTTTTCTCACTCTTCTCTTTCTTACTAAGTCACTTCCTTTAAATGCATGGCTTTACTTATCTTCTTTACATAGATAATGCACAGATTTTTATCTCTAAGCCAGACCTCTGGAGCATCAATTTCTCCACTGATTGTTTATTTGACACCTGTTCTTAGATGTCTGAGGCATCTCAGACTCAGCCTGTCTGAAATTAGACTCATGATCTTCCCTCTCACACACCTACCCTTCTAGTGTTTATATGTGGAAACCATTACTTGATCAGTTACAAAGGTCAGAAACTTAGGAACCAATCATTATACTACAACAGATTCTTTACTTGTATTCAAACCTTTTTTGTTTGTATACCTCCTAAAAGAGTATTTAAAAAATAGTGTACTCTCTCACTGAAGTAAATTTTTTAGTGGACCCTTTTTTCCTTGTTCGGGGGAGGGGAACCTTTTATTACATTGCAGAGTAATACATCATAATAAGATTGGGAGTGGTATGGGAACCTGCCTTTCTTCTGAAATATGGCAGAATGATTATTGTCGGGGGTGGGAGGAGGGGTGGTAGAAAAAACTAGATAAGCCGCCTCATGAAATTATCTTCTAACAGAATGTTATCTGGCCGTCCTCCTACCTCTTCAACTGTCTAATGCCCTGCTCAACTTGGTACTCTTGTTTGGGCGTGGTTTGTTTGTTTTTTAAGTAAATGAATTTAATGGTTTTTTAAGTAAACGAATTTATTGGAATTTAATGGTTGCTGATAGTGACAGATATAAGTAGGGCTGTTTTGATGAAGGTATCTTTCTGATACCACCCAGATGGTATCACTTAGGACCCCCTTTCTCTCCATCTTTTATTTCTGGATTGCTCTGCATTGTCTTCCCTTATGGTCAGCAACATGGCTGCAACTCTTTGAGCCTCAGACCTTCATTACCCTCTGTCTCTTGTCTGTTTGATCCTGTAAAATTTGTGAGATTCACTCTGATTTAGGTCACATGCCCACCTCTGAATCTTGATTGTTATGTAGAGAGATACTGGGTATTGATTTATGTAAGCCTGGGGCCTTGACTCTTCCCCTGGTTTCCTTTGCACTCTTTATTTATTTATTTATTATTGATTTCAGAGAGGAAGGGAGAGGGGAAGAGAGACAGAAACACCAATGATGAGAGAGAATCATTGATCAGCTGCTTCCTGCATGCCCCACACTGGGGATCGAGACCATAACCTGGGCATGTTCCCTGACCAGGAATGGAACAGTGACCTCCTATTCATAGGTCGAAGCTCAACCACTGAGCCACGCCAACCGGGCTCCTTGGCACTCTTTACTCCTATACTCTGGCCTTCTTTCGGGTTCTTTCTGTCACAGAGCTTTTGCACATACTATTTACTCCAGGGAAGGCTTATCTCTCTCCACTTTGCCTAATGATGTTTAACTCATCCTTTAGCTCTCAGTTCAAGCTTGACTTTTCTAACACTAGTTCAAACCCCTATATTAACTATAGACTTTCATAGTAATGTATAATTCACTTTGGTGATACTTTATTTGCAATTTCATATTTTATATCATTTGATTTATTTCTTTTTCTCCCTGACCAGACTATAAACTTTATAATACAAGAAACATGTCTGGTTTTGCTCACCACAGTATTCTTAGTGCCAAACATAGTACATTTCTGTTATGTGAATATTTTTTAAGTGAATGAAAGGATAATGGTGTTTGGCAAATGATAGGCTCCAGGGGAAACAAAACATGTAGCTATCCTGGTTACTGTCTCCCATGGGGCAGTGAGGAGACTAACTTAAAACATGTCCTATTGCAATCCTACCTAATAAAAGGGTAATATGCAAATTAGCCATCACTCCATCACAAAGATGGTGGCGCCCAGTCCTCTCAGTCCTGCCGGAGTCCCCCAGTCCCGGGCCACTGCGATGAGGCAAGCATCCTGTGCCCAGCCACGAATGGGCCTCTGGGCTGTGGAAAGCCTCTGGGCAGCGGGCGCAGAGCAGCCAGACCCCACAGAGAGCTACTGGCGCACGGATTCGTGTGCAGGGCTACTAGTATAGTATAATAGTGTATGAATGCATAGATACATACCTGAAGTTGTTTTGAGAAATTCGGCCTATTTTTATTAATTGGACTATTTGCATCTTGTTTTTAAATGATAAAGCATTTTAAATGTATATTTGAAATTACTCATGAATGAAGAAGTAGCATAAGGGTAACAGGGAAGGAAGACAAATTAAAGCACTTTATTATTGTCCATAATATATTTCCATCCTTCGTATAAATGGTGCTAGAATGGTAAATAAATAACCTTATTACTTGAAAGATTATTTTAAACATCAGGGAATAATTTTAACATTGCTTATGGTAAGAAATGTTAACCTTACAATTTTGCATCTTTAAGATCTATTCTGGTCGAGAACTTGAAGAAACATTAAATAAAATCAGGGAAATTTTGTCAGATGACAAACATGACTGGGATCAGCGTGCCAATGCAGTAAGTTTTTTATTTTCTTATCCCTCTCCTCTTTTTTTCAATGTTCTTTTTCAAAAACATGGAAATTCCGTAGTACTACTCTCTGGTATTTCAGATACTTATGAAATAGTCTGATAAGTGATACTTCTTTCTGGAAAGTACATCGAGATAGTTGGTATTTCTGACTTAGGCTAATTTTCGTTGTTTTTGCTGGTCAGGTGGAACCTGTCTCACCCGTTTGTTAGTCTCTCTACCTGTGCTACTTGTTGAGTGACCAGGAAAGTGCGAGTTTCCCTGATGCCACAGGGCCGTGGCCTGTCTGTGGGGCTACATAGTCAGTACTGTCCTCCATTCTTACAGGGTTTACTTTGCCTGCATGCTCAGTATTTTCATAATGTCAATATAAATTCACGACAATATGGCCATTTGTCTGGCTTTTTCTTTTTCTCTCTCACATCTCTGTCTCTGAATGTGATAAATATTTTCACAACCATGATTTAAAAAAAAAGGCCTGATATTTTTTCATTAAGAATATTTTATTTTGCTTAAATCCTTGAGATACTATTTGATAAATTTTAAGATGATATTTGCAATGTCAGAAGACTATAATTCAAAGTTTGTGACTTGGAAAAATTTACTTCTGACTTAACACATGAGTGCCTCCTTGTCCTCAAGAAGCCAGAGGAGGGGTTCCATTTGAAGACTCCTCCACTGTGAGAGTCTGAGTCTCTATTTTGATGGCTTAATGGTTGGTCCCTCTGCCTCTGTTCTTTTGCTTATGCGTGAATATAGTTTCCAGAATTGGGCCCTTTTAAAAATAGTCTCCTTAGTATATAGTGGTAAAAGTTGCACAACATTTTGATTGTACTCAATGCCATTGAATTGTGTACTTTAAAATGGTAAATTTTATGTAAATGTGAATTTTACCATAGTCTATTAAAAAAAATACTTCCTTAAAACTTCAAAATTTAGTAATGTATTCATACATTACATATGTCTATTATGCATATAACCAAATCTATAATGTTCTTTCCCAGAAAGCTTTGTGTTTTGGTTTATATGTTTATTTTAAGATGTTTAATACTGTTAAAATGTCTGAATATAGTTATATAAATAGAATGAAATGTTATTTTTTAAATTTTGTTTAAATAATGAAGTTCAGATAGCTTTACGATTTTTTTTTGCACTGCCACTTTTTTTGGTCAATAATGCTAATTTTCTTTATTTCAGCTTAAGAAAATTCGATCATTGCTTGTTGCTGGAGCTGCACAATATGATAGCTTTTTTCAACATTTACGCTTGTTGGATGGAGCACTTAAACTTTCCGCTAAGGATCTTAGATCCCAGGTGGTTAGAGAAGCTTGTATTACTGTAGCGTAAGTATATTCTTTATGTGATGTGTTTCCTATGAATGAATTTGGTACTCATTGAATCAGATCTCATTAAGTAAAGCAGTAGCAAAATAACCCCCAAAAAGCATATATGTGATCCAAAGATCATTTATATCATAAGGATCCAATTTGTATGACTTTTAAAAAATATATATTTTTATTGATTCCAGAGAGGAAGGGAGAGGGAGAGAGAGATAGAAACATCAATGATATGAGAGAGTCATTGATGGGCTGCCTCCTGCATGCCCCCAACTGGGGTTCGAGCCTGCAACCCAGGCACGTGCCCTTGACCGGAATCGAACCTGAGACCCTTCAGTTCGCACGTAGTCCAACGCTCTGTCCACTGAGCCAAACCAGCGAGGGCCAATTTGTGTGATTTAAAAAAAAAAAAATTCTTAACATTACTTTATACCAACTTTCAAATGTGTTTATATGTCTAAAGCCTACAGGTGGATTTTTGGTCACTAACTCTGAGTGTAAGAAGAAAGTGAATGGGTCTGAGAACTGGCTACATTCAGTTTTCTCTTTACTAATTTGGATATTAAGCTCTCTATTTCTGATATTTTAGCAATTATAGGAATTATAACATGCATCATTAACTTATCAAAATATAAACTTATTCTGTATGTTTATATTCTTCCAAAATTTAAGGATGGTAGAACACTAAAATTCCTCTCCATCTGAATGCTTTTGTTGTATATGTTGTTGAATAAGCATTCCTTTGAAGATAGGGAACACATAGATGCCTACTATTAATATTTCTAATCAGGATTGAATTGGATGTTCTAGTCAGAACAGAAAATAAAATTAAAAACAAACAAACACACACACCAGGAAATAAAAACTATGAAGATTCAAGATAAGGAACAAACTCCCATTTTTAATGAGTGATATAATTATCTATGCTAAAAACCACGAGAATCTATAATAAATAATTATAATTAAGGCACTTTACCAAGATTGCTAGATACAAGTCAGTATACCAGTGTACCAAAATAATTGAATACATCTCTATTGCAAAACAAAATGAAAATCCACGAAATGTAACTTTGAAAAGTATTCCAGCCCTGGATGGTGTGGCTCAGTTGGTTAGGCACTGTCCTGTGCACTGGAAGGTTGCTGGTTTGATTTCCAGTCAGGGCACATGCCCGGATTGTGGACTCGATCCCTGGTAGGGGCCTTATAAGAGGCAGCTGATTGATGTTTTACTCTCCTTATCCCTCTTCTCTCTCTCTCTCAAAAAATAAAAATAAAAAACTACAAAAAGAAAAATATTCCATGATGAGAATTCTGCTTTTGGCCATGATACAATACTGGTAGAGGACTACCCCTCTTGCAGAAAGCCACAGAATATGTAAAACACCTTTTTAAAAATAATAGACAGCGGCCAGAGGAGGACTATGATTCTTGAAAGAATCAAATCTTGTGAACAATATGACCAGCATAGTTATGACCTTGAAGCACTTTCTGGACCATGGGGATGGGAGGGAGAACTCAAGCAGAGCAAGGCAGTCGCACCAAGTTGAGAAGAAACAAGAGATTGGAGTTCCTGAAGGGTGAAATAGCTAAAAAAAATTTAAAACCTCACCCGAGGATATGTTCTTATTGATTTTAGAGAGAGAGGGAGAGAGAGAAATATTGATGTGAGAAACATCTATCAGTTGCCTCCTATATGTGCCCCCACCAGGGACCTATCCTGCAACCTAGGTATGTGCCCTCACCGGGAATTGAACCCACAACCCTTCGCTCTATAGGATGACACTCCAACCAACTGACCCACCAGGCCAGCTCAGTAGCTAAAATTTACAGTGCAGAATACTGGAGAGAAGAGATATACACACAAAAAGAGCTGTAGAAATCTCCATAGGGGATCCCATGAGTCTAGCTCCGTAGTCGGCAAACCGCGGCTCGCAAGCCACATGCGGCTCTTTGGTCCCTTGAGTGTGACCACGAAGTTTCAATTGCACTGTACGTGTATGCCCGCACGTGGTATTTTGTGGAAGAGCCGCACTCAAGGGGCCACAGTTTGCCGACCACTGGTCTAGCTGAATACTAATCTGTGCATGTGAGAGTTGCAGCTGCCTATATACCAGGAAGAACTTCTGGAAGTTATAAAATAAGCAACAATTTCCAGAGTTCTCTGAATCAAGAACCTGAATTTTTTGGAACTAAATGTATCCCAACCATGTATTTTAAGTAAGATATAAATATATAGACATTAACCAATAATGCAAGCATTTTCAGAAGTGTGATTGCAGCATTCTTCCTAAGTGTTTTAACTAAAATCATAAAATTAAAAGTTGGATTTGTTGTTTAACTACAAATAAGGTATCCCTAGGATTGTCCAACTAACTAGTATATGATAGAGTTGTATTTTCAATCAAGAATTCTGAAATCCTACTCCAAAGATATCAGGGAATATTTGTTACTAAGATTATCTTGAGGAGTACTGATTTAGGTAAGCTTTTGAACTTGTTTACAAAAGATGTTGAATTTAAGATTCATATTGGTACATTAGTATGGAAATATCTGATGATAGAGATAGATAAAGGTCAGGGTAAACAGCTAAATTTTTTACCTGTAATGTTAATGGTTAAATTTTGAGATCAGATAGCTTCTCCAAGCGCCATTGTAAATAGATGGTAAAATGGCAAATTTCAACTTTGAACTTGATATTTAAAAGATGGGAAAGATGCCGAAACCGGTTTGGCTCAGTGGATAGAGCGTCGGCCTGCGGACTGAAGGGTCCCAGGTTCGATTCCGGTCAAGGGCATGTACCTGGGTTGCGGGCACATCCCCCATGGGGGGCGTGCAGGAGGCAGCTGATCGATGTTTCTCTCTCATCGATGTTTCTAACTCTCTATCTCTCTCCCTTCCTCTCTGTAAAAAATCAATAAAATATATTTTAAAAAATAAATAAATAAAAGATGGGAAAGAGAAGGAAATATATAATATTTGCGCTTTCCTATCTTTTTTTGTTTTCTGTCATAAAAAACTGAATAAAATAAAAATTTTAAGTTGAGTAAAAGAATATTTTAAAGTTGTATAGTCCTACCTATATTTAATGTTAAACTATTTTTTAAAAAGCATTTTTGTCTTCCTTTGTAGCCATCTAGCAACAGTTTTGGGAAACAAATTTGATCATGGCGCTGAGGCCATAGTACCTACACTTTTTAATCTCGTCCCCAATAGTGCAAAAGTCATGGCAACTTCTGGTTGTGCAGCAATCAGGTTCATCATTCGGGTAGGTTCTTCTTTTCTCTCCCTCCTTTCCCCTTTTAAAAATGTACTTAAATACGTTATTGGTATTTTTTTAACTCTAAGGGGAAATTACTTTTGAATTACTTTTCTGATAATAAAAGCAATACATGGTAATTATAGTTATTCTGGAACATTTAAATAATGCAGAGTATTACAAAGTAAACATTTTTACCAACGTATGCACATGAGTACATGTATGCATGTGTGTGTGCACTTCTAACAATGTTACAGGTAGTAACAGGCTATAGATGTAAAATAGTAAAAATGTTATAGACAGTGGTAAATGATGACAGGGAAATTTTTACTATTTTTACTATTGTTAACTCTACTGATATTAATAAGTTAAAGTCTGAATTGTTCTTAGTATTTGGTTGAATGTTTTGTCATTGCGAGGGTCATTTTTTATTTTCCTTTGGCACAGCTACTCCTGAATATAGTGTCACAATAGTTAGGTGTCTCCCCATCCCTGCCATGTGTCAGAGGTGAGCTAATCAGCAGTCGGGCCTTGGGGAGATGATGAGAGAGAGGAGGAGGCTGGTGAGTGAGAGATGGTTGTGTGTGTGGCTTAGGGACTGTCCTTGCACTTTAACTCCATAGCAATGTTTGAGGAATGAGTTCTGGATGTTCTAAGGAGTAGGTCCATAGAGTGCTTCCATACTGAATGTAACAGTTGAATAACATGCAGGTAAGCACTCTCTTGCACTAGTCTCTTGAACAGCTTCAAGTCTATGGGTGGTTTCTCTCTGTAGTAGCTAAAAAAAAGTTTTCTCTTTTATTTCGGTTGAGTTAATTGTGGCAGATGTGGTACGCACATTCTACATCAGTGAAGACTTGTAATGAAGCACTCTTGGCAGAGAGCCTTCAAATGCCAGCCTCTTCAAGGATTGCCTCAATTGCAGGGAGCTGCCTTTCCCACGGTCTTGCCCCTTCTCAGTATGGCCCTCATCCATTAACTGATTGATGTGGAAGTGTAAAGGTTTGGCCATCTTGGACCAATTGGAGACTATGCTGAAGGGCCATTTTAACTCTATAGCTCCCTAATGGCCTTTAGATAAGATATCCTTGGGCCATATCATAGGTCAGTTTCTTCCTCTGCCCACTCCTGTTTCCTTTTCATACCTTCCACAGGTGTTGATCCCAAAGGCATGTCTTAATAGCCTCATGCTAAACTCTTATCTCAGACCCTGTTTCATAGGTAACCCAGCCTGTACCATTAACTCAGAAGGAAAATAGAGCTTTAAAGCATCAAAAATGTATACTTTAGTTACTATTTTATTATGTCTATGTTGAACTTTTTAGCATTTGCTTCACGAAAGAAGAGCATAAGAATTACTAATAGAAGTCAGAAGATTATACCTATTGAACTTTACCTGAATTCTAGAGAGCTATAGTTGAGCCAGAATGAAAGTTCAGTTAAAGTCACCATTTCAAAGTGCATTCCCAATAGTTAGGTATGTAGATTCACACTGATTACCTACTTTGATTACATAGCAGTTATTATCTTCTACCAGGAGGAGCCATGGTACTTCAGAAAATATAACAAATACATGCCAGTTTCTCTTAGTGTTTCTCCCCCAGAGTCACACTGTCCTAACGGTTCTTTGCAGTTGTACAATTAGCTTGTCTTTATAATATTACAACCACACCTGAAACTATGTTATCATTACTAGTACTCTAATTTGGGAAAACTTTTTGACTGGCCTTAATTTCTTTCAAAATCAGATTTTATTATCTTTTTGTCCTGTACTAATATAAATACGTGAATGTAAGACAAATAAAAGAGGGGATTATGTGAAGTGCCCAGTATTTTTCAACCTTTTCTAAAACATCTTTTTCAGCATACTCATGTACCCAGACTTATACCTTTAATAACAAGCAATTGCACATCAAAATCAGTTCCTGTGAGAAGGTAAGTTTGGAGGGGAAAATTTTTTTTTAGTATGGCCTTAATATTGCATTTTGTTTTATTCTTAGTCTGGTGCAAAAATTAGTTGTTATTAATTTCTTGCCTTCTAGAAACCTTAATAAAATTGTTTATCTTATGTCATATAAGGGAAAAGGAATGAAGCAATTATTATGACTACCCACATTTCTCAGTTTTGTCGTATTCAGCTTTGGTTTATTTGGGTCGCTGATGGCTTGGTTTTTAGAGAGTTCGGAGTCTGGAGTCAGGCCTCCGCTGGAGTCCTATAGCTGCCACTAATTGACTGTCCTGCCTTGGCAATTATTGAATCACTTTAAACCTCAGTGTCCACATGTTAATAGGGCTAATGATATCAGCCCCATAGGATCTGAGGATTAAATGAGATGCACATTAGTAGAATTGAACATAGTGCATAGATTCAACAGCCATATCAGGTCAATCAGTCACCCTCTCTCTCTTCTTATGATTTCTACAAATTTTAATATCACCATCAATAACACAGACAGCAAAACCGAGATTTGTGCATTTGATGTTTGAGAAAATTTTAAAGAATTCTTTCTCTTTTAAGTTTGATGAGTATATTTATTTAATACTTTGAATGTTAGGAAGAAGATGGATAAGACATCCTTAGGAAGAAGATGGATAAGACATCCTTATTTACTTTGTTTTGGAGTTTTGGTGACACTTGTTCATTAACTCTCTCCTTGAGGGTTGGCAAATGACAACTCGCTGGCCAAATGGTACAACCCACAAGCTAAGACTGTTTGTACAACCCACAAGCTAAGACTATTTCTAATGTGTGTGTTTTCAGATTTTTTTATTGATTTTTTTAGAGAGAGATAATGGGAGAGAGAAATATTAATGTGAGAGCAAAATATGAGTCAGCTGCCACCTGCATGCCCCCTGGGGATCAAGTCCACAACCCTGGGCATGTGCCCTGACAGGGAATCGAATTGGCAATCTTTCGGTACATGGCACAATGCCCAACCAACTGAGCTATACCGGCCAAAGCTATTTCTAACATTTTGGGAGGGTGAGTGAAAGGGGGAATAAAGAAGAATAAGAAATAGAAATGGCATGTGGTTCCTAAAGCCTGAAATATTTACTGTTCTGGCTCTTTACAGAAAACGTTGACCAATCTCTGACTTACGTTGAGGAAAATGGTAATTGAGGGATAGGAATGTAACAGAGAAGAGGGAGTCGGGACATACATCATAGAACTCTTTGAGAAGGGAAAGCAATTCAGTAACTGTAGGAGCAGTGAGTGGGGTATAACTTAAACAGAGATGTAAAGCTGCCACTCACTGCAGAGCTGTCAGATAGGCCACTGAGGCCAGAGCACATAAGTGGAAGGTTTCTGTAGGAAAAGTGCCTGATGGGGTGGAGGAGGAAGGGCCAGGAGTAGGTTGAAGTCAGTATAGAAGGCTTTGAATGTCATAAAGAGGAATTCTGACACTGTTCCATTCTTTGACCGTTTTTGCTGAGGAGGCAGTGTCATCGATCCTAGTCTTTATTCTAGCTATGAACAGTGATTAAGAAGGCACAAGGTTTAAATAAGTGGGAATATTAATAACTCATTGAAGAGAGGCAGTGTCTGAACTAGAGCTATATTGTTGATAATTGATTGAAGGAGATTTTATTCAATAAATAAATTCAAAGGATTTCAAGTGTAGAAAGGAGACCTGATAATTGGGTATGCATGAGAGTGGTGATGTCAAATGTTTTAGACTGTGAACTCTGGAGTCAGAAT
This sequence comes from Myotis daubentonii, assembly GCF_963259705.1. Classification (NCBI taxonomy): domain Eukaryota; kingdom Metazoa; phylum Chordata; class Mammalia; order Chiroptera; family Vespertilionidae; genus Myotis; species Myotis daubentonii. The sequence goes on along the minus strand of NC_081853.1, from coordinate 47,565,221 downwards.
GCCAGGGGTTATAGCTCTATCACTTTGGGCAACTTAATTTAACTTTATTTCTCATGTCCTGATCTGTATAATATGGGCCAAAAGAGTGGGTTTGAGAGGGTAAAATTTCATATGTTCTTTTGTATGTAGTGTTTTGACTTTCACTGCCTGCCTATGTAAAGATGTTGAATTGAACCAACATCTAGATGTGAGAAGCATAGCTGGTAGTCAGGTACAGATGATGTTGCCCAAGTTGACTATAAAGGGAAGAGGGCTGAGATCAACACAAACTAGGTGAGCACCTGTTTAAAGATAGGTGGAGAAAAAGTATTGTCATTAGATGCCAAGAAAGAAGAGAAGCTCAAGAATGAGACGGTTGAAGAAGTTGAGGACTAGAAGGCTTAGGAGAAAATGTACAGATATTTGATTAAAAATCAAATGTGTATCTTTTTAAGGAAACATTGTAAAAATAGAAAATCCATCGTATCTTTCTTGATTACCATTGTATATCTTCAGTTTCTAGTGCATAGTAGGTATTTGAAAGTATTTTTAAAATTAAATGAAATTTGTTAATTTTACACTTGACAAGCATTTTAAGTTAAATGTATGGGGAACTCTTAGTCTTTTTTAACTACTTACCATAGAAATAGTTGGAACCTTAAAGTAAGTTAAGTACATGACAATTAAGATGACCAAAAACATGTTTTATACAGTTGTCTTTAGAAATCTGTGGGGATTGATTCCAGGATCCCCATGGATACCAAAATCTGCAGATGCTCAGGTCTCTTACATAAAATGGAGTAGTATTTGCATATAACCTACATTTGCATATAGGCTACAGCAGGGTGTGCCTACTGTACTTCATCATGTGGATTCAGCATAGTGATTGGTGTGTGGCAAATTCATTTTGCTTTTGGGAACTTTCTGCCCCCCGCCCCACCCGCCGCTCCTAATATTTTCAGTCCCTAGTTGGTTGAATCTAAGGGTATAAACCCACAAATACAGAGGACTGCTTGTTCTTCAATTTGGGGCTCAAAGTGCAGTATTATAGAAGAAAGTGCTACTTAGTATTTAGTTATAAATTAATATAATGTTATAACATTTAGTTATAATTAACTTTTCTTTTTCAGGCGTTCATTTGAATTTTTAGATTTATTGTTACAAGAGTGGCAGACTCATTCATTGGAAAGGTATGCATCAGCCCTCCTTATCCTCCCTCCCTCCCCTCCCCAGTGTTACCAGTTCTTTAGAAGTTGATGGTATTGGTTTTGTGTTATTTCCCATTTTGCTTTAAAAGTTATTTGTATTGGTTTTCCTTTAAAGCTGTAGTGTAATGTTCCTTTTATTTGTTGTAGCTATGAATAGTATGATTTTCTTCTTTGTGAGGTGAGTGAGGGTCTCTTAAGTAGAATGAGTCATATAAGATACTCCAGGTTAAATTGGGCAAAAATTAAAAATGTATCTCTAGTCATGTGAGACAGGTTTACCAAGGTGCAATTAATCAAGTATTTAATGACTAAAGAGAAAAGGAAGGCACTCCCTTTCCAAGGAAAGAGATAAAAAAAAAGTTTCTCCACACCTGCTGTCAGGTGTCATAGGCAGTGCTTAATGTCGTTCTGAGATGAGCAAGAGGAAAATGTAGGTAGCTCGGTAGTCACTGGCTATTTGTATGGCTGTATTTCTTGTTGGTTTCAAGTTAGAAACTTGGGATATGCCTACATTTATGCTGAAAATGATGATGATTTGCCATTTTTATGGAAATCATTAAATTTGTCTACAGTCCCCTTTAAAGAAAATAGAAATTGTTTTTTAATGTAGGCATGATATAATTTGATATAATTCCAAGTTTTCTTTTAGTTCATGTGTGGCAGCTTCTATTCAGTTTTATAACTGATCATACTATTAGGCAAATCATTTTCTGCATTGGTGGGTTAGTGACGAACCACACAGATGATCATTTTTTTATTCATTAAAAATTTATAATTTGAGTACTATATATTTATACATTATTTGGATTTCATATCCAAATAATTATTTTCAGGTTTATAATGTTTAACTTGTCAGAAGAAAACTGAATATGAATGAAATGTATGAGGTGGATTATTATAAAATCTTGCAGCCTTAGATTATTGTCCACTAATCTTTTTACTTCCCTTTCTCCTTTGTGATTGATGTGTAACACATAGGCATTAAGTGTTATTTGTGGTGAAATATAGTTTTATACATGACACTAAAGATGTTTTATTTTATAGACATGCAGCCGTCTTGGTTGAAACTATTAAAAAGGGAATTCATGATGCTGATGCTGAGGCCAGAGTGGAAGCAAGAAAGTAAGTCTATAATGTATTTTTGTGACAGTTTAAAATACTTTAGTCTTTTCATTGAAAGGAATTATATTGGGAGAATGAAAATATTAGAATTGTCCCAGTTATTCTACTTTTGATTAGCTCTTCAGTGAAATTGAGATTGATTTTCCTCCACTAAATCTGTACTAGATGTCTCACAGTTTACTTCTTGTTGTCATGTGTATAGTCATCAGTATTTCTAGTCCATCATAATACATCTTCCCTTTTATTGTGAATAAAATAACTGTCACTTATTAAGCATGTGTTATATACCTGATACTGTGTGGGGCAGTTGGTATTCATTCTTTTCTAACATTTGAAGTGCAAGATTGGCACCTGAAGTTTGGAGATTTGGGGTATACCCAAGCCCCAAAGCAGATTTCTTTTAATCTGCTTTTCTCAAAAGCCTAACATTTTTCCAAAACTTGTTAACTTTAGAAAGCATTCACTTGAGATACAGTGGATGTCTTAAAAACCTGCATGCTCACCTGCATTCTTGAATGTATGCATTTTATTTTTAATGTCTAATAATGTAAAGCTGTTATTTTGTGCTTCCCCCCCCCCCCCCTTTTTTAAAAAGTTGCTCATTTGCTTTACAGGACATATATGGGTCTTAGAAACCACTTTCCTGGTGAAGCTGAAACATTGTATAATTCCCTTGAACCATCTTATCAGAAGAGTCTTCAAACGTACTTAAAGAGTTCTGGCAGTGTAGCATCTCTTCCACAGTCTGACAGGTCTTCATCTAGCTCACAAGAAAGTCTCAAGTAAGGTCATATAAATGATGATTACTGATTTCTTCCTCTCCCCAACTCCCCAGTGTGCCTTCAGTTGGGTGGATACTTGAATATCTGCTTGCTTTCCCTTAAAGCCTTGAGAGAATGATGATTTGAAGTAGTACTCATTTTCTTTGGTCTAATGTCTCAAGGGTTGGATTACATGCTGGTATAACTTTTCTTTGGATAAAGAATTTAGTGATTCAGATTTTGTTTCTATATATTCATGTCTGCAAAAAAGATTGGGAAGCACTCATTTATATACATTTTTTTAAAATATCCACAAAATAGTTTATATGGTAAGTAGTCCATTTCTGGGGCACTGCAATGGAGGAATTGTCATGGAAACTCTAAAGTCATCTTCAGAACTGTTAGGCAACACTGTGAAAACTCCACTGCTTTCGTTCCTCATCTGCACAGCTTCAGATTTCAGCAATTCCCTCAAGGGGCAAAATTAGTATCTGACTCACTTTGCTTTAGCTCCATTCTCGTCATTGTGTTGGCTGCTACAAACCCTACTGCTTGGCAGCCGTAACCCTATTTTCTGGCTCTCTAGCCCTATGAGATTGCTAATATCTCAGATGCCTTCTGCACTCCCTAGTGGTGCCACAGGTACCTGCAGATTTCCCAGGAAATACAGCTCACAGGGTGTGAGCTTACCCCTCTAATTTCTGTCTCTTTGGAGGCAGAAAGATTGCTGGTTTCCTTGGCAGCTCTCTGATGCAGGAGTAGGACCAGAGTGAGGCAAATGAGGCACCTGGTGTTTTGCTTTTCTCTTTCTCCACCTTTAAAATTTATAGATATACTTTTTAGATCTTCCTTACATATTTAGATATATTCTTATCTATGGGCTATACAATACCATTGCATAAAGATAATAAAGAGTTATTGAGAGATGTGGATTCTTCAATTATTGGAGCTGCTTTGCTTTCTGATTGTGCATGTTATCCTCAGTGGTAGTTCTTAGCCTTTGTTCTTGCCCCACCCAGTTGCTCAGGAGCACAGCTATAGGTGGTGTGATACCTACGTGGTAACTGCACAGATTGCGAATAGCCACAACCATTATGACTTAGGTAAGAAAGATTTTAGTTACTCTGAATTCCCTCTGTGCTAGTAATAACACCACCTCTAAGTAAAATATCTCAGAATACAAGTGTTGGAGAGTAATTGAGTCCTCGGTGGTGAGCATTGTAATGTGTGTAAGAACCAGAGTGAACAGCAGCAAACTGGGCTCTGTCTCTGTAGTTTACAGTCTTTATTCATTTTTACTGATTTTATCTTTGCTTCACAGCTACTAAGATGTGATTGGTATGTAACAACTGTTGTATTGTGATTTGTAAAAGGGAAATTAAACGTACTTCTCAACTCTTTAGAAAACTCAGTGGTATTTTACCAGTTTTTATCAGAGGAAAGATAAATTATATCTTCTTACCTAAAGTATTTCCTTTTATCTTGCAGTCGCCCCTTTTCTTCCAAATGGTCTACAGCAAACCCATCAACTGTGGCTGGAAGAGGTAAATTGCCTTTTTAAGCAAGAGTCATAACATATTTTATTTAATAAAGGACCAGAGTGAGACTATTCTGTAAATAAAGTAAAAGTTACTGTATAAAATGCTATTTCTCACTGTGGGTCACATTAAAACATTTTAAAAACTATTGCTTTAGCCGAAACCGGTTTGGCTCAGTGGATAGAGCATCGGCCTGCGGACTGAAGGGTCCCAGGTTCGATTCCGGTCAAGGGCATGTACCTGGGTTGCGGGCACATCCCCAGCGGGAGATGTGCAGGAGGCAGCTGATTGATGTTTCTCTCTCATCGATGTTTCTGACTTTTTATCTCTCTCCCTTCCTCTCTGTAAAAAATCAATAAAAAATATATTAAAAAAATAAAAATAAAATAAAAACTATTGCTTTAAATGGTTTAGCTTTTAAGAACTATTTTGATGTGCTTTTATTTTTTTTAATATATTTTATTGATTTTTTACAGAGAGGAAGAGAGAGAGAGAGATAGAGAGTTAGAAACATCGATGGGAGAGAAACATCGATCAGCCGCCTCCTGCACATCTCCTACTGGGGATGTGCCCGCAACCGAGGTACATGCCCTTGACCGGAATCGAACCTGGGACCTTTCAGTCCGCAGGCCGACGCTCTATCCACTGAGCCAAACCGGTTTTGGCTTGATGTGCTTTTAAAGTGTAGCTTTTAAATTCTTCTAAACATTTAAACTCTTGATATGACCTATAGTGAGAAAATAATTTTATATAGTTACCTAATACCACACATATACACTGTAGCTATATTTGTATACCATATACATATACTACATATATATACAGTATAGTGTATACAATTATGTGCATACAGTATCCATACACTATGTGTGTATTGCATACATGTAATATATATATAGTACTATCTGAAGCTTCACAAAGTACTACTTATCCTTAGTTATGATGGATGTACTCTGTTTCCTATTGTTTCATTTCTTTAAAATGCTTGTCATGGCCTATTTAGTTCACTTCACAGCCTATTAATGGGTCACCGTTCACTGTAAAACTTTTCCTTTTTTTTAGGTATATTTTTATTGATTTCAGAGGGAGGAAGGGAGGAGAGAGAGAAACAACAATGATAAGAGAGAATAATTGATTGGCTGCCTCCTACACACCCCCAAGATGGAGCCTGCAACCCAGACATGTGTCCTGGACCAGGAATTGAACCATGACTCTGGTTCATGAGTCAATGCTCAACCACTGAGCCATGCCAGCTGGGCTGTAAAACTTTTCATTTTTAAAACTGAAAAACTAAAGATCAGAAATTTAATAACCTATTTGCATTGCCTAAGCGTGGCAGAACCTGCATTATTTTCTGAATGACCCCACTCCTGGACTAGTCCTTGTATTTTTCTGATAGTGGAAAACCAGTGCTGCCATCTATTTAGTTGTATAGAGCTTCATTTTCATGGGGCAGTCATAAGAATCACCTCTGTATCTACGAAACAGTCCTATAAATTTTACAAAGTATAGTTCTTTTTCCCATTTTATGGAAGAGGAAAATGAGGCCTTATGGTTTCAAGTTTATATAAGTTTTACACTGTTTGCAGTGATTTAGATAATATAGGTTACCTTTGCTTTGTTTTCCATAGTAGCAGCAGGCAGCAGCAAAGCCGGTTCTCTTCCAGGAAGCCTGCAGCGTTCGAGAAGTGACATCGATGTGAATGCTGCTGCTGGTGCCAAGGCACATCATGCTGCTGGGCAGGCTATGCGGAGTGGGCGCTTGGGTGCAGGTGCCCTGAATCCAGGTTCCTATGCATCACTAGGTAAGACAGCTGATTGTGGGCCATTATACTGAGTTTTCTCCCTGTCTCAGTGGAGTCAGAATGGTGGTAATATTACAATTATTTCTATTTTATTCTTGCGCGTCAAGGACATTCCATATGTTTTAATATGATTCTGTACTTGGGACATGGTTTTGAGGTATGTAAGCTGTCACGTTTCCACTTTTCCCTCTTGTCGTCTTCCTAATCATCTGATCAAAGGAAAAGTTCTTTTTTTAAAAAAAATATATATTTAATTGATTTTCTATAGAGAGGAAGGGAGAGGGATAGAGAGTCAGAAACATCGATGAGAGAGAAACATCGACCAGCTGCCTCCTGCACAGCTCCTACTGGGGATGTGCCCGCAACCCATGTACATGCCCTTGACCGGAATCGAACCTGGGACCTTTTAGTCCACAGGCCGACGCTCTATCCACTGAGCCAAACTGGTTTTGGCAAGAAAAGTTCTTGATTCCATGATTTGCCTATAGCATTTTCATAGTTCCACACTACTGCCACATCCATCCACCGGTTACTAAGGCAGACTAGGAATGACACTAGCTTTGTAGTCAGCTTCTCTGTTCTCTTTCTTCCACTTTTGTTCCCTCACCAAGAAAATAAAGCCTTTTGAGGGTCTGGGAAAACTGCAAGAATTAATCATAATCAAAGCTTAAACTTACGTTTCCTAAGGCTACTCAGAGTTTTCTTTTTATGTCCATCAACTTTAAAGTTGGAGGTTGATTATCCACATTGTTTATCTCTGCCTTGTGCTTCATTTTTCTTTCTCATAGGTAGTACTGGTGGAACACCAGGCAGACAGATCATTGGGACACAGTAGGAAGTGGAGAGTTTAGTATGAATGTAGTACGTGTTAAAGCTAACAGCTACATTCAGTAAGGAAAAGATAAATTATTCAGTAAATGGTGTCTAGACATGTGGCTACAAAATTAAGGTAGAACCTTGTTTTACACCATGTAAAAATGTATTCCAGATGACTATAGTGTTGAACAAAAACAAGAGCAACTTGATAAAAGTTATTCATCTCATCTCAGGTGGGAGAAGGAATTGCTAAACATAAAGGCCAAAAAATCCATGAGGGAAGAGTTCCTCAGATTTAAATCATATGAAAACATAAAGTCAAATGGCTGAAAACTAAAAGGGAAAAAGTTGCCCTAACCGGTTTGGCTCAGGGGATAGAGCGTCGGCCTGCGGACTCAAGAGTCCCAGGTTCAATTCCGGTCAAGGGCATGTACCTTGGTTGCGGGCACATACCCAGTAGGGAGTGTGCAGGAGGCAGCTGATCGATGTTTCTCTCTCATTGATGTTTCTAACTCTCTATCCCTCTCCCTTCCTCTCTGTGAAAAGTCAATAAAATATATTTTTTTATAAAAAGTTTTTGCCACATACTTATCTATGAGAAACACCTGAACTTATTTTTATAGAAAAAACATTCTACATATATCAAGGAAATCATGTATCAAAATTGGCCTCCAAAACACCAAAACAAATGTTGAACCTCAGTTGTAATCAAGCAAATGCAAATGGAAAGACCTGTAAATATAACAAGAAAGTTAAGATTGGTGCCTTCCTCCCTGGCTAGGTAGGTCAGTTGGTTGGATTGTCATCCTGATACCCCCGATTTGGTGGTTCCACAGAAACAAAGTAAATTAGTTGTTGCCATGGGCTGGGAGTCAGGGCTGTAGGGAGTGACTCCTAATGGGTCTGAGTTCTTCTTGGAGTGATGAAACTGTTCTTGAATTAGGTAGTAATGGGGGTTGTACAACCTTGTGAGTATATTAAAAAACACTGACTTGTATACTATGAAAGTGTGAATTTTATAGTACATGAATTACATTTTAATCTTTTAAGTGGGAAAAAACTGGAAAACAAATAAAAATAAAACTTATTCATCCTAAGTCTTCAAAATAAAATACATTTAATATCTATTCATTGTAATACCACAAAAATATTATATTTGAAATGTTTTAATGTTAAATAGAAAGCTAATTTGTAACATTTTTTTCATAAGAAAGCCTAGAATAATGCCATGAGATTGACTTAATTTGTTTCTTTTGGTTCTTTAAAGTTTGAATTGCATGTTTGCTTCATTAAAGAAGGGAAAGGTATCCTGTCTTCTATTCTCTTTTCTTCATCTGACCTAGGTTCATAGGGACAATGAGCTCGTTTCCTGTGGCTCTTGGTTTTTTCTTCCACTAAAGTACCAAATCCTTTGGAAACTAGGAATATTAGGAGTGTTTTGGAGTTTACCCTTTAAAACTTGAACCTGAAGAGGAAAGCTTGGTGCCATGGGAGACAATAATTTATGTTAAGGAAGCCTTGATATATGTATGCATATTTATGAATATTTGTTCTGAACAACTGGGTTTATGGAATTGCTAAAATGGAAAAGAAAATAAGTGGTTTTGTTGGTGTCATGTGGACAGGAGTCAGATTTCAGTTAATTGTGGAAGAAGTTGGGAAAAGAATCTAAATTTTTGTTGTGCTTGATAAGCACTGAAAGAACATTGTGGGGAATTTTTGTAGTTAAAGGTAATTAGCTTTTTTTTAAAAAAAAAAAAAGAAAAAATGGCCCTGGCCAGTGTTGCTAAGTGTTTAGAGCATCGTCCCGAGCACAGCAGGATTTTGGGTGTGATTCCCAGTCAAGGTTTGATCCCCCGTCCTCGTCCTCGGTAGGGGTGCCTGTGGGAGGCAACCAATTCATGTTTCTCTCTTTTTCTCTCTCTCTGTCCCCCTCCCTCCCTCCATTTCCTCCCTCCCTCCCCTCTCTGCCTCTTTCCCCCTCTCCCTTCCATTCTCTCTAAAAATCACTGGAAAAAATAACAAAATGAAATAAAATAAAAAAGGTTAATGAACTTTTTGTTTCTTAAGATCAGAGGAGTTAAATATGTTTGCATCCTAAGATGGTAGAGTCAGTAGAGAGACGAAGTTAATAATGCAAGGATGAGAGGAAATAATTTATGACCAAAATTTCATGAAAGACCTGAGGAATGGGAGTATAGAGCATAGCTGGGAAGTTCACCTTGGATATGGAAGGGCCACCAGTTTCGCTGATGTAGAAGAGAAGGAAATGAAGGTTGTAGATTCAGATGTATTTGGGTGTTGGGGAGTGGACATTAAGAAAAGTGTCATCCAGGAGGTGGTTGTGTTGACACCTGGGAGTTAGAGTCAGGATCATGTGCTAATAAAAAGCAGGGTGTCCGAGAAGTGGCTTGAGTTTTGGAATAGCCATTGAGGGGGCACAAGTTGTGGGCATTCTGGACTCCCTACAGCCACCCACATTTGGGCACTTGATAGAAGGATTCACAGGACTCAGAGGCAGTTGTATTCATGGCTGAGGTTTATTACAGTGAAAGGATTAGCAAGGAAAAAGACTCATCGGGTAGCCTTTCAAAGTTCTCCCTCCCAGAGGTGAAGATGAGGGGCTGCACATAAGTGCTCCTTCCTCCAGCAGTAAAAAGCAGGAACATATTCCCAGTGTTTCTGCCCAGGGAAGCTGGCTTAAGACCTAGTATTCCTCCCTCCACCCCTCATCTTGCACACAGAATAACCTTTCATTGTTATAGGGTGCATCCAGAACAAAGTTCCCAAAGGCCTGCCCCATAAGATCCTGAAGATCAACTCAAACTTGATACGTTAATACTTTCCTGCACAGACACAAAGCCTGATAATTATCCCAGTTTTTATAGTGCCAGTCTGCATGATTTCATGGTTTTGTGATTTTCTCTGTTGGGCACCTCAAGTAGTGGAGTAAAAACATTAAGTAGTTTTATCCAGACTTAAGGTTTTATAGGGCCTGAGAGTTCTAAGAAAGGGGGGGGGGGGGGGCGGGGGGGCGGAGCAACAGGCACTAGATAAGATAATGAAGAGAGAGCTTAAGAGTAGAATTTTTGGTTTCCTATAGGCTACAGAGGAAAAGAATAAGCAAGGCAAGGTGGGACTCTGATTAGGAGAAACTCAACAGACAAGAGCAGAGGGTTTGCCTGATGATGGCAAGGGTCCAAGATTAGGACATGGGCTTCACTAACTTCTCTCTCTAGGCTAGTAAAAATCAGACTCAGGTTTTTTTTGTTGTTGTTGTTATTGTCTCTAGCTACGTAGGAACCTCATCTTATTTAATGTTTTAGTTGAAAACAAGCTTCACATATATATGTCTATGCTATGAATTCTGTCTTCTTAAAAATAATGTTTTCTGGGTCTTATATATTCATTTTTTCTAATATACTAAGTTTTCCTCTGTTCTTTACTTGCTTTTTCATCATAGAGGATACTTCTGACAAGATGGATGGTAAGAACTCCCTGATTCTATTACTAAAGATTTTTATGGTTCTTAGATTCTATTTGATATCTTTATTTTCTTCATTTCTGAAAATAGACTGCTTATTTAGCAGCAATCTTAATGTGAAAATGCCTACACGATGTGGTTTTATTTTAGGTTAGGCATATCTATTTTGGGGTTTCCCAGTCTACCCAAATACTAGATTACTGTTTGTTGTAAGTTAAATCGGTTATCTTAAATGTTTTTACTTGAGCTGTTAGTAATAATCTTGATTTCTTAAGTTTTTCTCTGATATATCAGACTTAGAAGAATAGAAAGGAATCTCATAAATTATTTGATTCAATTCTTTCGTTTACAAACTCTGATACAGAGAAACAAATGACAAGTTTTTCAGATTCAGTTGCTTATTTATGAATATAAAATTCAAGTTACAGATGCTATCTTTTCAAGAGTGACTTTTAAACTAACATTTAATCAAAACTTGACTTTAAGCTTTGCCTTTAAATCATTATTCAAATGATTTTTTGTTACTTGGTTCAATATAGTATTTTTTTTTATCTGAGAGGTATTTTTTTGTCTATTAATAGGCAGTATTTTGTCCACACTTTCCTTTCACTGCATTAGGTACCTTTATGTTACCTAGGAATTTGAGTTTTATGAAAGAGGTTGTAAGAAGATGTTGAATCTCTAAGTCACAGTATGAGATCAAGGAAAAATGGAGAACTGGATTTTTCTGTCAATTTTTACATAATCTCTGAAATTGATACATCTTTCATTCTGAAGAAATGGAACATTTAATCATGTATTGGGCACATGAGTGTTACTTATATTAGTCTCTATGCTTCTCTAATGTTTAATATATTTCATAAATTTTGAAAATTTTTTGAATGAAATGAAAGTCCATCAAACCCTTTATATGACTTCTATCACTGAGATATTGTGGATCCTTTAAAAACAAATCATTCTTACTTTTCAGATAAAATATTTTCCTGTTTGGGTCAGAAACAGCCTATTTGACAAAACACTCGTTATGTGCTGTGTTACTCTCACTGATGCTCAATCCTATATTTTAAAAAATATCTATATACACACAGAGAGACATCTGTTATTGCCCTTTAGTAGTAGTGAGCTATGATATTTGTGTTTGGTCATTTTTGCTCATTTTCATTGACATCTTAGGGAGCAAACATAAATGTTGAGTAAATAGCTGATGAATTGATAGGCCTTTATAATGCTTTGGTGACAATACTGGGTTAATGAGGCCTAGGTCGTGGATTTGGTTCCTATGTTTGTCAGTTAGCTTTTCTAGTTCTCTTGTGGACTAACTTTGAAAATGCACCGAAAATATTCTTACTCTGGAAAGATCTATGAAAATCTTCATTTCAAAGGGAAATAATGGCAGTTGCATCTTTCTTGAGTGATTAATTTTCCTGATTTTCTTCATCATTTCAAATTTTGAGTATGAAATACAGCAGGAAAAAAGTTCACGTTATGGAATTTTGCCATTTTCAATTGCCTAGTTTTAACCTTTTGTGCTGTGAGTCATTAGGTTACCTCAATTTTTGTTCTTTGTCAAAATGAACCTTAACTGAAGACTATTAGAGGAGGAGGTTTTGTTTTTATCCTTTCATTTTAGTTTTGGGCGGGAGTCACAAAGTAGGTCTTAACAATTAGCATTGGCAGAATTTGTTGAATTGTTATTGTTTTTTCTCTTACTTAGGAACAGCGTCCGAAGATGGTAAGACTTGTGCATTTTGCTAGTAACACACATACGTCTATATTAATATTTTCATCAATAGGAATTAAATATTAAAAACTAAAATAGGCTAATTTCCTTGCAAATCTATATTATTTGCCAGCTGTGGTAGCTTCTACATTTTATGCTTGGTTGTGTTAGTTATGTATGTGGATTTTTTTTTTTTAATTCTTCATTCCGGAGTTTTGCTTTGTATCTTCGATCATCTCATGCTGGAAAAACATAATTGCTTAACATGTTTAATAATATCTAGTATAAAGTTAGCACACAGTTCCATTTGTTTCCATAGTGACAGTAATGCTTTTCTTTTGTTTTTGTGTTTATGTTTTTTTAATGTATGCCAACTCACTTATACTTTGGGGAAGCATGTGCCATTGCCTTATTGGAGTTTAAATATCATCAGCTTTTAAATGTATCTTTGTTTTTTAATTAGTTACTGGGGAATTACATATGTGATTTGAATTTGAGAGTACAAAAAACTTGCTAGATATAATATTTTATTTTACTGAGCCAGCTTACTTAAAAATTAATATTTATTGCTTTTTAATTTGTAGAGAAGGAAAAATTGAATTTTTATATTTATTCTACATAAAGTCTGTCTTATTAAATCGCTGATTGGATACACATTTTCTTTTTCCTAAGTTTGACATGGATGTGACACTTTCAGATCTTTTCATATTTTATGTTTTAAGTTGGAATTCTTTATAAAAATGGTTTCTGGCACTGTGTCATTGTAATTTAGAATGTAGTACCAATACTTATCCTAATTTCTTCGTTATATTGGATAAACTCTCTATTTCAAAAATAATAAATTTATCTTTCTGTTTTATTTCTTAGTCAGGAGAACATTGTATCCAACTCTAAACAGACTCTAAAAGGGTGAAAGGCCTAAACTATGGGCTTTTTTATGGAACCTTGAAGAAGTTGATAGAGTGCAGTACTCTACCAACTATACTTCTGGTTTTGCTTTTGTTTTATTCCCAATTCTTACTCTCTTATCTTAATTTTGTAATTTCTCCTTACTATTCCGGTTATTTTTCGTGACTGATATAGTCATATCAGGCTAGGCAGTACATTGTGATTGCCCTACAAATTGTACCTTTTAATAAAAAAGATTCTGAGCCCTTCTTTGTGATTGTTTGGTATTGGTTCTGCTTTGATAGTGGTTGAAACTATATCTTAAGAACAACCAAGTACCTGCTTTAATAAGCATCATCTCTTTTGGTTTAAGAGCTCCAGAGATAGATATTTTGGCTTGGTTTTTTGGAGGGGATGAGTCTCATAGAGGAGAATGGAGTACAACTGAGAGGTAGAGAAGGAAATGTGTTGAGAAAGTTGCCAACTTTTGTGTGACAGTTACTTCTCAAATCATTTTATAAATGAAACTAGAGGCCTGATGCACGAAATTCGTGCAAGGGGCTTGGCCCTCCCAGCCTCCGCTGCCTTGGCCCTCGCAGCCCCGGCCTCGTCCAGAAGGTTGTCCAGAAGGTCATTTGGCTGTCTGGTCTAATTAGCATATTACGCTTTTATTATTGTAGATTGGTTGCTTGGGGGAAGACAGTGGTAAACATATCCATATCCCTCTGTTGTAATCTGATGTTTAGCACAGGATAACAGGATTAAATATTTTACCTAGTAAGATGTTCTTTCAAATCCCTTTAGAAGAAGTATATTTTCAGTTAAATGAATTGTTTGGGTTGTTATTCCTTTATTTAATATACTCTAGATTTGAGAATAAATGTCACAGATACTGAAATTTTAGAGTTGGAATTACCAATTAAGAAACAAATAGAATGTCTATGGTAACTTCCTTAGTTATAATTCTACTGGACTAATCAAACTAAGAATAGAAATCTTTTAGTTTGATTTTACTCTTATCCTTGATGGAAATTTAGCTTATGGTGGAACATATAAAAAACAGTATGTATTTTTAAAATTTTAAGAGAAGTATAACCTATAAGTGATGGCTCTATTATTACAGAATTTAAGAAAACTTGGAAACCACACTCAATTAGAAAATTTTAGTGAGATCCCCCCCCCCCCCGTTACTAAATATTATTATACAAACCAGCCTTTATTTATGTAAAAAATTTTATTTCTTAGGTCGGGTGAGAGCGAAGCTTTCAGCACCACTTGCTGGCATAGGAAATGCCAAGACAGATTCTAGAGGAAGAAGTCGAACAAAAATGGTGTCTCAGTCACAGCGTACGTATTGCCTATCAGTCTTCCTATATTTGTAATACGTTATGATAAGTGTGTTGCTTATATATTACTGTATTACGAGATTGACCAGTGGATAAAGACAAAGCTAATTTTAAAAAGACAAGCCACATACTGAGTTCTTGTTCTATACTTTAGGTTCATCATCACCTGACAAAAATGAAGGTATTTTTTTTTCTCAATGTTTTGGGTCAGTTGTTGTGCATGTTTTGGAATTTTTTTGAGTGGGTGTTGTCTTGTCTTTGGTGTGTTGTTAGGGCTGCATCATTAATATCTGCCACTTAGAAAGAAAAACTTCATCTGCTGTATAAACTTTTGCATGCAGATATTTTAAGTAGCACAGATCTCTTAGTATTAAAGTTTTGACAGTTTACTCAGAAACTTGCAAATGTGGAAAATTGTGCTTTTTAGAGGCAAAATAATTGCCATGTATTAACATCTAATCTGGTTGCATCTAGCTAATGCTATTCAAGGACAGATACATGGTATCTTCATATTTGCCCCAAAATCTATTAGAATATAGTTAGCATTTTTGGCAGCTATAAACTGATTCATAGTGAGGAAACAAATTAAAATGACCGGTTCTGTTACATTTCTTATTAAATTTAATATTTATATTTTTGCTATTTTATTGGAAGCTGAGCTTCTCTATAAGGCCAGTTGTTAAAAAGCACAATTTTGAGGCCTAGGTAAAATGAATGATCCATTTCTACATGTTCGAGAACAGTAACACATAAACTTATGGCATTATTAACTTAAAGCAGCTTGTTCCCATTCCTTCTTTATCAAAAGATTTTCATTAGCACTTATTTCTAGAAATTTTTTTCTAGGAAAGTCATTCTGGGGTTATACATACAGGCTATTTTGGAAAGGAATAGATTTAACTATCTTCCATGTTGCTTAGGTGATTTATCAAGATAAAGAAGCCCTATTTTGTCTCCTTTTTAACTTGATTCCTGAATCTTGGAATCAAAGAAAAGATAGCTGGGCTTGGAGAAGGCCAGCGTGGTGAATATATAATTCTACCTAGCAGATTCTCTCTCCTCCTCTTTCCAAACCAAAAAATCCAGGCAGAGTAACGGTGGGAGCACTCAACAAGAGTCCTAAAAATAAGCAGACATGCTCAGTAAAATTACAAATTTTACAAATAGAAAAAAATGGCAAATGACTTCTGCGTAAGGGCTCTTCTAACCAATTAGGAATGAATAATATCACAGTCTTCCCTGACCTTGTGTGTTTTTGGAATAATTTTTTAAAGTAACTTAATATTTAGCAGTGTGCCACAGTAGAGCCTTGATACTCCAAATGTCTGCCCAGACCAGCATCAGCATCACCAGGAACTTGTTAGGAATGCACAATCTCATGCCATATTCAGTTCAGTCTATAATAAGATCACCAAATAATTTGTATTACAAAAAAGTTTGAGAATTATTTATTTAAATCACAGAGCCCTAGCTGATTTGGCTCAGTGGATAGAGCATCGGCCTGCAGACTGAAAGGTCCCAGGTTTGATTCCAGTCAAGGGCACATGCCTGGGTTGAGAGCTCGATCCCCTGTAGGGGGGAGTGCAGGAGGCAGCCAGTCAATGATTCTCTCTCATCATTGATGTTTCTATCTCTCTCTCCCTCTTCCTTCCTCACTGAAATCAATAAATATATATTGGGGTAAAAATCACAGACTCTAGCGCCATACTGCCCAGATTTGAATCATGGCCCCTCCGGATTTTTTTAAGTTGTATTTTCGTATACTCATCTGTAAAATAAAGAGGATATTCTCATAGGATTGTTGTGAGGATTAAATGATATGTAGTACATTTAATACACTTGAGACAGTGCCTGGGCCCAGAGTAAGTACTATATTTTTTAGCTAATAAAATTTGTTATTCATAATCTAATGTCAACTTAATTTTATACTCCTGTTGGGTACTTCTATACTGTGTTATTCTGTGGCCTTCAGGAAACAAAGAAATAAATAATGGTGAAGTTTGAAAACGTGAAGTTTAAAGACTGAACTCAGTAGAGATTCAAAGTGCTTTGTGTATGGTTTTTTAATACATTACTTAAGGACCTCACTTTTAGCTGTATTTTAACTACTTCAGTAGAATGTAGCAATTTTTTTATATTGATTTTTTTTTTTAACTTCAAAACCCTAATCCACAATACTTCAAAATCTTTCCTAAAGAGTGAGAACGTCATGATAGGCTTTTAGACCTAAGTAGGATTTTAAAACTAGAAGACATTTTTACTATACTTAGGTTTAAATCATGTTGGAGAAGTTTTTGCTTGCTTATTTATTTGAATGACTATATGTTCCATTCCAAATCCTCTTGAAAAAAGATATTGTGGCCCAATAGAATTTGATGCAAGTTTCCTTATAATATGTTTACAGAATTATTGTTGTGATACCCATCTCACTTTGTTGTAGAATAATTCATTAGAGTTTGCATGGTATTTCCATATTTTTATGTCGTCATTTAAAAAACAACAACTCTTGGATCAAAGCAGGTGTGTTCTGATGGTTAACCAAAATAAATAAAAGCAGACCAAGTTGGAGACTTCCAGATTTATATTTATGTAAGGATTGTGTCTTTTTGTTTTTGTTGTTGGTAGTGACTGGTTGTGTACAAATGATTGTACAGCCTGTCAGAAACTGTGTCTCCCTGCCCCAACCCACTCTCTGCCATTTGTTTTATTCTGTGTGTCTTAAGAAAGATAAATTGTGTAGCTTTTTCTTGTACTTTTTCTTCAGCTATAAGATGTTGTAGTTCTTCTTTGCCTATAGTTTAAAATTAAATGTTTAAGTAATAAAAACATTTAATTTAGATTTTAGGCCATCAGAAGAAAAGCTGAAGAACTTATATTTATTTTTGCAACTTCATTTCATCTGCTTTGTACATGAGTGTCTTATTTCAGCTTACCAGCTGCAAAAACTACTAAATGTACCTGCTTTTGTTATAGACATCTA
This sequence comes from Myotis daubentonii, assembly GCF_963259705.1. NCBI lineage: Eukaryota > Metazoa > Chordata > Mammalia > Chiroptera > Vespertilionidae > Myotis > Myotis daubentonii. The sequence continues at coordinate 47,547,574 of NC_081853.1, read as the reverse complement.
TGGTTTTGGGATATTGGGGTTGTTTTGTTTTTTTGTTTTGTTTTTTTGCTTTAGGGTTTTTTATTTTTTAAGAACTGACTAAAGCTTTCTTATTTCCATCTGCCATCCGCTTTAAATCTGCTCTTCCCCTCAACATGGATTATAACCCTTACCCTAATTCTGCCTTTACACTTGTTCAGGATCACAATCTGCTAATACCATTGGTGGTAAGAATCTGTAGACTCTGTGTGTCCATCTATTGTTTGATCACCTACTTTCATTATCAAGAATGGGTTCTATTCAGCAGAAATTTGTAACATAATAGCCCATCACTTTGGAGCTATATTGCCCATTATGATTTTTCTTTGGCCTGTCTTTTATTATCAAAACCCTGGATTTTAAAAATTATCCAAGTTGACCCTACAGGTATAAACATTCAGAAGCAAAGGAGATTTAGTAATGCTTTGAAAATATCTCATAACAATGTAAAATGGTAGTTTGAATACATTAGGCAGCACAAGAGAAATTAGGCATCCATTTTTAAGTTTTACAAATTAGAGTATTTTCCAGTAGTTTGATATTTCCTAGGTACATCATGCCCCTTGTCATCGCTCTGTGGTTTTCTTAGAAATGATTAGCCTTGGTGGTTCTTGCTGGGGAAAGAGCCTTGATATTTTCTTCTAAGTATAAATAATTCCAAATGAGGCATAGGCACTGCAGTTATCACTGTTGTATTATTTGGATAAATTCAACATATCTAGAATAGGTGGAGTGGTTACTCTCCTTCTATACTGTATGTTTGCTGTCTGCTGAATAGACCCACACTTCAAGGAATTCTCTAGTCTCCTACAAATACCTCTACCCCTAAACTTATATTAGTTTTAACTGAATACCATATTGTACATGTTCAGTTCATTATTTCTACTTTTTATATTGTTGCAAGTGTTCCCATAAAATATTCCATCAGCTTATGTTGCATTGTGAGTTTGTGGCATGTTGGGTGTTTGGATGTTTCGGTGTGTATGTTTAGTTTAGACACTGCATGGAGAAATAGGTGCCTTGTGAGTATCCCGGAGGTTATAACTTAAATCTGATTTAAAGATTCTTCACCTGAAACATCATGAAATAATTCGTATGAACCATCATTTTAAAGTAGACTTGAATAATTTCCCTACAATAGTTTAGAATTTCTTCTACTCAGATAGTTGTCATTAATTTCATTAGAAACACTACTTTGTTTTACAGTATTGCTATAATCAGTGGAAGTTATATTTCATATGGTATGCTGGTAAAGTTTAGGAATTAAGCATATGTTTATATTGTATTCAGTAAGACAAAGCCAAGAAAACTATAGCAAGGGTCACAGATCAGCAGCCCATGGATCACATCCCGCCTGTCTCCATTCATGTATTATTTGGTCTACTACACAACATGATAAAAACCAGGAAATTTTAAAGCTTCAATTTTTAAATTCCCAAACCTGGCCAGTGTCACCTCAAGACAGCTGGCTGGCACTAAAAAAATCACCACTCCCTGCCTTACACTCAGCACTGTGCCTTCATTGACATCCTGCTATCTCATTGGCATTTGAGTCTTTAATCTCTCTCTGCTCCTTGGAAATGAAGTGTGATTGGGTAAAATTGCACAAGGTGAGCAGTGACTGCCCTGTTGGTTAGGAGAAGTAATGCCAACAAAGGGGAAATGTTGCTTTCATGAAGATTTGTGTGCAGGTTTAACTTTTCTATGTTACTAACTACCATTCAGAATCTAGAGTCACATTATATCTTACAGTTATCTAGTCAGTGCAGATATAAAATGTTTTCACAAGGAGCTCATCCCCTGAAAAGTTAACCCAGGCAATTCTAGTTTTAAAACATGTTTCTTAAGTTTTTTTAAAACCCTAGCCTTAATCTCTGAGATTTTATTTACCTCCTTCCCTATTTCCCCGACCACATATCCTGTTCCTTTCAAGACTGAATGTCACCAGGTTGGAAAGGGTCTGACTTCTTTGACATTTGCCTTTTAGTCCTATTCTACCCTCAGTACTTCTACATTTGATTGTGGCCACGCAAGATCCCTTTGCTATTTAAAGGCAAATAGCAAGTTTCTTTTCAGTTGGCCAATTTTGTAAACATTTAAAATTTAATTTTGTAAAAATTTTAAAAATAACTTTGTTATACCCATTCAGAGACATTCTGAAGCAGAACAACTTAACATGAAACAAGTTTTTATTATATTTTCAACAAAAACAATAGCAGTGACAGATTATTAATTTTTTCCCTTTCAATATATGGCTTTAGCCATATGAAATGTATTGCCTGAAAGTTATTTCTTTAGAAATTTTTTATACTTCTTGTGTTCTGAAAATCATAATAGTGTTGTCCTTATCAAACATAGATGGTATCTTGTACCCCCCAAATTTAAAGTATATTTCACATGATTTACCATTCAGTTTAAGTATTTGTAGTATATGTTTTTTTCCCATAGGTTATGGTCATATATAAATCTTTTTCATTCCATTTCCTTTGCACTTAGTTACAGTACTAGCACAGTGTTCTCAGGTGTATTTCTTAAATTTTTATCCTTTCCCAAGTTCTCTTGGAATTCACATCTTCACATTTGTGTGTGTGTTTGTTCAGCTGGCAGCCGGTCTGGATCTCCAGGAAGAGTTCTGACCACAACAGCCCTCTCCACTGTGAGCTCTGGTGTTCAGAGAGTCCTGGTCAATTCAGCCTCCGCACAGAAGAGAAGCAAGATACCACGGAGCCAGGGCTGTAGCAGGGAGGCTAGTCCATCTAGGCTCTCAGTGGGTAAGATTTTCTACGTGAGACTTGGGACTTTTTATTTCTTCTGTGTTTCAGGTTTTGGTAGCATTGAAGACTGATTAGGCACTTTTAAGTTAGAGGAAAACAACTTAAAATCCAAGGCAAAATGAAATATAGGTTATAAATTGAATTAGATAGTTTATCTTAAAAGTATAATTTATGTAATTACTAAACTATTATTTTACCCTTCTAATCTAAAACAAGTTAGAGGACTGTATTCAAGAAATTTAACCATATTTCTGGTAATGCTTCATTTCTAGGAAGAGTTAACTTCTTCCCAACCTTAGAAAAACTTGTTATTGATCAGTTTTCAAGAAAGAAAAATAAAACCAAAATATCCAAAATACAAATTCTGTCTCCCGTTTTCTCCTTTCTGAATGCTGCTGATGCTCGGACCAGCCCGAAGCAGTCGTATCCCTCGACCAAGTGTGAGCCAAGGCTGCAGCCGAGAGGCCAGTCGGGAGAGCAGCCGGGACACAAGTCCTGTCCGCTCTTTCCAGCCCCTCGGTAAGCATTTGGGCAGGTGTGGGGTACACTGCTTTCCCCTTGTTGCTGTCACCATGTGATAACCACGGCGTAAGCTTAGTTTAGCTTTCTGTATCGACTGTATCTTCACCTCTATCTCTTTTCTCCTTTTTTGAGGAAAGAATCAGGAAGAAATTTTATATTTGTGACATTCCTTTGACGTTTGTTTACCTTAAATGAGCAAGTTAGACATTGTATAAACAAATTGTCTTTATAATCAAGTAAATAGCACACAGATTTAAACTACAGAATATTGAATTCAGTATTTTTCTTAACAAATAAACCCATAAAATTTAAATATAACATTTAGATATGTACTCTCCACTGAAATATGAACTGTTTGAGTACTTTTGTCCTCTTCATCAGAAATATTAACATTTCAACTTAGACATTTGACTGCGGTTACTGGAAAGAGTGCTGCAGAGTAATATATGAACTACCTATTAAAATGGGCAGAATTAACATTTTTATAGTATTTTCCAGTTTGTCATTTCCTGTATATTATATGGCTCATGTCATGTCACTGCTGTAGAACCTATCTGTCCCTCATTATAGAGATTGTATTATAACCTTGATTATAATACCATGTAACATTATATTTACCTCAGTTATAAAAATGTTAAATGCTTTTTTTAAGCCTTTAGTATTTTAGAGTAATGGAAAGGCAGAATATTTTTCACTGAAACTCTTTAGGATTTCTGCATGGTCCTCTAACATTTTTAACTAGTACTTTTTTATATGCACATGAATGTAGCCATTTCAGATTTTTCTTTTAATTTTATAAAATTTAGGTAACTAATACTTGGAGAGCTGCTCTTCAGACTTTGAGACACTTAAGTAGAACATAGGTCTTACTGTCTATGGAGTGATTTCCTTCGATAGACATGTTAGTGTAGAATTTCTAGAGATTAGTTTATTGTTCTCTGGGTCATTTGGCTCAAATATATCACTAGATTGTCCTTTACTGACCTAGAAAACCCCATTGAGCTGGGGACACAGACAGGGATATCCTTAATCTTTGTTGTTTAGCCAAGTGTCCCAGGTGCCAAAGAGTTTCCCTTTCTGTATATTGCCAGAGATATTTTTAAATCATATGCAGTAGTTTTAGTCTGTGGAGTATCTGTGTGTGTGTGCACATATGTACACACATACATTAAGAAGTAAAATAAATTATACATTTGTATAAAATAAGCCTGCCACCTTCAAGAATTGAAGGAAATAGAGTGGGTATTGGGATAAGAGCATATATTCTAGGGCCAGATGGCCTAAGTTCTTACCCCAGTTCTGTAATTTTTCTATACCTGGGTGTCCTCATCTGTAAAACTACGTAATTTGTAGTGTGTACTCAGGATTGTTTATAAAATATTGTAAATGAGAGAATGTATGAAAAACCACTCAGAGAAGTGCTTGCTACCAGTGTTGCTGCTCCTGCACCTCTTCCCCTGAGGCTCTAATTGCTCGCCTAGAAATAGTTTTGTTAGGCTCTAGGACAGTGATGGCGAACCTATGACATGCGTGTCAGAGGCGACACGCGAACTCATTTTTTTGGTTGATTTTTCTTTGTTAAATGGCATTTAAATATATAAAATAAATATCAAAAATATAAGTCTTGCCCTGGCCGGTTTGGCTAACTGGATAGAGCATCAGCCTGCAGACTCAAGGGTCCCGGGTTCGATTCTGGTCCAGGGCATGTACCTTGATTGCAGGCACATCCCCAGTAGGGGGTGTGCAGGAGGCAGCTGATCGATGCTTCTCTCTCATCGATGTTTCTAACTCTCTATCCCTCTCCCTCTCTGTAAAAAATCAATGAAATATATTTAAATATATATATATATATATATATATATATATATATATATATGTCTTTGTTTTACTATGGTTGCAAATATCAAAAAATTTCTATATGTGACACAGCACCAGAGTTAAGTTAGGGTTTTTCAAAATGCTGACACGCTGAGCTCAAAAGGTTTGCCATCACTGCTCTAGGATCTTAGATTTTTTTAATGGTCTAACACCTGCATTTGTATAATGATAATACTGCAGTATTCTTAGGAAACACAAGATAAGAAGAAACAAAAACGTGTGTCTGTACTTTTAAAATCTGTATAATAGAGAGTAAAGGAAATTTACAACCAACAATTAATTAATTAATTAATTAATTAATTAATTAAACAAACATTGTTGCCCTGCCCCTGTGTTGTTCAGTGGTTAGAACATTGGCCCATACACCAGAGGGTTGTGGGTTCAGTTCGTGGGCAAGGGCATGTACTTGGGTTGCAGGTTCAATCCCTAGCCCCAGATGGGGTGCGTGCAGGAGGCAACCAATCGATGTGTCTCTCACATCAATGTTCTACTCTCTCTACCTCTCTCCCTCCTTCCTTCCCTCCCTGCCTTTTCATTCCCTCCATCCTGTCCTCTTTCTCCCTCCCTTATTCTCTCTCTAAAAATCAATGGAAAAAATATCCTCAGGTGAGGATTAACACAATAACTAACTAACTAAAACAAAATAGGCATTATTAATGTCTATTTTTAAGAGATATGTTGTCTAGCTATTAATTTTCTAGATTCATCTCAAAGCTTCCATTTGACAATTTAAGTCACTTAAATTTTATTAAAGGAAGCAGTTTTCCTGATTCTAATGAAATATCCTGTTTCCGTTAAGGATATTAAGTCTGCTAATTATGTACTATAGTTTTAGAAGAACTTACTTTTATAGCCTTTTATTTACATACGAGAGGCCCGATGCATGAAATTCATGCAAGTGTAGGCCTTTCTTCCCCCAGCTGCCGGCACCGGCTTCCCTATAGCACCAGGGACATAGGCTACCCTCCGGCCACCGGCAGGCACCCGGCACCTGGGCTTCCCTCGGAGCCCTGGCTTCATCCGGAAGGTCATCTGAAAGGACATCTGGTCTAATTATCATATTATGCTTTTATTATTATAGACTTGAGGCCCAGTGCACGAATTCATGCATAGGTAGGGTCCCTTGGCCAAGCTGGTGATTGAGGCCTATTGGGAGACTGGCAAGCCAGGGGGAGGGACCAGGGGAGGTTGGCCAGCCAGCCGGGGGGAGATGGGCCACAGGAGGTTGGCCGGCAGCGGGGAGGGGTTGCGGGAGGTTGGCTGTGGGAGTGCACTGACCTCCAGGGAGCAGCTCCTGCATTGAGTGTCTGCCCTCTGGTGATCAGTGCACATCATAGCGACCAGTTGTTCAGTCATAATGGTCACGTAGGCTTTTATATATATAGATAGATACTGCATAGTAAAGGTATCAGATAAGCCCTGTTTATTACACAGGGTTTAAGAGTAGCATTCCCAGAGGTGAGGTTATCCCCCGTTCCCATTTTATGCTGTATTTGCCTGTATTCTGCTGTCCTTATTTTATTTGGTGAATTCTTTTGTTGCCTCTAACTTGAATATTGCCATTTAACAGGTGGATTCCATAGCTTGCCATTTATTCAGTGGTAGCACATGGCCACTGTGAGGGCCCTAAAATATCACAAATCAATCAGAGCTGAGCAAAGCTGAACTTCCCCAGAACTTGCACCCTTAGTTTCCATTTATTTCCAGAACTAAGAAAGGCTTAAATTATGACAAGCACATGAGTGCTGCCTCCTACCCTGTTATCTTCACCAACAGATAACTACTAATTACTTGAAGTTTTACAGAGATTTTCATCCATTAGGCATTGCTATATTGATTCAACTCTGTCTCACCATTATAGAAATTATTTCTATTGAGTAAAATTAAAACTAACTATATATGTCCAGCCAGTGTAGCTCAGTGGTTGAGCATAAAGCCAAGAACCAAGAGACCATTGGTTCGATTCCCAGTCAGGGCACATGCCCGGGTTTTGGGTTCAATCCACTGTGAGGGGTGTGTAGGAGGCAGCCAATTAATGATCCTCTCCCATCATTGATGCTTCTATCTTCTCTTCCTCTCCTTTCCTTTCTGAAATCAATAAAAATGTATTTAAAAAAACTATATATGAGTATGTTTACTAACAATAAATGAATCATCTTTCAAGGTTTAATAAAGCATTTTGTGCAGCATTATTTCTGTGTAATCCTTTCCTCAAAATTTTTTATCATTTTCTTATTCATTAAGTTCCTGTGGCAAAGGAAAGAGTGATTTATGAAACAAAAGTATTTTAACTGCTCTAATTAATGTATCTGAAGAAGAGTAACTTTTAGAATAAAAGTAATCTATTTTGTTAGATATCAAAATGAATTTCTTCCTGACTTATTTGTTTCTACATGTATGAAAAATATTGACTTTATGGTGATCTTGTGGATTTTAGGATCTAAAATTTTAAATATGGTAAATTTAGATTTAGAGAAACATGCCATAAGGGCATGGAGATATTTCACACATTTCCGGGGTTTTTTAATATTAAAATTGTAATGTTCTTTCTTTGATGCTCAAATGTGCTTTAATATTTAAATAATCTACTGAATATAGAACTTACAGTTTATGAACTATATGGAAAATGTTTATGTTAACATAAATGATGTATATTATCTTTTGAACAATGTGAAGATGGTAAGTGTGAGATACTAATCCTTGAAAGAGTGAGATACTGAGGTATATCACAAACAAGTGTGGCTTTGATCAGGTTAATTAATCTCTCTCTATGCTTTAGTTTACCTATTTATAAAATAGAATAGTAATAACTTTCATTGGGTTTAGGATTGGAGGAGATAGGATTATTATTGATTACTAGTTACCATAGTGGTTTTTTTTTTAAAACTACAGTGTTCATTTTTTTGTTTCATGCTTGTACTTTTGACATTTCCTTCCATTTGAATACTTACTTTTTTTGTCTCCTGTGGGATTGTCTGTCCCCTTAGGTGTAAGATCTGTTGTGTGTCAAGGATGATGTTCAATTGCTAATGTTCAATTACCCTGTTTGGCAATATTCTGACCCTTAACTTTTAAAAGTAATGCCAGTGTTAACTAACTCTCCTTGCCTGACTGTAGTGCTGCCACTATTCCTTGTTTCTGTGGTAATAGATGAGGTTTGTATGGTCCTGTTATTCCAGCCTCCAGACACCATTCCAGATCTACTGGTGCCCTCTACGCCCCCGATGTGTATGGGGCCTCAGGTGAAGGATGAGTACATTTTCACTCTCATCTGTGCATTTCAGATTTTTGTCCCTTTCAGTTTCCATTGAATAATATTCATGTTTTAAAATCAATTTGTTTTTTGTTTAAATTTAATTTGTTGGAGAATAAATAATTTGTGGTATTTTTATTTTCCTCCAAGTAATTTTTTCCCCTTTAGCAACCTTATTTGAACATTTTTTTCATTGGCAGATGGACATTTTTCTTTTGTATAATCTAAGTTATGTCATTTTAAATATAGAATTGTTTTATGTTCTCAGTTATGTACCTCATCTTTGTACATTAAAAAAAAAAAACCAAAATGGTGGATGAAGTGTTTTAATTGTGCATGATGGTATAGAAAGTAGTTAAGGGGGAGAACCCATCTGGTTTGTCTTCACATACCTCAGAATGTCAGGCACTTATTAGTAGGTACTTAACAAATATCAAATGATATGTCTTCGTTGTAGAATGAATTCAGCCTGTCTTGAAGGAGAAGAGATAATAATTAGAGGGTTTTTTCTCTTGTAAAGTCCTCATGTGGCTTCAGTGAATTTAATAATCATTATTGGTTTGAGGATTGACATTTGTTCTAGTCTCACCAATGTGGAGGAGATTGGCCCGACTAAAAGCTGGATTAATTACAATGCTACAGATTTGTAAGCTCCTAGTCGGCCAGCCATGCTTTCTTCCACCTTCTGATTGTGAATGTATTGTAACCACTGGTCTTTAGATTTAGTTTTTACAGATTGTCAGCAATTTTAATTGCCTTTACCATTTTTTGACCAAAAACTATATGTACCAGAAAATATTGTATTGCTTTTAAAATGCTTTCCCCATTGGTTTTTTTTTTTTTCCCCCTTAAGGATATTAAAATTTCTAACCTGACACTGTTACATTTATGACTCTCTCAAAACTTTTTTCTTTCTTCTGATGAACTAGGTCCAGGATATGGGATCAGCCAATCAAGTCGACTGTCAGCTTCTGTCAGTGCCATGCGAGTCCTGAACACAGGTTCTGATGTGGAGGAGGCAGTAGCAGATGCCTTGGTACTTTTCTTTATTTTCTTATCTTTATAGATGTTCTAATTATGAAACTAATGTATGAGTAAGCCAGTCCACAGAGTCAGAAGGAAGGTGGGAAAATTCTTGTGGATTGAATCTAGGAAGATCAAATGTGAGCAGTGTTAAAAGCAGTATAATTAATTCTTGATCTTTATTTGGTCAGAAATTAAATGATGGCCAATAGTAATTGATAGGATATCAAAAATATAAATACTAAAATTATAAGATCAAAAAAATATATATAAATACTGATGTCTAATCTGGTGATGTGTTTTATGCACTATATAATACACAGAGTTAGGGCAGACAGAATATATACACTATGAGCATATAATTTCAAGGCTAAGTCAACCTTGAGTATTTGGAGATTGTTTTAGTTTGGAGTAGGATTTTGATTAGTTTTTTACTTATTTGTATTTTCAGAGCTGAGAGAAAGTACAACTTAAAGATATATTTTAGTTAATATATCTTTCTGGCTCTTTATACTTGACACATATAAGTGAGCTTTAAAAACATAATGTACAGCCCTAGCCAGTTTGACTCAGTGGATAGAGCATCATCCTGAGGACTGACGGGTCCCAGGTTCGATTCCGGTCAAGGGCATATGCCTGGGTTGCGGGCTCAATCTCTAGTGTGGGGCATGCAGGAGGTAGCCAATCAATGATTCTCTCTCATCATTGATGTTTCTATCTTTCCCTCTCCCTTCCTCTCTGAGATAAATAAAAATATGTTTAATTAATAAATAATAAAAACATAATGTACAGATGAAACTTTTTCATAAGACTGCAGTACATATATCACTGCTGTTTTTCTCATATAAACTTATGAAGAAAGTGTCATTTGAAACAATGAAAATAATGGACTTTTGCCAGTTTTCCAAGTCAATTCAGTATGACACTTCCTTTTTCAAATTATATTAATCCCATGTTTGAGAAGCAGTTTCTCAGTTTTATACTCAAAACTTACAAAAGGCCTCATTTTTGTTTTGAAATTAAAAAATACATTGTACCTTTTAAAACTATACCTCAATCTTAACCAGTGTTGATATAATATAGTTTTGCCAAAAAAATTTTAAAAACAAGTTTTAAAAAATATTTGTTATCATTGTAATGTAATAAATGTGGTAATATATGTAATTCTGCTCTGACAATCTATATGTGCTTAATTTTTCCTTTTATCTCCGCCATTTGATTATTTTTAAATAAATTAATGTAACTAGGTAGGAACTTGGTTCTCTTGGGCATTGGCTATATTGATCACGTCTTGTTCTGATGATACTAAATCAGAAGATGTTTTAAATTTATGATTTTTCAATTCATATTTTCTAGTTTCTTTTTAAATAGATGATTTACCAGTTAAATTCTGCTCACATAAATTTTATGAATTGAATGAGGTTTTTCTTGAAATATTACTTACAATACTAAGATGTTGAGATTTTGTGTTTGGCTTATATGGGGAATATTTAACCACCAGAGCTAAAAGCTAAATCCCAATAAATTGATTCTATCTACTTCCATTATTTGCATAGTATAGTATTCCAGTTATAACTATCAGTTTTTAGGAAAAGAATTCCAAACCCAATTTGGACCTTGGAAAAAATTAAAGGAATAAAGTTAACTTTGGAAATAACAAAAGGATCCAAATAGAAGACTTAAATTGGGAAAACTGGTTAAGGAAATATTTTTGTGCTTACATATTTTTTTGAACTAAAAGATATTGGTAAGATGAAAGATATAGCCTGCTAATAAGCTGTTCTTATGTATCTATATATTAAAAAGTTTAATGTTTCTGATTATGAGCATTATGTATTCCTACTTCATTGTGCTGTGTAGCAAAATGTTCTTCATTATTTTTAATTTTTCTCTTTAAAAATTTACTGCTCTCAGCTCTTAGGAGACATGCGGACTAAGGTATAGACATTGCTACTTTATGAACTCTTATGATACCGTAACTTTTTCTTTATCACATTAACAGATGATAGTATTCTATAAAAACTTCAAGTAGAAGTAATAAAATCTTTACACATACATCCTGTCTTTTTTTATATGTATGATTAAGAATAGGTAGATATTGGGGTTCTCATCTTTTAAGCTTGAGTACTTCATACAAGTAGATGATGTCACTCACACTGATTATCTTTAACAAAACTGATCCTGGAGCTCGACACAGAAAATGTCACATTACTGCTATTCTAAATTAAGTTGGCATCTCTGAATTAATATGAAGCATTTAGTGGTGGAAACATCATTATATAATTTTTTAATTTGATTCAAATTATATTTCTTTTAGATTTTAGAATTTGGAGAATTTATAGCCATCTGGAACTATTTTAAATAATAGTGCTTAATCTGTTTTGTAGAAATGTCTTCATCTCTCACCAGCCTATATTCAGATATTAGATTACATAAAGATTTGCTTTTAATTTTCCTAAGGAAATCTCAATCTTCTCTCTCATTTCACTTTTGATATGCAAGGTATAATTAGCAGTTACATATATTAAATAATAAACATGTAAAGGAATCTATTCTTTCTCATATTTATTCAAATAGATGGTATAGACACAGTAGGGAAAACAGAGGACCCTCAAGGAGCTTTGCCTACTAAAAATAATAGTAAGCAAAACAGGTTCTCATCATTCTTTGTATTTTACTTTTCAAGACAACATGAGGGTTGGGTATAAGGGAAGAAGGAATGGAAGAGAAATGATAGTGGAGGTAAAAGAAGAGTAGAAGAAAGAGATATAGATAAGAAAAATAGAACTTTACATGAGTTGTTTTTTTTTTAATTTATTGACCATTTCCTAATCCATCCTCATCCTTTAAAAAAGTAATATTTTCTTCTTACCAACTCAGATTTCCAGTATAGTTTCGGCTCATTTATGATTTGGTAATCCTTGGTTTTCCAAGAAAAGAAGAAAGAAAAGGAAAACCCACATTTTTTTTATCATTTCCCACTTATATATCTGAACTTCAATAGAGTGTTATTCTGCTTCTACCACTTCCCATGGTTAAAGAATATTTCATCTTCTACTAAATCCTAAAACATGGTTTTTGAAGAAAAACTAAATATTGACATTATATCATTAAAATATTTAGCAGCATGCTTTGTACTGATTTTAAAACAAAAACCAGTCCTTTTGTATCAGTGGGAATTGTGAAATACCAGTGTTCTTTGAGCTACCCCTAATAAGAATCTTTATGTATATAACAGAAAAAACCTGCTCGAAGAAGATATGAGTCATATGGAATGCATTCAGATGATGATGCCAACAGCGATGCGTCTAGTGCTTGTTCAGAGCGCTCCTACAGTTCTCGAAATGGTAGTATTCCTACGTATATGAGGCAGACTGAAGATGTGGCAGAAGTCCTCAATAGGTGTGCTAGTTCTAACTGGTCAGAAAGGAAAGAAGGCCTTCTGGGTCTGCAGAACCTACTAAAAAATCAGAGAACACTGAGGTGAGTTGTGTTATCTTAAAATAGTTGTCCTATTTAGCACTTTTTGACTTGACTTTGGTTTCTATAACACTTTAGAGCAGCGGTTCTCAACCTGTGGGTCGCGACCCATTTGAGGGTCGAACGACCCTTTCACAGGGGTCGCCCTAAGACCATCGGAAAACACATATATAATTACATATTGTTTTTGTGATTAATCACTATGCTTTAATTATGTTCAATTTTTAACAATGAAATTGGGGGTCACCACAACATGAGGAACTGTATTAAAGGGTCACGGCATTAGGAAGGTTGAGAACCACTGCTTTAGAGATACTGGTATAGGAACAGATTTGTCCTGAATTTAGAAGGTGGTATTAAAATATTTTCCTAATCTTCAGTCCTTTAGGACAATCTGTACTATTATACTAAGAAATTTTCAAATTCACTTATTCTATTTAAAGAAATATTTTTTGTGTGTGTGTGTGTGTTTTACAGAGAGGAAGTGAGAGGGATAGAGAGTTAGAAACATCAATGAGAGAGAAACATCTATCAGCTGCCTCCTGCACACTCCCCACTGGGGATGTGCCCGCAACCAAGGTACATGCCCTTGACCAGAATCGAACCTGGGACCTTTGAGTCTGCAGGCTGACACTCTATCCACTGAGCCTAACTTTCATTTAAAATGAAAATTTTTCTAATATGCCTTAGCCAGTTTGGCTCAGTGGATAGAGCATCAGCCTGCAGAATCAATGGTCCCAGGTTCGATTCCGGTCAAGGGCACATGCCCAGTTTGTGGGCTCGATCCCCAGTGGGGGGCGTGCAGGCAGCAACCAATCAATGATTCTCTCTTATCATTGATGTTTCTATCTCTCTCCTTCTCCCTGGAATCGAACCGTGACCTCCTGGTTCATAGGGCAATACACAACTACTGAGCCACATTGGCTGGACTAAAGAAACTTTTTTAAAAAGATTTTTAAAGTTGATTTTTAGAGCAGTGGTTCTCAACCTTTCTAATGCCACGACCCCCCTCATGTTGTGGTGACCCCCAACCATAAAATTATTTTTATTGCTACTTCATAACTGTAATTGTGCTGCTGTAAACAATATGTAATTATATATGTGTTTTCCAGTGGTCTTCGGCAACCCCTGTGAAAGCGTCATTCAACCCCCAAAGGGGTCGCGACCCACAGGTTGAGAACCACTGTTTTAGAGAGAGGAAGAGAGGTGAGAGAGAGAAACATTGATGTGAGAATGAAACATCAGTTGGCTGCCTCCCTCATGCCCCCTGCCAGAGGTTGAGCCTGCAACCGGGCATGTTCCCTGACTGGGAATCAAACCAGGAACCTTTCAGTGCACACGTTGATGCCCAATCAACTAAGCCACACCGGCCAGGGCAAAAAACATTTTAAAAGGCAACTTTTTATTCACAAATAGATGTTAAATGAAAATGTTACTAATTTTTAAAATTAAAATAAATAAGATGCACAGAATATTCAAGCTGACTGGTTTATTAAAATTCATTCCTGATAACTTTCAGTGTGAGGAAAGAATGTTCACTTGAAAATTAAGCTATATTCTTAGTGTTTGTGTAACATGAATTTAAGAGTAATATGAAATGGAATTGGAAAGAATTTCTCTAAGGAGAGAAGTTTATATAGGTTTTTAGTTTGTGGGGGGGGGTTTTTGTTTTGTTTTTTCAGTTTTGTTTTTTTTCCTGATAGCTTTTGCTTGCTTTTCCCCCTGAATTCTTAGCTTTCATCTGTGTAATGTTTTAAACCTCTATAGTCTTCCCTTTTAAGAGCCTAGTTTCAGATAATTTGTAAGTTTGAGTGTGGTGGATAATAAAAGGTTACTTTCTGACTTAATACCAGGGTTTTATTAGCTGTGTATTTATTTTAGGAAGTATTAGCACTATATAATTTAAAATGAAAATTTTTCTATATAATATCTAATATAGTTTAATGTTTGCATATCATATTTCACGAGTCACTACAATAAGTCATTGTAATATTGTCCCCAGTCCCATCAGAATTAGGGTAATATTAGGTTCAGCATATCATCTTAAATGGCAAGGGAGGAGGCATACTTGAGAAAGATTTTAACCCTCAAGTGACAGAATTTAAGAAAACATGTTGGCATTTAAAAGGATAAGATTCTGGGAATGACATTTGTACCGTTTTCCCTGTCATGCTACATTAATGAAGTATAATTCTATTCTCTTATAACTTTCAGCTTTTAAAATAAAGTGAGTTGCAACAGAATTATTATTGTATTTGATATATTTATATTTAGCTCTAACAAGTAAATCCTACAAATTTCTCAGTTTTGAGGGCTTTTTTTTTAAGCCCAATTATATGTAAGGTTATTTTAAATGACTTCTTCCTATAGCAAGATATTAATTAGCCACTTTATTATTTTGACAGTCGAGTTGAACTGAAAAGACTATGTGAAATTTTCACAAGAATGTTTGCTGATCCTCATGGCAAGGTATGTTTTAGTATTTAAGATTATTTACTCCTGTAGGTGTCATTTGTATATTGCCCAGAAAAGAAATAAAATAATAACAAAAAAAACCCCAAAAAGCCATTTTTATTATTGCCCTAGAATTGTAATAATCTTTTCAAACATAATTGAAATTGTTTTATATCATACATAATTTAGAAGTTGCTCTCTGGTAATCATTTATGTTTCTTGGAAGAGTGATTGTCTAAGACTAACAAATGAAGGGTATAGTAACAAGCAGGACTCTTATAAATTAGTCAGGATGAGTGTATATATTTGTATTTAAAAACATTCCACTATTTATAAAGGAAATAATTGGGGTAAGTTTGTAACTTTTTATCCAGTTTTCTTCTGTGATTATTACAACATTAATATAACATATACTATCTTAAAAGAACAGTTTTGTAGAAAAGAATTTTATTAAATAACACAAAAACACAAAATATGGCTTTATCCATAGTTCGATAGTAATCTGAAAGAAGCAATTTGTATATTGAAATAGTCCATAAAATTTTTAGAATGTTCAGTTTTTAGTGTCGATTAAAACATTTGATTAAGTACTTCTACATAATCTGCATATTACTATGAAATTTTGGTTTACTTTGATAGATAGCACTGTTGTAAAATGTATTCATTTATTTTGTTTTCAGCAGTGTATTTGACAATGGTGAAACTTTATTATGTATCTTCCTTTAGGACAGACACCAGGTATCCACATGAGCATTTCTAACCCAGATGAGAGGGAGATGTGGAAGGGAAATTATAAGAAAAATATTAATGAATTTCACTTTACTGTGTGTTGTTTGTTTTGTTGTTTTTTTCATTTTATTGTTGCACATATCATTTTCTCTTTTTTTCTATCTCTGATCTTTTCATTACTTAACAACACTGATTAAAAATATTAAAATCCCTCTTTAATCTAAAATCCAGCTAAAGATTATACCTCTATCAGAAGGTATATTTATTTTATCCAAGAATGTAAAAATCCCATTCAAGACAAAGATTAAAACAGCTTACTTAATAAAACTTTAAAAAATTGATAACTCTCAAACTGTAGGTAGGTAACTGTACCATTTTATATTGACATTGATTGGTACCACTATTTACAGCTGTAGGACTTGCCTTAATGCAAAATTTTTTATAAATTCTGATCAAATTAACTGTTGATGTACTTTGTTGGCAATACATGCCAAAGGACAAGACAGTTATGATCTGTGTGGACTGTACAACTTTAAAATGAAAAGTTTTAAAACATCTTCAATAATTTATTCATCCTAGAAGGTAGAAGACTGAGCCTGGTTTATTTCTAGAAGTCACAATTTTTGATTGTCAAGACAATACTGCAGTTTAGTTGGATGCTACAATTTACATGAAATAAGGAGAAACACTTTTTAAGAGTCTCTTGGAAATAAAATAAGAAAGCTGAGTTTGATGCTGGTAAAGGAACTCTTTGGCCTCCCTTAATAGATGTGGAGAACCCGCTACAGCCCTCCCTAGAATTGTCAGGAAGGGGACTTCTTAGTTTTTCCTCGTAGAATTTTATAACAGGTCTTAGTGACCCATCTGGCTTTGTTTGTCTGGTTTGATATTTTGTTAGTTCAGTGAAGACAAATGTAATTGGAAGATTTTTGCTTAACTTGTTTTTGGTGATTGTCCAAGAGAGGCCCCGCCAGTAATGTAATTTACTAGGATAAACAGGCTATATCACTATATCCTGGGTTTAAAGTTTTGATTTCGAGTTTTAGCATTATGTCCTGATATTATTAAAATAGCAGATATTTCCCCACCCCTTTTTATTTTTTTTTAATATATTTTATTGATTTTTTACAGAGAGGAAGGGAGAGGGATAGAGAGTTAGAAACAGCGATGAGAGAGAAACATCGATCAGCTGCCTCCTGCACACCTCCTACTGGGGATGTGCCCACAACCAAAGTACATGCCTTTGACCGGAATCAAACCTGGGACCTTTAAGTCCGCAAGCCGACGCTTTATCCACTGAACCAAACCGGTTAGGGCTCCCCACCCCTTTTTAAAATGTATCTTTATAAAGTGGCAACAGCTGCTGCACCTTCCATATCAAGCAACTGTTTTTTATCCTTTTCTTTCAAATACAGTTTTGTTCTTTACCAAGAGTCTATAAAGAGCCAGATAGTAAATAAGGCTATGTGGGCCAAAATTATCTCTGTCATAACTATTCAACTCTGCCATTAATACCATGAAGGCATCCATAGACAATGTATAAATAAATGGAGATGGCTGGCTTGCAATAAAACTTTATGAATATTGACGTTTTAGTTCTCATATAATTTTCATGTGTCACTAACTGGCCTATTGACTTAAAAAAATTTTTTAAATATAAACCATTCTTTTACAGACTGCAGTTTGCTGGCTCTTGTTCTATATCAACTCTTTAAGTTACTGACACTAAAATAGAAACATAGAGTTAAGACCCTTTAAGTCCTGGCTGAGTAGCAAAGTTAGTTAGAACATCGACCCTATACGCCAAGGTTGCAGGTTGGATCCCTGATCAGTGCACATACTAGTACAAGAATCAACCAGTGAATGCATAAATAAATGGAACAACAAACCGATGTCCCCTCCTTCCCCCTCTCTCAAATCAATTATTTTTAAATCCTCACCCAAGGATATTTTTTCATCGATTTTTAAGGAGAGTAGAAGAGAGAAACATCGATGTGAGAGAAATACATCGATTGGTTACCTCCTGCATGAGCCCCGACCAGGCTTTGGTCCTGATGAGAAGCCTGCAACCAAGGTACATGCTCTTGACCAGAATTGAATCCGGGACCCTTTGGTCCACAGGCCGACGCTCTATCCACTGAACCAAACCGCTAGGGCCAATTTTTTTTTTTTTTAAATCTATTTTATTGAGTTTTTACAGAGAGGAAAGGAGAGAGATAGTTAGAAACATCGATGAGAGAGAAACATCGACCAGCTGCCTCCTGCACACTCCCCACTGGGAATGTGCCCGCAACCAAGGTACATGCCCTTAACCGGAATCAAACCCGGGACCTTTCAGTCTGCAGGCCGACGCTCTATCCACTGAGCCAAACCGGTTTCGGCAATTTTTTTTTCTAAAGACCTTTTACTGAAGGGGCTTATGCTACTGGTTGAAGGTTGGAATGATATACTCGAGCCCCTGCTGGATGAAACCATCCCTGTGTATTACTATATATCCCAGCCATTCTCCATTTCTGACTTGTGATTTTTGTCTAACTATTCAGGGCTGCCTGGTAATTCTCTTCCTCTCATCTTTCTCTTCTGTCCTCCATGCAGACCGTGTCAAATAGTCTGTCCTCAAAAATCAAGCCCTGTTCACCTCCCCACCCATCTCATGCCCCAAGTAGATGTCCTGACCTCTTACTCCATTTCCTAACTCTAAAACAGCAAACTTAACTACATATCAACCCATTCTTCCTACCTTTCTTCCTATTGAAATGGAAGGAGGGCTTACTTTGAAGTTGTTGTTCAGCTACATAAATACAATGTGTATCCTGTGTCTTGATAATATGGTCTCATCAGCGTGGTCAGGAATTTCACATAAATTTTAGTTCGTTGATTGCCATACCTTTTTGTTTTTCAACTTTGTTATGAGTTTATTCAATGTGTCCTTTCTGTCATTTTAAGGACTGTGCTGTGGGAGAGGAGGAAGAGGTCTGGTTTTCCCCTTCTGTTATGCCTGACTTAGTCTCTTTCACACCATTTCTTCTGCTCTTATTTTCAGACACCTATCTCTCTGATTGTGTTAGTAATGTTAGTGTTGACTTAGAGACTGTCTTAGGCCCTCTTCTTTCAACTTCATACCTTCTCTGAAGAATAAATTACCCGCTTCATTTGAATGACTCTCAAACATGTCCTTAAAGCCCGTTTTTCCTCCTGAACTTTTAGTCACATGACTACAGGTCATCTTCAGCTTCAAAGCTATTCTTTCTCATGCACTGGTTTATCTCATACGATGAAACCACTGTCCCCTCATTGCTTAAGTGAAGAATTTGGGCATCATTCTAGAAACTTCCCTCAATCTTTTCTTTTTTTAAAATTATAATTGTATTGATTTCAGTGGAAGGGAGAGGGATATATAGAAACATCAATGATGAGAGAGAATCACTGATCGGCTACCTCCTGCACACCTACACTTGGGATCGAGCCCATAACCTGGGCACATGCCCTGACTGGGAATTGAACCATGACCTCCTGGTTCATAGGTTGATGCTCTACCACCATGCCATCCAGGATTCACTCAATCTTAATTGATTCGACCGGTCAGCGGTTCTCAACCTGTGGGTCGCGACCCCTTTGGCGGTCGAATGACCCTTTCACAGGAGTCGCCTAAGACCATCCTGCATATCAGTTATTTACATTACAATTCATAACAGTAGCAACATTACAGTTATGAAGTAGCAATGAAAATAATTTTTTTCTGCTTTCTAAAGAAGTTTATTTTTTTTACATTCTAAATAAATCTTTATTGTTGAGATTATTATAGTTGTTCCCCCTTTTTCCCCCCATAGCTCCCCTCCACCCAATTCCCACCCCACCCCATGCCCTTACACCCCACTGTCCTCATCCATAGGTGTACTCTTTTTGTCGCCAGGTCAAAGGTCATACACATGGAAAATGTAGCTATTTCCATCCACAACGTGTCCCTGTGTTCGGAAAGGTCTCTCACGACTTGTTCATGCTCTACTCAGAAAGGGTATGGAGCCACGTAACGACTTTTATAAAATAATGTATCCTCTTATGTTTAAAATGAGGATTTCGCTATTAGAAGTGAGGAGAAGGCAACACTACAGCTGCTCCCGCCCTTTCTCCCTTCAGGCGATAGTTGTGCGTGGGGCTGCGAGCTGGTTCGAGGGCCGTAGATGAAGCCGTCTGGGCGGCCCGCGCAGTTCCGCTGGCTTCCCAAGGGCCGTCGCAGCCTCACACAGCCTCTCAGGGTGTGTCACAGCCTCGCAGGGGCCATCGCAGCCTCATACAGCCTCGTAGGGGGCGCCGCAACCCACGTTGGGGGTGAAGGTGTGAGACAGAAGCTCCTCTCTGTCTCTCCTGCTGCTCCCTTGCGTATCGCCGATGCTGGAAGTTTCTGAGAGCAGTCTGCAGGTGCTGGACATCATACTTTAACTGGTCAACTCGAAGTTTGGCATTCTGTCTTTTGTTGGGCGGCTCCTTGCTGGACAAAATCTCCAGGTGTTCTAGCTGGCTGAATATCTGGTATGCTTGCTTGGATTTCGTTTTCTACTAAGTGCACAGACTGCTTGTCTGCCGTCTCCCAGCATCCCATGCGAGACTGGATCTGGTGGACCTGCTTGTGCGATTGCTGGTACAGCGGTTCCATGTCGCCAGCCCAGCCGGGTCTGGCTCCTGCTTCCTCTGAACCTGATTCTGCTTCTTGAGTGTGTCCCTTATGGATGCGAGGAGTTGAAATCTGCAGTTTGTTGGGTTAAGCTGCAAAAGCGCAGGTGGTTCCTTTTGTGCCACTGGCACAGCTTGGGCGGGGATGTAAATTGAGTAGGGCGGGGTCTTAGAGAATCGCCAGGGTGGAGCAAACAGCAATGGCGTCTCCGAGACTCCACGTCCCGAGTGCCAGCGAGCAGCTCTGCGAGAAAGCCACCTTGCTCTCTGACCCACTGCAAGGCAGTCCCGCCTCTCCCTGTAGGGGTCTGGGACCTCAGAATCCCACCCCAAACAAGTTCAGTGGATTTGAGAGCTTGTATCCCCTTCCAATTGGAAAAAAAACGTGCATCCAGTTGCAGCCCGCCTGGCGCGCGATTCTGTACTTATGTTCTTGGCGCCTTTGCACCTCCTACTCAGTCTCAATGCGCTTCTTTCTTTCCTTCCAGTTGTAGAATTTCCACTGGGCCAGCTTTCCCATGGTTCTGGATGATAGCTGTTTTGTCTTATAGTTGGTAATTTCAACATTGTTGTGGGAGGCAGCATGCACAGGTCTATACCTTATGCTGCCATCTTGGTTCTCCGCAACGAAAATAATTTTATGGTTGTGACACAACATGAGGAACTGTATTTAGAGGGCCAGAAGGTTGAGAACCACTGGTTTAAATAATTCTCTATTCCCACTACTAATTCAGGGCACTGTCATCTTTTGCCTGTTGTACCTCCTCTCCACCTTTTATCCCTAAATTCTCCACACTGCCTTCTTTAGCAATCTTTCTAAAAGGTAAATAAATCTTCTCTACTAGCTTACAGCACTTCAGTGACTACTCAAGAAAATGTTCAAACAAAGCCTATCATTTTGGCTTGTTATTGCCTCTTCATCTCAGCCCCGCCTGCATTGTTCATTTCCCCACATGTGCCAGCACTTTTCCCTGTAGCTTAAGTGTGCTATCAGGGACACTTTTTTTTTTAAGTCTGGGTTAACTCTTTACGCTGAATTGAAATTACTTCTCTGCAAGCTCACAGGGCAGAAATAGTCTAAAGCCTTGCCCCCAGATTGGGCCCTAGTGTTGGGGAGATACCTCACACCATGACCATGACTGGGTACGTTTTCCCATGTTCTAGGTTGAAGTCAGCATATCAGTCTCTATGCTAATAGCTTCTGGATAGTAGCCGGCTTCCATGATAACTGAAAGTTGTCCTCTTCCCCAACATGACAGACCACCTGCTGTCCCCGCAGAAAAGGGATATTAGAAAATCAAATTATGAGCATCTATGAAAGTCCCATCTCCTTTCATCCCTTCGTCACCCGCTGTAGCCCCCAGAATGTTTTCTTCTGATATATATTAGGGTAAGGATATGAGCCCAACTAAAATGTCAGGCAAACTCCATTGTACAGTGCAGATATCCCAGAAAGGAAGGGTTAGAAAAGAGCTCTTTCTGAATACAGTTGGAATAGATGCTGGATTCCTTTCCTGGGACAGAAGTAATGTACCATGTATTTGGTAGAGTTTGCAAGCTGAAAATATTTGATGTCTATAACTTAATAAATAAACTTTTTTTTTTTATTACTTCAGATACCAGTATGGAAGTAAGGGATCCACAATACATGTGTGACAGTAATTTAGACCATAGAGTTACAAATGTATAATTTAAAGCCCCTTAATAATTGTATAAGAGAAGCAGTACACGCAGTGATAACAAGTATGCATAGTGGAGCTAGATTGCTTAGGTTCAGATT
Organism: Myotis daubentonii; assembly: GCF_963259705.1. NCBI lineage: Eukaryota > Metazoa > Chordata > Mammalia > Chiroptera > Vespertilionidae > Myotis > Myotis daubentonii. The sequence continues at coordinate 47,524,992 of NC_081853.1, read as the reverse complement.
TGACCTCCAACACTTATTAGCAGTGTGTGCCTTGGTTTCCTAATCCTATATAAGAAAGCCTAATGTGCAAATTTTCCCCTCAACCAGGAGGCGGGGCCAGCTGGCCAACTTCCCACCGCCCCTTCTCCCAGCTGGCCCCACCCCCAGTCAACCCCCACCCCCACCCCAATCAGGGGCAGGGCTGGCCAGCCAACTGCCTGAGGCCCCTCCCCCTGGCTGGCCCGGCCAATCAGCCCCAATCGGGGTGGGCTGGCCAGACCCCACCCATGCACGAATTCGTGCACCAGGCCTCTAGTCTGTAAAATAGAGTTAATAGTAATTCCCACCTCATATAATTGGGACAATGATTAAGTGAATTAATATCTGTAAAGCCCTTAGAACACAGCAAGCATGATAAAAGCTTTTAAAAACTAAATTTAAATTTAATAAGTTTGAAATATTAAGGAATTCAGGGATAATTTTTATTTTGACTGCTCTAGACCCATTTTGCCCTCGAGTGTAAGGAGTGTCATGCCAAAAAGCTATTCTATGTTCTAGCATTTATCTCTGAAGGAACTAGTTGAAGAGATCCACCTTCACTGAGGTGCTTGTTTTCAGTTGGCATTTTATGGTCTATGTGGTCCCTTCTACCTCTTGAAGTCACGCTCCTGTGTCTTGAACAGTGAGGGTAGAAATTCAGCCTGGGACTACTAAAATGGGACACAATTGAGCACCCTGGAAGGTCACATCTGGTCTCCTAGAGAGTGTTCTACGTACTGAGCTGCCTGTAGTCCTAGGGTCAGGAGACCATGACACTCGTCTTAGCTGGGAAAAATTAAAAGTTGTAATATAAACACTTAATTTTTGCTTCCAAACAATAGTAATTGTTCCAAGCCTTCACAGAAATAATTTGTAAAGCTATTGCCTCTGAGGAGGAAAAAATAAAGAAAAATTCTGGATGCCATGCTTTGGGAGCAAATGTTGGCATTGTCCAGAAGTGGGGGTAGGTGTCTGTTAGTCTTAGATTCTTTCCAGAAGTTGAACCTCAAGGATATAGGGTCTGGGAAAAGGGATATTTTTGTTTTTAATTTCCTCGGTAAGGAGATGAGAGAGAAAGACAGGAAAATCACATGCTCTTTTTTCATACTATTCATTGAACTCTTGTTTTAAAAACTATTTTGAGTTTATCATAAAACTGAAAAACATTTGTCACTTTTATTTTCTAAGTGTTTTTCTTCCATACAGGAACTTTGCATTGATGGCGACTAATTTGTGTGTTTTTCTTTTTTTTTCTTTTTTTCTTTTTGCATGCTGTCCCCTGTGTTGGAACTCTCAATAGAGAGTAAGTTGGTTCAATATTTGTTGGAAACCTAACTTTACTGCATGACTGTGCAATTAACCCTTTTTCTCTATTTTCTCTCCCGAAGAGTTCATGCAGTGTTGGACCCTTTGCAATCCACGAAATGCTATTCGCAGTTATGCAGGCTGTCATTCTGTTTGGAGATGTGCTTTTTAATCTACTAATTAATCTAATTTGATTATGTTCTTCTGTTCTGTATTTGATGACTGGCACACCTAAGATACAAGCAAGGTTAAGGAAAGGCTGCCTCAATTGTAATAGCTCAAATATTATAATTTTTTTTCCAATAAGTTATATTTGTGAGATTTGTGGGAGCATAAATTGATTCCATTGAAGTTTGGCTCCATTGAATTATTAATACATAATTTCCAAGTTTCACAATTATTTTTAAAAATTTAGTTCCATACACCCCATATGTACTTTCTAATATTATAATGTCATTCCTTAAGAGCAAACAGAGCAATGATTCTCAACATTTTCTTCAAATTTTTAGCCCTAGTATTATATTAGCATATTCACTTTTCATTTTCTCCTTTAATCATAGGTAAGGAAATAGGAGACTGTCAACATCTGAGAATAAACTCTTTGTGATAGGGCAATCAAGTAAGATATATTATGTGACATTCCCAGTATATTTTTTTAGATTGATACATATAGACGACAGCTATATATTACCAGTTAGTAAGTATGATTGATAGGATGTAAGTATTTTGAAAAATAATAATATAGTTCTATATTTAGAAAAATATCAGTACCATGTTTACATTTTTATTCAGCTATGCTCACATTATATCTAATCAAAAGAACTTTTTACTTAGGAGACCCGGAGAAGTCTTTTTTTAAAAAATATATATTTTTATTGATTTCAGAGAGGAAGGGAGAGGGAGAGAGAGATAGACACATCCATGATGAGAGAGAATCATGGGTCAGCTGTCTCCTGGAAGTCCCCCACTGGGAATCGAGCCCACAACCCAGACATGTGCCATTGACCATAATTGAACCTGGGACCTTTCAGTTCACAGGCCGACCTCTTTCCACTGAACCAAAACAGCTAGGGCCTGGAGAAGTATTTTGAAGGAAATAGCAATAGCTTGACAGGATCATCAACTTTGGATATGTTAGCATGAGAAGAAAGAAACTACTGGGCTAGCTTGAGTCCAGAGAAGTGGGAGATTCAGAAAGTTTATAGGAAGGAAAAAGAAGTTAAATTTGGCTGAGATAAATGGAGTCTTACATATCTTCCCTTGCATTGGAGAAAAAAGCTTACCTACCAGTTAATTACACGGCAGGTTTCCCTTAGGAAATAATTCTTACTCTTCAAGGAACTTTTCCTACGCATTCATTAAAAAACTTTATACTTGATCCTCAGCCTCTAATAACCTTGAACTTGGTTCAAATACATGATGCAAGACTGTACAAAAATATAGTCTTTATTCTCAAATCTTCTATATTCCAGATGGGAAAATAATGTAAATATAGAAAAAGTTAAAAAGCACCAAAAAGCTAGTCCCACCACAAGTTTCAAGTAGGGAGAATCAGTGGCTATTATCCAAGAAGTTTCTAGGCTGGGATGTAAGTGGTAGTAGTGAGTCACATATTGTGTATAAATAGAGTGAGTGGGGAGTATGGAAGGAAACCAGGAATGTGTATGAGATGTGTTCAGGAAAAAAGAGTTGCCAGATAGTCCAAGATCGGTTTAGAGATGTCTAACTGATGCCTCTAAGCATTTGAGACATTATCCTATAGACAGTGAAGGTGGGGACATTAAAAAATTTTGTTTATGCCGAAACCGGTTTGGCTCAGTGGATAGAGTGTCGGCCTGCGGACTGAAAGGTCCCAGGTTCGATTCCGGTCAAGGGCATGTACCTCGGTTGTGGGCACATCCCCAGTGGGAGATGTGCAGGAGGCAGCTGATCAATGTTTCTCTCTCATCGATGTTTCTAACTTTCTATCTCCCTCCCTTCCTCTCTGTAAAAAAATCAATAAAATATATATATTTTTAAAAAGTAACAAAAAAATTTTGTTTATATCAAAATAGTGATACTACAATTTTATGGTGAGAAAGAAGTGTGATTTGGCCTGCTACCTATTTTGTTAATGAAGTTATATTGGGACACAACTATGCTCACGTGTGTGCATACTGTAGTTGTGCTTCAACAGCAGTTAAGTAGTGTGACAAACACTATCATGTGGCCTGCAAAAGCTTAGAACATGTACTATCTGGTCTATTACAGAAATGCTTTTTTCACCCTGGTATACAGAAATAGAAAAACTAAAGTCACCCTACTACAAAAACCCAGACCTGGTAAGAAAGGCCTGGTGCCTACAATGATGGTGTGATTGATAGATTGAGGAAGGCCAAAAGAGAGAACTCTTCTAGAAGTCATGGGACCTAGTAGGCTAGGTCAGAAAGGCCCTGTCAAGATCATACTTCCTTTTAAAAGACAATCAGGGGGAAGACTGGCTCTTAAATCACCCCACATTGGGGATGCAAAGGAAAATGCCTGGCAACAAGAATAGAAGAAGAAGCGAAATAATAATAGTAAAGCAGTATCAAGCTTCAGAATGGCCAAGCATACTAAGTTCATGAAAAGCTACTACATTTCACAATTAAAAGGTTGTTGGTGGGAACATTAGGATGGAAATTGAAGGAGAAATTCTTCAGAGAGTGTCTTGCATCTGTAAAAAAAGGATTTAAGTGAGAATAAATATATAGTGGAGGAGACCATACTTTAGAGAGCAAGAATACAGAATAGAAAGATTAGTGTTACAAAGGAAATGGCTCTTTTAAAAAAAAATAGATTTTTTATTGATTGCAGAGAGGTAGAAAGAGGTAGAAATATCAATAATGAAAGAGAATCATTGATCGGCTGCCCCCTGCACACCCTCTACTAGGGATCAGGCCTGCAGGCTGGGCATGTGCCCTGACCAGGAATTGAACTGTGACTTCCTGGTTCATAGGTCAGCACTCAACCACTGAGCCGTGCCTGCCAAGCGAAATGGCTTTCTTTTACAGAGACAGTTATTGGAAGGATAGCTGTAAATGAAATCAAAGTAGGAGAAAAGTGAATAGAGAATTCTATGTTGAATGACAGTAAAGTAGATAAGCTAAGTTACCTAGCAATAGAATGAATGGAACACAACCGAAAACCAGCTGTGGAAACCTTGGGCAAGTCACTTTTCTGGTTCTCTTTCCTAAGAATCAGATAAAATTGGAGAGTTGACCTAGGCATTCGAATGTGCATAGTTTTCAGAATGGATTTTGGTATAGTGAAAGCTTAAACTTGGAGTCTTCAGGAAAATAGGCAAGAATTAAGAAAGTGGCATGCTGGTAAACCAGATTTGGGAGAAAGGCAGGAAGCCCTGATCTATAGTGTTTGCTATAATTTCAGAAGTGTAAGTACTCCCACAATGGCTTATTTCAAGCTACCAACCAGCTCACAAAATTCATGAATATTCAATAGTCTACTTTCTAAGTAGGTGCTGACTATCTCCAGCATACCTGGCTGAATAGATTTGTCAGATACCAGTAAAAGTGAGTACTAGATTAGATTCATGCATTTGTCGGAGAGTAGCTCTAGTGAAATTCAACAGTATTCTGGGCCCTGAATTGAGGGCTAGAGGCCAAGTTTTGAATCTAATAGAAGCCAGGTTGGTTGGCTGTGGCTGTGGCTGTGGCTGTGGCTGTGGCTGTGGCTGTGGCTGTGGGACAGAAGTTAATGACTCTGCATTGTGAATTAGAGCATTTTTGAAGCAGATGCTGCCTGGGGATCAGAGTACTAGAAAATTTTAAGTACGTAGTCATAGTTCCTGCTTTTACAAATACAAAGCAACTTTAGCAAATAATGAAAGTGTGTATTTTCTAATTCATACAATATTAAAGCTTAGTTAAAATTTTGATAGAAAAAAATTCTTCATTTCTAACAGGAAAAATGGGAGTTTATATATCATTATATAAAGGAAATTCAAGAAAGAAAGTATGTATTGAGAACAAAATTTTTAATTTTCAAATTAAAATAGTTACTTTCAGATTAACTTTTTTAAACCATAGTTTTTATAACTTGTGATTATAAATTGTCTCAATACAACATGCCTGACATTGTCTTAAGAGTTTTTTTCCTATTTACCTAGAAACAAATTTTCCAGTATGCTGTGGAATTTCTTGTAAAGAGATATAATACACATTAAGTAAGTCACTTTTCATAAGTATTTTAATGACATACATCACTTAGGAATACTAGCGTTTCTTCCCTTAAAATATTTTTCATCTTACAAAATTTTTAAAACTATTGTGTTAATATTAGAACCAGGTATAAACCAATCAATAGAAATGGAGACTAGGACTTTTTAAAAATCATTACAATTTAAATGTAAGTTTGTATTCTGAATTTACATATTTTAGTTATAGTTATCCCAAATCATTTAAAATTACTTTTGGGGCAGTTTTAGTAAGTAATATATTTTATAACAAAACAAAAAATCTGTGACAACTGACTTTTTGAGAAATCTAAAGAGCCTTTAATTAGCCCATTATGTCAGAATGACCGGATGCTTTAAGGTAGCTGTCAGCATAGTCATCTTCTGATGACTCAGTGCCACTCTTCATAAGAATTTAGGGCCAGTGAAACTATAGGTAGTTTCTTGCCCTAAATTTCAGATGAAGTGAATTTCAGTTTAACAAGTCTAAGCTATAGGTGTGCCAGTCATTATGGCCAAAGTTTCTTTACAAGTGATGCTGCATGGAGTAGCTAATTGTCGAACTTCAGCAGAAGTTGGATAACATTTCAGATGTACTCTTGTATCACAGAGTCCAATGAAAAGCAAGAGAGATTATTTTTCTGCTTGGCTGCCAATCGCTGTGCCTCTGATTCCTTTATTCCTTTCTATTTCAGTTTGAGTTGATCATAAAGGTCAATATTTCCTCCTTTTTCTCCCTCCTCCCCTGTTTATCAACTGTAGGTATTCAGCATGTTTTTGGAGACTCTAGTGGACTTCATACAAGTCCACAAAGATGATCTTCAAGATTGGTTATTTGTATTGCTGACGCAACTACTAAAAAAAATGGGTGCTGATTTGCTTGGGTCTGTTCAGGCAAAAGTTCAGAAAGCCCTTGATATTACAAGGTAATATTTTCTTTATATATTTCAAGTTTACCTGATAATAATTGGACTGTTTAGTTTCCTGTGTTAAAAGTTCAGATATGTAAGTCTTTTCAAACCATTTAAACTGCATAGGCTCCATTTTAAAATTGTTAGTGAGGCCCACTCGTGTATATTTCCTGCAGCATTGGTCCTTAAACACTGCTTTTATAAAAATTTTATTAACATTTGTTCAGTATTTAAGGTACTATTTTGTTGTAATTAAGATATATCTGCTAACTCGAGTTGAAGATTTTATTCAATTTAATGTAGAAATAAATTATTTTCTAAGTTTAAAAAGAATGTTTTATTATGCATTAAAATGTTCAGAATCTTTTTTCAGAAGATTTTGAACCAATGCTACATTTTTACTTTCTTGTGTAGATTGTTGAAGTGACTTATTTCAAATATTCTATTCATTTATTGATTTAAGGCAGCGGTTCTCAACCTGTGGGTTGCAACCCCTTTGGCGATCCAACGACCCTTTCACAGGGGTCGTCGTCTAAGACCATCCTGCATATCAGATATTTACATTACGATTCATAATAGTAGCAACATTACAGTTATGAAGTAGCAACGAAAATAATTTTATGGTTGGGTCACAACATGAGGAACTGTATTTAAAGGGCCAGAAGGTTGAGAACCACTGATTTAAGGGGAATCTAGAATTCAGATATTAGGTGTGGGGAAACATCTCTGATAATGTTGAACTTTTTCTGATAGGTTTTAAATTAAATCTATATTTGAGGCAAGATAGACCATTATTTACATAGTGTTGCTATTAAACCCACTAGAGAACATAAATTCAAATGTTGAGATTTTTTTCAGGGAATAACTTTTACTGTGTACAGATACTTACTACTTCATGCATGCTTTTTGAATGACATGATATTTTGGTTTAACCATAATTTTCTGTCAAATTTGCTAAATGCTTGCTGACTTAATTTTTATTTTGTTTTGCTTTTTTCCCTTTGTTTTAGAGAATCTTTTCCAAATGATCTTCAGTTTAATATTCTAATGAGATTTACAGTTGATCAGACTCAAACACCAAGCTTGAAGGTAAAAATTTAAAGTCTTTTGAAGATATTGTAAGGAGTTGAAATGTTTTATTAATAAAGTTCTGTTGATGTGTGTATTTGTGTCATGTGAGAAGCTTTTCAATCAGTGGATTTTGTTTTTATAAACTTTCAGACAGTCAAGCCAGCGCTTCGGGACCAGCTTCACTCTTTTTGGAGCTCTAAGGTTTTTTTTGTTTTTGCATTATTTCTTTTCTTAACTCTCTTTCCAAATTCTGCAGTGTTTCAGATAGTGTTTGTATGCATCTGTGTCCAACTACTAACATTTGTAAGCCTGTAAGCATGCACATAATTTAATTTCAAATGTTATTCAAATGCCAGGCTATTCTTTGGAAAAGCTTATTGGGGGTACACATTTAGAAAGCAACACAAGTATGGCCATCTAACCCTGGGCTCGTGATGCAAACTCGCTCTATAAAGTCTTATCTAATTTTATGTTTGTGATTTCCCAATACATTTTTAAATTTAGAGTCTGAATAGGTGTTTTGGGTGAAAGGTCACTTTTACCTATGTTTATTTTAGTAAACAAAAATTTTTAAGTTTAATCTCAGGGCTGTTCTCTTTAACTGAAATAGTAACATTTTTTGCTTTTTCAAATGTGATACTCCTAATGTGTGCCTAATATTTAAAATCAGGATTAACTTTCTCAATTGTTGTTAGCACACATTTTCCAATTATTTTATGTGAAAACTAGGTGGATTCCAATTTGTTATAAAACTAAGTATTAAATTTAAAATAAAAAATAATTTAAACAAAGAACTCCTGAATTCTTTAGTAAGATGTTTTGTAATGAGTATTATTAAATGAGAGTAAAGTCAGGGAAATAACAAGCATATATGCATTGACAATCCTTATATTTTTCTGCTCTGTTCTGCACGAAATATATTTCCACAAGCATTACTGCCCAGGACTATATTTCCTTTAAGTTTCTAAATATGATTTTGTCTTAAAATCACAATTGTGTTTCTTACCAGGGTTGACTTTCGCTCAACATAATGTTATTTTCTCAGAGCTGCTTTGTGAAGGGGATTCCATCTGTTTTAATTTTGAACAGTGACCTGCAGAAGAGAATAATTTACTTTATATTGTTGATAAATATTTTTAGAACTCATTCTTTGTCCAAGGCATTATGCTAGACATTTTAAATTTATAATGGAATATAGAACTTACAATTTTTTATCATTATTATCTATAATAACTGATAAACTGTAAATTGTAATAAGGGTTATGATTTAGGTATGGGTGGTAGATATCCAGGTGTTAAAAAGGTATGTAGAAATGCTTCATGGGCCTGTGGAAATGGAGGTCTAAACCATTAGCTTAAGAAGTAAGGGTGATAAAAAAAAGAGAGAGAAGAAAAAGAGGAGGGGAAAAGAAAGAAGGGTGGTAGGTGAGTTGAGGGAGAGAATAAAGTTTCTGAGGACTGAGGAGAAAGACACGAAGGGAAGAGAGAAAGGAAAGAGACAACTTAAAATTAGCTTTCCTATTGGGAAACATACTGGAGACTGGAATCACAAACAGTTTATATGGCTTTTTTATTATTTATTTTATATTACACATATACACACACATTATATATTATATATACACATATGCAAAGCTATAGGGAAAAATCACTCTTCAGCTCCTAAATTGATGTTTTAGAATAGCAAGAAGTTATATGGAGCCATCCATACCTTGCACCAAAAATAGAAGTAATGTTCAGATGGGTGACAGGATTAAGAATAAAAAACTTAATAGTTTATAGAAAAATACAAATAAAAAATATGAGATTTGTAAAAATTCTTTTGAAAAATTAGGAATCTTTCAGATAAAAGATGGATGTTTGTATAAAATTTTATGTCTCTCACAGTATGCTGTGGTTAAATATCAGAAAGGAAGTAATAGAATAGGGAGAAATGGCAGTACAGAGTGACTTTAAGTAAGTAATATTTTAAAAAATAAATGTAATTTGATGACCTCTTTTTCTGGGTTACACAAACATGTTGAAAATTATACACACCTATTATAGCAACTAGATTATTTTTCCTCCGCTTAAGAAGAATGCATATTTGTGTTATTAAAGTTACAGATTATGTATATGACCTCAAGAAATATTCTACTAAAATGTAAACTTTCAAATGATTATATGTGTATTGTGGTTATTTTGCCTGTTGATATAATAAACACACCTATTCTGTGAAGCCCTTTTAAAACTTTGCATACCTCTATAAATTGCTAAGGCACTGCACTAATTGAATCTCATTGTTCAATTATTAATGACAACAAAGTGAAAACAAAATACACTGATGTTCATTTTTTTAATTTACTATAACACCTTTCAGATATTAGCATTGATAAAAGGTGACATGGCTTCAAGAATACAGAACATTATGTTCTGCTGTATTGAGTGGGGCCTGCAACTGCACAATTAACCATGGTCTCTTTTCTTCTCCATTGTACATTTTACCCAGGATGGCTGATAACTTAACTCTTGGTGTGTGTTTTTTCCCCAATTCATGTCATGAAGTTGTAATTCTTAAATTCATTCATTTGGAAATGAAATAATATAATTTGATCCCTTCTGTCTTGTTTGATTGTCTTACTGGAAGCAGAAAAGGGAAAATACACAAGCAGCAGAACCTTATTTTAATATTTTACTTTTTGTATGTTAGCATGGTACTTTCCAGAGACCTTATTTGGACTGACTGAGAAAAATTACACATTAATATCAACAATAAGGGTAGAAAGTGCATAGAAAAATGGATTACCTTAATCTTTGGCAATGTTTTCAAAGTTGCTCTCTTAATCAAACATTTAAACCTTCCTTTTTCTAAGTCAGGAAAGAAGTATTATGTGTTTGGAACCTTATGTATCTAAGGACTGTGCACTCTGCCAGGTGTCATTTCTAAAGTGTACTAGTACTGTACTAATAGTCTTAGATAGCCCTTATTTATAAATCCTGGAATGTTTGATGATATGGCTTTAAAAATAGGGGTTCTCAACCTCTATTTCTTCCCCAACATACCTGAGAGAAGGGAGATAAGTTAAGCATGGCTTTTTATAAGGATAAAAAAAAGCTAATTCTAAGAAAGAAGTTGTGTACCTGCATCCCACCAGGTAGCCACACATCATTCCTGGGAGAATGATAAGACTTTTTAAACCTACATATAACTCTTGTACACATAAGTGTTGTCTTTTCTCCATTTTAACTAGTATAAAATTTTCTGTGACACTTCTGTTGAAAGGTAGTTCTAGCACTTGATGAACCTATTAAAGACCCAGGTCTCATTGTGTGGGTCTTATTTGACAAAAACCCTATATTGCCCACCTTAATTACTCACTTGATTTGTAATGCCTTATTTTCAAAATACTTTGGTTCATTTTCCCAAAAGCCAAATTATAAAGCCAGTTGATAAAGACTGGCTCTCAGGGAGTCTAGACAAGTGTCAGCTATAAGCTCCGAAGGCAGACTGAAGGAGAGGTGTATAATTCTATCAAGAGAATCTTCATCAGTTGATCAAACCGGGCAGTGAAACTTCTGGGACTTAAAAGTACTGCTATGTGTGAAAAACAAAAATCCACATTGTCATATACTTGGACCTCAGGTAGGTAGGTGGTTGTTTAATTCTTTGTTGGTTGCTTTTTTTTCATTTTGTATTTGTCAAAAAATAATCACCTAATTGTTTTTGAAGTGTTCTCAGTGTCCCTCAGTGACCATCTGATTGTCCTCTTGTTGTGCTTACTTCTGCAGGTGAAGGTTGCTATCCTTAAATATATAGAAACTCTAGCCAAACAGATGGATCCAGGAGATTTTGTAAATTCCAGTGAAACTCGCTTGGCAGTCTCTCGTTTTATCACTTGGACAACAGAACCCAAAAGTTCTGAAGTTCGGAAGGTATGTTTTAATATAAGTTTTAGAAGATAAATTAGAAAAGCACGTCATTTTGGTTTGCCAGTGAAGGAAACTAATATTTTCAGGTCATTACCAGTTAGCATTGAGTTATTTACCTGGGAATATCAAGACCTTTTAAAAAAAAATCTTCTGTTGTTCTGTTTTAAATTGTTCTAAGTTTTATCCATTTAATATGAGCATAATGTTCAAACTTAGAATAAAAAACTATTCTTGCCATAATTCTCTGGCCTCTAATCTTTTAACCATTCAAAATATTTCAGATCTTTTCCCTTGTATCTATTTTCCTATGTATTTCAAATAAGAGCTTGCACTGCTCTTGACTTATTAATTTTAGGCATTATCTATTGATCTTTTGATGAATTTAGTCATGTATCTGTCTCTCTACCTTGTTAAATTTTCCCATATTATTCTCTTTCCTAGATCTTTCCCCATAACCTTCAGAATAGTTATGAATAAATTGTTGGTCACCAAAGGAAACGACTTAATTTTAACTTTGGAAGTATTCACTCCTATACCATCAGATCTTTCTGAGTTCTTTTTATCTTCACTTGAGGATATGTTTTTTTGTTACTGATTTTAGAGAGAAAGGGGGAAGGTGGGAAGGGAGAGACAGACAGACAGACATCGATCGGTTACCTCCTTTACGTACCCTGACCATGAATTGAACCCAACCTGCAACCTTGTTGATGTACCAGATGATGCTCCAACCAACTGAGCTACCAGTCAAGGCTCTAATGTATTTTTAAGTATCTGTTAGTATTTTCAACATCCCTGCCACATGTCTGTCACTATGCTGAAATAAATAGGTTAAAAATCTACACTAATAAAAGAGAAAAATGGTAATTGGCTTACGACGATACCCTTTTCATTGGCTAATCAGGGCTATATGCAAATTAACTGCCAACTATGATTGGCAGTTAACTGACAACTAAGATTGGCAGTTAACTGCCAACAAGATGGTGGTTAATTTGCATATGTAGGCACAATGCAGGGAGGTGAAAGGGAAAGCAGGAAGAAGCCCCCTGCCACTGACAGTGATCGGAAACCCAGGGGGGAGCTAAGAGCTGGGGGGCAGGGCAAAGGCGGCCCTGGGGCCGCCTTTGCCCTGCCCCCCAGCCATGATTGGAGAATCAGGTGCCTTTTCCGCCCTGGCCAGTGATAGCAGGAAGTAGGGGTGGAGCCAGCGATGGGAGCTGGACACGGTCGAAGCTGGCAGTCCTGGGAGCTAGGGGTCCCTTGCTTGGGCCTAAAGCGGAGCCCGCGATCTCGGGGCCGCTGCAGCTGCGGGTCCCCGCTGCCCGAGCCGGATGTCTCAGCCAGAGGCATTAGGCCTGGGCAGGGGCGGAGCCTGCAACCATGGGGAGCTGGGGGTCCTCTGCCCAGGCCTGACACCTCTGCCGGAGGCCTCAGGCCTAGTCAAGGGGCCGATCCGGTGATTGGTGATCGGAGGGTGATGAGGGTCAACTCCTCTGGCCGAGGCATCAGGCCTGGGTGGGGGGCTGAGCCGGGGATTGGGGGGCTATGATGGTCCCCTTGCCCAGGCCTGAAGCCTGGGTCAGAGGCGTTAGGCTTGGGCGGGGGGTGGAGCAAGTGATCAGAGGGAGATGGGGGTCCCCTGCCCAGGCATGATTCCTGGGCCAGAGGCCTCAGGCCTGGGTGGGGGCCAGAGCCAGTGATCGGGGGGAGATGGGGGTCCCCTGTCCAAGCCTGACACCTCTGGCGGAGGCATCAGGCCTGGGCAAGGGGCCGATCAGGCGATCGGAGGGTGATGGGGATCTACGCCTCTGGCCGAGGCATCAGGCCTGGGCAAGGGGCAGAGCCAGCAATCGGAGGGGTCTGGGGGTCCCCTGCCCAGGCCTGATGCCTGGGCCAGAGGCATCAGGCCTGGGCTGGGGCCAGAACCAGTGATGGGGGGCAATGAGGGTCCCCTGCCCAGGCTTGACGCCTCTGTCAGAGGCGTCAGGCCTGGGCAAGGGGCCGATCCTGCGATTGGAGGGTGATGGGGGTCAACGCCTGAGGGCTCCCAGTATGTGAGAGGGGGCAGGCTGGGCTGAGGGACACCCCCCCCCCCCCCACACACACACACCCAGTGCACGAATTTCGTGCACCGGGCCCCTAGTTTATAATAAAGAAATTTTAAAGTGTATAAGAACATCTGTTTTTCTGGGAAAGATAGCCTTGTGTTAGTGAACAGAAATATTGAGTCAAGAAAATGGTCTCATTTGAGTAACCAAAATATATTCATCTATCTCTGTGTGTCTTTGTTTTCTAGGCAGCGCACTCAGTGCTGATTTCCCTCTTTGAACTCAATACCCCAGAGTTTACAATGTTATTAGGAGCTTTACCAAAAACTTTTCAGGATGGTGCTACCAAGCTTCTTCATAATCACCTTCGAAACACTGGCAATGGAACCCAGGTAATTTTAATTTATTTTCTTGGCTATTATCCTATATTAGAAGCCCAATGCACGAAAATTCGTGCAAGAGTAGGCCTTCCCCTGGCTGCCGGCACCGGCTTTCTCTGGCACCCAGGACCTGGGCTTTCCTCCTCCGGCTGCTGGCAGGCACCCAGCATCCAGGCTAGCTTCCCCCCGCCCGGCCCCAGCTTCATCAGGAATGACGTCCAGAAGATGTCCGGTCTAATTAGCATATTACCCTTTTATTATTATTATAGATAATAAAAGCCTAATATGCTAAGTGTCTGGTTGTCCAGTTGGCTGTTCAACCAATCAAAGCGTAATATGCTAATGATACGCTAAGGCCGCTCAACCACTCACTATGATGTGCACTGACCACCAGAGGGCAGACAGTCAACCAGTCGACCAGTTGCTATGACGTGCACTGATCACCAGGGGGCAGACACTCTGACCAGTAGGTTAGCTTGCTGCTGGGGTCCAGCTGATCGGGACTGAACAAGACTGGCCGGACACGCCCTGGAGCCCTCCCAGTTCCCTCCCCAGCTGGCCAACCTCCCACATCCCTCCCTGGCCCTGATTGTGCACTGATGGGGTCCCTTGGCCTCGCCTGCGCCCTCTCACAATCCGGGACCTCTTAGGGGATATCGGAGAGCCGGTTTTGGCCCAATCCCACAGGCCAGTCCCAGGGACCCCACTGGTGCATGAATTCGTGCACTGGGCTTCTAGTATAATATGATGGTTGGTTTATCAATTATTGCCTTTTTTTAATGTGAAGTAAACTTTTGACCCTAGTATGTAATGTTTGCATCTACATTAGACAGCATTTCTTGAGCCTAATTAACTGTTGCCCCAGAAAGAATAGAATCCCTAGGCCTGTCATGTTTATATTATAATTTGGTATAGATTAGGGTGGTGAATGGTGACCAGAATATGAATAAGGAAAGAAATGTGAGCTGGAACTTAGATGAAGGCTGCCCTAGCAGATTTGGCTCAGTGGATAGAGCATCAGCCTGTGGACTGAAGGGTCCCAGGTTCGATTCTGGTCAAGGGCACATGCCTAGGTTGTGGGCTTGATCCCCAGTAGGGGACATGCAGGAGGCAGCCAATCAATGATTCTCATCATTGATGTTTCTATCTCTCTTTCCCTCTCCCTTCCTCTCTGAAATCAATAAAGATATATTTTTTTTAAAAAAATGAACTTAGATGAAGGCATTGATTTTGCATGCCATTAAATTAGAACGTGCTATTTAGATGAACCAATTCTTATTTGAGGATTAGAGGGATAACTTATTCCAGAATTAATGTATAAATTCAAAGAGGGTAGTGCTTAAAAAGATGTGTTCAGACTGGCTGGTGTGGTTCAGTGGTTGAGTGTCAATCTATGAACCAGGAGGTCACGGTTCTATTCAGGGCACATGCCCATGTTGCAGGCTCGATCCCCAGTGTGGGGCGTGCAGGAGGCAGCCAATCAATGATTCTCTCATTATTGATGTTTCTACCTTTCTCTTCCTCTTCCCTTCTCTCTGATGTCAATAAAAAAATAAATATTTTTTAAAAGATGTGTTCATATTTAATAATTACAGGCTTGTCAGTCCAAAGGTGCTAGATATATTGGATTTTGTTTGAGGGAAATAAAGTTTGAGTAAATGAAATATTGCAGTTATATATATCTAAATGGTATAGGATCATTTATGTAATATGCCTAAAAAATTGAACTTTTTTTAAAAGATAGACCTGGATAAAGGAGAGAATAGATTCACTTATGGCAAGCTTAAAGTAAAGTGTAAATGTTAAAAACAATCTGAGAATAATTTCCTGGGACCAAAGTAAGTTATCTTTTTAAAAGGAGAAGGGATTATTTTGTTACACATCATAAGAGATAGGCAAATTTATAGTATGATCAGATTTTTATGCCTTTGGTGACTTGTGAAAATCATTTGTAAAACAAACTCAGGGAAGAATAAAATTTGAGCCCTGGCTGTTGTTGTGCAGTGTTGAGAGCGTTGGCCCACACACCAAAGGGTTATGGGTTCAATTCCTGGTCAAGGGCATGTACCTGGGTTGCAGGTTCAATCCTTGCCCAGTCTGGGCATATGTGGGAGGCAACCAATTGATGTGTCTCTCTCACATTGCTGTTTCTCTTTCCCCCTCTCCTCCCATTCTCTCTCTCCCATTCTTTTAAAAAATCAATGGAAAAAATATTTTCAGGTGAGGATTAACAAAAAGAAAAAGGAAATTGGCTCAAAACAGGAAACTAATTTAAAATTCTTAATTTGGGATTGTGTTGAATCTTTGATGAAAAGATATTGGTAATAATGGAAAGTCAGAAGTGGGTGAAGAGAACAAAAAAAGACTAAAGAGTTAGACTTCTAAATGGGGAGAATGTTTTTTTCTACAGAAATCAGAGATAAGTACATGAATATTTAAATGGTAGATCTATAAATATGGCTTTCATTATTGTTCAACTTCTTGATCGTATGCCTTTCTTAAGAGCCTTTTAGTTGAACTTAACACAATTATCATACATTAATATTTATTTGACTCCCTCCATCAGAGTTCCATGGGGAGTCCTTTGACAAGACCAACACCACGTTCACCAGCCAACTGGTCCAGTCCTCTTACTTCTCCTACCAATACATCACAGAATACTTTATCTCCAAGGTAATAAAGGGATAATTTTCCATCATAGTTTGTTATTGCAGGTTCCCATTATTGAAAAATAGACGTTAATATAATTCCACTTGACTTGAAAGGTTTTAGGCAAATAGAAACTTAGTAGATTCAAAAGTATAATGTTTATTCCAAAAGTAATCATTTAAATATTAATGTATATGATACAGAATTTTTTTAATAAGTCAAAAGAAAACTTAGTGACATAGCTTTTGTAAATTACAGCTTGTTACATTGAATAGCATAGTTAGTTTCTCAAATATGCTGTACAAATTCAATAAATTGCAAATTGTCTTTTAGTTGTACTAAGTAAAAATAGTGAGGGCAAGTTACAATGATGGATATTTAGATCTAATATTAGCCAACCACTTCTAAAAGTGGAAAAAATAAAGCTTATAGACAAAAACAAAAATAGAGAAGGGATAACATTATGTAATACTAATTAGGGGGAAATGTAACTGAGGTTGGTCCTTAATATAAAATATAACATATAATTTTCACACACTTGTGCAATTCAAGCTTGGGCTATATTTCAGATGACATTCTGACTCATTAAAAAAATTGATAGTTTTTCCTTTTTCCTGTCCTTTTAAAAAGTAGTTTGCATAGTAGTCCATTTGTAGTTATGAGCTGGATTTTTTGTTATTAGCCATACATACCATAGTATGCTTCATCATATTCATTGCAATTATAGGCTACTTCATCAGCATAAGGAAGAAAAATATGTTGCACACTTTTCGTGTAGCCTATTCCTGTTATGTAACAATTTTAGTAGCTACATTCCAGCTTCAATTGAATTTTAGAATGTGATTATAGAATTCATGTCAATAATATGTTCAATGTTAAAAATTCTCTGCCTTCTTACAAAATTGTGTAAATACATTTATCTCTGTTGCTAGTGAGTTAATCACAGGAGTTAGCAAACCTTTTGCAAAGGGCCATATGGTAAATATTTTAGGCTTTGTGGCCATGCAGTCTTTGTCACTTCTACTCAACTCTGATGTTATAGGGTGAAAATAGCGATAGACAATACCCAAATAAATTAGGATTGCTATGTTCTAATACCATTTTATTTATGCACCCTAAAATTTTAATTTTATATAATGTGTAATGAATTAGTTTGATTTTTTTTCTCAACTATTTAAAAATGTAAAAAAACATTATTAGATTTCAGGGGCATAGCTTGCTGACCCCTGGTTAATCAGAACATCTTTAAAGGTAAAAGGACAAACCATTTGTGACATGGTTAGAGTCATTTTAAGCTGTCCTTAATGGGTGGGCAAGGGGACATGTACTTTAACCATCTATAGCTGTTGGGTTTAGTTTTGCTTTGGGGAATACACATTCTCTAATCCCATCTTTATAAATCTCGTTCATAATTTCCTCGAATGTGTTAGTATTTTAAAACTGCACATAAATGAAAATTAGTTGATGTCTTTTTTATAGTGCGTTTGATTATGACACAGAAAATATGAACTCTGAAGACATTTATAGCTCTCTTAGAGGTGTCACTGAAGCAATTCAGAATTTCAGCTTCCGTAGTCAAGAAGATATGAATGAGCCATTGAAAAGGGATTCTAAAAAAGATGACGGAGATTCAGTGAGTATTTGAATATTCTGACATTACAGACTTTTTCATTAAGAGTTTTTTGGTTTGGGTTGTTGTTTTTTTGTTTATTTTTGTTTTTAAATATTTTTATTGATTTCAGAGAGGAAGGGAGAGGGAGAGACAGTTAGAAACATCAATGATGTGAGAGAATCATTGATTGGCACCTCTGGCACATCCCCTACTGGGGATTGAGCCCACAACCCTGGCATGTGCCCTTGACCAGAATAGAACCCAGGACCCTTCAGATGCTCTATCCACTGAGACAAACCAGCTAGGGCTGGGTTGTTGTTGTTTTTAACTTTGCTTTCTATCATTTTCAAACATAATTTTCCAGGGTTCACACAAATACTATGTATATACCGCTGTTCTGGGTTTTATATTTAGAGGGCAGAGTTATGTCCTCAAGTTCCTTGTAGATTTTCAGATGGAACTGAGTACTGTGGAGTTTTAAGTTAAAATGTAAAGTGAATCTATTTTAGATTAAGTGGTCAGGAAGTCTCCAATCAGAATGGTGACATTTGCACTGAGACCTAAATTAAGGAGAGGAGAATTCCTTAAAAGAAATAGCAAGTGCTGTAAAGACAACTAGATGAGAACACCCTATCCATAGTTGACGGCCAGGGTGAAAGCCAGTGTAGTCGGAGCATTATGAAAGAGATGAGGAGCCCTAGCCAGTTTGGCTCAGTGACTAGAGTGTTGGCCTGCAGACTGAAGGGTCCCAGGTTCTATTTCGGTCAAGGCTACATGCCTGGGTTGCAGGCTCAATCTCCAGTGGGGGTGTGTAGGAGGCAGCTGATAAGTGATTCTCTCTCATCACTGATGTTACTACCTCCTTTCCTCTCTGAAATCCATTAAAATGTATTTAGAAAGAAAGTGGCGAGGAATGGCACCTGGACCAGATCACCTGGATCTTGCAAGACAAAACTTGGCGCTTAGGTTTTTTTTCCTTGTTAAATGTAGTGACAGTGATTTGCATTATCAGTTGTTTGTGTGCTTCCAATAAGAGTATTATGATCTCTCTTTCTGATATTTGCATTATTGTACAGTTTGTTGCTTCTGCCATTATACAAAGCAGTTATTTTTTATTCCTTAGGCTTTTCTCTGACAGCTAAACTTTCCTCAAAATAAGCCATCCCACTCTTTCCTAAGGAATCTATGGTTTCTCAGGGTTTTCAAAATTGGAAAACCTTGCAGTGCTTCAGCACATTTCTAAAGGGCTCCCCCCTCTGCCTTCCTGGCTTCTTTCCTATTGTTGTTTTTCTCTCCGTGCCTTTCTGGCAGATGGCCCCAGTAAATTGGATGCTAAAAACCAGCTAACCACTCACATTTAAAGTTCTTTATCCCAGAGGCTGCGAGTGGTAGTAAGGACAGGTTACTGTCCTTGATTGAGGCTCTTCCTCTTCCCTCAAAGACAGGGTACATTGCAAGGAGCTGGCATAGTGAGTTTGAATCCTGTTTCCTGGCAATTGTTAGCTAGTCTGATTATTAATATATATATAAAATTGATTTCAGAGAAGAAGGGAGAGGAAGAGGGAGATAGAAACATCAGTGATGAGAGAGAATCATTGATCGGCTGCCTCCTTTCCCCCCTCCTTACTGGGGGTCGAGCCTGCAACCCAGGCATGTGCCCTGACTGGGAACCAAACTGTGACATATTATTACTTCTAAGCCTCCGCGTCTTCATTAGGAAGGAAGGAGTATTTCTGTACATCTTAGAAGTTATTGTGAGTATAATAAGTCACATGACTTCATCCAGCCCAGACCTGAGCTCCAAATTCATACCTCAAGTGCCTGTTTGAACTCCTGACCTTTTCTTCTAGAACTGCTCTTTCCTATCTTAGTTAATAGCAACACTACTTGCTCAGCCAACTGACAAGGCAGTTGTTCTTGTCTCCTCTCTCTTTCTTGTCCTTCATACTCAGTCTGTCAGGGTATCTGTTCATTGTACGAGTATTAGTATCTTCAGAATATATCTGAAATCCAACCACTTCTCACCACTGTCTTTCTGGTTCCAGCCATCATCATCATTAATTCTCTCACCTGGATTATTAAAATAGGCACCTAACTGGCCTCCTTGATTTTGCTTTTGCCCTCCTAGTCTATTCTTATTCCTCTACTCACCTCGAAGGTCCCTGTCTCAGAGTAAAAGCCAAAGTCTCCACAATACACTCCTTTGTTGCCTCTCTGGCTTCATCTCCTCCTACTTTCCTCCCTATTGAGTTTTCTTCAACCACACTGGCCTCCTTGCTGTTTCTTTTTATTTTTTATAATTATTTTTGATTGATTTTTTTAGAGAGAAGAGAAAGGAAAGAGAAACATCCATTTGTTGTTCCACCTATTTATGCACGCATTGGTTGATTCTTATATGTGCCCTGACCAGGGATCCAACCTGTAGGTTGTAAATAAACAACAGGTTTCTTTACATCTTTACTATAAGCTTTGACATTTTGAATGTAAGTTTTAACTCATGTTGATTTCCAGTATGTAAATTTTTTTCAGCTGGTTATTGTTACCTTTTTAAAATCACCTTTTAAGCAGTAGGAAAACGTTTCTTAGAATTTTGAATTGATACTTGAAAATTAGTTAATGTGCTATGCCTTCCCCTTCCCGTTAATAGATGTGTGGTGGTCCTGGGATGCCCGACACAAGAGCAGGAGGTGATGCTACTGACTCGAGCCAAACAGCCCTTGACAATAAAGCCTCATTACTCCATTCCATTCCTGCTCACTCCTCTCCGCGCTCTCGAGATTATAATCCGTACAACTATTCAGACAGCATCAGTCCCTTTAACAAGTCTGCTCTCAAGGAAGCTATGTTTGATGATGATGCCGACCAGTTTCCTGATGGTATGTATGCTCTGTGTCATACTGTTGCTGCCTGTGTTTTGGAGGCCTGATCATCAACGAAGCAAAAGCTGTTCTTTTTTGGTATCCTAAGAAGTAGGGATCTTTGCAATGGTCAAGTTTTCTCCCATCTTCTAGGAGCTCATTTATTTCCTTTTTTAAAAATATATTTTATTGATATTTTACAGAGAGGAAGGGAGAGAGAGGGATAGAGAATCAGAAACATTGATGAGAGAGAAACATCGATCAACTGCCTCCTGTATGCTCCCTACTGGGGATGTGCCCGCAACCAAGGTACATGCCCTTGACCAGAATCAAACCTGGGACCCTTCAGTCTGCAGGCCGACGCTCTATCCACTGAGCCAAACCGGTTTGGGCTAGGAGCTCATTTCTAATGGTTTGATAGTTATCTTCCCAAGGATTGGAAACAGTGATCATCCTAAGATCATCCTTGAAATGAAGAAAACCTTAATGGCCTCCCAAAAATAACTGAAACCGATGGTTGCTTATAAATTTATCTTTAGACACCATCTCAGTCATTAATTTTTATACCAGAATGGCAAAACTCTGAAGGAATACCCATTCTTTTTTTTTTTCTTTGTTGTTAATCCTCGCCCGAGGTTGTTTTTCCATTGATTTTTAGGGAGAGTGGAAGAGAGAGGGAAAGATAAAAAGAAACATCGATGGCTGTTGGTTGCCTCCTGCATAAGCCTCGACCAGGGCCCAGACTAGGGAGGAGCCTGCAACCAAGGTACGTGCCCTTGACTGGAATTGAATCCGGGACCCTTTGGTCAATAGACCGATGCTCTATCCACTGAGCCAAACTGGTTGGGCGGAATACCCATTCTTAACAATAGCCTATTAAGTGTGAAGCCATAAACATATGCTTTAATAAGATATATCCAAGAAACAAATATGGGAAAAGCTACCATCTCAGGTTGAGATGGCCCCGGTGAGGTTGAAATGGCCCTGGTGAGGTTGAGACGGCCCCGGTAGGGTTGGGACGGCCCCTGTGAGGCTGAGACAGCCCCTGTGAGACTGAGACGGCCCCTGGGAAGCCAAGAAAAATACCACATGATCTCACTCATTTATGGATAATAAGGACCATTATAGACTGATGAACAAAAATGGATACAGAGGCAGAGCAACATTGAGCAGACTGTCAAACTACAGTGGGAAGCCTGGGGAGGGTTGGGGGGGGGGGGGTAGGAGATCAACCAAAGGACTTGTATGCATGCATATAAGAATAACCAATGGACACAAGAAACTGGGGGGTGGGGGAGGCTGGGGGAATGTCAAGGGGGGGAAAAAAGGAGACGTGTAATACTCTTTGTAATACTTTAAGAAATAAAACAAAATTTTTAAAAAAAAGATTTGGAGTCAGCTTTTAGGTCTATAGGTCTAAGCTCTAATGCTTACAGTAGGCTTAAGTCTAAGCTCAACATTACTAAGCTGCAAAGCTTGAAAAATTGGTTGACCTCCTTGAGTCTCACTTGTCACTTTTAAAAGAGGATGGAGATGTTGTACCACCTGCCCTTCTGATAACAGTATGCAGTAAGGTTCAGGGAAAAATGTATAAAAACTGATTAAAAAGTACAAAACACTGCAGATATTTTATTTTTAATAATAAAGAATTCTATTTTCTCTACCAAATGATATGATCCATTAATTTTTTTATGAAGACTCAATGTGGGTATCTTCCTTACTCTGCTTAGGAATCTGTATCCCCAGTGCTGGTCATTTGTAATTTTTATAAATGGAAAAATATATTTTATGACATAGAAGAATCATATTTTTATTAACTTCTCATGTTAAGAGAATTAATATAGCACAAATATCACAAAGTCAAAATTATGATAATATAGCAGGATCACCCCCTTATTGTCTAATGTTCTCCTTTACCAAGTATTATATATTTTCCATTTGTTAAAGGAAGGCATCTTTGGAAGTTATATAACTGAAACCTAAACAGGGTAGAATGTTTTTGAGCTTGAGAATATAATTTCTTCACTGCATAATACTGCTTGATAGACTGCTGAAACATAGGTAGCCATTTTTGGTTATGTAATCGTTCTTTAAAGATAGATGAGCCCTCAGTTAACCACATAGTTGTTGCTCCAAGCTTCTTATACCAGTTATTTTCATTGTCTATTTTTACTTTTAATTTTGAGATGGAGAAGCCTTGTTTGCCATTATTTTATTGTGAACATTGCTGATAGTATCCTTTTTTAAAAATTTTATTGACTTTTGTTGCTGTTTTGATTTTCCTTTCAGCCACCATACCCCACCTTCAATATGAAAAATATCTTCTCTTTTTTATTTTAAAACCTAAAACTTTTGGGAGAAGATAATTATTTTGTTCAAGTCAGAAATTCCATAAAGGAAATTGTTTTAAAATTCTGAGACTAAGTATGTCTCACTCAGATGTCTCTGTACATATTTACAGACAGATACATTAGTGATGAATTTGTCAAAATTAACAAGTCAGAAAAAAGACATCTGGTGTTCATGTCTGATTATGGCCTTTGTAAAGTTTACCAGGGACTATAATATTTCAGAATACTGCCTCTATTTAGCATGTTACTGTATCCAGGCGAGACTCATATCAGAGTTTGCCAAGTTAAAAGAATATTCTATATTTTTTGAGTCCTGCAACAAAAATATTATCAGAATTGTAATTGTGCCAGCATTTGTCATGAGGACATGAGGCAAATTAGCCTTAGTGAATTAATTGTATTCCAGGCCCAGGTCCTCACCATGACACTAGGAGGTGATTCTTTTTTTTTTTTTTTTTTTAATATATTTTATTGATTTTTCACAGAGAGGAAGGGAGAAGGATAGAGAGTTAGAAACATCGATGAGAGAGAGACATCGATGCCTCCTGCACACTCCCCACTGGGTATGTACCCGCAACCAAGGTACATGCCCTTGACCGGAATCGAACCTGGGACCCTTGAGTCCACAGGCCGACTCTCTATCTACTGAGCCAAACCGGTCAGGGCTAGGAGGTGATTCTTACTTTCTCATTTTCCTGATAAGAAAACTGAGCCTCCATAATGATTAAGAACATGTCCCTATCACACAAAGGGCAAGAGGCAGAGGTTTGGTAAGACTCCAGAGCCTGTGTTTTGTTTTGTTTTCACATGACCACACTGCTCCTCTGTGTCAGGCACAGAGGAAATATAGTTGAGTATGCTCTAACTCAGTGGTCGGCAAACTGTGACTCGCGAGCCACATGCGGCTCTTCGGCCCCTTGAGTATGACTCTTCCACAAAAGAGTCATACTTCTGCACATGGGCCACGAAGTTTCGATAGCACTGTACATGCGCGCCTGCACGTGGTATTTTGTGGAAGAGCCACACTCAAGGGGCCAAAGAGCCACATGTGGCTCACAAGCCACAGTTTGCCGACCACTGCTCTAAATTAATTCAGTACCTTAGGTTTACTAGTATCTTATTTATATGGTATAAATAGTTCAGTTTTATAACATAATTTATGTGCTTTCTTTGGCAGAAATTATTTTCCTATGTCATCTCTAGACCATTCTATGTCTAGGCATTTCTAATTTATTTCCTAGAGTAATTACAAAGGCTGTATTTATGGAGAAAAGAACTGGGTTTCTTTGAAAGCATTTTCTTTTGAATTCCATTTATTCAGCTGAAATGAAACATGCTTATCAGAATGATCCTCTAACATCGGTGGGAGTCTGATAAACTTTCCAGGAGTGGTTTTTGTGGGGTTTATAGAGATGTATTTATCCTGCTGTAGTAGTTCTTGTTAAACCAACAATATTGTTCTAATGTTGGTCTATACAAATGAAATTATTATAGACAGTATCTTCCTCCAAGTTAAGATCTTATCTTTGAGCTCAAATTTCTTCTTTTTCATTGTTTTGCTTTGCATTTTGCATAAGTTCTCCTTGACCTTCCAAAAACCTAATTTGGTTCTCTTTAGTGATCAATCTTTCCAGATTACCTCAAAACTTTAAATTCAGTAATCACATTTTGTGCTCTGTGTGTAAGTTTTTGGGGACAGAGTTTCTTAGTGCTGTAGTTTTAGTTCCATGAAAGCTGTCATAACAAACTTTCTTTTAATGGTCAATGAATGTTGTCATTACTTGTTTCCTGTCATCAGTTCGCTTTGCTCTAGTTGAGATCATATGTTCTAAGACAGCCGTGGGCAAACTACGGCCCGCAGGCCAGATCCGGCCCGTTTGAAATGAATAAAACTAAAAAAAAAAAAGACCATACCCTTTTATGTAATGATGTTTACTTTGAATTTATATTAGTTCACACAAACACTCCATCCATGCTTTTGTTCCGGTCCAGTTTAAGAACCTATTGTGGCCCTCGAGTCAAAAAGTTTGCCCACCCCTGTTCTAAGAGCTGAACTTGATTTCTTTTCTTCAGGTTTCTGAATCCCCTTACATGGAATATATTTTTCATTTTCCTACTTGTAGTTGTGTGTTCCCTGAGGCCTATATTGTCAGGCCGTTGGTACCTCTAGGTCAGAAGCTAAGCAGCTGGCAGGATGAGACATGGTAGCTTATTTTAAGGACCAATAGGGAACTATCTGGCAAAGTGCAAGCTTAAGACATTTGGGGGAAGAGTGCTCTTTCCTCCTGAGCTTTTTTTATGTGGCAACAGCCCTCTCCCAATGCCAGGTTCACAAGCCTTCTCTGGTCTGTTAGGATCAGCAGAATGGTAGCCCTTCCCACAAAAGGCCAGCATGCTCATACCAAGTAGGCTAACAGAGAAGACTGCTCCATGCTATCTTTCTTGGAGACTCAGGAGAGGGAATGGCCCAGGGGGTGCCTTCCAGGCTCAGGCACCATATTCTGTGCTTTATTTGTTGGCTTGTTTCAGAGAAGGAGTTAGTAAGGAAAGGGGTCTATGGCACAAGCTCAAGCCACTGCCCGCCCAAGTCCCTCAAGGCCTGAACTTATGTATTTTATCATCAAAACAATATAGGAAGAACTCTGTTATTTCGTAACGTTCTAATGTGAACTTTTGGACTTAACTGTCTTTCCCACAAAATTATTCAAAGCATTATCTAATGACTGTTGTAAGACATAAATAATAAGTGTCCTTTAACATTCATAAAATTTATGATTTCATAATTTTACTTTAAAAAGGCAAAAACAGCCCTGGTCGGTGTTGTTCAGTGGTTAGAGCATCGGTCAGCACACCAAAGGGCTTCCAGGTCAAGGGCACTATCTGGTTGCAGGTTCAATCCACGGCCCAAGTTGGGGCTCGTGTGGGAGGCAACCAATCAATGTTTCTCTCTCTCTCCCCTTCCCTCTCTCCCTTCACTCTCTCTAAAAATTAATGGAAAAATTCTTGAGTGAGGATTAGCAACAACTAAAAGCAAAAACAAATGAAAACTTAACAATATTGGGCCCAACTCTAGACTCTGATATTTAAAAATATTAAGTATTTATTCTGCCTCTTCTATCAAACTATATTTCAGAGTAATTAGCTCTAGTTGATGAAGTTACTCTCTACAGAAGAATTCAGCTCATTTTTAACTTCTAATAAAATAAATTGATTTAGCAACCATCAGTGGGTGAAACCATTAGTGAAAAGATTGACAGGGAACTTTACAGTGGTGGGATCAAGTTACTACCATTTAAATACAGTGATCATTGCCTCTTGAGATGCCACCATATAAATGCATACTTAAGTATGTAAATGTAAAATAGTTGGTAGTTGTGATAAATGTTTCAGGAAAAAGGGTGCACGAAGATGAAGTAAAAATGGTAAAGATATGATTGTTAAATCTGGGTGATCGGTATATGGAGGTTCATTATACTGTAATCTCTCATGAATTTTTATTTTTAAAAGTTTTAAACTAATATTGGTGTTTTGGAAATGATAAATGGAAAATAAAATTACTTAGTTTCTCTTGTTTTACAGCCAGCATTGTTTCATGTTATGAAGTTGTTATCCCCATACTTGTGAGAATTTATAACCTATAAAGTTACAGAATTAATGCCATGTCCTTTGACAGATCTTTCCCTAGACCATTCTGACCTGGTTGCGGAGTTGTTGAAGGAGCTGTCGAACCATAATGAACGTGTAGAAGAGAGAAAAATTGCCCTCTATGAACTTATGAAACTAACCCAGGAAGAATCTTTTAGTGTTTGGGATGAACACTTCAAAACAATATTACTTTTACTACTTGAAACCCTTGGGGATAAAGAGGTAAATGGCATAATCCTATATAATAAAAGGCTAATATGAAAATCAACCTAATGGCAGAATGACTGGTCGCTATGACGTGCACTGACCACCAGGGGGCAGACACTCAACACAGGGGCTGCCCACAGTGGTCAGTGTGCTCCCACAGGGAGAGCGCTGCTCAGCCAGAAGCCAGGCTCACAGCTGGCAAGCGCAGCGGCAATGGTGGGAGCCTCTCCTGCCTCCGCAGCAGCACTAAGGATGTCTGACTGCAAGAGGACACAGGCCAGGCTGAGGCACCCTCCCCCTCCTCCCAGTGCATGGATTTCATGCACCAGGCCTCTAGTATGTAAATCATCGCCTGTTTTTTCTGTCTTGGGTTGCATGTCACTGCCAATTAACCAAGCACTACACAGATTTGGAAATTGGGAAAATGGGTCTCTTCTGCTGCTGCTTTCTGCATGGTGCTTTCACTGTAAAGTGCTTCTTCTTGTAAACCAAGTAGCCCAGCGATTTTGAATAATTGACAATGGCAAAAATGAGAGGTTGATGACAGGTCTTTACAGGAGAGTACAGGTTACTTGTTTTGCCTACTTAAATTGGTTCAGCAGTAAAAGTTCCTTTTTAATCGTATTTAGTTGGTCCTCAGTTTTTTAAAGATGTGTGATATGTTTTCAACTAGAGATGTGAAAACTTAATTATGCAATATTCCACATACTTTATGTAGTTGTCTATGATCCCCCGACCCTCACCTCAGTATTAAGATCCTTATACTTTAGACATGGGAAATGTAAAAGATTATCTACAACCCGAAATATTGAAAACATTAAAATGTTTCTTCTTAGCCTACAATCAGGGCTTTGGCATTAAAGGTTTTAAAAGAAATCCTAAGGCATCAACCAGCAAGATTTAAAAACTATGCAGAACTGACTGTCATGAAAACATTAGAAGCACATAAAGATCCTCATAAGGAGGTAAGTTACCTGACACTTAAATTATTATTATTTTATTCCTAGTACTTCTGATATTACAGCAGTCGCCCCTTTTCCTCAGGAGTTATGTATCAAGACCCCCAGTCCATGACTGAATATAAAGATGGTACCGAACCCTATATTTACTATGTTTTTTTCCTACACATAAATGCCCATGATAAAGTTTAACTTATAAATTAGAGTAAGTGGTTAACAGCAATAACTAATAATAAAATAGAACATTTATAGCAATATAATGTAATGAAAGTTATGTGCATGTGGTCTTTCTCACAATATCCTACTAATAGCACTCTACTCACCTTTTCACTAAAAGGAAGCTCTTTACAGCTTCTCTTTGGCACATCTGAACTGCCAGCATCACAACTCTTGCACTTTGGGCCATTATTAAGTCAAAGAAGGGCGACTTGGAATACAAGCACTGATACTGTGACAATGGATATGATAACTGAGCTGGCTGCTAAGTGACTGACAGGTGGTAGTGTATATAATGTAGGCTATGCTGGACACAGGGATGATTCACGTCCTGTACAGGACGGAGTGGGATGATGCAAGATTTCATGATGCTACTCAGAAGAGCATGCTGTTTAAAATGTATGCTTTCTTACTGGAACTTTCCATTTAATATTTTTA
Organism: Myotis daubentonii; assembly: GCF_963259705.1. Classification (NCBI taxonomy): domain Eukaryota; kingdom Metazoa; phylum Chordata; class Mammalia; order Chiroptera; family Vespertilionidae; genus Myotis; species Myotis daubentonii. Next base: position 47,496,205 of record NC_081853.1, on the reverse strand, counting down.
TACCGTGGTTGAGTGCAGATAACTGAGCCCCCAGAAAGCTGGGGGACTACTATATTGCGTAAAACATAAATGTTGCTTAAAATGTACCCTTATCCATCATTTCCTTAATGAACACTCATCTTGATTTTCAAGGTAATATCTAATTGAGATACAAGCATATATTCCTTCCTATTAAGTACATTATTGTGATATCATGGTTAGCTCTAGGAAATAATTTATCTTACTTCATTTTCTCCTTCATTTCACTTTTCGTTTTTTACTTTGAGTTCACCAATGTTATCTTCACATTCCACTTATCAATAAGAATTTAGTTGTTGTTTTTTTAAGTAATTAAGATAAGAATCGTTACTATTTTAAAGTGGTAAATTGCCTGTATGAGCTGGATATCTGTTAAAAGTTTATTAAATAGCTCAGCTGGTGTGGCTCAGCAGTTGAGCATCAACCCATCAGCCAGGAGGTTACAGATTGATTCCCAGTTAGGGCACATGCCCAGATTGCGGGCTCGATTCCCAGTAGGGGGCATGCAGGAGGCAGTCGATCAATGATTCTCTCTCATCCTTGATGCTTCTGTCTCTCCCTCTCCCTTCCTCTCTGTGAAATCAATAAAAATATTTTTTTAAGTTTATTAAATAAAATAATGAGGACAGCTGGCCTGGAAGAGTCTAATATTGCCACGACCACCAGTGATGTTGATAAGACAATCATGAGGATTTTTATAAAATCTCAGAAGTAATTAGAAAAGGAAATTTCAAATAGGAACTGCAGTTCTAAGAGAAAGCACCAGAGCAATAGCATTAGGTGTCTGGTAAAACAGACATGAGCAAAAGTCAAAAAGGAAAGTTAAAATAGCAGTGAGACAAAATAGATCAATACTTAATGTAAAAGCTAAAACTTTAAAAATCTCATAAGAAAACAAGTGTAAATCTTCGTTACCTTGGATTAGGCAGTAGTTAGATAGAATGCCAGAAGTAGAAGTAACCTACAACAACTACTAGAAAGAAGATAAATGGACTTCATCAAAATTAAAAACTTTTATGCTTCAAAAGACGTTATAAAGAAAGTGAAAAGGCAATCCACAGAATAGGAGAAAAATGTTATAAATGATGTATCCGATAAGGGACTAACAACCAGAACATATAAAGAACTTTTACAAACCAACAACAAAGAGACAACCCAATTAAAAAATGGGTGAAAGATCTGGATTGACTTTTCTGCAAATAAGTTATACAAATGGCCAATGAGCACACAAAAAGATGCTCAACATCATTAGTCTTAGGAAAATGCAAGTAAAACCCACAGTGAGATACCACTTAACACAGACCAGGAAAAAGGCACTGAGAAGTGTTGGTGAGGATACAAAGAAACTGAAAGCCTCTGTAACCCCCTTTCCAAAAGATCTGACTGAACCTTAGAGGAGAGTGAATCATAACTTTTAAATCTGCCTGGATTTTTATTCAGATTTTTTTATTCAGCTGTTGTTTAACATCTTGCTTAATGTCTAAAAAACTAATAGCTTAGTTACCCACCTTCTGACCCAAATAATGCCTCTAATATCCCTATTTTTACAAAAGATAAAGTTGACATTCTTAAGGTGCTATAGCTGAATTAGCCCTGGGTCTTCTGATTTCCAGTGTATTTTTCCCTGTGCCTTTCTGAGCACCTCTCACAGATTGAGGGCATAAGGAAGACACTACCAAAGTAGCATGAAAAGCAATAATTTTTACATGTTTTCAAGACCGTCACTAGAGATTACAGATTCTAATAAGATTGACAACTGTTTCTTCTCTTTATTGAAAAAGCAGTATCATACCTTCCCCAAGCCCAATACAGAAGGAAAGAAAATCATTATGAACAGAAGGAGGAATAGCATGTTACTTGATAACGTATTGAATGTTTTATGTTGGAATTATGTGGTAAAAGGGGACATAGCACTCCTGGAGTTGAGGACACTAATAATGAGCAGCATCTCAGTGTGGCTGATGCAAAAGACTCCACATTGTAGTCTAGGTAAATAGAGCGTTCACTTCCCTGCACAACTAGACCACAGTATGGTTTTAAAATCACTTTTGCCAACATTAAAAGAACACAAAAGAAGGAAAAATGGTTTAATAAAGACCGATGAATTCATTTCCTAACTTCAACAGTTACATTTTGCCAACCCTGTTTTAGCAATACTCTTACTTTTTGTTTGTTTAATATTTTCAAAGCAAATTCCAGTTGTTATGTCCTATTACCTATATCATGAAGTTTGTACTTCCAGGACACAGTATAGAAAATATATTTTTATTACTTCCCTACTCAATTTCCTTTGTTTTAGGTGGTGAGATCAGCTGAGGAAGCTGCATCCGTGTTGGCCACTTCAATCAGCCCAGAGCAGTGCATCAAAGTGCTTTGTCCTATCATCCAAACTGCAGATTACCCCATTAATCTTGCTGCAATCAAAATGCAAACAAAAGTGATAGAGAGAGTATCCAAGGAAACTCTTAATCTGCTTTTACCAGAAATTATGCCAGGCCTAATACAGGTAAGCAGTTAAGCATGGAGGAATAAGCTACGATAGATTTGGGATTCTGTTATTGTAGGCACTTTTCCAGGCAACACTAATGGCATGACCACGCTTGCCTATTTGCTCTGAACATCCAAGACTGTAGGCAGGTGTGGTGTGTGTGCACGTGTGTGTGTTAAAATATACATAATATAAAATTTACCATTTAGTCATTCTTAAATGTGCAATTTCGTGGCATTAAATACATTCACAAGATTACACAACCATCACCACTATTCATTTTCAGAACTTTTTAATCATCCCAAATGGAAACTCTGTACCCATTAATCAATGATTCCCCATTCCTTCTCCTCTCAGTCCCAGGTAACCTCTATTCTACTTTCTGTGTTCCTCATATAGCGTTTGTCCTTTTGTGGCTGGCTCATTTTATTTAGCATAATGTTTTTAGGGTTCATCTATGTTGTAGCATGTATTCCAATTTCATTCTTTTTTTGACTGAATAATATTCCATTTATGTTTATACTACAATTTGGGGGGGGGGTTGTGGGGGGGGGCGTTGTTGTTAATCCTCACCTGAGGATATTTTTCCATTGATTTTTAAAGAGAGTGGAAGGGAAAGGGAGAGACAGAGAGAGAAACATCAATGTGAGAGAGACATATCAATTGGTTACCTCTGTGTGTGCCCTGACCAGGGATCAAGCCTGCAACTGAGGTACATGCCCTTGACCAGAGTTGAACCCGGGACCCTTCACTCCATGGGCTGACGCTCTATCCACTGAGCCATTCTGGCTCAGGCTATACCACAGTTTGTTTACCCATTAATGTGTTGTTGGAAATGTGGGTGTTTCTCTTTTTTAATTAACTTAAATATATATTACAGCAAAATTTCTTGTACTTATATGTATATATATCTAGAAATAGAATTCCTAGGTATTACCAGATTCCTCTCCAAAGTGGTCGTAATAATTTACAGTCATAGATGTAATACTTTTTTTTTTCTATGCACACGAACCCATTCATATAAACATTATGACAAATACGGAATTTATAACATGCTTTGCTTAACTTCATAGATTATGAGATTTCTGCCATCCAATAAATAATATTCTATTATGTAATTTTAATTCAGTAGTGTGTACCACTATATTAAGACCTCCTCCTGAAGAGAATTAATCATTTATTTCTTGGTGCATTATCTATGTGACTTTATTCTAAGCCCTAAAATTTTTAATTGTGAGATCCTTGAAGATCAGGTCCAAATATCTTTCTTCTTGGTCTATGCTTTGATACTAAGAATAGAATACATAACATGTATATGTCATATATATAATGAATACTGAATAAATGTTTGGATGAATAGTTGGAGCAGTGGTAGGGATGGGACAGATATTAAGCTTAACTCAGCCTGGATTATAGGAGTACCCTGACTGCCAGGCCAAGGAGATTTTATTTGCTAGTGAGGAGCTGTTGAGTTCCATAAAACTGAATGATTTAGGGAGGTTAATCTGGAGACTTTTTGCAGGGTGGATTGGCAAAGAGGCAGCCTTAGAGTCAGAGAATTGCAGCTTTCCAGGCTAAATAAAGGACCTGATAAGGAAGGCTAACAGTGGAGGTGCCACAGGGGAGATGGAAGGAGAGAGGGAATGTCTGCCTGAAAAGGTTGAAAAGTTCATCGGTCAGTAAAGCTTGAGATCTCATCTTTGAGTTGCGTCTTCTGTCTCTGTTGGATGGTGCTTTCTCAGATCCCCCAGGAGTGCTAACGCGGACTTTTCTCCCTAGGGTTATGACAATTCAGAGAGCAGCGTTCGGAAAGCTTGTGTCTTCTGCCTAGTGGCTGTTCATGCGGTAATTGGGGACGAACTAAAACCACATCTCAGTCAGCTTACTGGCAGTAAAGTAAGTGGAGCTGCTTTGTTCTGAGGATGCTGACATGGTACCTTCTTCAAAATTCATTTGTGTGTGTCTGTGTTGATACAAAATTTATTTTTGTGTTCAGCTTTTATTAAGTCCTGCCTTGAGCATTCAACTTATTCCTCCTACCGTTTGCATTTTAGCTGTTTCTACTTTCATATTTGCCACTCAGGGGAAGTCAGCAGTTTGGTAGGGTGACTGGTAGATTGCTATGAAAGAATGCCTACCAGATTCTGGTTATTTAAAATAGCCAGCTTCTTTGTCACTCCCACAACCAAATCCTTACCCTCAAAGACTGTTTAGTTAAAAATAGGCAGGGTTATACATTCATGGGTTATTTTATATCTCCTAAAATATGGACCACTTGAACATATTTAAATTTCCCCCTATGAACTATGGTAAATATTTATTCTCGTTCCATTCTTATTTTCATCCGGATAAGTGTACAACTTTGATTGGTATGTTGAAAAAATAAGTCTTGCTCTTCTCATTTCTTTGATACTACCAAAATTTTGAAATTATTTGTAGAGGGTGAGGATAGATTATGATTGTTGAACTGTGGCTTATAAACAAGTTAATAGGAGACACTTCAGTTAAAGAGTTTCCCCAAATCTGAATGATTGTCATTACTATGATCATATTTATTTTTAAAATAGCAAAAGGGCAGAAAAATACACATAAAGGAAAATGAGCTCAGGTATAAACCTTTCATAAGTTATACATAGATTAAGGCAGTGGTTTTTAAAACTTCCTGGGGTTAATCTCATCTCAAGAAAAATAAATACATACAGAAAATTTTATACCTAGTTTCAGAGGATGCAATGAGTCCCTGAATCCCATGGACACTGGGTTAAAAACCTTTGAATTAAAGAGTTAATATTAAAAAAGAAAACTTTCAGTAATAAAGTGGTTTTCAAAACAAATGGATTCCAACTTTGGTTATGAGCTTAAATTAGGTCCTGATAATTCAGAGTTGTCTATAGAAGGATTAAAATTAAGCACCTTATCAGGATATTAGGCAGCTAGTAATAATGTTGCATATGAAGACAATAGGTAGGTGGGGGAGAAATATTTGGAAATGACATTTGATGAAAAAAAATGTATATGCTCTGATTACAAACTTTAGAAAAATATGGTCTCATACCGTAAAGACTGCAAAATGAGAAATCAAAAAACATTTTTAATTGGGGTGACATTGGCCAATAAAATCATACAGGTTTCAGGCATACAACCCCCACACCACATTATTCATACATTGCACTGTGTGCTCACCACCCCACCTCAAAAACATTTTTATTAGGAGGACAGTGGCATAATTATCTAAGATCTTGGGTCCTGGAACCCAAGTGCCTAATTTTATATCCTGGCCCACTTCTTTCTTAGCTCTGAGACCTTAGGCAGTGAGTGACTCACACATTCTGTTTTGAAGATAAAAAGTGATAATATAAGGCAGTTAGTATATTGTATAGCAAATAATACTTAAATATTTGTCATTGTTTTAATGGTAACTTCTTTTTCTAAATTTACTTGCCGAAGTTTTATGTTACCACTACAATAGTTTATATTTCAGAGATGAAAGGAGAGGGAGAGATAGAAACATCAATGATTAGAGAGAATCATTGATCAACTGCCTCCTGCACGCCCCACACTGGGGATCTAGCCCGCAACCCGGGCATGTGCCCTGACCAGGAATCGAACCTGGGACCCTTCAGTCCACAGGCCGACACCCTATCCACTGAGCCAAACCAGCTAGGGCTACAATAGTTTTTGAAAGGACATGCTTGATTACTCAATCGTGAACAAATTAGAAAAAATTTTTATAATTTCTGATTGTCAACAATAACTGGGCATTGTAATAACCCCTCTATTCAAAATTTATCTTTTAAAGCTCACATAGCTATACTAATAAAAGCATAATATGCTAATTAGACTGGACAGCCAAACGACCTGCCGGACGTCCTTCCAGACGAAGCCATGGCGGCCGGGGCCGAGGCAGAGGTGGTTAAGGGTGATCAGGCAGCAAGGCAAGCTGTTAGGGGCAATCAGGCAGGCAGAGGTGGTTAGGCACAATCAGGTAGGCCAGTGGTCGGCAATCTGCGGCTCGCAAGGCACATGCAGCTCTTTGGCCCCTTGAGTGTGGCTCTTCCACAAAATACCACGTGCAGGCACGCATGTACAGTGCGATTGAAACTTCATGGCCCATGCGCAGAAGTCAGTATTTTGTGGAAGAGCCACACTCAAGGAGCCAAAGAGCCACATGTGGCTCACGAGCTGCAGTTTGCCGACCACTGAGGTAGGCAGGCGAGCAGTTAGGGGCAATCAGGCAGGCAGACCGAGTGGTTGGGGGCGATCAGGCAAGCAAGCAGTTAGGAGCCAGCAGTCCCGGATTACAAGAGGGTGCAGGCCAGGCTGAGGGACACAAATTTCGTGCACCGGGCCTCTAGTATGTATATAATTTTTTAATGAACATTATACTATAAATTAGGGCAGCTTGCTCAAATGACATGTTTGCTTTCAACCTGCAGATGAAGCTACTGAATCTTTACATCAAACGTGCACAAACAGGCTCTGGAGGAGCTGATCCCACTACTGATGTCCCTGGGCAAAGTTAGTGAAGCCAGTGGAAGTGAACCAGGTCTCTCCAGGGAAGGACACAGGCCACCCTCATCAATGAAAGGAAATTTTCAAATGCATCTTTTGGAGCTTACCATTGTTTCCTAGTTTTAGTTTTCTGTTTTGTTTTGTATTTTCTGTAACAGAGGACTATCCTCAGTCTGCATGTAACTTTTATGATAGTTATCCCAAATCCAAGAAGAAGCAGTATTAACAACAGTTGATCAATATAAAGTAATTTTAAATCTAACTCATCATTTCACTGTTTGTACTTCTTTGTCTTCCCCATTAACCTTTGCCAGTGTTATGGTTGTATAAATTTTTTTTAATGCTGGTTAAACAGGAATGCTTAAAGCTTTAAAAGTTGACAGTCTAAAACATTTTTTGCCTTTATTCAAATGCAGGATAATATTTTTTAATTGCTACCTTGAGTTTTGTTTCCTATCATGTCCTATGCTAGTAATAATGAAATGACGTGAAACACAGCAGGACTAATTTGAGCTACAGCTGGACTCTGTTGGTGTGATTGTGATACATGTCATTAGCTATAACTTCTTTGGGGTGGTCTGTAGTTTAAAACTAAGACCTCAAAGAGAAATGTTACAGAATCAGCCAGTTTTGTAAAACTGATATTGTTTGTTGGTTACTGATCTTGCCATCTTTATTTAAAACCATGTCCCCTCTATGATCCCTTAAGAAAGCTGCACCAAATCATCTGCCTGTTTTTTTTTCTTAATACTTATTAAAATGGAAGGTTTCATTGCAGGGTTTTTGGTTTGTTTATCTTTATTGTGAATGATGCTTTTTTATATTTATTAATATCAAATTCACTTACGAATAAACTTGATAATGGAAACAGACAAAAATAATCAAGTGCATGTGTGTCCTTGACAGTCTTCTGTTTCTCATTTAATAAACAAACTAATTATTGAGACATGGGAGTCGACCAGCACCTTTTGTTTAAATGGTGGAACCTGGTTTCCTTTTACCATGAAATTGTCTTACTTGAAAACGTTGATCCTGATGAGAGAGAAGATGGTGCCAAGGCTATTACCTTGTATAATGGGCTCAAATTCTCTACCTCTTCAGGGCTAATACTTTTAATTGAGCTGCTGCCTATAGTGTCTTTTGGAAAACTAAAGGGTGATTTTTCTGTTACGTTTTTAAGTCACCTTTGGCTACATCTATTCTTTTCATGTGCAGCCAATTTGCAAAAATGACCAGTGTTGGCGAAAGGCAAAGTAGATCATTTGGAACCAGAATACTAATGATTGCTCATCTTGACTTTTTTTTAATCCTAACAAAGTGAATTTGACTGGAAAGGCAAATAGCTATTAGGGAAGCAATTTGCTGTTGTTACAGAGTTATCTGAACTTTCTTTGTTTAATTGAACAAAATGTAGAAATGTATGTAAAGAATTTAAGAGTACTGAATGGATGATTTGTCATCGGCTTTTACCTTTGTTTCTGTTCTCGCAGCAGGAAGTCTCTCTATATCTCCTCCCCTTTCCCTGTAACAATTTTGTTTTCTACTGTTAATTACATTGTGTATTTATAGTTCTATGCTTACTGTTGTGCATATACTGGCAATAAAACTGTACATAACATTACTTGAAAAAATTAACAATATATATCAGTTGTTTTTCTGTCTCACTGTGTGACAAGCCACTTATCTCATAACTAGGTTTTTAAAAAGCTCATATATCAATAAATTTTATAAGTGCATCTGAGCAGAAAAGATTTATCAGGAGTAGCAGCCACAAGTATATATAGCTATGTATGCATGTATATATTATAGCTCTAAGATGAAAAGGCATTTTAAACATTGAATGCTTCTTAGTAATGTTTTATGTTCCATACCTTTGATATATTTTATATAATCATTTTTTAATATATTTTTATTGATTTCAGAGAGGAAGGGAGAGAGAGAGAGAGATAGAAACATCAATGATGAGAGTCATTGATTGGCTGCCTCCTGCATGCCCCCCACAGGGGATCAAGCCCACAACCTAGTCATGTGCCCCTGACTGGAATTGAACCTGGGACCCTTCAGTCCACAGTCCAACACTCTATCCACTGAGCCAAACCAGCTAGGGCCATTTTTAATCTAAATAATGGTTTGATTTTGAACTGTTCTTTACAGTCTTGCTTTAACTATTATTGACAATTAAATAGAGTGACTTAAGCTGAATAATATCTCTACTTAGAAACGTAGACCAAGCAGCAGGCATAAAAGGGCAGACAACTCAGAAATGAGTGAACTGAGTAATAGAAAAGCAAAACAAAATTGACCAATAATCTAGTGCAAAAAAAAAAAAAAAATCAATGAGGAAATTCTTCATGTAGCCAAGGTAGCCCCATAATGTGGCTTGGCCAAAAGGAAGAACTGAAAAGGAAAAATACCCCACATTCAAGACAGGCAACACCATATTACTGAATATTTCTGGAACATCGTCCATATTCATTTTAGGGAAGTGGCCCTAGGACAAGCATGTCAAGCTCAAAGGCTAACACAGGCCAAATAAACAAGGTTTAAGTTTATGTGGGCTGCAAAAAAACGAAAGGTTTATTTCGATAGAGACATGCTGAATACAAAGGGCTGACATAAATGAGTAATCCTTAACATAATAGAACATTTTAATAAAAATATTTTTTCTTGAACATTAACTGACCAGACACTGCATAACTGCACAAATTAATAAGTGTAACACAAATAAGCCTATTTTTCTTGTTCTCCTAAAGCAAAGTATTTCCTGTTGAACACACCAAACAAGTCAGTCCAAGACTAATGACGTGGCAATCAGCTGCTAGAAAAGTTGCTGCTAGTATTAGTGGAGAGAAATGGTGGGCCTGCGCGGAAGAAGCAGAAGGGAAATGAATGCAACACGATTATAGTGATCAGTCATTAGCGAACGTTGTAGTTTCTTGATAATTATGTATTACAGTATTGTAAAAATTAAGTTAACGAAATTTTTATTAAAATGTTTCTTACATACCATTATAGTGGCTGGGCCGCACGCAGCCCCTGGGCCGCGAGTTTTACATGCTTGCCCTAGGACATTATGACCCAGGTTTAAATGGCCAAATTATTAAAAGGCTACAATGTGACTAAAAATAGTGCATTAACTCGCCAGCCTTGTTTAAAATTCTTCAAGGATAAACCCCTTCAGGAATGTTTGAAGTTTTGTTTTTTGGGTTTGTTTTTTTTTTTCTGAAATGATTCCCTTGCTATCAAACATGAGCTAAGATTTTGACAAGTGCTCCTAATCTAACTTCTCTGCTGTTGGGAGCCATTAGAGATACCACAGGTCGGGACAGTCTGCAATGTTTCATACCAGTGCCCAGCCACACAGTCTGGGACACTGAAGTACTGAGATTCTGTTAAGTCTCTTTCCAAAAATGTAGTCCTAGTTCAATGAGATGTGTGGAAAAAAAACCCCACAATGTGACTCCTTGTGAACCCTAAGTGGGATATAATCCTATCATTGCTTGAAAATCTAATTGTCCATGAGCTGAGTCTTCCATGGATTACCCGAGAAGCTGTAGTTTGCACACTGCTTTTCCAGAAACGCAGTCTCTCTTGTAGACCCTTTTTAAAAAATCCTTTGTTGTTTAAAGTATTACATATAGTATTACATATGTCTCCTCTTTCCCCTGTTGACCTCTCCTCGGCCACCCCCTGTTGACCCATTTTTTTAAATGAAGTTTACCAAGAAAAGAGTTGAGCAGTACTTAATCTAATACTGCAAATTAGACCTGTTGTTTCTCAATATTTATCAACCATGTTCTGCCAAATATTTGTCTAAATGGCATTAACTTGCTGCTCACCAGTTTTAACCTGCATGACTTCATACCAGTTATGAAATAACATAGAGCCCAGCCAGTGTGGCTCGGTGGTTGAGTGTCAGTGTCTGACATGAACCAGGACAGGAGGTCATGGTTCCATTCCCAGTAAGGGCACATGCCAGGTTGTGGGCTTTATGCCCATGCCTGAAAAATGTTTCTGTGTTCAGTGTGTTACAAAGGCTGAGGCAAAGGAATACTATTGTGACTTTATAAGTTAAAGATTCCTATTAGACAATATTCAATACTTCACAAAACTGAATATACAGATATAAATAACACCTTATAGCAAAAATTCAGAATATATGTGGATGTAAAACAGAAAGATATGAAATAGAGTTGAGAGGACATAGAAGGAAAATTCAAGGAAAATCTCAAAGATACTCAGAAAAGAAGATTAAATTAAAATATCCAAGACAAAACAATTTTTACAGAAAAATATGAGATATTCAGGAAATAAAGGAAAACATTCAAGAAAATGAATTGAAATAAGGAGAGCGGAAAAAGTAATCACCAAAAAAAGTAACTGGTAGAAAATAAGCAAAAGTGATTCATCATCCACACAGTTGGAGTTTCTTAAAAAAAAAAGAATAAATATTTAAACAAAAGGGAATAAATATTTAAAATCCAAAAATACCCTCCAGAAAGAAAAGATCCGAATCAACATAATCAAAAGGCACACCTGGAAAAATTATTCTGAAATAATTATTAGACGTATCCTAGGATAGTGGTCGGCAAACTCATTCGTCAACAGAGCCAAATATCAACAGTACTTCTTCAAAATAGACTTGCCCGGGCCGAAAACCGACTTCTGCGCATGGGCCATGAAGTTTCAATCGCATTGTACGCATGCCCGCACGTGGTATTTGGTGGAAGAGCCACACTCAAGGGGCCAAAGAGCCACATGTGGCTCACGAGCCCCGGTTTGCTGACCACGGTCCTAGGAAAACCACTAGACTAGACTGTAAAGGTAATGGGGGAAATCCTCTGGGCCTGGAATCAAACTGGTCAATGACTTCTAAATAAAAGGAGGAAGGCATTAGTCTTCTTGAGAACAATGTATAAAGCAAGACAACAGTATAACAAAAAATAAACCAATGAAATTGAAAATAGGAAAAATCAACAAAATAATGAAAAAAATCAACAGAAATTAAAAGCTGGCTTTTTGAAAAGGTTAAACTTCTACCCAAGCTAGCCAGGAAAAAGAGAAGACAAACATGACCAATATTAGAAATAAAAGTGGAGAAACCTGACAAGCCAGGTGATCAAAGTCAATATCTACATTGGTAAATCATGTGCTATATGTGATAAAGGGGCACCTTACCCCTGTGGTTTTCTTCCTCAAAACCAAGAACATGAGAAAAACATCAGAAAAATTCCAATACAGTGGGGCCTTGACTTAGGAGTTTAATTCGTTCTGAGACCGAGCTCGTTAAGGAGCTCGTTAACTCAAATTACTCTGTCAACTCAATGCAAAAAATCGGCTGAGAGACAGCTGGTATCTCAAAAAACTCCTTAGTCGGGACACTCATAAGTCAAGGCCACACTGTATAGAGGCATCATACAAAATATTTGACCAGTATTCCTCAAAACTGTCAAGGTCATCAAATGTAAAACATTTGTAGCCAGAGGGTGGATTCTGGAAGTTTTAAAACATGACTTCCAAATTATTTCACTCTATTCCCATCAATCTGATTATGTGGCTGCTTGACTAATAAAATATGCTACAGAATAAAGATTCTGCAATAGTTCCTGGTCCTGGGTCTTCAGTGTTAAAAAAAATATTCTACACTGGTTAAAGATGGCTAGGCAGACTTTATTCAGGAGCATCACAATAGGTATAGGGACCACTGCAATGTGATGTGGCAGTGGGAGAGACTGGGCTCAACTCCATATGGGTGAATGGGCATTTAGAGCCAAGGGGCAGTTGGGAGGCAGTGGATGGAAAAGTACTAAGAAAACATCAGGTTAGTAAGGGGAGTTCTGGGTAAACCCACCTTACAGGATTTTTGTTGTAGGAATTCCAGCAGCCCCAACTGAGGTCCCAGACAACAACCAGGCTCGAGCTATAAACATGTATTGTTGACGGATGGTAAATGAATCAGGAGGCTTTGGCTAAAAATAAATATTTATTCAAGGGTCCTAGGGTTTGCAAACTAGACACACAATTAGGTAATATCCAGGATGTTCTGAAGAAGAAAGAAAAGCTTCTTATAGTTAAAAGTACATTCTTGAGAAGAATCAGTCCTGCATTCTTAGCCTCTGGACTGGTCCAAGATTGTAATCCTCAGGTGGTTTGGACAGTGGATGTCAGGCAGTATGGATAATAGATGTCAGGTGCTATGGATACATGAATACTCTTTCCTTAGTCTTCCAGAGGCTAATCAGACGTTTATCTGAGGTTTGATGTATATGCAGGCATTGAGGCAGGACTGTAAAAGTCGAAAGTTTAAGTTCCCAGGCTAGTTAAAACAAGAATAGAATCTTGTTCCCATTTGTTGTAAGTGGCTGGAACAACACTGGGGGTTAGACCTACAGGGACAGACCAGACCTGGGTTCAGCAACCTCGGTACTTGAGTTCTGGCTAGGAAAGAATTCAGAGCCAAGACTCCAACGATAAGAGAATATTTATTTGGTAAATCACAGAGGTAGAAAAAGTAATTACTGGAAGAAATGGGATTAGGAAACAAGTTATAGAAGTAAAGGAAGTGCCCTTTGCGTTTGGGAGTGAGGAAGCTAATGGTGACACGTCTGGAGGATGGGAAGTGGGAAGAAGAAGGGGAAAGGGTTAAGGCAGTGGTTCTCAAGGTTCTGGCCCTTTAAATACAGTTCCTCATGTTGTGAGCCAACCATAAAATTATTTTTGTTGCTACTTCATAACTGTAATGTTGCTACTGTTAGGAATCGTAATGTGAATATCTGATATGCAGGATGGTCTTAGGCGACCCCTGTGAAAGGGTTGTTAGATCGCCAAAGGAGTCTCGACCCACAGGTTGAGAACCGCTGGGTTAAGGGAAAGGCGTGGGCATGCTCCAGGGAGGGAGAGCATGCTGGGTCCTTTGTCCTGAGGGTTTTAAGGGTGGAGACTTTGGGGTAGGCCCCCAGGGAAGATTTCAATAGAGTGTTCAGCAGTTTCCCAGGTGTGTCCTTTCAGGGTGGTGGCATCAGAGCAGGGGGTCATTATTCAATGCAGCTGGTCCTGAGGGCTTTGGTGTGGCTTGCCTGGTTTTGTTGCTTTCCTGGGCCTGGAGCTGAAATACAACTGAGGCCTAGACGTTATCTCTAGGGAGTCAAACCACAGGACCAGCGATATGCTGGGGGAGGAGAGGTCACCCTGGGGGCAAGGTCCCACCCTACAATTGTCCTTTGCTAGGCTCCAAGGACTTTCCACCGTGGTGACCTTCTACACCTGGCCCCTGGTCCTTGTTCTACTCATGTCTAACTGCCTACCACACCTCAACCTACTTAATCTTAATTTGGCAGAAATGACTATGCCGACACCATTCTATTTCTTCTGTGTTCCTCAGTACAGAAGCCCTGGAGGCGACTTTAGCCCCAGTCATATAACTGCACCCTGAATTAGAAGCTCCCAGCTAAGCCCCGTGAATCCGAGTACCATAAATGCAAGGCAAGAAATAACACGATTGCCAGCTGTTACTGCTAATGAACCCATGGTTGGGCTCCAGCTCGCCATACTGCTCCCAGGAATCAGCAGTTGTGGGAACTCTTTCCAGAACCCTTTATTGGGACCATTGATTGGCTTATACGCATGTCAATCAAGGTTTTTCTGCCCAATGGGTCTTTCAGTCCACAACAGGGTGCGAGCCTATTGGCTAAGACTCGCACCCGCTTTCTCCTCTGTAGTGCGAGCAAAATCCAAAGACAACCCAAAAGACCATAGAGAAGCAAAGCACTACAGGAAGTGGGATCTAGTGCGGCCCAATGAACTCCTACTTTTGGCAGCAAATTCAGCCCTGGAACCCGCCCAAAAGGAAGAACATTCTGATTGGTGGCTTAGTACAGGGTCACAGAGACTCACGGGAGTTTCGGCCAAGCCCTTGTCTTTATTGTCCAGTTCGCCTGTCAATCAATTAGCTTCGGATGGACGAAAGCAGACAGCCCTTTTGGCACCGCCTCTTCCTGGGCCGGTGTGAAAGGGCAGCGAGGCCGCCGGGGCTGGGACCTGGCCGTGTGGGCGGGGTCGTGCCTCCCTGCAGGGAGGGTGCCTCCACCGGGAAGCGCCGGGAGTGTCCTGTGCGCGGGCCCTGCGGGGCGGGCCGGGGCCGGGGGCAATCTCGGGGGCGGGGGCGGGGGCCGGGCCGGGGCGGAGCCGTAGGAGGCGGAAGCGGCGAGTGAGCTCGAGCCGGAGCTGCGGCGAAGCCATCGTCCGCGCCCGCGGAGCGGCGTCGGCGGGGTTGGCCGGGGCGGTAGAGCCTGGGCGGGCGGGCTGAAGCCCGGGGGTCGAGGCCGGGGACCGGGAGACGGGCGGGCTCACTCCCGCGCGGTCGTCGGAGCGGGCTGAACTCCCGCCCCCCGCGCCGTCCTGGGGAGGATGCGGCCGGGTGCCCCGGGGCGGGACGGGCGGCGGCGGCGGCTGCCGCGCTAGCGGCGCAGGGGGTGGGCGGCGGCGGCATGAGGCGCGGGGCCGGCGCCCGCGGGAGGGAGGCGCTGCCGGCGGCCCTGCCGCTCCCGCCTGAGCTCCTCGCCTCGCCGTGCCCGCGGGGCCCCGGCCGCTCTCGCGCCGGCTGCCGCCCCGGCCGCCGCTGGTGACCGCTCGCCGCGCCGCGGAGGCTTCACCCGCGCCCTCCCCCAGGACGCTCGGCGGAGCTCCGGCCTCTTCGCCCCGCTCGCGGAGGCCGCGCCGGGCGACGGCGAGGCCGGAAGATGGCCTGGGTGCTCAAGATGGACGAGGTGATCGAGTCCGGGCTGGTGCACGACTTCGACGCCAGCCTGACGGGCATCGGACAGGAGCTGGGCGCCGGCGCCTACAGCATGAGGTACGGGACGCCCTGGGCCGGGCGGGCGGACGGACGGACGCACGCACGCCTCCGTACCCTTGGGAAGGGCCTGTAGGACCCTGGGCCTTTGCCAGGCGCGGCTGCGATCAGCGGTGCCCCGGGCCTACCCGGCTTGGGGTCCGGGCCTGCCGCGTGGCCGCCGGGGCCTGGCAGGCCTCTGCCCACCCCGGTGGCGGGCTTGGGAGGGCAGCCCTGCCACCTGCGGCCCCGGAACCGCTGGGGGTTTCATTTTTGCTGTAAAGCACGCCCGGCTGTTAACGATGGCCTGGGTTGGTGGGGAAGGGGTTTCATTTCCTTGCAAGCGATTTACGAGCTACTTAGAGCTGGGATATAACACGAAATGATAGGACTTTCTATTGGAAAAGTACTCTGCAAAGTTTTGGTGTCAGCTCCTACCCACTCTGTTCTACATTGTAGTCTTTCCGAGTTGCAGATTGTGGTCACGTGATTCAGTGTGACAATAGCCGCAGGGGAGAAAAGCACGGCCAACGACGCAGCTACGGCTCTTTGATGGCCTCGGAATGAACTTTTCGCTTTGGGGGCTGCCCTCTTAGGCTGCCTCCCTTGGAGGACGACTTGAAGGCACCGCGAACGCGCCACAAACAGTAGTTTGTTTCGTCTTCCCCCGCCTGTTTGGGCAGCCATTCATTTTCGTTTAAATTGGAGGCGTGGAAACTTTAGTCTCTGGCCGGTATCCCGAGGGATGCTGTTCTTTAACGCCTGTCAGCTTGGCAGCTCTGTGTGTCTTAGCTTGTTTGGAATTCAGTTTACATACTGTATAAAGTCGCCCCATTGGCAGTACGAAACTCGATGGGCTGGGCAGCTTTCTGTGAATGCGAATTCAGGTGAGGAATTCCAGATCTGCTCCTTCAAGTCATGGCTGAGGTGCTGCTGCCCCGATGCCCAGGCGCCTCGGCACATGGCACTGCTGCTCTCGGGGAGGACACCTGTCCTGAAGCAGAAAGGCTTCGGGGTCAGAGTAGACCTGGGTGGGCGGGGGCTGCTCCCTGCCGCCATTCGGCTTTTAAGTCTTATAAATAAGTAACTCTCAAAAGGGTGGGGGTGTTTGAGGAAGTGCTGGGAGGAAAGCCCTCGTTCACCAGTCTCCGACCCTGATTGTGTCTGTGCTGGTCTCTCCGAACTTGGCACTTCTCTCTGCAGTTGTGCAACTGGATGAGGTGGCTTGTTTTCTGCAGCAACTGTTTTAGTTGTGGAGGAAATTGAGCTACTGAAAGTCAGAGGGTCACCCCAGCTGGGAGTGCTAGGGGTGAGATTGCCTGGGGAGAAGGTGGCCCCCGGGCCATGCTTTTCCTGGAGACCTGGAGGAGTAGGAGGGCAGGTGGAGCAAATGGAGTGTCTTCAGTTGCTTCTCAGTGATCAGTTGTGACGAAATGAGAGTTTGCTGCCGAGGGCATTGTTTATTGAGTTATTTTGAGCTTTTACCCCCCCCCCACCCCCCAAGAGTTCTGTTTGTTTTAGTGATTTGACCAGCTAATGAACTTTTATTTTTAGTTTATTTTGTGTAAAGGAAGTAAAATCTTGGTATTAAACCTATCCTTAACTTTTTTTTTTTTTAAAGTAATGTGTGATATCTTTGTAAATCTGTGTTTTTTACAACACTTCTCATGGGGAAACTTTTCCCCTTGAATGCTTTTGGTTATTGGTGATATGGTATGTGTCATTTAATCTAAAATTTTCAAGTATCTTTGAAGGCAAATACCATTTTGTTGTATTGGTTTTTTTTAATGTATTTTAGGTATCCGTTTGCTCCTGAACATTTGCTCCTCAAAAACTAAGAGGAACCCATGAAAGTTCTTGCCTCTTGCAAATTCAAGACTCTTTATTTGAGATTCAAATTTAGGAAATTGCAAAATTGACTTGACCTGGAGAAAGACTGAAGGCTTTAAGCCAGTGGTTCTCAACCTTGGCTGCACATTAGAATCACCTGGGAATCTTTTTTTTTTTTTTTTAATATATTTCATTGATTTTTTACAGAGAGGAAGGCAGAAAGATAGAGTTAGAAACATTGATGAGAGAGAAACATCGATCAGCTGCCTCCTGCACATCTCCCACTGGGGATGTGCCCGGAACCCAGGTACATGCCCTTGACCGGAATCGAACCTGGGACCTTTCAGTCCACAGGCGGACGCTCTATCCACTGATCCAAACCGGTTTCGGGGGAATCTTTTTAAAAATCCTGATTTCTGGGCCTCATCCTCCGGAAATTCTGTTTCTTTGTTACTAATGTTGTTGCCCCTACCCCATAACAAAGAAACAGAATTTCCGGAGGATGAGGCCCAGAAATCAGGATTTTAAAAATATTTCCAGGTGATTCTAATGCAGCCAATGTTGAGAACCACTGCTGTAAGCTGTGCTGCCTTTGTTTACTTTGCATTCCCCACCTGGACCTGAAGCTCTCTGAGGGCCAGATGGTCTCAGCAGTGCCCAGTGTCCTTTCACTGCATGGCAGTCTCTTCCTCTGGTATCAAATGGGAAGTAAGGGCTACTGATGCTTGTCTTTCTTTCATTTGTTCTCTCAAGTTCAAGAAGTAAATTCGTGGCTACACTTGAAATTATTTGAAAAGTGACTTTTCTTGATTTCAGAGGGAGAGAGAACCCCCCTCAAAAAAAAAAAAAAGAAATAATGCAACTTCTTTAGATTACACATTAAAACTTTGATATTAAATTATCACCTTACAAAGGACATTGGTCTGAACCTGTTAAACTTCCCTGTACGATAAGTCTTATTTTGAAGCAAAAGTTACACATTGTAGATTTTGTGGGAGGTACAATCATAGTTTACAAATTATTTGCTAACTCAAAACTGCTGTGAGGTGAAGACAAATTTTCTATATTGATTGATAGGATAAAATGCCAGTGTACAGACTTTGTGAGGTAATGGGAAAATTTCAACTTGATAAGTTTTAAGTTAGTAAAAGATTACTAAGGATATGGTTTATTATGTAGCTATTAATAGCAGATGTTTTTCTTTTGGTCTCATGCTAAAACAAAGGGTTCTTGAGTGGGTGACATGTCTTGGAAGTACAGAAAAATTTTAGAATCTGAAATGTTAAAAATTTATTATAGTGGTTCCAGAATTGGCAATAATTCCTATAAAACTTCTCATTTCAAAGTTTAAAAACTTTTTCTGGCTTTAATCTTGGCTGAATTATAAGAAAGAGTTTAATAAGTTATTGATTAAAACAATATTGATTTCAGGTCATATTGTTCACATTGGTTTTTAAATGTATTACCTTAAAACAGGGATTGGCAAAAAAAAAAAAAAAAAAGCCAGATAAATTTTAAGGCTTTGCCGGTCAGAGCATCTCTATCATGCTTTTTTGTTTGTTTACAACCATTTTTAAAAATGTGAAAGCCATCCTTAGATCATGGTTGTACAAAAACAAGCTGGCTGGATTTGGCCCTTGGGATGTAGCTAGTCAACTCCTGCTCCAAAGGATAGAGGAATAATAGGTTTTGATTGCCTTGGGAAAGATTTGCTGCGTATTGAAATCTTATATTCAAGAAATAACTTCTATGTAGACTAATAACTCTCAACTAATTAGCATACATTCTACTATTTGTCCATAGATTTTGTGTTCAGTTTTAAAAATTAGAGTGTCCCCTCTCTCCACTAAAAACAGGATTCAATGCTGTTTATATTCTTTATTGAGAGCTGTTCGAACCATGACAGCTTATTGATAGGGTCTCATAAATTTGATGTTTTATTAAGGTGACACCTGTCAATTTGCCAGGACGTACTTAAACATTTGCTATTGGTGGAAATACCATCTGATGCCTCATCTTTGTTTGCTTTAGGTTCTGTGACTGAATTTAGAAGGAGCTCTGTAATAATAATTTTGCTTGCTTTGGTACATAACTAATAGATGGATATGAAACCGATCTGTGTTGAACCTTGGTGTGGCAGTCTCTTTTAAAACTTGCTGAGTTTTTTGGAGTTTGTGAAATTGTTATCTTGAGATATGGACTACAACAGAACTACATAGTTTTTCTTTATGTGTTGGTGGTTGAATTTTTAAGTTAATTTTTTAAATTCTTAAATGATTTTAGATTTACAAGTTACAGAGATAGTCTAGCAAGTTGACGTGAACCCTTTACCCAGTTTCTCCTACTTCCATAACCAGAGTACAATTTTTTTAATCCTCACCTGGGGATATGTTTTTATTAATCTTAACAGAGGGGGGGGGGGGCGGAGGGAGGAGACATTGATGTGAGAGAGAAACATCAATCAGTTGCCTTCCTTATGGCGTAGACTTACAGGGGATCAAACCCAAAACCCTTTGGTATATGGGACAATGTTCTAACCACCCCACCAGGGCCAGAGTACAATTTTAAAAGATGCCATGGTGCAGTACTGTTATATAAAGTACACCGTTTATTTGGTTCACAGTTTTTCCTCTGTTGTCCTTTTTGTGATCCAGGTTTCAATCCCAGACATCATTGCGCTTAGTGTTTGTCTCCTTCTCTTTTATGACTTTGACAATCTTGATATGTAATTGTCAAAGCTGTTGTTTTTAAACATGAAAGATAAAATTTTGGAAGCTATGATAGAATATACCTGTGAATACTATTTTGAGTTCAAAGGATCTCTTGTCATTTTAGCAGAATGACTTTGAGTAGGATCACTCCTTGGTGTCATTTTCACTCATTTATGGATTACTTTGTCTCAATCTCAAATTACTTTGTCTCTGAATAGAATTGTATGCTGTGTTTTTTGTAGTCCCTTCATAATCAAGAACTTTAAAAATTTACTTAAAATAACCAAGGCCTTTATATATTACTGGGAAGTGGGAAGTAGCCATCTCCTAATAATCGCAAGGCCCCTTTTCCTACTTTCCTTATCTTCTCTTTATCTCCCTCTCCCTCTCAATGTTTTCTATTTAAAGTATTATCCTCCTAAATAAAACATTAGTGCAAAAGAGTGGCATTGTCTTATGCTTTTGGCACATCTTTTTAATATCTCGCTTAGAAAACAAATCAATTCTCTTATCTGCTTTTGGAATATATTGTTTTGGTTGATACACATGAACAAAGTCTAGCTTCAGATACATGTGTGGTTGAAAAAAGGAAGATTATTTTTAATAGCCCTTTTAAATAATTTTGGATATTCTTTGATATTATACCAGCACTTGACAAGTGGTGGTTTCTTAAAATTGTAACTTAGAATTGGCAACTGTCAATGTGGTTTTTTTGTCTTGTTACATTAGAATCTATTGGTCTGTCTTGGACTTAATCAGCTCTCTTGCCCTGCATAATTTTGAAATGTGCATGCATTGTTCATTTGAAAAAACAGTGGTTTTTCCTGAGTTGTGCAGATCTTCTGAATGTTGGTGCTTTTCACTATGCAGTATCAAAAAATCTCACTCCTTAATATGGCCACTATCTTATCAGAGCACATGGTGGAGGGTTCAGATTTTATCATTGGCAACAAATATCACAGTTGTAAACGATGGGTTCACTTACTCATTTCTGAGGAAATTTTTGTCAAATGCCCAGGTCTGAATATTCAGTTTGTCAGTTTTTCTTTCAAGTTAAAAATAATATTCTGTGAGAGAAACTGCTAGGTCAGATCCCAGTTGCATAGAATCTTTTCCTTGAGACAACCATTGCACTTACGTGTGCCCAGAAATACATTATACCTACCCAAGGACTAATATATAATAAAGTTAATTTTAAACAATGACTGTTAGTACAGTTGGTGCCACTGCCTTGATTCATGCCAAGGCACCAGCAGTTTTAATCACCATTGGTTTTGTGCCATGAGTACAAATGTCAACAAAGTGAAAAAAGCCAGTAGTGTATTCTGAAAATAGGTTTGACCTCTTGGACCCCCTGAAAGAGTCTCGGGTTCCCCAGGACTACACAGACCACACTTTGAGAACCTTTGATCTAATGTGCGCCTAGAGTTAGGATAGTTAAAATATTTTCTTCTAAATTAAAAACAAACCCATTATTAGAGCTCAGAGAAGTTAAATAGCCTGCCATAGCGTCACTCAACAAATGGCAGAGCTGGATTTGAAGCTGCAGAGCTGGGGTTTGACCTCCCTCTTTCTGCAGCACCCTTTGCTATCTACCAATTAATAATTAAGAAGTCTTCTCAAGGTAGTGAGAATAGGAAGTTCTGGATAGGAAGAATCACTTGGGAATGCTATATACAGTATATATTTTAAAAAATTTTTTTCTTGTGTCTTACCTTTTTCCCCTCCAGGACCTTGCTGAACTTATTCTAGGTAATATTTTCTTTTTTAACTTATAATAATAATAATAATAATAATAATAATAATTATTATTATTATTATTGATTTCAGAGAGGAAAGGAGAGGGGGAGAGAGAGACAGAAACATCAATGATGAGAGTGAATCATTCATCGGTTATCTTCTGCACACCCCACACTGTGGATCGAGCTTGCAACCCGGGCATGTGCCCTGACCAGGAATCAAACTGTGACCTCCTGGTTCTTAGGTCAATGCTCAACCACTGAGCCATGCGGGTCAGGCTTATGTCATATTTTGATGGCATGTATTTAATGATCAACCCACGCAGTTAGCATTGGGATCTTAAAATTATGCATTTCGTATGTCACTGTTCAGTGACATAATTAACTAATACTTCTAAGTCATGGCTTTCATTTTTATTTATTTTCTCGCCAAGAGGATTTTAAATGCTTACATATATATGACATAGGAATATACATGTTTTCATCTACTGTAGAGCCATTGTGGCTATGGTTGTTTTTCATAAAGACAACTGCTCTGAGTCTTCATAAATTTCATTTTTTGTATCTGTTCCACTTGAGTGGAACTAAGCCCCTACCTAGGTCACAGTGTTGAGAACTCCAGAGGAGGGCTGGAGGAGATCTCTGACTGTGTTCCTCCGTTATACTGTATGCAGAAGAGTGTTTTCATAATTCTTAGGTATAAATAAAAGAGAAGTAGAATTAGTGGTAATTTAGTTTCTGAATAATCAGTCTAGTGATTTAATAGA
Organism: Myotis daubentonii; assembly: GCF_963259705.1. Taxonomy (NCBI): domain Eukaryota; kingdom Metazoa; phylum Chordata; class Mammalia; order Chiroptera; family Vespertilionidae; genus Myotis; species Myotis daubentonii. The sequence goes on along the minus strand of NC_081853.1, from coordinate 47,473,310 downwards.
AATGTAGCGGAGAAGGAGGGATTGTAGAATTTCCTCCCATTTTATTTCCACATTTTGTTTGTAAATTAAATTTACTTAAAATGGGCCAAATACCGGAGTTAGTGAGCAGCTTGCAGAAAACAGAAAGGTAAATAAGCAATTCAGACAAACCTTTATATAGTTATTCACTTGACTATTTTACTATTTTACTTTTTATTGAAAAATTAATTTAGAAAAATTATCAAGATGTAATGTACATCTTAGTGAATTATGCCAATTACTTCATACACTAATGGTAGGAATGTGAAATGGTGCAGCCACTTTGGAAAACACTCTGGCACTTGCTCAAAAAGTTAAACATAGTTATCATATGACCCAGTAATTCTACTCCTAGATAGATGCAGATATAGATATCCAAGGGGATTAAACATATGTCTACACAGAAACATATACAAGTGTTTGCAGCAGCATTATGAATAATAGCCAAATATTGGAAACAACCCCTATGTCCATCATCTGATGAATGGATAAATAGAATGGTATGTCCATACGATGGAATATCATTCAGCCATAAAAAGGAATGAAGTAATGATACATGCTGTAACATGGGTGGACCTTGAAAACAGACTAAGAAATAGGCCACATGATTCTGTTTGATTAAATGTCCAGTATGGGCAAATCCATAGAGACAGAGTAGATCAGTGGTTGCCAGGGGTTAGGAGTATGGTAGGGGAAAAGGGACAAGGGATGACTGCCATGTGTACGAGATTTCTTTTTGAGATGATGAAAATGTTCTGGAGGTAGTGATGATGACTGCACAACTCTGAATATACTAAAACCCACTGAATTATATACTTTAAAAACATGAATTTTATGATATGTATATTATATCTCAGCTGTTTTTTTAAATTATTAAAAGCAAGCCAAACATCCACATATGTTTAATCTCCCAGGTTAACAGAATATGGACCGTGCCCCAGAAGACACCCCCACCCTCTCCCATTTGCCTCCCAATTAATGCGCCAAGTTATTCTTGGGAGAAAAAATAGTTGTTTTTACTGCTACTGTTTGCTTCTCAGAAGATGCCATTGTTTTAGACTAAGCACAAAGCTTTATGCTCTCAGCACTTGCCAAGCCTTGCAGAAAACTTTTTGTAAAGTACCATTTTAATCAAATGATTCTTTGTGATTTCATGGTGCTAATGTGACCTACCTTCAGCAGCAATAGTGCCTGCCTTTCGAAACAGGCTATACTCTGTTGACTTGCGCGCGCTCTCTCTCTCGCTCTCGCTCTCACTCTCTCTCTCTCTCTCTCTCTCTCTCTCTCTCTCTCTCTCTATATATATATATATATATATATATATATATATATATATATAAACGAAACGGAGTTTAAAGTGTTTTTTAAAAAATTTTTAAGTAACTTTTTAAGTAACATTTTTATTGTTAGCTTGGTCTATCAGTAACATGGATTTTACTAACTATTAAATACTTCTTATTTAAGCTACCTAATCATAGCTGCTTCCCTTCTCCCCACAACTACACTAGAGGTAACAGGTTTAATATTATCATTTGGGGGAGCCAGATTAGCATTGATCTTTCATTCTCTGTATCATTTCTAAACTTAAATTTTAAAAGAAACTACCCTTAAATGTTTTTACATGCTTTTATATATTTTAAACCCAAAATAAGATCAATGTTGATTTTTTTTGCTTTTCAGTGATGTCTTGGCATTGCCCATTTTCAAGCAGGAAGATTCTAGCCTTCCATTGGATGATGAAACTAAAAACCCGCCCTTTCAGTATGTGATGTGTGCCGCAACATCTCCAGCAGTAAAACTGCATGATGAAACACTCACTTACCTGAACCAAGGTGAGTATGGCTGTGTCCTATTTTGATGTTAGAATTTACAAGAATCCTAAATGTAAGTTTTGACTGCCTAGATTACTGGAAGTCATTTTGAGTTAGATTTCTTTTTCCCTTAAGTTATATAACATTAGTTCACAAAAATTATAGGAAACGTGTTGTGAGCCAACAAAGTTATAGTTTGTGGAGACTTATTTGCATAATGAGAGTCTGTGGAACAAGATTTATTATATGGTTTTTCAGATAAAATCCAAAGGAGGTGCAAGTAGGAAAGGATGTCAGTTATTTTTAGTAACAGTGGTTTCAATGTGGAACTTGAGAGTGAATCAGAAGTCCAGCTAGCAAGGAACCTGGGTCTCTGACATGAAGCATGTACATGCTGAAAGTAGACATAAGCTGTGTCAAGATGAAGTCTATGGCTAAAATAAATCATAGTCAAATTGTGTCTACACATACCTTGTTTATGCTTTATGAGACTATTATATTTTGGTGATAGAAAAGCGAGAGTGGGGAGAATGGAGAATAGAGATGTGGCGGGGCAGAATTTACCTTGGGGAAGTATGAGGGATTTTTTTCAGGTGCTCTTAGCAGTTTGGGCACAAGCCAGTGTGTTCTCCCAGTGTAAACAAACATACTCTGTTATGCAGGAATTAATTTGTTGGATACATAAAGTGAAAGCATGTGAAATTTTTTTTTTTTTAATGCGAGTATTTTGTTATAAAATAGTACATACTCATTGTAGAAAAACTGGGAAATATGTCAAGGGATAAAGCTGAAGATTGACTGCAGTTGCATCCCACCAAGATAACTAATTAACATTTAGGTATATTTCCTTGTATGTACGTTTGTATATTTTTTTTTTGTTTTCTTATTGATTTTTTAGAGAAAGAGGAAGAAAGAGGGATAGTAAAGATAGAAACATCAATGATGAGAGAGGAGCATCATTGATTGGCTGCCTCCTGCATGCCCCTTACTGGGAATGGAGCCCACAACCTGGGCATGTGCCCTGGCCGGGAATTGAACCGGTAACCTCTTGGTTCCTGGGTCAATGCTTAACCATTGAGCCACACCGGCCAGGCTACATCTATTTTTTTAATGGTATTAACATCTATTCACTTAAGAGTATATTGTAATTATTAATCTGTCATTAAGTAGAATCTTTATTCCTTAAACTGTTGGAACAATCTACAGATTTTAGACTCTTGTGATAACATTCAGAAATATGAAAGAATAGCTTATTTTTAACTTTTCATATATAGGTTTAGAATCTCTGAGGTTTTATTTCAGGGTAATTCTATCTGTAGCACCTAGAGCCGTACTCTAATTTTGTTATTAATATTGCTTTAGTATAATGTTGAATTAGTGTTTGGGTTAGCATTCAATTATTTGAGACTTGAGTGTCATTTGAAAGAACTAATAGTTTATATGGTAATCTGTTTTGGACATAAACCTCTCAGGAGAAATAATGTAGTGGCAAGGATATTCACTGTAGCTTTATTTGTAATGATAAAAAAAGAAAATATCTTGAATTTTTCTTACGTGGAGAATGATTCAATAAGTTCTGTTACATGCATACCTTGGGATGAATGAGTGTACACACATACATTTTAAAGGCATGTGTTGGATGTGTCTGTTCATGGGCCTGGGGGAAATATTGATAATTTATCACTATTATTACTAAGCCAGAAAAAGATAGTTCATATTGACAAAAGTTGCAGTCCACCATCTATAGTGATGATTTGTTAGACTGACATTTACTAAGTGCTTACAGTGTACTAAATACTTTACATGTGTTATCTTCCACAATAACCCAGGAAAATTTTTATTAATTTAGTTTATAGATTTAAAAACTGAAGCTTAAAGCAGTTGATCAGCTTGCTCAACATCAATTTGGTCAATCTTAGATTTTTAAAAAATTACTGAAGTTTATATACAATAGTGTGCACAGGTCTTAAGAGTATACAGCTCAGACCGGCTGGCGTGGCTCAGTGGTTGAACATCAACCTATGATAGTGATGGCGAACCTTTTGAGCTCGGCGTGTCAGCATTTTGAAAAACCCTAACTTAACTCTGGTGCCGTGTCACATACAGAAATTTTTTGATCTTTGCAACCGTAGTAAAATAAAGATTTATATTTTTTATATTTATTTTATATATTTAAATGCCACTTTAAGGGATTAGATAGGACAGTGGTTGGCAAACTCATCAGTCAACAGAGCCAAATATCAACAGTACAACGATTGAAATTTCTTTTGAGAGCCAAATTTTTTAAACTTAAACTATATAGGTAGGTACATTGTTATTAACTTAATTAGGGTACTCCTAAGGCTTAGGAAGAGCCACACTCAAGGGGCCAAAGAGCCGCATGTGGCTCGCGAGCCGTAGTTTGCTGACCACGGAGATAGGACATTTGAAGTTGTCATTCATCAGCATGAGTTTCATCCCTCTTAAGCTTCCATATGTGAGTTTATGCATTTATTCTAATGAGAAGGAAATAAAGCAGTCACTTTTTTCCTACTAAAATCAAGTGCTGTATAACCATATTTTAGTGATGTCATAGCTGTCATGATGTTGTAGTGCACTGGATTACTCACATGTTTGTGGTGATGCTAGTGTAAACACACCTACTGTGCTGCCAGTGCTATAAAAGTATAGTACATACAATTATGTACAGTACATGATAATAAATGACTTACTAGTTTATGTAGATTTTATTATTTTAGAGTGTGCTCTTTCTGCTTATTTAAAAAAAGTTTGCGTAGAACAGTGCATTGTGTTACCCTGGCCGCAGCCTCGTGCATCTTGTGTTTACTGTGTCTCTTAACTAACAACATCATTTTCTCTTGTGTTCGATTTAATCTCATGTTGTTTTGTTCATTATGGCCCCTGTGTACAAGATCCACTGCTAATGTTGCCAGTAAGAGGCCACATCAAGTGATTGGTATGGAAAGGAAAATAAAATTAAGGATTACAAAGGTGGAAAATCAGTTATGGTTATTGCTCATTAGTCGGGCATGTCTCGTTTCATCATAGCTACCATCTTGAAAAAGAAAACCAAAGTGACAGAAGCTATTAAGGGATCTGCTTTATTGAAGGCACTGAGACTAACAAAAATTCCCGAAGGGTCTATATCAGACAGGGAGAAACTTGTAATGACCTGGATTGAAGACTGGAAACAGAAGCGTATCCCTTCAGCACCAGGATAATCATAGCCAAAGCAAAAGTTTATTTGCAATGTTGAAAGAAAAAGTGGACTTGACTAGGATGTTTAATTTACTGCGTGCTCTAGGTCAGTGATGGCAAAACTTTTGAGCTCGGCGTGTCAGCATTTTGGAAAACCCTAACTTAACTCTGGTGCCGTGTCACATATAGAAATTTTTTGATATTTGCAACCATAGTAAAACAAAGACTTATATTTTTGATATTTATTTTATATATTTAAATGCCATTTAACAAAGAAAAATCAACCGAAAAAATGAGTTCGCGTGTCACCTATGACACGCGTGTCATAGGTTCGCCATCAGTGCTCTAGGTGGTTTGCATGATATAAAAGTCATTATATATTACACTAGGTTCCCAGTGCATGAAGTTGTGCACCTTGAAAGGAACTGTGGGCCACGAGGCTGCAGTGGGCACAGGGGTGGGTCTTGGCCCACCCTCTGCGGCCCCCGTTCCCCTGTCTGCCAGCAACCCCGCTCCTGCGACTACTGCTCCCACACTCTGACAGCGCATAAATTGGGGCCAGCATCAGCAGTGGGTGGGAGTGGGACCAGCGCTATCAGCAGATGCGAGTGGCGGCGGCTGCCTCAATCCGCCCTCAGGAGCAGGGAGAGGTGGAGAAGCCCTAAGGGGCAATTGGGGCTGGCGCTGGGTGTTGGCAGAAGGTGCAAGTGGGGCCAGTGCTGGCAGCAGGTGTGAGCACCGGGCGGGACCGCAGCATGCGGAGCAAAGAATTTTCAGTAACCACCAGAGGCTTGCCCCATGACAGCAACTGGCTCCTGCTCACCTCCTCCACCATCCCACCACGGCTGACACCCACCAGGTTCCACGTGCACCCCCTGGAGGTCATTGCACGTCATAGCGACCGGTTTGGTTGTTCTGCAGTTCAGTCTATTTGCATATTAGCCTTTTATTCTATGGGATAACTAGAGGCCTGATACATGAAATTTGTGTAAGGGGCTCAGCCCTCGCAGCCCTGGCTTCGTCCAGAAGGACATCTGGAAGGTCATTCAGCTGTCCGGTCTAATTATATTACACTTTTATTATTATAGATATGAAAGTGAGTGTTGAGTCTGCAAGTGCTGATGAGAAGGTAGCTGAAAATTTTTGGAAATTCTAGATAAAGCTGGTTGTGGAGGAAAATCACTTGCTAGAGCAAATATTCACTTTGGATAAAACCTTCATACGCTGAAAACGGATGCCTGAAAGAACTTTCATCCATAAGGAAGCCAAATCATTGCCAGGCTTTAGGGATAAGTCTATTTTAGGGGCAAGGTTTCAGGCTAAAAACTCACACCCTTCATAATCTGGCGCAGTGAGAGCCCCAGCATCCTGGGGCCTGTCAGTAAGCACACACTTTAGTGTACTGCAGGAGCAAGAGAAGTCGTGGATGACCCACCTCCTCTTCTAAGATGCTGGCCTGCATTGCTAAGCCAGCAAAATGGAGAAGTACTATTTGGAAAATAACATACCTTTCAAGATTTTACTTTTTTTAAAAATATATTTTATTGATTTTTTACAGAGAGGAAGGGAGAGAGATAGAGAGTTAGAAACATCAATGGGAGAGAAACATCGATCAGCCGCCTCCTGCACATCTCCCACTGGGGATGTGCCCACAACCCAGGTACATGCCCTTGACCGGAATCGAACCTGGGACCCCTCAGTCCGCAGGCCGACGCTCTATCCACTGAGCCAAACCGGTTTCGGCAAGATTTTACTTTTTGTTGATAATACTCTAGGCATCCTCCTTTTGGTGGTCTTCATCCCAATATCAAAGTCGTATTTCCTTCCAAACACTACTTTTTTGCTCCAAACAAAGAAGGAAGGAGTTATGGCACCTTTTAAGACCTAGTACCTGCGGAGGATCTTTTTCTAGGCTATTGCTACAATTGATGCAGTTCTGGAGGATTGCAGTATCTATGACTGCAGCAAGAACCTTGCTTGGGGTGGGTGATGTTACCAAGGAGATATAAATGGCACCTGGAAGAAGAAACTCAATAAGTTTTTTCATTACTTTAAAGGATTTGCCAAAGACGAGGTTGCAAAGATCAACAAGGCTGTGGTTGAGATGGCAAACAACTTTAACTTGGGTGTGGATGAGGATGACATTGAGGAGCTCTTAGAAGTGATTCCTGAGAAATTGATTAGTGAGTTGTTGGCACTGGAACAGGAATGCATAGCTGAAGAAGAGGCAAGAGAAGGAAACTGCAGGAAAAGAACTCCCATGAAAATGGCACAGTGAAGGGTTTAGCAGAAGCTTTTGCAGACCTCAGCAAATTCCTTTAAAAGTTTGAAAACATGGACCCCAACAGTGAAGGGCTTTCATTAATGGAGAGGAATATTCATGGTGCACTATCTGCATACAAACAGATCTCTGGTGAAAAAAGAAACAAGCAAAGCACATGGATATATTTCTGTAGAGTGACACCTCAAGAAGAGCCTCAGGCAGGTCCTTCAGGGGGTGTTCCAGAAGTATGTTGTCATAGGAGAGGACAGCTCCACGTGTGTTATTGCCCCTGAAGGCCTGTTCCAGTGAGACAAAATGTGGTGGTAGAAGACAGTAATATTGATGGTCCTGACTCTATGTTTTGTTTTTTTTAATCAACAAATTTAGCTTAGGCTAGATTTTATTTACTAAAGATTAAACTTAGACCACATGAACTTACAAGTGCTTGCCTTTAAATTAATTTTAACAATACCATCTGGAGATAGAAATTTTACAGAACACACATGCACAGAGTCTTTAGCCATAGGAAAAACTCACTGGTTGATAAAGGAACAATTGGATCCAATTTTGATTTCAGAGAGGAAGGGAGAGGGGCAGAGAGAGAAAGAGAAAGAGAGAAAGAGAAACATCAATGATGAGAGAGAATTACTGATTGGCTGCCTCCTGCATGCCCCTACTGGGGATCAAGCCCACAACCTGGGCACATGCCCTTGACCGGAATCGAACCCAGGACCTTCTAGTCTGCAGGCCAACGCTCTATCCACTGAACCAAATTGACTAGGGCTATATATATATTTGAAAAGCTGTTATAAAAAGTTGATCTCAGGTAATGGATATACGTATAATTAATGTAAGAGTAATAGATGAAAATAAAAATACATTGACAAATTCTTTTTAGTCTTACATAATACTGTAAGAAGGAAAGGATAGTATGGGTTGCAGGGAAAAGGTAATAAACCTGAATTTGCTTTTTAAACAAATGAACATTGTGTAATTGTATATTTTGAAAGATAGTTAATATTTTTTATTAAACACAGTAATGTTCGTTATGTGGATTGTTTTTGATGCACAATTTCTTTAAAAATAGGTCAGTCTTATGAAATTCGGATGCTGGATAATCGGAAAATGGGAGATATGCCTGAGATCACTGGAAAATTGGTAAAGGTAAGGTCGATCTTTTTACATTCCTAATAGATATTGCAGTGATTTTTAAAAAGCAGTTTTGCTGCAAGAGTTTTTACAAAAAAATTAACTTCATTATTTTAAAGCTCCTAACTTATTGGTTGGTGTAATGTGAAAGCCCTTTGGAAATATACCATATGGAATTTACTTGCAGCTATGTGTGCAAAGACCTACCACCACTACAAAAATTTTAAGTTTCTCTTTAAAAGTAAAAAATAACATGAGGGGCCCTAACAGGTTTGGCTCAGTGGATAGAGCGTCAGCCTGCGGACTCAAGGGTCCCAGGTTCAATTCTGGTCAAGGGTGTGTACCTTGGTTGCGGGCACATCCCCAGTAGGGAGTGTGCAGGAGGCAGGTGATCGATGTTTCTCTCTCATCGACATTTTTAAAGTACGCATTTTTCCCCACTTATTCCATAGAGCATCATAAGAGTCGTATTCCATGATAGACGGCTACAGTATACAGAACATCAGCAACTCGAAGGTTGGAAGTGGAATCGCCCAGGAGATAGACTTCTTGATTTAGGTACAGTGACCGTCAGAAGACCTTGGAGAGAGATAAAAGCATTTTAGTTACACCCATGTTGGCACCACGTGTAATGGTGTGGAGTGTTTTGGTGTGAATGGATTCTCTGTGCCTTGAGTTGTTTTATAGTTTACAATGTTGACCCTTGAACAACTAACGCTGGGAGATACGGGTGACCACCATGCAGTGAAAAATTTGCACATAACTAGACTCCCCCAAAATGGAATTATTAATAGCCTGCTGTTGATCGGAAGCTTTACAGATAATATAAATAGTCGATTAACACATATTTTGTATGTTATGTGTATTATATACTGAGATCTTAAGCTAGAGAAAAGAAAATCATAAGGAAGGAAAAATACACTTACAGTATTTATTGAAAAACTCTACACATAAGTGGACCTGTGCAGTTCCCACCCATGTTGTGTGAGGACCAGCTGTAGAGTTTCGGTGAAACTGAAAGACCCTGAGCCAGTAATATTATGAGTTGGAAACCATTCATTTAATTCTCCTTTGGGTATTATCCATCATATTCTGATTAAAATGAAAAAGAAACCATGGTGGGAGAAAGTCTGATACTCATTAGGTGGGTTTTGATGTTGAAATGATTGACCACAGAGAACATGGAAGAACAAAGTGCAGCATAGAGGTATAACATTTTCACTAAAACATAATTAGAGTAAGCTGTGAGCTTTTAAATTATTCTTAGTAGTGAGCTTATATGTAACTTCTTTTTAAAATATAGATATTCCAATGTCTGTGGGAATAATTGACACAAGGACAAATCCCAGCCAGTTAAATGCGGTTGAATTTCTGTGGGACCCTGCAAAACGCACATCTGCTTTCATTCAGGTTTGGATTTTTTACTTTATTAGACATATACTAGCCTCGTCATTTTTAGAAGGTCATGGATGAGGTTGAATTCTTTTTTTTTTCTTGAGGTTGAATTCTTGATGCATGATAAAAATGTCTTTAAAGGCTTATTTGTAAACTATCTGGCAGTGTCTTTTTTTAAAATATTGGAGTTAATATAGTAAATCCGTTATTATAGACTAACACACGTGAAGGCAAGCTGACGTGTGAAGCATTATTTAAATGTTACTTTTACCACTGGTAGTAACAGTAATCAAAACTTCCATTTTTCATAAGATGCATTTCTCTGGAACCAAAGCTGCTATTTTAAAAGATGTGGCCGCCCTGACCGGTTTGGCTCAGTGGGTGAGGCGTCGACCTGTGGACTGAGGGGTCCCAGGTTCGATTCCGGTCAAGGGCATGTACCTTGGTTGCAGGCACATCCCCAGTGGGGGGTGTGCAGGAGGTGGCTGATCTATGTTTCTCTCTCATCGATGTTTCTAACTCTCTGTCCCTCTCCCTTCCTCTCTGTAAAAAAAATCAATAAAATATATTAAAAAATAAATAAATAAAAGATGTGGCAGAAAAAAATGTACTGTTTTAAGATTCTCTGTTAGCAACATTCTAATACTAAAATTTTCAAATCACAAAAGAGAATAATAAGAATGAATTCTCTGTGTACTCATCACCTTTCTTCAACAATTATTAGTAGTTTCCCCCTTTTAAGTTATTGATGGAATACTTTAAAGCAACTCTCAGGCATTTCATGTCAACCATAAGTACTCAGTTTGTATCTTTAAGAGATGAAGTTTAAAATATATATATAAAAAATATATACCGTAAAACCCATGGTAATTCTAATACCCAGGATGTTCAGATTTGTAAGTGGAAAGATTAAAAATACTGAGTAGGGCCCTAGCTGGTTTGGCTCAGTGGATAGAGCGTTGGCCTGCGGATTGAAGGGTCCCAGGTTCGACTCCAGTCAAGGGCACATGTCCGGTTTGTGGGCTCGATCCCCCGTGGGGTGTGTGCAGGAGGCAGCCGATCAATGATTCTCTCGCATCATTGATGTGTCTATCTTTCTCTCTCCCTCTCCCTTTCTCTCTGAAGTCAAATAAAAGTATATTTAAAAATTTATATATATACTGAGTAGATAATCTTACATAGAAAAAACATACTGCTTAATTGCTGACCAGCCTATGTAGACTGTAGTTTTTGTGAACAGTAAAGAATCTTTGGTATTTAGAATTTTTGTGGTCTGGCAAATACTATCTTTCATTAATTAGTAGTCACTAGGAACATGGTTCGTATTCGTTGAATATTTTCTCACGCTGTTTGTCTAACAGGATAACTAGATGTACAGTGAGTGAAAGAGAGGTAGGAGCTGGCCTTATATCTCAGGTTGTGCACAGTATCCTGCAGAGATCAGTTTTCACTTTGAGAGTCACTAGAAGACAGGATGTGTAACAGTCAGAAATTACCAAGACCTGTTTACTGATCCTGTGAAGTATCCTAACGCTGTCTTCATGGTGGTATTAGGAGAGGGTACAGAGTGATGGAAGATGAGTATTGCCCTTAGGACCTTTGGAAGGGTTGACAGAGGAGTTTATCAGTGGTTCTCAACCTTCCTAATGCTGCGACCCTTTAATAAAGTTTCTCATGTTTTGGTGACCCCCAACCATAAAATTACTTTCGTTGCTACTTCATAACTGTAATTTTGCTGCTGTTACGAATTGTAATGTAAATATCTGGTATGCAGGATGTATTTAGGCGACCCCTGTGAAAGGGTCATTCGACCCCAAAGGGGTCGCGACCCACAGGTTGAGAACCGCTGGTTTAGATGAATACAGGTAAGAAGTGGTGGGCTTTCTGGGTCGTGGAAGTTCCCCAGGCAAAAGTATTCCAAGTTGATGGAGGTTAGAATAACAGTAAGATGATTGGTATTTTGCAGTAGAGGGCAACAGTGGAAGCTTTGAATGATGAGCTCAAGGTTGCTGTGGATTGAGCCACATGCAAGGCTTAGCTGAGCCTGAGAGCAGTATGCGGCCTGGAGTGGAGGCGGGGGAAGTAGGCAGGAAGCCTCTCTACTGCTGTACCCATGGTCAGAGCAAGTTCTCCCTTAGAGGAGAGGCTTTGGAATCAATCGGGGAAGAGCTCATTCCCAGAAAGTTCAGAAAGGATCGGCTGGCTTTGTGAAAGGAAAACCATATATTAACAACAATCAGAAATTCATAGCAGACACCTGGCTAAGATGTGGGAGTTTGTTTGAAAGGGCCTTACATTTATAGCGGTGACAGGGCATCCAGAGGGACAAACCAGTGGATGGTACTTTGAATCCATCTCCAATTGTCCAGGTGCACTGCATCAGCACAGAATTTACTCCACGGAAGCATGGAGGCGAAAAGGGAGTGCCTTTCAGGATCCAGGTTGACACCTTTAAGCAGAATGAAAATGGAGAATATACAGATCATCTGCACTCCGCTAGCTGCCAAATCAAAGTTTTTAAGGTAAGAGACGGAAACCGGGCTTCCAGTAATGAAAGCCCAGTTTTGCTTATAAAGTTGTTTGGAACCTGGTGGACAAAGTAATCTACTTTGTTTTTCAGCCTAAAGGTGCAGACCGGAAGCAAAAAACTGACCGAGAGAAGATGGAGAAGAGAACTGCTCACGAAAAAGAAAAGTATCAGCCATCCTATGATACCACAATCCTCACAGAGGTAATGCAGAGCAGCATTTTGGTGTCTGGAGAGAAGCAGAGGTTTGAATATTAGCACTATTTATAAGGATGAGCTTTGCCAAGAAGGGGTTGGGGAAGGTTGGGGGGTAGTTTGACATATTCTTTTGAAATTTGTGGGGGAAATATATTATTTAAATTCTGGGATTTTAATGGATTAGTTTCCTGGGTGGGATCTTGAATGAAGATGCTGAAATCCCAATCAGGTCTTAGAAACAGACCTTAAAAACCTTGAAATTGACTAGAGATTAAACCGGGGCCTAGAAAGTTTGATTTTTGTCACTGCTGGGGTTTTGCATTTTCTTTAACTTTGAATCCTGCTAATCATGCAATTGTTTAATTGGACTGCAGAGACATAAAACAGGGTATTGGATCTTTCTTTGTATAATGAAAAGACATTGATCCCAATCTTTGGTGTTTGTCCAGATGAGGCTTGAGCCTATAATTGAAGATGCAGTTGAACATGAGCAGAAAAAGTCCAGCAAGCGGACTTTGCCAGCAGACTACGGTGATTCTCTGGCAAAGCGAGGCAGTGTAAGGGACTTCTGCTTCTCCTTTCATTGTGCAAGAAACCTTGTGCAGTGTTAGATATAGGACCTACTTCCACTGAAAAGTAAAGCCAAATTTGTTTTTGATGTCCTTGTCTTGATTTAATTTGCTTTTGTTTAGACTTCCTGCTTTCTGTTTGTTCCTCGCTGAGGAAAATTTCCTAAATCTAACACTTTAAAAACAAAGTTGACCTTATTGGGTGGTTTTGGAGGGAAAAATGACACTCAGAAATGTGTTCCCTCCCTGTCTCCTTCCCTTTCTCCCTCCCTCCTCGGCACACACACTTCCTTTAAGAGCACTGAAATTAATTAAAAATACATTCTTTAGTAAAATAGTTATCATTTTTGTTTAATTTTAAAGGGTTTTGCTTCCTCATGTGTATAACTGAAAAGAAAATTTCATGGCTATTTAGAGAAATGATGGCAGCAAGCTTGACATTAACATACGCAATACTTTGTGTCACATTTCCCTGCATGTAGTGTAAGAATGTGTGTCTGTCTGTGCTTTTAAAAGCCTGTTTGGCAGCACTGGTAGGAAAATGGCCTTGACCGCATCAGTGTTCCTCTCTGCAATGCACTGTGAACTTGCATTGCATCCTGAACTTGTGCTTCAGGCCAGAGCAGTGCACCTTTCTGTATTCAGATCCAGATCCCCCCAACATACACCCAGAAGATTTTTGGCTGAATATGAGCTTTCTCTGCTTGGGTATAGCAAATTCTTCCTTTATGACACAGCTCTCCATCTAACAATCTAGATCAGCTATATATCCACAGTAAATGTAAACACAGAGCATTAAACCTTTTCTTATATAGCTGTATTAATGGCTACACTATCATTACAGTCTTCATCCTATCAAGGTACCAAAAATGGAATTTTTCACTCTTAAACGTGTCTAATTATTTGTAGACTACAAAAGTCACAAGCACAATCACTAGAACATCATTTCCAAGTTAAAAGCATTGACTGAAAATGTTTAAATGCTTCTCTGTACAATAAATCTGAAAGGATGGTGAGCACACTTGTTGCATTTTAACTGGTTTTTTTAATGCCAGTCAAATGTTGTATGGAACAACTATATACTCCATCCAATTTTGTTTTTAGCCTCTTCTGATTTCCCAGCTGAAGAATCACAAGTGGTTCTTACATTTTTGGGGGGGGCGGGGAGGGGAATCCTGATAACTCGAATCACTTTCCACTTTTTTAAAAAAACTACTTCACTAATTAAAAGGAGTGGGTTCTCATAATTAATAAATCTCTTCGAGCCCAGAGCTAATCTGAAGATGGCAAAATTATTGTTAAATTATTAATGACTCAAGTCTAAAGTATGCAAAACGTCAGCAGTTCATTGGCCTGGGATTTCACATCTTCCTTGTGTGTGTTGCTTGCTGCCCCGGGCTGCATTATTTTGGTATTCCTAAGGGTGGTTAGAGCTCCTCTTGGAAACCTGTTTTAAAAAGAAAGTCTGCAGCATTTCATTGTTTCAGGTGCCTGCAGAGGAAGGCAGCATTGTTCTTAGTGTTGGATAGCTGCAGTTGGCTGTCGGTAGAGGGATCTCCAGACTCATCTGTTAGTTAAAAGGTGCTGTGGGAAATGGTCCCACATGGAATGGAGGCATTGTGGTTGGTTCCTAAGAGCTACTGCACAACAAAACCCTTACTTGGTGTGTCTGTTTCTTTGCCTCTGAGCTGTATTTTACTGACTCAAATCAGGGCTGCCGATTTCTGCAGTCTCAGGTGGGTCGTCATTTTCTAGTCCCCCTGAGGAGGGACTCTGTTCCCAGTGCACCAGAGCCGTGACTATAAGCGTGCAGGCCAGGTAATGGATTACAGGTTGCTTTCAGGAACACAGGCCCTGCACCTTTGCTTACTTTTAAAGACAGGGCAGAATGACCAGGTAGAAGAAACTGAAAATATTCCTTGGTAGCCTTTACCCTTCTGGGTTGAGACTGCTAGAGAAATCTATGAAACACAGGCAGGCAGGTCTTGGTGCTTGGTGGCCATTATAGAACTTGGAATCCGTTCTTTTCTAAAAGTAGAGGCTTTGCCATAAAACCAGCTTTCATTGAACACTAGTTTTCTACTGCTGAGTGAATCGAGTCTCTTATTTATTGGGCAAGTTTTAGAAGTCAGCTATTAACAGCTCTACTTCTCTGCTGCTAAGAGTCTAGATGTGTAAGTGAAAATAGATATGTTTATGAAGTTTCAGGCAATTTGGTGTCGCTGTCGCTGCTCTGCCATACTAACCTGAAACTTCTGATGGCTTCATTTCCTCGGTAGACAGCTGGCAAAAATTACAAGGCAGATTTTGGGAGGCTTGACGTTAAAAGGTTTATATTATTTTGCTGTTATCCTTGCTAATGGTGGTATTTAGTATCTGAGGAGGACGGTGCAGCAAAGATCTTCTGGGTAGTGGAGATGGCTATGAGCATGGCATACCCATAGTTATTTGATCTGTCCGTTGGCTCACATGCTCTTAGGTTCCTCAAACTGTATAAGCTGAGGAGGTAACTACTTTTAAGGTGGAAAGTAAAAGAATGGACCTTGTTGTGTGAGGTTTTTAGTGAAATGCTGTCTAGCCAGTAAATTCCTTTTTTTTTTTTTTTTTTGAAAGTTGATAGTAGTAGAAACAATAAGGGCATCATTTTCCCCATTTTTGAAGGGATATATGATGGGCAGTTGTAAATAATAAGATTCGGGGTTTCTGTTTTATTTTCCTTGTATCAATGCTTCTGATGGCTGTCAGTTGCTTTAAGCTCTTGTAACCATTGGAGAGACTTCCTTTCTGCCCCAGAGTGCTGCACAGCCTTTTAGCTCCTTCACACTAGTGGTCATGACTCTTCCATCGTCAAAGAATTTTTAAGAAAGAATATACTCCTTTCCACATTTTTAGGTTGACATCTGAAAGTTTTCATCATACATTTAAATCATTGCAAAAGGAGACCATTTTCTGACGTAGTGAGTGTTTGCATTTAAAATTTAAGATAATTTACATTGCTTTCTGAAGTGTATTCTGTGGACTCCACTACCATAGCAATTTGACACCCACCATTGTTCATTTTAAAAGTTCATGAAACTTTACTCTGCTCTACCTTCTTGATCTGTTTTCTCTTCCACTCCCCTTAAATAGTTTTACCGTGATATGACATACTATTATGCCTGAAAATGTTTTAATTAATTATCACCCTAATAATTTTATCATATATATATATATATATATATATATATATATATATATACACACATACACATATATATATGTAGAGAGAGAGAGAGAAGTTTAATTTTTAAAATTTCCTGTGACCATAGGCTCTTCAGTCAGTTGAAAAATTTAAACTTTATTATTGGTACCAACTTATCAAAACAACAAATCATAGAAATTATTTTTTTAATCCTCATTCAAGGATATGTGTGTTTTTTTCATTGATTGTAGAGAGAAAGAGAGAGAGAGATCTTGATGTGAGAAACATTGACCAGTTGCCTTCCGAATGTGCTCCAACTAGGAATCTTATCCAAGACCCTTCGGTGCGTGGGATGACACTCAAACCACTGAGCCAAACCAGGCAGGGCCATACAGATTTTGATGAGAATTTTTTAAATATAAAAATAGAAGTGTTATTGGAAATACATCTCAGAACAGAACCTAATTCTAGATTTTTTTATAGATAAGAAAAAGATTATTTAGATATTTATTTTCCTTTTGACAGTGTCTTTCAGGTCTTGAAGTTCCTTTTGCGTTATCTGCCAAATATCCCAGTGATGGATTTTTTTTTTTTAAATATATTTTATTGATTTTTTACAGAGAGGAAGGGAGAGAGACAGAAAGTCAGAAACATTGATGAGAGAGAAACATCGATCAGCTGCCTCCTGCACATCTCCCACTGGGGATGTGCCCGCAACCCAGGTACATGCCCTTGACCGGAATCGAACCTGGGACCTTTCAGTCCGCAGGCCAACGCTCTATCCACTGAGCCAAACCGGTTTCGGCCCAGTGATGGATTTTATATGACCCTAATAGATTATTTCAGTACTGTGTCAGCTGATGGTAGATCCTCCAGAATTGTTTTGGAAGCAAATAATTGGAAGCTACCAGAAACACAGAGTTTTTTTAAAAAATTTTGTTTGTTTTTGAGGGGCAAAAGAAATAATATTAACCCACAGACTTTTTTTTTTTATTGAACTTAGTGGGGTGACTAATAAAATTATATAGGTTTCAGGTGCATAATTCCACAACACATCATCTGTATACACTATATTGTGTTTTCACCACCCCAAGTCAAGTCTTCTAAAACCATTTATCCCCTCATATCCTCTAACTCCCCATTTTTAGAGTCATGTACTTTCTTTTTTTTTCTTTTTTTTTTTAAATATATTTTATTGATTTTTTTACAAGGAGGAAGGGAGAGAGAGAGTTAGAAACAGCGATGAGAGAGAAACATCGATCAGCTGCCTCCTGCACACCCCCTACTGGGGATGTGCCCGCAACCAAGGTACATGCCCTTGACCGGAATCGAACCTGGGACCCTTCAGTTCACAGGCCAATGCTCTATCCACCCAGCCAAACTGGCTAGGGCAGAGTCATGTACTTTCTTAGTATCTACCCTAAATCTTTGAACTTTTTTATTTTTATTTTTTTGCTTTGATTTGGGAGAATCTTATACCCCATGGATAGCCATCATGAGATCTGAAGCCTTTTTTGTGAAAAGTAGAAGAGTGACTATGAAAGGGGACCTTTGAAACCAGGGGCATCCTCAGGCAGATTAGTTTTAGGAAGGATATGTGGGGTGAGTGATGGGATTCCCTCCATAGCTCAGGCTTGAAGATTTTTACTTGACACCTTGCTGGCCTGTGAGCATGCTTTGACATTGATGTGTCTTTGTAGCTGTGCGTTATCTTTGGTTAGAATTGTGTCTAGAGCTGAAAAATACTTTAGTTCACTATGCCTTGTCCAGAAAATACAAGAAATAAACACACGTGGATAGGTAGGTATAGGCAGTACCATACACAGGTGTTTTTGGTACTGGAATGGTCTCAGCTTACTTGGGGATTATTAATCCTAGAGAAATGAAGGAAGCAGGTGGGTACTGGTGAGGGCAGAAGGAGCACTAGGTAGGACAGGCACTGTCTTGGTCACCGTGTGATGTCAGATGTTGCTTATGAATCCTTCTTGCCTCTGCTCTTCTTAAACCTTGATAAGCACCTTTTGGAGAATTGATAAAGAGGGAGGCAAAAAGTTCTTGACAGCAAATTGCATATAAATATACATTTAAAATGATGACGTTTTGCTGCTATCATCACTTCTGGGCTTCCCTAAAATTAATCAGTATCTAGACACATAAAGCAGGTGAAATTTTTCCTTGCCACATAGAAGGAAATATATGTTCCCATGCCGTTGCTTGATGAGTGTCAGGTGTCGTGTGTTTTATAATCTTGTTTGGCCAGACTAGATTGTGAAATACAAAGTATTCTTCCATACCCTTTAAAAGAATATTATTAATTTATTTTTGTTTCTATCCTTAGTGTTCTCCGTGGCCGGACACCCCCACAGCCTATGTGAATAACAGTCCCTCCACAGCGCCCCCTTTCACCTCCCCACAGCAGAGCACCTGCAGCGTCCCAGACAGGTATCTGCTTTGTGTCCTCGTGTGCCTGAAGCTGACTGATGCTCATGCTCCTTTGTTTCCCTTTCTCTCAATTTACAGCTGCCTTCCCATTTGTTTATCTGACGCATGTGGTCATGGGAAATAGCCTCCTCCATTTCAGGGGAAATCACTTCTTCACCTGCCTCTCACACTCACAGACTATGGAAGTTGTAGAAGGGGAGCATTTCAAGATAAATTCTTTCTGAGATAAAAAGAACATTAATGCGGTTCATGGACAGAGAAAGAACAATGAGATTTTTTGTTTTTAATATTTTATTGATTTTTTTTTAAAGAGAATAAGGGAGAGGGATAGAGAGCCAGAAACATCGATGAGAGAGATCGATCAGCTGCCTCCTGCACGCCCCCCACTGGGGATGTGCCCGAAACCAAGGTACATGCCCTTGACCGAAATCGAACCTGGGACCCTTCAGTCCGCAGGCTGACGCTCTAGCCCAGCCGTGGGCAAACTGCGGCCCATGGGCCGGATCCGGCCCGTTTGAAATGAATAAAACTATTGAAAAAAAAGACCATACCCTTTTATGTAATGATGTTTACTTTGTATTTATATTAGTTCACACAAACACTCCATCCATGCTTTTGTTCAGGCCCTCCGGTCCAGTTTAAGAACCCATTGTGGCCCTCGAGTCAAAAAGTTTGCCCACCCCTGCTCTAGCCACTGAGCCAAACTGGTTCAGCAGAACAATGAGATTTTAAGGTGAAACTATGAATCAATAAGTTAAGATGGCAATCATTATAAAGTACATTTGTCTTTAATGCTCACCATACTACACAAGGGTTATTTCTCTGCTCCATTTCTCCTCCTCCTAATAGATACACTCTTTTTTTTAATAACTCTTTACCCTTAAAGAACTTAAGTGGCTTTAGAAATGGGAATGGTGGACTTTGTTGTACTCTTTGGCCTTGATGTGCAGCGGGTAGGAGCAGGAGCTGTGCATCAGGCTTCTCGAAGTGCTGCAGTGATGTCCCGAGGAGACGCTGCATTCTTAGGGGTTGGCTGAAGGAATAGTGACAGTCAGATCAGATCAGAACTTCCCTGTTGATAGCAGGTTTAGGCCCCACCTCCTAATACTATCTGTCACACTGTGGGTAAGGGTTCAATATACAATTTTGAGGGGACACAAGCATGCTTTTCCCCTGAGATGGAAAAGCTGATGAGGCAGCCTTTTAAGTTATTGTGGTTTAAGAGTAGAAAAACAACCTTGGGCTCAGAGACCAGGAGACCAGCATGTTGCTATGTAGGGGGCTCTTCTTTCGGTCAAGTCCAGCCTGAATCATCTTAGAAAACAATTATGATATTAGAGATAAGCTGTGAATTGATGTACTCAATAATTAACTGGCCATTTCTGAGAGCCCACGGTGCACCCAGCACTGTTCCGGGTGCTGTGACATTTAAATGACAGACAAATTCCTCTCTGAGGAATTTAAGTTCCAGTGGATAGAGGAGGATGCTGAATAATCAACTTAATAAACCCAAGTAAAACTCCCGTACGAGTGCTAAGAAAGGAGTCAGAGCCAGACCAGGGAGGGGGCTGCAGCCGCTGTGCAGTTGGTTCTAATATTCCTTTTACCTTAGAAACAGAAGGATAGTGGTATGCTATTGTTTTTTGTTCTCTTGAATTCTGTCCTCTAATAATGGATAATGTGTTAAAAGGGATATCATTTTGATTTAGGATCATCATACCACTCCTTATAGCTCATTGTTTTCTTAAAGTAGGTTTTTTTTGCAGCTACTTTCAATTGTTTCTTTCTTGATTTCTCATATTTTCCCCCCAACTAAAATGAATGAGTGTCCTTCATTTTCCTGTTAACTTGGAGATAATTGGAACCCTTTTATTTCATAGAACTAGAATCTTTTACTATCACAGATGGAGAAAGAAAAGGCAAAAATTAAGAAAGTCTTCTGTCTTAATCTCATCATATTCACCCCTGACCAATTGTGCCAACATATATATATATATATATATATATATATATATATATATATATATATATATATATATATATATATACACACACACACACACACACACACACACACATAAATAAATATATATATATATATATATGCATGCACATAATTGATTTCAGAGAGGAAGGGAGAGGGAGAGATAGAAAGATCAATGATGAAAGAGAATCATCGATCAGCTTCCTCCTGCCTGCCCCCCATTGGGGATCAAGCCCACAACCTGGGCATGTGCCCTTAACCGGGATTGAACCTGGGACCCTTCACAGACCAAACAAGCAAGGGCTGTGCCAACATTTTTTTTTAAATATATATCTTACTGATTTTTTAAAGAGAGGAAGGGAGAGGGGTAGAGAGTTAGAAACATTGATGAGAGAGAAACATCGATCAGCTGCCTCCTGCACACCCCCTACTGGATGTGCCCACAACCAAGGTACATGCCCTTGACAGGAATCGAACCTGGGCCCTTCAGCCCGCAGGCCGACGCTCTATCCACTGAGCCAAACCGGTTAGGGCTGTGCCAACATTTTTATTGCAAATTTATATTGTCTCTCACACAGTATTTTTTTTTTAAGTTTACTTAATTTTAATAGCCTTTAATGTCTTGATTTTATATAAATAATAACCATAACCATCTTTTCCTTCCCATCTTCCTTTTCCCCAGCAATTCTTCTTCCCCAAATCATCAGGGAGATGGAGTTTTGCAAACCTCTAGTGAAGTAAGTGTCTTGTTCCTTGAGCTATCACATGCTTTCGGGGGCCTGTATTTTTTTTTTTTTAACTCTTTATTTTTTTATTATTATTAGTTAACGTATTACAAATGTGTCCTCATCCCCCCCCCCCATTAACCCCCAACCTCCCCCCGCCCCGCACAGTCATGCTCCCATCCCCCTGTTGTCCATGTCCATTGGTTTGACTTATATACATCGGGGGCCTGTATTTTTTAAGGCTCTGACCGAGGCTTGAGTTAGTGGTTGGGTTACTGAGTGCTCCTTGGGTGTTCTTTTACCTCAGACTTGGAGGATTTGTGTTTTGTTTCAATGTTCTTTATAACATGCTTAGAGGCCTGGGTTATGTTTTTATAGGTTTGAATAGTTTCTTCTATTTATATTCATTTTCTTTGTTAATAGCAACTTCAGCCTTCAGCCACCACCCAGGAAACACAGCAGTGGCTGCTCAAAAACAGATTTTCTTCCTACACAAGACTGTTTTCCAATTTTTCAGGTATGTTTGTGTGGGTGTATACACATGTACATGTGTACACATGTGTATATTTTGTTTGTCTGTACTTTCTGTTAACCTTATTTTTTTACATGTTGAAATAATTATAAATTCATATGATGTTGTTAAAACACGTCCCGGGAAGTCCCGTGTTCCTATCACCCAGTTCCCCCCAGAGGTAATACTTGGCACACCTGTTGTACACTATCAAAATTATGAAACTGACATCAGTACAATCTACTTCCTCACCAGTTCTGTGTGCCCTCATTTGTGTACAGGCACATATAGTTCTATGCACTTTTTTCATTTAATAACTTTTTATTTAGAAATAATTTTTTCTTTACAGTAAGTTGCAAAGATAGTACAGAGATGCTCCAGAGTACCATTCACTCACATAATTACAGTACAATATCCAGATCATGAAATTGACATTGGTGCACTGTGTATATATGGTTCTGTGTCATATATCACATGCGTAGATTTGTATAACCACCACTGAAGATACGATGAGAGGTATGCCATCACAAGGATTTCCCTTATGCAGCCCTAAACCCCCAACCCCCATCCCTCATCCCTGGCAACCATTAATCTGTTCTCTGTCGCTATGATTTTGTCATTTTAAGAATGTTATATAAATGGAATCATACAGTATGTGACCTGTTGAGATTGGCTTTCTTTTCACTCAGTGTAATGTCTCTCCAGGTGGTTGTGTGTATCAGTAGTTTGCTCCTCTTTATTGCTGTGTAGTATTGCATGGCATGAACTGCTCAGGGATGGTTTTTATAGTACTTAAGTGTAGTCTTGCATAGTAAGCAAAGATAATATTTACTGGGGTTTTAACAGGGATTAAGCTGTGCAACAGGAGAAAACTATTTAGAGGGACAGTAATAGATACACCAGGTGGGAGATTTTTCCCAAACATATTTGGCCCTGGAACCCTTTTCCTACCAAACACTGACCAACATGTCCTGAGAAACACTGGGCCACAGGAAAGTGCCCACAGTGCTATGGTTATAAACATGCAGCTTGAGCCTTTTAAGAGGACAGAACGTGTGCACATACCCGGCCGAGAGGAAAGCTTGATTTCACAAAGAGCATGGCTTCCTTTTGTATGGGCCATTTCCTGCTGTGCTTGTGATGATTAGTCATTCACATGTAGCTTTTTATCTCTCTGAAGTACTGGATGAAAGTCATGTGCTACCAGCCACATTTCTATGATTAAGCAGAAACTGGAAATTTAAAAATTTCAATGTGTGAGAGGGAAACACATCTTGAACTCCCATAAAGAAGACAGGTGGCCCTAGCTGGTTTTGCTCAGTGGATAGAGCGTTGACCTATGGACTGAAGGGTCCCAGGTTCAATTTCAGTCAAAGGCACATACCCAGGTTTTGGCCTTGATCCCCAGGAGAGGGCATGCAGGAGGCAGCCAATCAATGATTCTCTCCCATCATTGATTTTTCTTTCTCTCTCTCCCTTCCTCTCTGAAATCAATAAAGACATATTTAAAAAAAGAAGACGACAGATAGTAAAACCAGCACAAAAACTCTAACCGTTGGAGCTGAGGGAAGGCCTAGGTTATGCCTGTTAGATTAGACAGGTACATATTTCCATCTAGAGAGTACTAAGCTCTTTCTACTCTGACCAGTGACCACGTGGCTTGGCCTCTGGCCTTTGCCCTGTGAGCTTCCCAACAATAGAATGGTGAGGAGGAGACTGAGTTCCTGCTCTGAGCCTCCTGGACATTCACATTTCGTAGAGGGCTGTGCACATGAGTATCTGTCCAGTTCTGTGGAGGGTTAAGGATGTGCACACACTGTCTCTGGTCACAACTGGGAGCCTTGTTTTCAGAGGTGTGTAGTTGGTCCCAGAGAGATGAGAGAGCCTGTCTTTGTTTAACTGACTCCATCAATGCTAGTGCCTCACAAGAAGTGCTTTATTTCTTTTACAAACTTGTAAAGTTATTAGGTTCTCACATTCAAGCCCTCAAAAAAAAGAAAGATAACCCCATTATCTAGCCGCATAGGTAAGTGGATATTTGTCATGGAAGTCATGCCTTAATCCCAGAGGGCATCTCATTTCTCCCAGTAAACTACATCTTGAGTGTTAATAAAAGGAGCAAAAAAACCCCAAAGATTACGGGATACATTCACACATAAAAAGTAGAGAGAAGAAATGATGGACTCATGTAACCATCTCCAGCTTCAGAAATGACCAGCTTTACTGATCAGTCTTATTCTCAGCCTCTCCCTCTCCCCTTTTCTGTTGTAGTTTACAGCAAATGTAGATAATGTTGTTTACACTTACCAAGTATTTGTGGGGAATCTTACGGTTTATTACTGTTTCTGTACCATGCTTCAGACCACTGTACCAATTTTTAGGTAATTTCCACACAAAGGTGGAATATTGGCGCTAGATGAAAGGTAGACCTATTTTCTACAATGTCTCCAAGTTCCATCTTATTCTAACCACTTGTTTGCATGTAACTAACATTGTTCTATATCATGTTGGTTTTTTCTCTTTAATGCTCAGGAGCCCAGGTATAGGGGACAGTTAGGTTCAGGGCCTCAGGTCTGGTAGACTTAACACTAGCTGCTGGTTACAGAAAGCTTGATTTGACATTGCTTGGTGCAGAGAGAGGCCTGCCTACACCTAGGTGTCCTTCCAACTCATGTTACTTTAGGCAAGTTCCCAAAACTCTGGACTTACATTTTCTTTTTTTGTAAAATAAAAGATTGGTCTGGGTGAACGCAAGGTAAATTATCTGAGGTCAGAATCATGTTTATCCACACAATAACCACACAGCCAGAATACAGACAGTGAAATCCTGTGTTGGAACAGACACTCCTTTCGGGCCCTGCTCATTGTTCTGATTTATCAGCCTCTGGGCTTCTAAGCTCCTTCTTCATACAGGACATGGAAGAGCCAGCACTTTCTTTGGCTCTGAGAAACAGGTGTGTGTGTATGTGTGTTGTCTTTTGTTGTGTATATTATATACACAGAAGACCTGTGATGGTTGTGTGTGTGTGTCTGTGTGTGTCTATTCTGTGTGTATACACAGGAGACCTGTGATGGTTTTGAAGGACATCTAACTGTGAAGACAGATGTCATAAAGCTGCCAATCTGCTAGTTCTTTTCCATTTCTTTGAGAGGAATCTCTTTATGCTGTTCTCCAGGTGCCGACTTATTAAAACTGACAAAGGAAGATTTAGTACAAATTTGTGGTGCAGCCGATGGAATTCGGCTGTATAATTCACTGAAGTCAAGGTAAAATACTGTGTTTAAAAGGAATGTCTTGTGTACCTTTCCTTGTGTGGGGCCCGGGGCAGAATGGGTTCCACACTGGGTTGGCGTGTGCCTGTGTGCGCTGTCGAGCTTCGGCAGCGTCGCGCTCACAAGAAGACTGTTTTGTGTACACCTTCAGGGCAGGCCCAGATTTGATGCAGGCACTGATGAGGGCAGATAGACTGTAAGACTGGTAGAAATGCACATGGGCAGTACTGATTTCTTGAAGACGACTGGGTTTGTTGCCAAGAAAACAAACTTCTCGTTTAGGTGAGCTATACAGAATCTATGGTTTTCAAGGTCATATGACTACTACTAAACAGTTATTAAAAATGTAAACTTCTGATTGTGAATTGAAATGAAAGAACCGTAAACTGCTGGCTTTTTAGATTCATATACTATCATTGCTATTTCTAGACTTGTGTGAGAATTCCATTAAAACTGAATCTTACTGATTTTAAATTGCTGACTTAATCCTGGAACTTAAATTTACCAGCATCTGACAGACCATCTCAGTGGTTTAGAGTCTGGATCATCAGATTAGACCACCTGTGATAGTTGGTGTGAGGTGTGTGTTTTTATATTTTTATTAGTAATTTATTTTGTATAATGAAATAACATTGTAAAGTTCTCATAAGGAAATAGAACTTAGATTCCTGTAGTTGTCATTTGTACGTGTGGTGAGGTAGCTTTCTCTCCTTGGCTCATGAGTGGCATCTTGTGATTGCAGGTCGGTTAGGCCCCGCTTAACCATCTATGTCTGTCAGGAGCAGCCGGGCAGCTCACTGCTGCAAGGGCAGCAGCAGGCTGCAGGCAGCGGAGCCGAGAATGGCAGTGGGACACCCTACGGTGGGTATGGAGGGTATCTCAGCTTCCTGTCCCTCTCTTTCTGACACTGAGGTATAACCGGGGCTTTGAAGGACCCCTGTCCCATTGGTTCTGTCGACTTGCTGTTGTGGGAGTCCTGGCAGCAATGAGCTCCAGAGCCAAGTCTTCTGGAGAGTAAGGAACTATCGGCCTCAGTTATGACCGCCACGTGGTAGAGCTCTTTTTATATGGCCCTTCACGCCAGAAATATCTAACAAGTGAAAGACTAGCTTGCTGCCTTAAAAAAAAAAAATCCTCAGGTGCAATGAGTATGATGACGTTGGCATCTTGACCAGAAAGGAGGAGGGTTGTTTTTTCTTTCGTTTTTTTAATCCATTTTACTGACAGGGGGAGAAAAGTTAAAATATCACCTGTGTAAAGATGCACCCAGGTGTCAGAGCTGAGTGTGTGGACTTGTCTCAGACAAGCATCTGGCCAACACTGTGAGCTGTGTCACTAAGTATACTCTACGTCATTGTCATCCGAGTGCTGGGAGGTGTCCTTGATTGTGTAATAGAGTGGATCGGGGCAGAGATAAAAATCCTGGCCCCTCTCCCCTCCTCATAATATGGTCTTTGGAAGGGGGAAAAAGCATATGTGTTCTCATTTGTAAAGTGAGTATGTGGTCATCTTTCCCTTCTTCCCACATTCTGAAACAAAATAAGGGGAACACACTCAGAACTGTCCAGGGAGAAGTGTGCTATGGAATTCAGAGAGGCAGTTATTTGCCCTAGTATTGCATAGAGCTCTGAAAACTGTGTGGTTTGAATTTTAGTAAAAAATCCCAAGGAAAGCATTTACTGTTATGAGCTTTCCCATTTGGTGTCATTTTGACTTCAAAAGCTTTGAATTTTAAGACTAAAGATACAAAGTCTTGGTCTTAAAGGCTAAAAGTTCTATAGGAGCTCTGCATGGGTCATCAAGCTCTCCACCATTTATATATGGTCAGGATTGTAATATTCTGGAAGGTATATCCTCAGACATGGGTGTTTGTGGAGGTGTATATGGAAATACAGGCCAACTTAACCCTAGATCGGGGTCAGCAAACTTTTTGTTAAAGGCCAGGTAGGTAGTAGATAGTTCAACCTCACAGACTATCGGGCCTTTATTCAGCTCTGCATCGTAGCATCAAACCCACAGTATGTAGAAGGCAGGTATAACTATGTTCTGATAACATTTCATTTTTCAAAGAACAAATGGAGAGCAGGTTTGGCCCACATAGGCTGTAGTTTGGTAACCCTGCTCTACATCATCTCTATAGTCTTCCCCTAATTATAGTTCCAAATTCTAACCTTTTCATAGTGTATGATTGGCAGAGGTTCCCCTTGTTTGGGAAAGCAAAGCTCTGGCACTGATATTCCTGATCAAGGTTTGGCCTGAATCACTAATAATTGAGCTGGACCTACAAGAGTCAGACCCACTGCAGATGTGCTTGGTGCTGTTCCAACAGAGCTGCTGCTAGGTTACATGTTCCAGAAAGAAACACAGGATACTAGGTGGACTGCCCCTGGGACCTTCTGTAGAGTAGCAAAAGGCTTCATGGTCCATACCCTTAGCTTTTCGAGTACTGTCTTTTATACTGTGTTTCAGGAGCAGGCGGGGGGGGGGGGGGGGGGCTTTTATTCCTTAGGATAAATGGATAAACTCCCATTCATAGGCTTACTGAATCAAAAACTAGGACCTTCTTAGGTTTTTGTTTGTTTTTAAACTATATTGCTAGAAACACGTTTTTTGAAAAGAGCTTCCTTCAGGTATAACTTATACATCACAAAAGCCTCCCATTGCAATTATATGATTCAGTGATATTTTAGTAAATGTGCAGTTTTGCAGCCATCACCACAATCTGTTCAGTTTCATTACTCCAGAAAGATCCCCGGGCCCATTTGCAGTCAACTCCTGTTTGTTTTAAGAAAAATTAAAACCGTAGATCCTTTTGTACAAAAATTATTTTAATGTTTATATGTAATCTTATAGATCCAGGTGGAAAACAGATAAAAGACTACTGCTAAAATGCTGTTATGTGTTTTTTTTAATTTCAGTTTATCATGCAATCTACTTGGAAGAAATGGTTGCCTCAGAAGTTGCTCGAAAACTTGCGTCGGTGTTTAATATTCCTTTCCACCAGATTAACCAGGTTTACAGACAGGGTCCCACTGGTATTCACATTCTTGTTAGTGATCAGGTAACTCGAACTGACATGCCCATTTGCTTTTCCCATTCACACTGTTATATCGCTGAAGAACTATAGAAAAATTCTGTGACCTTTGTTACAAGCACTCATGAAAATCCTTTTCAAAGAGTTGGGATCAAAATTTGTAAGAATATATAACCAAGAGTTTCAGGTATGCTGGTGATCTAAGGAATACACATCAAGGATTAACTGGCTCTCCTCCCTCCCCTTGTAATTTAGACACTCCCTCGGGGGTGGGGGGCTGCAGGTTAGTAGGGCTTTCTCCCTTTTATGGAGAGGGGCATTTGGATGGGTTTTCCTTTTGTCCACTATTTGATGACTAATTTACAAAGCAGTTAAGTTAGAAGTATAGTTTTTTCCTCCAGTGTTCAGTGACAAGCAAGTAATAATAGAAGAGCACTGACGCAGTGACTTTTTGTCCGTTATTCCCAGACCGAGCAGGGATGCTCTCCAAGGGGTCAGATGGCCGACTGACTAGGTCCTCAGGGACCATCATGAGCAGGCACTGCTGCCAGGGCAGTGGGTATAAATGTTACCACTCACCTGCATTCACCAGCTACCATTCTGGCTGTCGAGTCCTGTGCTTGTCAGCAATATATAGATTATACTATTTTCCTCTAACTGCGAATTTTAACCAGTTACAAAGGGACAGTTGGATATTAACTACATCTGCTTTCTCCTTCTAGATGGTTCAGAACTTTCAAGATGAGAGTTGTTTTTTATTCTCCACAGTAAAAGGTACTTTGAATGTGTGCATGTGTCTTGAAATGCTGAAGGCATGAAAAATAGTGTGTGCTTGTCATCACTCATCTTGTGTGTGTATTTTTGAAATGCTGGCTTTACTAATTCTAAGAAGAGTTTGAAAAATGAATTCAGAGAATATTTCTAAGGGTTGTAATAGAAACTAACTAGCCAATAAGGAAGAGAAGTCAATCCTGATGACGGGAGGGGGAGGATTCTCAGTTCGTTCAGCCAGCCTTTTACTGAGCACCTTTGTCAGACACCATGCTTGTGATGCGAGACAAGTCTTGAGACAAGTCTTACTATAGTGGGGAAAGCAAATCAGAATTGGCCAACAGATGCACATAATTACAAATATTTTAAGTGCCACGGAGGAATGGGAAAGTGTGGGGTATTTATGGATGAGGGGAATCTGGGTAGGGGGATATGAAGCTGTTGGGCAAGGCCTCTCTGAGGTGGTGTCATTAATGCTAATAACTGGAGAAGGGACTGGCCATATGAGGAGTATCCCAGAGCAGCGTGCGAGGGAAAGACCTTGGCTTCTTAGGAGGTTTAAAAGGCCTTTTTGCTACATGCAGTGTGTGAGGGGTGAGCAGAGCAAGATGGAGACAAAGTGAGAGGCAGAGTCTGGTATGCAAGACCTGGTGAGGCAGTTTAGATTTGATTTGGATGCACTGGGAAGTCAATGAAGTTTAAACAAAGGAGTGATATAGATTTTTCTTTCACTCTTGCAACTCTGTGGAGACAGATGGGAAGATAGGAAGACGAGGCAGGAGGTGTCATCCAGGTGAGAGGTGATGGTATCTTGCACATTTGCAGACAGGGTTCTGCTGGACTCCAGTTGAGTGGTTGTGACTCTTGGAAGAGGGACTGGGCAGATAGTGGTCCCGATAGAGGTAGGTTTGGTTGGGGAAAAACAGTCCAGAGTTCCATTGTAGATATGTAGCAATGCCAAGTTGGCATTTAATTACATCTCTCTCAGGCCTGGGCTTGAGATGTAAGTTTGGAAGCCTTCAGCATGTCAGTGGTGATTCAAAGCTGTAGGAATCATTGAGGTCCTTTAAGGAGTGAAGTTGAAAGAGAGCTGAGACCTGGCGCAAGTGAGTCCCCATTAAAAAAAGGTTAGGAAAAGGGAAAGCGTTTTTACTTTGGACTTTGTTTGTTCTTCTAATTCCTTTAAATGTAAAGTTAGATTATTTGGGACTTTTCTTGAGGTAGACCTGTATAACTAGGAACTTAGTCTGCTTTTGCTGCATCCCATAAATTGAAAAAAAAGTTGGGTTTTCATTGCAGGGGTGTGGGGGGTTCAAGATAGATTTTTGTCCGTTTGATTTTCTCTTTGATCCATTGGTTGTATATTAGAATGTTCTTTAGGCTTCACGTTTGTGGGGGGTTTTTCTTCAGTTTTCTTCGTATAGTTGATTTCTAGATATATGCCATTGTGGTTGGAACAGATAATTTGGTATGACTTCAGTCTTCTTGAATTTATTGAGGCTTGTTTTGTGCCCTAACATGATCTATACTGGAGAATGTTCAATGTGCACTTGGAAAAAATCTGTACTCTGCAGGTTTTAGGTGAAATGTTCTATAAATGTCTATTAAGCCGATCTTATCTAATGTGACATCCAAGACCATTATTTTCTTAATTTTCTGACTGGATGCTCTATCCATTGATGTGAGTGGGATATTAAAATCCCTGCTATTATTGTATGACCGTGGAGGTCTCCCTTTATTCCCGTTAATAATTGCCTTATACATTTACGTGCGCCTTCCTACGTTGGGTATTAGGTGTTTACTATTGTTTTACCCTCTTCTTGAGTTGACTCGTAAAATTATGTTGTTCCACATACTTATACATTCATCGGTTGCTTCTTGTATGTGCCCTGACCAGGGACTCAAACCCACAACCTTGGCCTATTGGGACCGTGCTCTAACCAACTGAGCTACCCAGCCAGGGCCTCCATTTTTTGTTTTAAAGTCTATTTTGTCAGGTGTAAAGTATTGCTTACTCCAGCTTTCTTTTCATTTCTGTTTGTGTGGAATATTTTTCCATCCCTTCATTTTCAGTCTGTCAGTCAGTTGAAAGATGGTCTCTTGGAAGTAGCATATAGACAGATGGGTTATGATGTTTAATCCATTCAGCCATCCTATGACTTTTCATTGGTGTATGTATCTATTTACATTTAACGTAATTATTGATAAGTATGTACTCATTGCCATTTTAAAAATTGTCTTTATAGTATTCTGTAAGAAGGTATTTTTAAAAGTCTGACAGGTTCAAATCTAAATCTAGTCTTAGCACAGAAGCTGCACTTCAGAGAACAACATATATGTGTCACCCTTTCTTGAAAGTCACTCTTGGAAGGGATTCGCCCAAAACAGTGCTAAAATTACGATTTCACTTTTTGCCTGGCATGTTTCATGTGCCATCAAGTTACCTGCAATGTTGAGTTTAACTGTAAACTGGCTCACTTTATCCTTTACTTTCACAAACATCTTCAGCCTGATACCCTTCTCAATGTTTTGTTCTCAGAGCAATACAGTTTTTACTCGACAAACTCACATTATCTAAAGAAGGAAATGCACATTGAATTAATTGTGTGTTTGTGTTCTGTGAAAGTCGTAGCCATTCCCAATGTCGGGCATCTTGGGATATCCCCTCCAATCTCAGTGCACTGTTCTTCAGAATTTGTGCTCATGAAAAAATTCATTTGTTCCTTGATGGATGCCTGTACTGTCTCCAGGTTTCCTGAGAACATGAGGGCATCAGGCAAAAGTAGTGATGTGTTTTTTAAATGTTTCAGATCTACCTCTGTGGAGTTCAAAAATTATTTCTAGAAAAGGTGGCTATAAGCCCTCCGTTTACAATTTGTTGTTTTGTATAGAGCTGACTGTCCTGCCTCCAGCTCTTGCCCCCCTTGCCGACAGCACTTCGCTGTGTGTCTTGATACCCCCTCCCCCAGCCCCTCACTGGCAAGTAGTATAGGTGCAGGGTGCTGTTGGGAGTATCGGCCAGACACCAAAAAAGCAAATGTCTAAAAGGAAATGTGTACATGAAGCTGCCTTAGGGAAGAAGAGCCGGAGCAAGTTAATCAGCTTTTTTTCTGTAAAATTACTTAAAGATTACAGGTGAACTGGGGAGGAGGTTGTCAATTTCTGGGAGTTTCAATTTAATAGTCCCAATTTTCTTAAGTCTGGCTAAAAAAAGGCTGTAATTTGTAATTTCTCTTTCCTTTTTCTGCAGTTGAAAATAGTGGTGGTATCCACATAATTTTGAAGTGATTTCTTATATAGTCTGAACTATATTCATTACCAAATAAAGTCACGCTTAAAAGTGTGTGAAGACTGAATCCAAGAAGTCTTGGGGTTGGATTTTACTGTCTGAATGTTTCATATTGAAAACACAAGATGACCTTTCTAATGAGCTGTGTGAGAGGCGACTCTCCTCACCGTCACTGCCATAGCCACGCATCCTCGTGAGAGTGAGCACGTCGGGACAGCACGCTGCTCTGGGGCCGCGGGGCAGGCTGGGCTGCCTGCCTCTCTAGCAGAGGCCAGTAGAGAAGAGTTCCTCAAAGCAGCCCTGGCTGTCTTTTTACACTGTATGTGGTTTGGAGATGAATGTAAAAACCTACTGTGGGCATTTACCTTTCTGTGCCAGTTTGGCCCGAACCTCCTGCTGACCTGGACTGGGACAGTGCTGTTGTGGAGCCAGCAGGGAGCCTGTCTGCAGAGATGCGATGTGCTGATACAGTGACTGGTCAGGTAAGAGGCTTGGCACTTCTCGGAAGAAGCGTGTCTAAGGGTGTGCGTCTCACGTGATCATGCCAGATTGGGACGAGCCAAGCAGGAAGACGGGCTGGAAGTGAGCTGCATTATCAAGAGTACCTTGGTGAGAGGATCAGTGTAAATCCTAATAGGTACAAAGACTTTGTGTTTTTGCTTTGTCACGGATTTATTGACAAACTTTTGCTTCTGCTTCCATTTTTAGCATTTTATTTCTGGTTTTCATTTTCAAGCCCCATTGCCTTTTAAAAATTAAGTGGTTTTCTTTCTTTTTCCTCCATCCCTCTCTCTGTCTTCGACTGCCCTTCCCAACTCATCCCCACACCATCCTCTTAAACATTTTTAAAGCCCGACCCCAGACATTGGAAATAGGTAAGCAGGAGAAAAAGTATAGGTTCTGACATGATGTCAAGGAGTCTTTATCAACAAGCTGAAATTATTCTTGGAACACTAGACATCATAAATCAAACACTAAATTGTATCATGTAAAACTCCTTACACTTCTCAAATATTGAGCTTTGGTACAATCATGAGTAAACATTCTGGTGATTATTTAGAGGCCTTTTTATACACCACATATAGTTTTTCTATAAAAAATTTGTCTTTTTTCACAAAACCAACTTCTTGTCAGCCAGTATACTTATCAAAGAGAACCCACTGTTTTTGCAATTTTTCCTACTCTTTAAAGCTTTTCCCAAAATTCCTCAGCAAGAATTGTTGAGGCCTGTGGTGTAGCACACCCAACTTGTTTTTAAAATTCAATTCCATTTTAATTATAGCATCTCTGTCCATTTACTACCCAGGTGTCTTGAACGTATTTGCCTCCTTTTCTTTGTTTGGGCAGAAATAGGAATGAGTCATTTTGAATTTAAAATCTTTCCCAGAAGATGAACTACTTAAGGGAGTGGGGGGTGTCTGATACAAAGAAGCACTGTGTCTGTTTCCATCTTTGGTTTTAAAATATCTGTAACTCTTATAGGCCATAAAGCAGGAGAGCCTTCCTTTCTGTCATGTTCCCTTTGCTTTTGTATGATCACATGTTTTCTGTACCAATCACTTGGGAAAGAAGAGAGTTTCTATTAATTGTTTTAGTTTTGCTTGTCGATTTAGCATTCCTTTTTGAGTCTCAAGATTTATGGAACAATAAATGTCATTCAATGCTGTGTGCTATTCTGAATTCCTCATAGGGTTTTAGAAGTGGGGTAAAAAAGTTAAAAAAAAGCTCATCAAACTTGAAATCACACACCAAGTGGTATTGAGCATTAGTCTGTCCCAGTGAAACAAGTTAAATTATGGCACCAGCAGATTTGCTACTTTGTTTTTTTTTTAATAGTAGGATGTATACATTTCTGTATAATAAATGTTTTCTGATTGTTTTGCAAGTGTGTGTGTCATTTAAAATCCCAGTTCCTGCCAGTGTCACAGAAAAGAGAGGCTCCACATGTATGTTCTGAGGACACACCAGTCCAAATGTTATAAGAGTTGAGACCCAGGTGGTTTTCTCAAAGCTGCTGCAACTGAGAGGTAATGTTATTCTAGTAACTTTTCTTATTAGAGGTTCTCCTGTTTAATAAATGGGTCATTGAGTAAAGTAGCTGTGGTAGATAATGTATAGAAGGCCCATTTACATAAAATAGAAACTAATTCATAATCACTGAAGCAGGTCTGTGGTATATGTTTTCTTTTATTTAAATAGCATCAGTCATTTCTCCCCTACACGGTGTTGCAAATGTATATTTAAATAACTACTGTGGTATACACAATTTTTAGACCTGTGAATACCAGAGTTTATCATAAAGCAATAAAATCAAGTCTTGAATGCTTATTCTGGTAATCCCGTTAAATCGATTTATGGGGTTCTGTGTATATGCCCTCTCTTCTTGGAAGCAGCTGAGGCATTGTGTCCTGAATACCTCTACAACTGCCCACCTAGAAGTACTGCTAGTAATGGGAAAAGAACACCTTGTTTGCCGTTTCACTTATGCTTCTCACAAGCTCTGGACTCTAGTCCAGGAGTGGTTGCTAGGAAGGGTGGTGGTGGGTTCCTAATTTTAATTAATAAAGATCACAAATGTGGACAGCACAGGCAGAAACTAGATCATCTTATCAGATGCTTAGATAACATTAGGAAGGTCTTGAATTTGGAAAGTGGTTTTGCTCAGATTTACCCGCCATAGATTATAGCAATAAAACCCTCTGACTTAAGCATTGCAATGGTTTATTCATTTTTATATTTTGAGTCTAAAAGGTGCCAACACTTGACTGATCTGAGTTTTAAATGTATAAAACTTTTGACTAGTTCTGGTGTAACTTGATTTCTAAGATTTTAAAATAAACTTGGAAAAAATTACACCCATTCTACATGCATCCAGTCGTTATTTTTAATTCATTAAGGTCCCCCAAGTTTTGTGAGATATGACATTAGCTTTTCTCCTATAGTAAAACTGTGTGCTATAGCATACACCAGAGCTTCTAATTTTCAATCGGGCAACTTGAACTCAGGGTTGACTGTTTTGTTTGGTCCCCCAAGTTGACAGAAATAGGTGAAGACCCTGCTTCACCCAGTGTAGAGTCCTCATTTCTTTGGTGTCTCAGAAACTTCTTAACATGCCTTCCACACACAAAACTATTAGGTATTACGAATTTGCAGTACAGTCACTTTGATAAAGGTGCGTCAAAGTGGAAAAGCCCTGCTAATCAAAATGGAATTGTTGTGAATTAAAGTAGGCCACTATCTTAAGTATCAGGTAGAAAATCAACAGCTTGGTTTTTCTGCTCCATTTGTGCTAACACTGATGGTCTGAGGAATGCTGACAAAGCTGAGGACA
This sequence comes from Myotis daubentonii, assembly GCF_963259705.1. NCBI lineage: Eukaryota > Metazoa > Chordata > Mammalia > Chiroptera > Vespertilionidae > Myotis > Myotis daubentonii. The sequence continues at coordinate 47,437,641 of NC_081853.1, read as the reverse complement.
GAACTCTTGTCCCTAAGAAGGTAAACCCACCTTGTTAAGAAACCAGGTTTCTTGCAGGATCCTGGCTGCACTGAAGCCACTCTTGCTGTGTGTTTACTGACAAGGCTTTGATTTGATTGTATCGCAGCAGACTAAAGTCAAAACTATCGCCAAAGTTACTGCAATCCCTACAGAAGTCTTTTACCTGTAAATACCTTTCCCAATGGAGACGCAACAGATTTCGGTGACCGTGGAGAAGGTAGGGAAGACTTGGGTCTTCTCTGTGTTGGGCCCTGCAGCTGCTGTCAGAGAATGACACAACACCTGCACAGCCGATGGCCACTTCCTCCCACTGCTGTGGGTGGTGTGACGGGTGCAAAGTAGGCATGGACTTTGACATGAGGGAGCTGAGCCTGGAAACAGAAGAAAAAGGTGGAATAATCATTTACACTGCTATTTTTGGAATTATAGGCATAGTCCTAGAAAAGCCTGTAGTTCTCCACGGGGAATTGGCTTCACTTTACCATTAGGCAAATAGTGCAAAAAGAATTTCAAGGGTAGGCTAGAGCTACTCCTGTTTACATAATACATCCCCTAAAACAGCACCTTCCAAAGATAAAGGAAAACTAATAATATTTCTGCTCCTGGGTAGTCACTGGCCCCCAATGGAGTTCCCACCAGCTGTAGCATCCCTGGCAGCTTTTGGCCTGTAAATGCAAAGTTAAAAACTTTGTTTTCTTGAATATGCTATGTGTCAAAAGCAAGCCACATTCTATTAGTGCTCTCGCCTGGAAATTAGCCAAGACCACATGTACCTCCTACTGGTAATGACCTCCGGCCCCTTTCCTTGTAAGGGTGCTGATCACCTGACTATGTGGAACCCATTCTGGAAGTTTTATCTCCCAGGCTGGGGTCTGATTAAGGAATTCTGAAGAAGCCTCGGGAGACATTTAGATTTCTGTGTGACAGACGTACATGTTGATTTTTGGTGTATGTGTTGCTTGCTTAGAAATTGTGCCAGGTGTACGGCTCCTGCCCCACGCTTACCCGCATCCGCTTGATGCCCGCGCGGGTAACCTGCTGGCAGTCATACAGCTCCAGGCGCTCCAGGCCACGGCAGTGCTCCAAGTGCTCCAGGGCCACGTCGGTGATGAGGAGGCAGTTGTCCAATTCCAGTACCTGCAGCCTCTCATGGCCACAGGTGCTGTTGCTCAGGTGCAGGATTCCGTCATCTGTGATGAGCTCACAGTGGGACAGGCTCTGCAGGAGGGAGAGGACAACATGTTTGCAAGACCCTCATTCTAATGCGTATAGCCTGGGAAAAGCCAGGGGAGCAACCATTTATCTACAGGGTCGAACACAAAGCCGGGGGACTGCTGCAGCTGGGGAGTGATTTCTCTCACCTTCCTGAATATAAAAGCAAGTCAGAATTACAGGGGATGGTCTGGTTCAATCCTGAGCTCACCTCCCAGGTACAATCTACAGCTACACATGGAACAACTTCCTCTGAAAAAAGCCTAAAAGCTGGCTTAGCACCTCCTACACATTGGACCAGTGAGGGAAGGCCCGTGACCAAGCCGGTAGGAGGGGCTGGGACACAATCTCACCAGAAACGCCGCTCGCAGTGCGGGACCGAGTCAGAGGGTGCATCAAAACCCGGAGCTTCTCCCTGGGGAGGGAAGGGTTAAAAACCCACGTTGCCCCGCCCCCACTCCCTGACTTTTAACTTACACCTGAGTGACAGGCCCCCAAAAGAACTAGCTTTGAAAACAACAGGCTCAAAGCCACAAGGTTGCAGCAGATCTTACAGGACTCGCCTGCCCAGGGCCCAGCGTGGGACCCTGGGAAAATGAGAGGAGCACCACCAGCCTGAGGGGTAGGCATCTGATCAGACACCCATTCAGGGGAACCTTGGGGTGCTCTCTGGTGATGGAGACTAGGTGCCATCTTTGCACTCCTGCCTTTACTGGGAAGATGCCATTTTTTAAAACGGGCTTTTTTCCTTTCCTGGTGGGCACCACCGTCTCTACATGTCTGGTGCCCGTTATTGCGGCTGCCGCCAGGGAATACCTACATCTCTTGGCTCTGGTGGCCCCGACAGAACTGTAACCAACAGAGAACGTTCTTAAACAGCTGCCACCTCAAGGGCACAGCAAGAACCAACAGACCCAGGAGCTCAGTCTTGTGAAAGAGGCCTATTAGCTTATAACTGCAGCCTGATGGGCAGGCTTCTAATTGAATACACAATAGACCTACAAATGCATTCAGTGAAGTTTTAAGGCACAAAAGCAATATACAAAAATAGGTTGTGTTATAAATTATCAGAAAAAGAAATTAAGAAAATCCCACTTACATCTGCATGAAAAATGAATAAATAAATAAGACACCTAGAAATAAATTTAACCAGAATGTGAAAGGCCTATACACTGAAAACTATTAGGCATGTATGAAAGAAATTGACACAAATTCCATGCTTGAAAATTAATATTGAAATGTTCATACTACCCAAAGCAATCTACAGATTCAATGCAATCCTATGGCATTTTTCACAAACAGAACATCCTAAAGTGCACAGAACCACAAAAGACCCTAATAAGTCAAAGCAATTGACTTAAGAAGCACAAAGCTGGAGGCATGCTCCAATGTAGTTAGATTTCAGTACAGTATTGGCATAAAAACACACCTGATAGAATGACTTATAAAAACAAGTGATTAGGATGTGGGAAAAGGGAACCCTTTTTGCATTGACAGCAATGTAAATTGGTGCAGTTACTAGTGAAAACAGAAGGTTCATTAAAATTTTTTTTTAACCCTTTGTGGTCCAATTTTATTTTTGGTATTCAAACAGTCTGGTCCAAATTAATTGATGGGATTGAATGTTGAACCAGTTTGCGGTATCTCAGCCTCGACGTTGTACCTGCTAGTGCCTGGTCTGTCGAGTCAGCCTCCACGTTGGACCGAAAAGGGTTAAATACAACTATTAGAGATGATCCAGCAATTTCACTTTTACAGTTTTCAAAGAAAAAGAAAACAATTCCAAAAGATATATGCAGCCCCATGTTCACTGCAGCATTATTTACAACAGGCAAGAAGTGGAAACAACCCAAGTGTCCATCAGATACGTGGGTAAATGTGAGACAGATGCACATACACAGTGGCATATTCAGCCATAAAATAAAGGAAATCTTGCCATTTATGACAATATGGATGGACCCTAGAGCATTGTGCTAAGTGAAATGTCAGAGATAAATACCTTATTATCTCACTTATATGGAATCTGAACCAACTGGGGAGAAAAGACATCAGACTACAAAACTATCTGTAATGTGCAGGTGGGAAACAGAATGGTACAGGTAGATTCATGTACATTCATGACTGATGTCTGAAATCTGACCCCAAACTCCAAAGTCCCAGAGTGAATGTGAAAATAAGGAGACTGGTGGGGAGAGTAACTTGAGGCCAAATGGAGCTTTGGTGATGTTAAAAAGTAGCCTCTGAGGACAGAGCCAGCTTCAGGAAGACAGAGAAAGCTGGCGTCAGGAAATGTGTTGTGTATTTCAGGACTGGGAAGACCTGTGGTTCCCGAGCAGTTGTGTAACTCTGGGCAGGTTCCTTAACGGCTTTGAGCTTCCTTTTTTCCCGCTCAGATAAAATCGTGCCCACAGTGCCTGAGCCACTCCGGGCTGCGGATGGGATGAGTGTAGGTAGCGCAGTGTCCAGGGCCTTGCTCCATGAGCAGGGTTCCATCCCACTCCCCGCTCTGGTCAAACAGCTGGATGTGAGGGGTGCATGGGGTACCACTGCTACTCCACTGCTCATTTTGGACCTTTTTAATATGTTCTAGTTCCTTTTCCGTATACATGCTTATACAGAGACGGGATTATATATCTATGTGCAGATATGAAGTGCAAATATAACTCAAGGTTGGCCTCAACCTGAGGTTATATCATGTTAACATGCTAATTCTCACTCTGCCTGACATGATGAACAGGAACTTAAATGGTAAGGGCATGGGCCCCTAAATTAGGTTCATATCCTAAAAGGAAAGCAGTAACATTAAGATACCCTGTCTCCCACATTAGCCCAACCATATAGACCTTTGAAACCAAGAATGATGGTACCTTTACGAGAAGGAAACCCAGATGACTGCTGTGGTGAGGTGAACAGTGTCACACCCACTCAGACTCACCAGGGCTTGCAGGTTAGGACAGTGAATGGAGAGCTGGATGAGCGTGCTGTCGGTTATCTGGAGAGAGACATGTTGGGTTAGTGTGGCTTCTACACCACAACTTAACACCTGACTCTGGCTTCTGAATGTGCGCATCAAGGAGCAAAAGAGAATAAAAGACTCGGACAGGGCCCCTCTGTCATCAGCAACCCCGTCTGCCCACCGCCGGAGACTCAGCTTCTTCAGTCTCTTGGAGCCTAAGGGGGCTGGGGGCAGGGTTTGGACAAAGGGGGAGTGGGCAAGGAAGGTCCCCCAGGATTCTATGTAGTCACCTCATCCTGGACATGCAAGCTTATTTTTCACTTTAGTTCTGCGAAAATAAGAATTTTGTTTCTTTCTTAATGTTTGGCAAAAGATGGAGCAACTTTGAACTTCTGGGCTGTGCCTGGCTGATGACTGAGGGCAGTCCAAAGTTTACACATCCCACTGCCAGGGCCTTCAGAGTTCCCCAGCCCTGATCCTACACTGGACAAGGAGGGTCTGAACAACAGCCCATCAGCGTGCCTGGCTGTTGGTCAGGGACTAAGGGGCAGCCCTACAGGGCACGGAGGGCCTACTCACCAGGACACATTCTTCCAGATCCATCTTCTCGAGGTCATGGCAATTCTGAAAGAGTCCACAGACATCTCTCACCACGCAGTTGGTGTGAGGGCAGCCCTGGGGGCTTGCCCTGTTCCCAAAGCGCCCCGTCAGCCAGCATAAGCAGGTGCCCTTTGAATCACATCTACTTGGGAATGGGAATGGGCTGCCCTGGCTGCATGTCCTCGCATCCTGGAAGGTAGTTGCCCAGGCTTCACAGATGCCAGAACAGAACAGGTCCTTTGAGGGCCTGAGGTGGGGCGCTGAGCCACAGAGTGGGCAGGAGGGTGGGGCAGGAGGAAGTGTACCAGCAGCCCCAGCTTTCTGACCAGCTGGGGAAAGGCACGGCACACCCTGAGGACTCTTCGACTTGGTGCCTGTTTACTTTTTCCCACACTCCAGAACCACTCCAATCACTCTGAAGGGGGGCGGTGAATTAGAGTTTGGTTTGGTTTTTAAAACCTTCGCCTTACCCGAGCTAAGAGTGTAAAGCCTGCATCGGTCAAATGGGAACACCGGGCAGCCTCCAAAATCCTGGGATAAGGAGAAAAAAGCAGCGACTGGTCAGCAACAGTAACTCATCCTCTATGGTGCACACTCCAGTTCCTTCTGCTCCTTGACACTCTTGCTTCTGGTAACAGCCCTAAGGTGATGATGCAGACACTGTCCCCACTGGGAGGACGAGGAAAACTTAGGGAGGAACGGGACCTGCCCTGAATCCCAAGGTCCCATCCGAAATTCAGGACAGGAAGCCAGGAGTCTTCCCACACAGTACAGTACACTGTTGCTGCTGTTGTTTTTAAATATTTTCCCAATATTGTTATCTTTAAACACAATTAAAATGAACTTTTACTCAACAAAATCATGATAAATACTGCATTTACTGAAATTCTCAGTTACCGTATAGGAAAACTTAAAATTTATAGCCAGTGAGAGAGAGAGTTAGTTCTCAATACCCATGCTTAACAGGATGGATGCATAAATAACATTTTTAAGTTAAATACTCTTATAGCAATAATTTTAACCTCCTTTCTGACCAGTTTTAATCCTAGATTCCTTTTATGCAGAAATATCAAAACTATCTAGAATCGTCCCTAATATAACAGTAAAAAAAAAAAAAATGGGCAAAAGATAAAAAAGACAACCTTTATAAGATATGTAACTAATACAAGCAAGAGAAATCAGTTCCACTAGCAAATAAAAAATAATAAAAGCAGCCCGGCCAGCATGGCTCAGTGGTTGAGCATCAACCTATGAACCAGGAGGTCACTGTTCGATTCCCGGTTGAGGCATATGCCCAAGTTGCGGGCTCAATCCCCAGTGTGGGGCATAAAGGAGGCGGCTGATCAAGGATTCTCTCTCATCACTGTTGTTTCTCTCTCTCCCTCTCCTTTCCTCTCCGAAACCAATAAGTTATATTTAAAGTAATAATTAAACAAGCATCTTTTTTCTGCCTATTGGATAGGGAGGGGCTAAGATTGCTGGTTTTGAAGGCAAACTCCACAAGTTCAAATTCAAGTTTCACTTCTTACTCATCATGTGATCCAGAACAAATTATGTGGTTTTCTTTGAGTCTCAGTTTCTCCTCTGCAAGACATGCGACAATAGTAGTACCTACCTCCTAGAGATGTGGTGAGGACTAAAGGAGATAATGCCTAACGCAGAGCATTAATAAATGAGATAATGCCTAATGTAGAGTTCAACGGATATTAACTATGATTAGTATTTTGTTGCCATTATTAAAGACTTAATATTCACTGTATTATGTGGCAAATCAAAAAATAAATCATTTTTTGTTAAAACAAAACTTTTCTTCTGGCTAAGAGATGATAAATAGGGCGATTGGGATTCCCTTGCCCTCCCCCCACTTGTTCATTTAGCAGCTGGTTTAGAGGAGAAACTAGTGACACTTGGAAGCAAGACTGTCATCCTGCTCACGATCAGATCGCTCTGATATCAATAGCAGGATGAGGCAAATCAGGTGGGCCTGTGTGGTCCGTCAAGACATTAAGGTTCCTATTCCCTGGTGGTGGACACTACCCCTACATTCCAAAATGAACTGGGTGCCACACTGTCCCGCCCTGACCCATCCAACAACAACGTAACCACTGCCCCCTCCGCCAGCACCTGTTCCACCAGATGGCAAGCCTTTCCCCTCCAATGGAAACCCTCCTGGTCAGCCCACCACAGTCTGAGCTGCAAAGCGGAAGGCATGCACACTCACTGAAGTCTCGGGCAGTTCAACGCCAGGGCTGTGAGAGAGGTGTCCGTGAGGTTGCTGCAGCCAGACAGGCAGAGGGCCTGCAGCCGGGGGCAGCCCCTGCAGATCTGTACCACGCCTTCGTCCGTAATGCGCTGGGAACCCAAAACAGGAAGGCAGGTCAGAAGGCACAGGAAACTGAAACGTGGATCTACTGATGGTCCACTGGTCTAGGTTGCCAGTTACCAGCACTGCAGCCTAGTAATTTAAACAAAATAAAGTGATGTACTCGGCAGACGGGTATTGATGTTCTTTCTGCACAGCTTTAAAAATATTCCAGCATTGCTAGTGAGAGCGATATTTTAAAATTCCACTTACCTTCCCAGATTCATTGGATTTTCAGGAAAAATTCATAAACTTATATTAAAAATCAGATTAAATAAAAAGCTCATGAGACTTGGCTAAGTGACATTAATTTTTGGTTGAGTTTCTATAGATTAATGCTTTAGTTATCTACCATATAAATGCTATGTGTCTATAATGGAAAAGTTAAATAAATCACTAAATTATTGATGTCAATATTCAAAATAACATCTTTATTTATATATACTAATTTAAGTGGAGATAAAAAATGCATTTATGCTATACTAGAGGCCCAGTGCACAAAATTCATGCACGGGGGGAGGGGTGAGAGTGGGGTGTTTGGGGGGAGGGGCTCCCTCAGCCCAGCCTGTGCCCTCTTGCAGTCCCAGACCCCTCACTCCTTATTGCCCGCCTGCTTGCTGCTCCTTAGTGCTGCCGCGGAGGCGGGAGAGGCTCCTGCCATCGCCACTGCGCTTGCCAGCCGTGAGCCCGGCTTCTAGCTGAGCAGCGCGCCCCCTGTGGGAACGCACTGACCACCAGGGGCCAGCTCCAGTGTTGAGTGTCTGCCCCCTGGTGGTCAGTGCACGTTCAGCTGTTCAGTCAATATGCATATTAGGGTTTTATTATATACTAGAGGCCGGTGCACAAAAATTTGTGCACTCAGGGGGGTCCCTCAGCCCGCCCTATGCCCTCTCGCAGTCTGGGACCCCTTGGGGGATGTCTACTTGCTGGCTTAGGCCCGCTCCCCCGGGGGATTGGGCCTAAGCTGGGCAGTCAGACATCCCTCTGGCAGCCCGGGAGCCCTCGGGGGATGTCTACTTGCCAGCAGGGAGCAGGCCTAAGCTGCAGTTGGACATTCTTAGCGCTGCTGAGGAGGTGGGAGAGGCTCCCGCCACCATCACTGTGCTGGCAGCCGTCAGCTTGGCTTGTGGCTAAGCAGAGCTCCCCCTGTGGTAGCGCACTGACCACCAGGGGGGAGCTCCTGCATTGAGCGTCTGCCCCCTGGTGGTCAGTGTGTGTCATAGTGACCAGTCATTCCCAGTGGTTCTGCTGTTAGGGTCAATTTGCATATTACCCTTTTATTATATAGGACTAGAGGCCCGGTGCATGAAAATTCATGCACTGGAGGGGGGACCCTCAGCCCGGCCTGCCCCCTCTCACAGTCCGGGAGCCTTCAGGGGCAGGAGGTGACCTGGCAATCAGGGGAAGGTGATGCCCATCACATCTCTGCTGCTGCCACTGCCGGCTGTGCAAGCTTTGGCCGGCTCTGGTTACCTGAGCCTCAGGCATCCCTGGGCGGCTGGGAGGCTGAAGGGACTGGGGGTCTCCGGAGGCAGGTATGTGACGTGTGCTGAGGCGTCTGCGTGCCGCCATCTTGTGGCTGTGGGTGCCGCCATCTTTGAGGGTGGGGCAATCAATTAGCATATTCCTTCCTTATTGGCTGTGGGAGCTGCCATCTTTGAGGATGGGGCAGTCAATTAGCATATCCCCTCCTCATTGGCTATGGGCGCCGCCATCTTTGAGGGCGGGGCAGTCAATTAGCATATTCCCTCTTTATTGGCTGTGGGTGACGCCATCTTTGCGACAGCGTGAGGCTCAATTAGCATATCCCCTCTTTATTAGATAGAAGGATTTCAAGTCACAGCCATATTAGGGTTTTATTATATAGGATTTCCAGTCACAGCCAGTGCTAGCCTACATGCAATTCAAGGTCTGACTTTGAACAGCTGCAGGCCCCTCAGTTAATATATGTCCAGAAGATAGCTTCTCCTTTACCTCCCATTATCAGGGACTCTAGAGATTTATGATTCACGTGCTAAAATCCCAAATGCAAGGGACTTCTTGCCTGAGAAACCAGTATATGTAGAAAGCATCCTCAGTTTCAGCATTTCCAAGGGCAGGGGAGAGGAACCACAGCTTTTCCCAGGCTCACGCGCTGCTGGAAAGGACGCCCTGCCCTGCCACATGCCCTTATTCCTAAAGCATCCTCATGTCTGTTGTTCCTTTTTATTTACTGACACAATGTGAGAAGTGTCATCATCTCCCGTTTATAAATAAATAAAAAAAGACACTGAGGCCTTACCATGGATTGATGAGGTCAGTGGCAGCCTTCCTAACATCTTAAACAACCGACCCCGAGCTACATCATTGACAGGGAAGTGCTAGAGGCCGTGCACGGGCCTTTCTGTTGACAGTGGTGTTTCGTCTTGTGACAAATGGAAAGATCACAGAAGGACACAGGATAAGAGGTCAGGTGTGGCAATCATCCTGCCTGCCTGGGTGCGTCAGGGGGACCCCTCCCCCCCACAGTTTCTGAGGGAGGACACAAGCGGGAGAGTGCACAGCGGAAAGGCACGCTACTTACTGGGCAGGACTGGAGGTTGAGGCTCACGAGCTCATGGCAGTAGTTCTGAATGTGTTTTAGAGCTTCGTCTTCTAACTGGGACGGAGAAGACGAGAGGGATGGAACCAGGTGAGAGAACAGTGGGGCACCAAGGAAAATGCAACAGCAAGGCCCCCTCATCAAGCGCCCACCCTAACTTTAGATATCGGTAGTCAGCGCGGCTGCGTCAGCCCTGGTACCTGCGTGCAGCCCCGCAGGAGCAGGGCCTTCAGGCCTCGGCAGCCGCGCACCAGGGCCTCGATGCCATCCTTCGTGATCTGATCACACCACGAGAGGTTCAGGTACTCCAGGTTCCGGCAGCCCTCGCTGAGAGAACAAGGAACACAACCACGCATGTGCAGTCTAGCCTGCAGAGCATGCATTACCAACACTGAGTTTAGTAAATCACTGGGGAGGACCCCTGTGACCATTAGAAAGGTGTCAGACACACCAAGGTGTTCAGAGCTTTGGGTGCTTCTCTTGACCACAAACAACAGGTCCTCGTACCTGATGCCCTTTAAGGAGCTGTTGGTGATGGACACGCAGGAGGTCAGATCCAGATGTTTCAGCTTGGCGCAGAATCTGCTAAGGCTGTAACACGTGCTGAGAAAGAGCAGAGGCACTAAAGATATTTTCAACCATGTCTCTCTCCTCTCTGTCTCCCCATAGCCAATTAGTCACCAAACTAATTTTCCCTACTTACCTGTCAGTGATTTTTGTGCACCCATTGAGGTTTAAGTGTTCGATGTTTCGGCAGTTCTGTGCAAAGGTCCTAAAGAGAACACATTTTAAAACACCCTGCAAGCTGCCAGGCAGCCACTAGAGGGCGGGTATAACCATTCACATTTACAACAGTGCTCCTCAAACTTAAAATTTGTATATTATTGGACAAAGAACACTTAACATGAGATATATTCACTAAATAAAATTTTAAGCATACAACATGTTACTGTTGACCATAAGTACTAGTGCTCCTCAAATTTTAATGTGCACACAGAAGAGCTTGGGGTTCTGTCCCTACTGACCCCAAAGTCATGGTCTGTCACTACTCTACACCAGGGAATGCCCGGCCTGCAGGCTGTATAAGGCCCACAAAGTCATTGGGTCTGGCCCTGCCAAGGCATTAGGGGTGAGTTAATTAAATGGGTGACCAAATATAGCAGGCTGACTTTGAAGCTGATAATTCTGTGTGGCCCCGGCATGATGTTCTACATATCCACATGGCCCTTGGCAGAGAAAAGGTTCCCCGCCCTGCTCTCAGCAAATCACCAGGAAAGGATTTAACAGAAGAAAAGCACACAAGATGCTTAGTGTATTTCGCTGATGGAAATGTCAGCTACAACCTGCTGTGGCTGGCGAACCACTGAGGTTCGACTTACTTCAGGGAGGAATCCCCAACACCAATGCAGCCTCGCAAGCTGAGCTTCCGCAGGAACCCGCCGCAGCGCTTGGAGATGTTTTCCACCACTCGACCCTGGAACCAAGAAAGTTTGAGAGAAATTCTGTTTTTCATGTTGCTTATCTAACTGAACAATAACCTAAAATTTAGCAAGTTCAGAAACTGAATATTAATATTAACGCTGTTATAAAATAAAATTTTCTCATTTGGTCAGGTTTACCACTCTTAAATAGAGGTATACATATTTCCAGATAAATATACCAGAATCTCGAAATTGTAAGAGGCTTTCAAGATTATTTTATAGGCAACAAAACCGAGGCACTGAGAAATTATATGGCTCAAGTGGCCAAGCTAAAGTGACACTTCAGTGACACCTTGCCTCACTCCTGGCTCGTGCTGCTGCCCTTTCTCCATTCTTCTTTATTTATTTTATTTTTAAAATTTTTATTGATTTCGGAGAGAAAAAGAGAGGGCGAGATAGAAACATCAATGATGAGAATCACTGATTGGCTGCCTCCTGCATGTGCCCTATTAGGGATCGAGGCTGCAACCCAGGCACGTGCCCTGACCGGGAATCAAATCGTGACCTTCTAGTTCATAGGTGGATGCTCAACCACTGAGCCACACTGGCGGCCCTTTCTCCATTCGTGATGGTGAATTTAGAATTCTCAGTGGATCTTTCAGATCAACAACTATTTGTCGATTGTCCCCTCATATTAAATCAGAGAAGCAGGTGTTAATGAGGCAGGTGTTGAGGTTTTAAGAAGCTAAGTGGTAAAACTCAGATTATAAATATGAAAAAGTAATCTGTTACCAAAGTAAAATGCAAGCAGCATTTTGGTCTGGATGCATGGAAATATCTTCTAGGTTCCCCTCTCTATTCTACCTCTTTTTTTTTCCAATCTTTAATTTCTTTATTGATTAAGGTATTACATATGTGACCTCATTCCCCCCCCCCCATACCCTCCCAACTCTTGCCCTTGCCCCCCTGTTGTCTGTGTCCATTGGTTGGGCTTATATGCATGCATACAACTCCTTTGGTTGATCTCTCCCCCTTACCCCCACCCTCTATTCTATCTCTTGCCACCTTAGTATTAAATCTAAATAAAACACAAGAAACATGCAGGGGAAAAGGAGCAGTTCACTTATCTTCTTACAAAGTCTTTTGTCTAAAACACAGTTAACTTACCTCTACATCTGTTTGAAAGTTAAAAAGGTCTATTCTTTGCCAGTTGCTTCCATCCAGGGCTAAGATGTTCCAAGCCTGGGAGGTGGGAGTAAAGGAGGAGGTATTAGGGTGAAAAAGATACATTTATTGAGACCATTAAAGAAAGACTTGATGCAACCTTTGTATTTTCAAGCTTGTATTCTTGATATACATTGTTTATCATCAAATATGGAATTATGACAAGAGTGTGTTACATTAAATATAAAAGATGACATGTTAATTTTTAACTATTTACTTGAGCTGAAACTCATCCACATTCTAATAAAGCTTGAGAGTTACTGATGAAAAATCTGGTTGATACCTTACCTTGGAAATCTGTGCACATCGGCACAAAGTTACTATATCCAAGAAGGAAAATATTCTAGGAAGAAAGGGAAAAAACACAAAGAATGAAACGGTGTTAACATTTCAGGATATCTGTAACTTGAAAGATACAACCTAATAAGCCATCTGGATAGCTTCATAGTTTGTTTTTTCAAGTTTCTTCAATTTGCAACACACATGTATGCTATAATTTTACACACTACTGTGAAATATTAAATGTCTGCATGTTCCCAAGCTGTTTCAGATGCACGACACACAAATCCCCTTAAAGCGGAACTCATTACACTTCATTCCCTGGCTCTAGGCATGGACATGAAACCGACCATAACTTGTTCTATTCAAAGTCCAATCTCCCAGGAGCTAAGTCTGGTGAGAGCCGAATCCTTCTAATTCTGTGCCCTGCCTCACAGGCAAACCCCTCTTTTGGGGGAAGATGCCCTAACCAGGCTCGGATGCCGAGCCTCAAACAACATGGCCAAGAAAAGTTCGATGATAAAACCTATTTGGGCAGAAAAATGGAGCTCAAGGTCTATAAGTGACCAGTTTTTTATGAGCAAAAGCCAAGAAGGCACGGAAGATGGGAAAGACGGGGAAAAGAGAAGCAGAGAGAAGCACACAGAAACTTAGTTGACACCAGTAAGCCCCTGGAGGAAGCAGGAGCCGTGCGGCAGGGGCCTGGGTTGGGTCCTGACATCCTGGCAGCGGAGGATGAGTTGCTGAGGACAGCACAGTGGCCAACAGCTGCGTGCGCCTCCGTCGTGGGCAGTGATGGTGAAAACAACAGCGTCTCTAGGAGAACACAGGTGCATGGGATGAGGTGAGGACAGTAAGAGGATCTCAGTTCTTATAGTCCCAGAAGGTAAATATGAGAGTCTGTGTGTGGAAGGGGACAAGGGGGAGATGGCAAACAGCCACCTATAAGTTCTTCAAAATTCATCAGCGAAACAGTCAGTGGTGCGCTGAAAATCTGTGGGCTCGGGGAGGAATAGTAATAAAGCACCAGACAGCTGTGCCCTATGACAATGCAGACACAGCAGCACCACAAGGCTAGTGTTCGCATAAATACCATTCTACAAGATAGCCTCCAGTCATGTTCTAGTGAAAAGCCAAGGAGAGACGCATCAGGGCTGCATTGACCTTAAAAGACTCAGTGGAACTGTGTACACAGGGAAGTGCTAGTGGCTGAAAATGAGCACTTAAATATATATTTCGGGGTGTCTGCACACCTACATTGCCTCTGTGGGAATACATCTTGCCCACAAAAAGCCATCCTACCTCAAATGTCCATGTTCTGTGCCATATGACCATTCCACAAGGAGCCACAACTTACTGTCAGCTCCATGAGAGACCAGGAGAGGCAGAGAAACAAGTACGGCACAGCAGAATCATACTCCATGCTGGGGTTGGTTCTAGGTACCAACTGAGGGTGAGAAAGGAGTTAGCTAAGTTTCCCTTGAAAATCCCTTATGAATGTACCACCTTGGAGACCACATATGCCATCACCTCTTGGTAGTATAACAATAACAATAGTTAACATTGACTATGTGCTTCCTATGTGCTAGTTGATGTTAGTCTTTTAGTTGTCGCGACAATGCTTTGAGGCGCCACTGCTCTCTCCATTTACAGATAAGGACACTGAGCACAGAGAGGTTCAGTAACCTGCCAGGCCGCACAGTGAGAGTGGATCTACGATGTGAACCGAGGTAGTCTAGCTGGAGAGCCCGAGCCCATGACTACTCAGCAAGCTGCCATGATGCTGAACGCAGCTGCTTCCCCTCAGGATCGGGCCAGACGCTATTTCTTCCACTGAACAGCAGACGACGTAGTCTGTGTTTAGTGAGCATGCTATGTGGAAATCACGTCACTTTAAACACTAGAATCACAGCAACTGAAGCAAGATGCTCACACATTCAGACAACAGAGAGCCAACAGCTGGGACACAAGTCAGCATTTCTCATCTCATGCTTAGTACCCATCTCATGATGGTTACTGAATGAAGCAGCAGATTTGCTGTAGTATTTCCATCATTGTCCCTCTCCCCAACGCCCCCATGACTCTCTGTGGTTGAGTTTGTACACGTTTATCTGCAAGCTAGGACTCCAAACTGGCAAACTGCAGCCTAAGCCAAGTTCCTGAGTCATGTGTCAGTGAATGAAACAAACGCCCGAGTGACAGAGCTGGTACACTGGCAATAGAAAGAGAGACAGAGGAGTTAGATCAGTGGGATACTGAGGTCTGGCTCTTGAAAGCATTTTTTTTTTCCTGGAAATTACTTCCTACCTCAATTGTGGTAACTTCACCCGTAATTAGAAAAGCATGGCAGGTCCTGGCCAAGCTGGTTAGAGTGTCCTGATTCACCAAAGCTGTGGGTTCAACCTCCAGTCAGGGGAATCAGCCAACAAATGCAAACCGACGTTTCTCTCTTTCCTTCTCTTTCCTTCCTTCCTTCCTTCCTTTCTTCCTTCTCTCTCTCTCTCTCTCTCTCTCTCTCTCTCTCTCTCTCTCTCTCTCTCCCTCCCTCCCTCCCTCCCTCCCACCCTCCCTTTCTCTCTAATCAATAATTTTTTTTAAAGCACTGCAATGGCAACCTGGTTATTAATACATATGTACAGGGGCATATAGAGTGGATGTACTTCGGACTTTGTATTCTGTTCCATTGGTCTGTCTGTCCACCTTAATAAGACCATTTTATAATTATGAAGCTTTATAATAAGTCTTGATGTCTGGTAATCTAAGTCCTTCAACCTTGTTCTTATTCATCAAGATTACCTTGGTTAGTCCTGGCTATTTGTGGTTCTTTGAATTTCCACTTATGTTTTAGAATCGGCATATCAATTTCCACAAGAAAAATTGATGACGTTGTTAATGGGATTTCACTGAGTTTCCAGGGGAGAATTGAAATCTTTACAATATTAAGTCTTTCAATCCAGAAACGTACCAATAACTACAAGAAAGGAAATCTACAGACGAGTCTCTCTTGTGAGCATGATGCAGAAATCCTAAATCAAATCCAGGGATATATAAAGATTTAACATATCATGGTCAAGTCTAACACTGACTTAAGATTTTAAATCAATGTGATTCATATTAATAGAACTAAGGAATAAAATCTTATGCTAGCTCAAAAGATGAACTGTGGGACAATGATAAGAGAGGTAACATGCACATAATGGCAATACCTGAAGAAATATTTGAGGCAAAACCGAGAAGTTTTCAAATTTAATGATGGGCACCAAACCATGCTGTCCCAAACCATAGATGCAGGAAGCTCAGAGAACTCCAATCATGGCAAATACCAGCCTATAATTTAACTTTTTTATAACATCCTCATTCAGTTTGGTATTAGGTAATATTGGCCTCATGAAATTCCCTTTAATCTACCCTAAAAATATTTTAGCTACTTTGCTTCAAATATCATCTCTCCTACATTTTCTCTATATTCCTTGTCTATAATTTCCTTTATACATACGTTGAATCATCTAATTCCATCTTCTGGGTCTCTTAATCTTTTCTGTATTTCCATATCTTTATTTTTCGATGCTAAATTATGTATACATTTCCCATCTCTATTTTCCAGTTCTCTAATTACCTTTTCAGCTTCATCTAATACCGAAGATGTTTAATCCATTTATGGACCCTTATGGTGGATCATTTCTTTAGGTACCTTGTAATGTTTTATCATGATCTCATTTTCTTTTAAATATTTTTTTTTCAAACTGAATTTCCTAATTTGGAGAATCTTATTATAAATATGTTTTTATTTATTTCAGAGAGAGGAAGGGAGAGGGAGAGAGAGAAATATCGATGATGAGAATCACTGATTGGCTGCCTCCCGCATGCCCCCTACTGGGGATCGAGCCCACAACCTGGGCATGTGCCATGACTGGGAATCGAACTGTGACCTCCTGGTTCATGGGTCACCCTCAACCACTGAGCCACACCTACCGGGCATGATCTCATTTGCCTCTGATTATTGATGTGTAGAAAGCTCATGCATCTTGGTTTTTTTAATGTCCCTATAAAATTTTTACACTTGATTCTGCCAAGTTCCCCTCAAATTTTCATCTTTCTGGCATAAATTTTACATTAATTTCTAAGCTTGGAATTTCTAAATCATGTATACATGAGGTCAGATTTCTCAAGAAAGACATTTTCCCCTTCACCCAAAGCCCCGATCAGAAACAAGTCTTTTGTTTGTTTTTCTGGTTTGGTTTGGTTTTAAATTCCCATCTTACATGTCAGGAACCTTTCCAGGGTCTCTGCTTTGTGTAGTGGTCACATATTCGGCTCCTCCCCTTGTCCATACAAGGCCCCATCTCCTTTCTCACGGTAGCAGAGCCACTGATAGTCTGCTAACCACTCCAGTTATGAGTACACAGGGATTATTTCTTTCCTGAACTATATTTACTTTTTGTTTTATCTTATCATAATCATTGTTTTCCTTGTGTTTTCCTGCTAGCCCACTTACAAGGTTACAGAATCCAGAAGTCAGGTGTTCCTTTTCTTTGATAACAATTAACAGTGTAGTATAAGGTGTCTCAAAAACCATATAGAAACACACTTTCAATAACTATAAAGGCAGTGTTTATTAAGATACAGTTCATTTTCAAAATTGAGCATCAGCTGTTAAAGTGTGTATACATTTTTTGAGACACCCTGTACATAGAATGCTCTACAGGGTAGAATACCAACTATCCTTCCCTTCCATTACTGTATCAAAAAAACAGCAGCAGCAACAAAACACTAGGTACATGAGCTATTTGATTACACATATGACTTATAGTGCTGAATAATCTGTTCAACCAGAAGTTTTTGCTCTGCTGAATAGAATAAAACCTATATGCCTTATCTTTTATAGGTGAATATATGAAGATATATGAGGGTGGTATGTGTTTTTGTAGATTATAAGGCTAATATCCTGTACACAACTCTTTTTTTACAGAAAAGCAGTAAGATATAGAAGGAAGAACATGAGAGTTAAAGTCAATAGGCCTTGAAGCCTCAGAACCACGCAGACCCTTCACACTCCAAAGCTCATGTTTTTAACAACTGTGGAATCTTGATCAACTCATTCAACCTTGGAGCCTCCGATTTTTCACCTATAAAATGAAGATGATTAAAACTGTTCTACCTACTTCAAGAGATTATTTTGAGTATCAAGTGATGTTTTTGAAATTGCTACAGTGTACTCAAGAAACATTCCTTTTCCCCCAAAAATAATAATCAAGAGCAAATGTTAGACTGAAGGGGTGATACACACTGAGAACAATTTCTTAAAATAAATAAATAAACAAACAGAAATATCAACAGTTTCTCTCAACTGGAAGCAGAACCTTAACAGAACTTTAGGAAAATGTGGAGAACTTTATCACATGCACATCACTGGTTCTGCTGTAGGTTAAGAATGGCAGTAAGCCCCAGAATATGATGACTTTTGGCATTACCTTAGATCAGCTTGGATAACAAAAAGTGATGCCAGGCCCTCCCCACACTCTTCAAAGAACTACCTACTTAGAGTAACATCCCCAAAGATGAAAACATAGGCTCAGTTTTATTGTGCAAATGACTGGTCTTGGAAGTGTGGACACAGAAAATAATTTTTTCCCTAAAGCTCACAAAGCCTGTGTTCATACATCAGTGAAAACAACTGTTCTTTAAGCAAATGTTAAATTTGTTTTGTATTGTTTTAGTAATGTTATATAAAAGGAAAGAAAGCCTTAAGTTCCATGAGTCTTCTTTTAAGGGCATCTCCAAAGAACTCAACTATGAGACAAACGTGTACATTAACTTGAACTGCTGAGATGAGGAGGTTCTGAAATGAAACCACCACTTTTTCTCCCTACAGACTCTAACCCCATCAGAACTACACGAGGCAAAGGCTCAGATTTTCTGGAAGGAAATGGATGGAACCTCATATGAACTCTCACACAACAGTACTTATGAGCTGGCACTAAGAGAATTTACCCTTCAGAAATGTTTCCACAAGTAGGGCCACTATCTACACTTGTTATCTGAATGTGAGAGCTGAGGTATGTTAGAGGGAGATTTAACTTTTCTCTGTGCATCTTTTTACTGTGTCACTTGCTAAAACTATCAAGCATTTTAATTTAAAATCCAATAAAGAAAAGATTAAAGAAAGAAAATGACTCCAGAAGAGCAAAACTAGCCTCACATGGATGGACAGTCTCTCCTTGGTTTGGACCCTCCATATTTTGTTAAAATATATTTTATTGATTTTTTACAGAACAGGAAGGGAGAGGGATAGAGAGTTAGAAACATCAATGACAGAGAAACATTGATCAGCTGCCTCCTGCACACTCGCCACTGGGGATGTGCCCGCAACCAAGGTACATGCCCTTGACCGGAATCGAACCTGGACCCTTGAGTCCGCAGGCCGACGCTCTATCCACTGAGCCAAACCGGTTAGGGCAGGACCCTCCATATTTTTAAGGGAAGTCAAAGCTAAGTTAATTAGTTCATTATTAAAATTGTCATCATTACATTTTCTGATAAAGAATAGTTTATGGCTTGGTTCCAATTATCCTATTACTAATTCATGAATTGAGGTTTCATCATAAATACTGAGCACTAAATAGTAATTAAAACACATCCTGAAAGGAAATCAGCCAGCTTCTGACTAAATTTATTTAAAAGGCATTTTAACAACAGAGTCCAAAGGAAAGAGCAATGACTTCGTGCAAATGCAGGAGTGGAACAACGATGAATCCACTGCTGCCATAATGCTAGTGATTAATTAAAGTATCCATAATCGAGTTCCTAGAGAACGAAAAATTTAATTTTTTAAATATAAGTGGATTGATGGGAAGGTGAAACTTTCCATAGTTAGATAATAAGCATGGAGCTGGAGAGGAGAGATCGGCAAAGTCAACAATGGACAGGAAATCCAGATAGACTGTATTAAGATTGAATCAAATTACAACAAAGGATGAAGAAAGTAACTCTGAAATTTAATAACGAGGTGTGTGTGTGTGTGTGTGTTTGTGTATAATCAATTTCAGAGAGGAAGGGAGAGGGAGAGAGAGAAACATCAATGATGAGAGAGAATCATTGACCGGCTGCTTCCTGCACGCCCCCTACTGGGGATCGAACCCACAACCCGGTCATGTACCCTTGACCAGAATCAAACCCAGGACCCTTCAATCCACAGGCCGACGCTCTATCCACTGAGCCAAACCAGCTAGAGCTTAATAAAAGTCCTTTGAGAAATAAACAGTGAACGTAGTAAGAGGCTGGAGCACAGCACATAGGAACAGTTCTGAATGAGAAATGGGAAACAAAATATTCATGAAGATGAGGGACACCTGACCCTACAGGAGAGCGCAGGGGAGATCAGCACCAAAAGGACCAGCCACAGGGACAAAACCCAGTAAACGGAAGACATCAGCACATCCTCTTCGTACCTTTCAAACTTTTCAAAAATGGTTTTAGTTGGAATATTCTGATACACACAAAAGACTACATGACACTCTGTAGTCCCGAATAATAAAATTGCATGAATCACCACTCAACCTTGAAAACTAGACCATTCCCCGCATCACTGCACCTACTTTGTGTCCCTCCCTCACTTCCTTTCTCCGCCTCAACCAGTCAATGCGCATGTGATTTGTTCCTTGTGCTTAACAGTTTTATCACAATGTATACATTCCTAAGCAGTAGACCATGTAGTTTTTTGCTTGATTTTTAATCTTATAAAAACAATACATGCTGTATATAGACTTTTGCAGCTAGCTTTCTTCCACTCAGCATCATGACTAAGATTTGCCCATGCCATTCTGTGAGACCGCAGTACATTTCTCTACACATTTATAATTCACATCACACACTATGTATCACATTATATTTATCATATTCCACATACCAGTTAATGAGTATGTGGTTGTTTCCATTGTTTTTGGTATTATGAATAGTGTTCCTATAGACATTTTTATACATGTCACTGGGGGTACGTCTACAGGAGCTTCTTAGGGCATACCCAGAAGTCGCAACGCTCAGTCACAGAATGTGCCAATATTCAACTTCATGGGATGACAATTGTTTCCTGGATACACACCTACACTTCATTTCTCCGCTACCCCTGCAGGTACATGAGGCACATAACTGAGAGCCAGCCATGGGAAGTGAGCTGCTGGCGGGAAGCTGTGGTTGAAGACAGCAGAGCTTCCTTCAGCCGGGTCCCCAATAACTGCAGAGAGCAACTGACAGCTTCACCCCCCCACCCCACACCCCCAATTCTATCAAATGAGCAATAAGTACACTTGTGTTGTGTTGAAGACATTAGATGTATATTAGATATGTATGCCACATGAGTCTACTCTAACTACACTAATACAGAAATACCTTGAGTGGGGTGCTTCCAAAACAAAAGTCACATCTGCCTAGTGGCTGACAGCACGGGAAACATGTATCAGAGCTGGAAACAGGAATACATATCTCCCAGAAAGACGCTTGTATATTTATACCTAAGAAGTTGATTGACTGATTGATTGATTGATTTTGCTGCTTCTTAAGATTCCTTGTCTTTAACTTTTGACACCTTAACTATAATGTGCCTTGATGTGGGTCTCTTTGGGTTCATACTATTTTGAACTCTCTGGGCTTTCTGGATCTGGGTTTCCTTTTCCTCCCCCAGGTTAGGGGATTTTTTACTCTGTTATGGAACATAAAATCCAGGACAAACACCAGAAATTATCAAATGCTTTAAGGATCTATAAGCACACTCAAGAGGGAGAGAAGATGGCCCTGAACTTAGGGAAAGCTTTAGGTTCAATTAGGTGAAGAAAAGATAGGCAAAAGAGAGAGATTATCAACAGGTAGAAAGAACATGGGAGAGAGCAAGTTAGAAAATGACACTTTCAGGGATGGGAAATAAATCAGTTGCCAGAATATGCAAGGAAGTTGGAAAAGAGTGAGAGGTGAGACAGAATAAGAGTTAAGAAGTAGTGAGAACCAAGATGGCGGCATAGGTTAACGCCGGAGTTTGCTGCTTTGAACAACTACTTCAAAAGTGAAACCAAAAAACGGAAGGGACATCACCCAGAACCACAGGAACGCTGGCTGAGTGGAAGTCCTACAACTAGGAGGAAAGAGAAACGCACACGGACACTCAGAGGAGGCGTAGTGCTGAAGTCAAATTCTGAGGTGCGGAGTGCGCGGAGCGGGCTGGCGGCGGAGGGCGCGGTTGTTGTTTTCAATCGGGAGGGAGTCGCAGACTCTGAGCACCAGATCCGGGCGAGTCTTTAGGGACCCAGACTCAAACGGGAGAAGCGGGACTGTCTGGCTTCGGTCAGAGCGAGTGCAGCTTTCTCTCCGAGCTTTGCAGCGGGTGCTGGGACTCAGAGAGGCAGAGCCCCTGGGGACAGGACTGAGAGCCGCCATAACTGCTTGTTGATCCTGTGCGACCCGCCCCGCCCAAGCCCTGCACAGAGGCATTTGCCAGATAGCCTCAGGCAAAGGCTAGATTAGCACCTCCCTAGAGGACAGAAGTTCTCTCACTGCTGACACAGCTGATTCTCATAGCCACTTGGCCTGGAGGTCAAACCCTCCCTGGAATTAGCTACAACAATCAAGATTTAACTATAAGACTGCGAACAAAGACCACTAGGGGGTGCACCAAGGAAGCATAACAAAATGCGGAGACAAAGAAACAGGACAAAATTGTCAATGGAAGATATAGAGTTCAGAACCACACTTTTAAGGTCTCTCAAGAACTGTTTAGAAGCTGCCGATAAACTTAATGAGATCTACATGAAAACTAATAAGACCCTCGATCTTATATTGGGGAACCAACTAGAAATTAAGCATACACGGACTGATATAACGAATATTATACAGACGCCCGACAGCAGACCAGAGGAGCGCAAGAATCAAGGCAATGATTTGAAATGCGAGGAAGCAAAAAACATCCAACCGGAAAAGCAAAATGAAAAAAGAATCCAAAAATGCGAGGATAGTGTAAGGAGCCTCTGGGACAGCTTCAAGTGTACCAACATCAGAATTATAGGGGTGCCAGAAGATGAGAGAGAGCAAGATATTGAAAACCTATTTGAAGAAATAATGACAGAAAACTTCCCCCACCTGGTGAAAGAAATGGACTTACAGGTCCAAGAAGCGTGGAGAACCCCAAACAAAAGGAATCCAAAGAGGACCACACCAAGACACATCATAATTAAAATGCCAAGAGCAAAAGATAAAGAGAGAATCTTAAAAACAGCAAGAGAAAGAAACTCAATTACCTACAAGGGAATACCTATACGACTGTCAGCTGATTTCTCAACAGAAACTTTGCAGGCCAGAAGGGAGTGGCAAGAAATATTCAAAGTGATGAATAGCAAGAACCTACAACCAAGATTACTTTATCCAGCAAAGCTATCATTCAGAATTGAAGGTCAGATAAAGAGCTTCACAGATAAGGAAAAGCTAAAGGAGTTCATCACCACCAAACCAGGATTATATGAAATGCTGAAAGGTATCCTTTAAGAAGAGGAAGAGGAAGAAAAAGGTAAAGATACAAATTATGAACAACAAATATGCATCTATCAACAAGTGAATCTAAGAATCAAGTGAATAAATAATCTGATGAACAGAATGAACTGTTGATTATAATAGAATCAGGGACATAGAAAGGGAATGGACTGACTATTCTTGGGGGGGAAAGGGGTGTGGGAGATGCGGGAAGAGACTGGACAAAAATCGTGCACCTATGGATGAGGACAGTGGGTGGGGAGTGAGGGCAGAGGGTGGGGCGGGAACTGGGAGGAGGGGAGTTATGGGGGGGAAAAAAAAAGAGGAACAAATGTAATAATCTGAACAATAAAGATTTAATTAAAAAAAAAAGAGTTAAGAAGTAAATAGTTCTGGGAGAATAATTCAAGCCATAACAATTTAGAAAATCATAATAATCACAGTTTTAATAAAAATATTAGCTTTGTTCATTAAAACCCCAAATTGCCCTCTTCTAAAGATTATTAAATTGGGACACTATATAGAAAATTGGATGAAGAAAAAATACAGAAAATTCAGTAATATTAAAAACAAGAAAAAGGGGAGAAAGGAACTACAAATCAGTAATAACCCAATAGGCAAAAACATAAACATGCATTTTACAGCAGAGGAAAATACGTGTGACCAGTGAACATATAGACAGATGCTCAACATTCCTAGAATTCAGGAAAATTCAAATCAAGAGAACAATGAGATACTATTCTACACTTAAGACATGTAACAACACTAAATGTTGGAAAGGATGGCACATCTTATCAATGTAAACGGACAGGACCACTTTAGAAATACAATTTAATATTACTATATGAAGTTAAATACTTGTATAGCCTATGACCCTCAGCAATTCTACTACGAGAGAAGCTTGTATATTTGTACCAGGAGACATCTGCAAAGATGTTGACAGGAGCCAAACAAAGCAACATGGATCACTGTGAGTAACATAATTTTGAGTGAAAACCGTGTTTCAGAAGATATACTTTTTTTTTTATAAAGTTAAGCGTAAGTAAATATGTTGTAGGTTCCTGATAATATGAGCATGATGGTGAGGAGAGAGAAAGGGCAATGGATGGATCAATGATGAACTGTAGCATTAACCAAGAATTAGAAGTAATCCAATTTAACTACAGCTTTTTTTTTTAATATATTTTATTGATTTTTTACAGAGAGGAAGGGAGAGAGATAGAGAGCCAGAAACATCGATGAGAGAGAAACATCGATCAGCTGCCTCCTGCACATCTCCCACTGGGGATGTGCCCGCAACCCAGGTACATGCCCTTGACCGGAATCGAACCTGGGACCCCTCAGCCCACAGGCCGACGCTCTAGCCACTGAGCCAAACCGGTTTTGGCTAACTACAGCTTTTTAAAAAGTTGTAGTAATCATCCCTGTATATACTAGTACATCTTTGCTAATACATCTGTTAGCAAATTCCTAGAAATGGAATTTGTGAAAATGTACATTGAGCACTTAGAATTTCCCCCCCCCCATGACCCCACAGAATAGTTACATACATATTCCCACCTCTAAAGTGCCTAGAGCCAGGGGTGGGCAAACTTTTTGACTCGAGGGCCACAATGGGTTCTTAAACTGGACCGGAGGGCCGGAACAAAAGCATGGATGGAGTGTTTGTGTGAACTAATATAAATTCAAAGTAAACATCATTACATAAAAGGGTACGGTCTTTTTTTTTTTTTTTTTCAGTTTTATTCATTTCAAACGGGCCGGATCCAGCCCGCGGGCCGTAGTTTGCCCACGGCTGGCCTAGAGTATCTGTCTCCTACCTCTTTGCCAAAACCTGGTATCAACAAACTTTGGTTTTTGCCAGTCAGATAAGCAATATTCATTATTTTGATTTATAATTTATACTTAAATATGGGCCTGACTGAGCATCTTTTTATCAGCCATTTTATTTCTTTCTTTGTTCATACGTCTTCAAACTCTTTTTCTAAGAGTTAATCCACTTTCATTATTTTTTTAAAATATATTTTATTGATTTTTTTTTTTACAGAGAGCAAGGGAGAGGGATAGAGAGTTAGAAACATCGATGAAAGAGAAACATCAATCAGCTGCCTCCTGCACACCCCCTACTGGGGATGTGCCCGCAACCAAGGTACATGCCCTTGACTGGAATCGAACCTGGGACCTTACAGTCCACAGGCTGATGCTCTATCCACTGAGCTAAACTGGTTAGGCCACTTTTATTATTAACTAGAGGCCCGGTGCACAAAATTCATGCACAGGGCGGGAGGGGGTACCCTCAGCCTGGCCTGTGCCCTCTTGCAGTCTGAGACCCCTCAAGGGATGTCCGCCTGCTGGCTTAGGCGGACATCCCTCTCACAGTCCAGGATCCCTTGCTCCTTACCACTCGCCTGCTCGCTGCTCCTTAGCGCTGCTGCAGAGGCAGGAGGGCTCCTGCCACCGCCACTGCACTCGCCAGCTGTAAGCCCAGCTTCTGGCTGAGCGGCGCTACCCCTGTGGGAGTGCACTGACCACCAGAGGGCAGCTCCTGCATTGAGTGTCTGCTTGGTGGTCAGTGCGCATCATAGCGACCGGTTGTACTGGTCATTCTGCCATAAGGATCGCTTAAGCTTTTATTATATAGACTAGAGGCCCGGGGGCATGACATTCATGCACTGGGGGGGAGGGGAGGTCCCTCAGCCCAGCCTGCACCCTCTTGCAGTCTGGGACACCTTGGGGGATGTCTGCCCCTGGTGGTCAGTGCATGTCACTGGCCGTTCTGCTGTTTGGTTGCTTTGCATATTAGGGTTTTATTATATAGGAAAATTTTAAGAATTTTTGCTTTATATATTGAAGAACATAACCCTTGCTTATAATGCATATTCCAGTTATTTCACCCACTACTGTGCTATTTATCTTTGCCACATTTTACTATTCACAGAGTCAAATTTACCAATCTTTTCAGTTGTAACTACTGAACACAGAGTTTTTAAGTTAACAGATCTCTAACATAACATAATCTCCACAGATTCTTCCTATCTGGAGAGTTATATTGGTGTTTCATGCCATCTCAGTGTAGATTTTAAAAAAATCCAAATCATCAGAGTTTTAATGTATAAGCATCACCCCAACCCAGACTGAAGAAATTTTGCTGTTGACATGATCTGGACTTAATTGTCAACCCTAAAATAGTTTATAATAGTATACAGAGGTAATTAAAAGAATGGGCCTTTAAGCTTCTGTATCTGATTCAACACATTAATTCAGTCTTGTATTGGCTTTATGCAAGGCAAATACAACTATGAAAATGAATGAACAACAACAACAACAAAACACACCTCGTTAACAAAAAAGGAAAATCCGCATAGATGCTCAAACTTGAAATTGCAGTAGGTACCCCCAAAAAGCATCTTACCTGTTCAGCTGTCTTGGAATATATATAAGGTATCACAGACAGCAAGAGGTGGAGGTACCAGTCCTTGAAAAAGTCCATGGAGTGCTAAACCCAACCAGCAGGCAAGGACACCCACTCAATGATGCCCCAAACAGGAATGAGTCCTTCACCGCACTGCTCCCCAAGGTCCCCAAATTACACATAAGCACTGGGCTGTAACTTAATGATTGCAACAAAACCCACAATTATTTTTGCCCAGAATTTAGAATTGGCTTCTAAATTTTAGAAAAGGAAAATTTGGAAATTTATGCGCCAGTCATTTTATAATTTTCCCTGGCAAACTAGTAAGCTGGCAAATTAGATGTAATTGTGTAGTTGATTTCATTTGCCCAGAATTATTAGGCTCAGCAATCCTCTTTGGGACAATCAAACCTTCCTTCCTCAAGCCAACAAACACTATTAGTGCTTAATTATGTCATGTATCTACATACATTTAAAAAGGGAAGAAAATGATATAAAAAATGGCGATTTAAGTTTTTAAAAATGTCTCTAAAAAGAGATTTATTTAATTATTGTACATAACAAGAGCTTTGTCTTCTTAAAATGTTTAAAAATATTTACTCCCAATAAATCCTACACAAATATAAAAGTATCTATTTATTCATGTAGCACTCCCTATGTCTTGTGAAGTAGTACATGTTTTTATTTCATCATTAACATCTGAAAGCAACCGCAATAGAAGTAAAAACTTAAGGTCAAATTAATATTAAAATTTATAATGTGAGTTGGGGTCAATGTTTGACTCACATAAGACTCCTTTTCTCAAAAGAGGAATAATGGTTCCTTCCAAGACTGCCTTGTTTATAATGCAAAATAATTATCAGCTGTCATGACACCGCCACCAATAAGCCCTAGTAGATGTCGGTTTCCTACAAGATAGTAGCATGCCCTTTCCACTGAGACTGAGCCAGTCCAGGCCGGTGAAGCACTGGGCTACACTAACTTACGTAATGACCAGGTTCTCCACTGAGGCACTGTTAGCAGTAGCACAGGCTAAGGTCCACATCAGGACAGCCTGCTCTTATCAGTTGTTTGCCTTAAAACTGACCACACTATCAAACAGCACTAAGTATTCAGGCATCCAAGATGTATATTAATAACAATAAGCTAACACTTAGTTAACATTTATTAAATGCCAGGTGCTCTAACAGCTAGCAACAATCCCATAAGATAAGAAATATTACTATTGCTGTTTTATTTTATTTATTTCTTTATTTATTTTTGGTTAATCCTCACCCAAGGATATTTTTCCATTGACTTTTAGGGAGAGTGGAAGAGAGAGGGAAAGACAGAGAGAAACATTGATTGGTTGCCTCCTGCACATGCCCCAACCAGGGCCCGGGCCAGAGAGAAGCCTGCAACCAGGTACGTGCCCTTGACCAGAATCAAACCCAGGACCCTTTGGTCCCCAGGCTGATGCTCTATCCATTGAGCCAAACCGGCTAGGGCACTATTGCTGTTTTAAACACGTGGAAAATTACTGCCCAAAGAATTAAGTTACTTTGTGGTCACAACTAGTAAATGGAGAAAGCTGAAATCTCAACCAAGTCTGGCCCCAAAAGTAATATAAACAATAATGATGAAGACAAGCATATGTAATAACAACACAACTCACTAATGGATATGTAGATAACAACAAATTAATTATCCCTATTGTTATAAGCATTACAAAACTGACTCCCAAGGAAGAGTGAAATGACAGGCTGCATGGTTGACCTGTGTGAGAGTGAAGGGTAGAGAGGAGAACCTGAATACCTTCCATTTATGAGTGAAAGCCGGGTAGAAAAAGCAAAATTACAAAAACGTGTTAAATAACAAACTGAAAATGGGTGGTAGAAGAAATCTGTGAGTTAATAACACTGAGTTGTGTGAAAACTAGCAAGAAGATGATCTGATGAAAAAAACTCACAGATTTTTCTGAGTGATTTGAAGTAACATAAATAGATGAAGAAAAGCACATAATCCCAGGTTGTGCTTGTGAATGGTTCCAAAAAGGAAGCTGCGGCTTCACTTGATGTGCCCAGTGATGGAAGCTGGTAGAGAATCTAAGAGGGTGGTAACAGATGCAGTCAAAAATGGCAGAAAAGAAAATGACCTCAGCTACAAGCAAGATTCTCAGGTCAAAGAATCACACCTATTGCTGAAGTAAGAAATGCCGGTGAGCAGGAATTCAACAAGAACAGGAACCACAGCCTGCAAGGTCACAGAGAAGCCTACAACAGGAAGCCAAAACATAAGCCTAGAACAAACCAGCATGAAGGCATCATTTAACTGAGCAAAAATAACCAACACTTAAGCTCGCGAGGCGGAGACCACTGCACGCGCTCACGTGATATCTGGAAGAGGATGGCTTCTTTGGTAACAGGCTCAAAGCCTTCAGAAGTTTGCTCAGAAAGGTTAGCTAGGCAAGGGGAGAGCTACTATTGCTTGTAATGGAAAGTCTGAGAGTAAAATGGCAGAAATGACTTAAAGGCCAATAAAAATTAAAACACCGTGATTGGCTAGAGTTAGTTTTGAGACTCATGAGCCAGAGAAGACCTGTATGGCAGCACTTGACAACTTAAATCCCCCCGAGAGACTCCAAAATAAGAACACAAGTGAATAGATACGTTATGTATATTTGCTCTCAAATGGCAATTAAAAAAAAAAGATCTGTGTATGAGTCTTGTGGGGCATAATTCAAAAACTGTAACTCCAGGATTCTTAACAGCTGGCTCCATCATGGGTCTTTAAAAGAACTACAAGTTCTAAAACAGCAGTTCAGAAATCACCCTAGCACAGAAAGTAATATAATTCCCTTCCCCTTTATGAAATATATTTTTATTGATTTCAAAGAGGAAGAGAAAGGGAGAGAGAAACATCAATGATGAGAATCACTGATCAGCTGCCTCCTGCATGCCCGCCACTGAGGATTGACCCCCACAACCTGGGCATGTGCCCTGGACCGGAAATCGAACCGTGATCCCCTGGTTCATAGGTCAATGTTCAACCACTGAGCAACACCAGCCAGGCAATATAATTCCCCCTTTTTTGGGGGAGGTCAATAGATAGAAACTGTTCCATGACTGAGTACAGTGTAAAAGCTAAACCTACCAGAAGGGAAAGCATACTAAGTTAGCAGCCTTGAGTCACCGACAGCAGCAGCGCTCACGAGTGGAGTTTAATCACACCCCATGAATGACTAAGATGGGTCAGCCTGGAGCTGGTTATGATTCCTCAGAGTAAAAATGACATATTCGTATTACAGTTTGATGTCTGTGCTACATGTGCACACCGGGAACGAAACACTGGACAATACTAGGGGACACCGTCCATTTTGTAGTCTGTTGTGGATGGCATCCCTATGGTTGTCTACCAACAGCCTGCCCACCCTAACCCAGCCATACTGGTTCTAGCGGCATTTGGCGCTAAACCGAGACCTTGCAGGTTTATATGATAAACATATCATTCCTTCCTTGTTACCACTTGCTTAACTTTAAAATGCCCTAAAATGCCAAAAATATTGTCTGACCCAAACAACTATTTGTATTATTGAAATAAAAGATAGTTGGTGCATTTTTCACATGATCCTGTCATGAGTTAATTCTCCTTTTTATTAACAGAATAGAGTGAGCTCATGACAACAGTGACAAACAACACCTGCTGACTAATGAGACACCCTCGGAAGCCCCAGAAACGTGACCACCACCACAGAGAAGCTAAGTCCTCACTCCGTTTCTGACGGACAGCAGAGGTTAGTCATCTGCGGCATTTACAGTGACTCTGTGATGAACTCCAATATGTAAACAGAATTCATACTCATTCCCCAGAAGTTAAAGTGAGATTTAGCACCACCAGGGAATGGAGTCATCTGGGCAGTCTCTTACTGTGCGTCAGCATTTCCCAAAATTTTTTCCATGGAATATTAAGAGGGTGCCATGGCGAGTTTAAAATGCCACAGCTGCCGAAACCGGTTTGGCTCAGTGGATAGAGCGTCAGCCTGCGGACTGAAAGGTCCCAGGTTCGATTCCGGTCAAGGGCATGTACCTGGGTTGCGGGCACACCCCCAGTAGGAGATGTGCAGGAGGCAGCTGATCGATGTTTCTCTCTCATCGATGTTTCTAGCTCTCTATCTCTCTCCCTTCCTCTCTGTAAAAAATCAATAAAATATATTTTAAAAAATAAAATAAAATAAAATAAAATAAAATAAAATGCCACAGCTATCCATTGTGGGAGCATTGCTATGCCTATTGGCTTATTAAGGCTCTGAGAAGTCATGCAGTAAAGAAATTGGTTTTGTTAACCTAGTGTATCCCATACTTATTTGTTCACAAAACCTGGTTTTTCGTTTTGTTTGGTGGAACATCAAAGATATGAGAAGAGTCTGGGAAATGCTACTCAAAGATCACCATGGATATATGTATTAATAACTAAAATGTAACAACCAAACTAAAATAATATTTATCTGAGGATTGCAGAGCACTAAAGGAAACTTTAGTGCAGGGTCAACAAACGTTGGCTGAGAGCTCTCCTTGGTAAAAATGACAAGGAAAATGCCATTTGCTACATATTCAGGGATGCCAGAAACAAAGGACAAAAAGCCTATTTCCTGTAGTACTCACTGTCACTTAGCACACACTTCTCATAAGATGGATAAAAACATTTCAATATTTGGGCTGAGAACATTTTAAATGCACAGTAAGAACAGAAGTGTACTTCTTTTAAAACCAATTTATCAGAAAACAACTAAATGTCTAGGACTTCAGGAGCTCAGAAGCTTAACAAAGTCTCTCCTCGTATTATGGACTACATTGGGATTATCTACTGATACCGAGACAATGGCACCTACTGAAGATTATTACAATACTTACCACATTACAAAAAGAATCCAGACCAATGCTATGTACATACTTAGTACATTCTGGATTAGACCAAGTAAAATTTAACAACAAGCTGAACAGCATTCTATAAAACAAAAACAAAAAGTCGGTTAGGCCAATTCTGGCTGTTTTTCTGTGCTACGGACTCACAGTGAGAAAGAAGGCTGTCTTGGAATTTGATGACGGAATCAAATCTGAATTCTTTATCTAAAGTTTATCTACATTTACCTTAAAAGAAGTTCTTTTGGTAACTTTTTGTTAATAAGGCCTTCATCATTATTTGAGAAAACCTAAAAGAAAAAAAAAAAAAAGGAAACCCGTTAGTGCTCCTCGATTTTTTTTTTTAAGTTACGTGTTTTTTAGATCAGAACAGCCCCAATTACTGTCCTACAGGTATGATACCAATTTCATGAAGCCACCACACTTCAATATTGATAGCTATAAGAACAGTTTATACCCTTTCACCATTTTTATAAAAATTGCAACATCCATTTCTATATACTACCTTGTATTGGAGGTTCTAACCAAGGTTATTAGGCAAGAAAATAAATAAAAGGCATCTTGTTGGAAAGGAAGAAGTAAAACAATCTCTGTTCACAGGTAACAATCTTGTATATAGATAATTCTAAAAAAAAAAAAAATCACAGAAAAGTCTATCAGAACTAATCAAGGAGTTCAGCAAGGTTGCAGGATACTATATAAAATATACAATATATTTACTATATTAAAAATAAATTATATTTCCATATATTAGCAATGAACCACCTGAAACTGACATTAAGAAAACAATCTCATTTACAACAGCATTAAAAAGAATAAAATACTTAAGAATAAATTTAACTAAAGAAGTGCAAGACAGCCCTAGCTGGTTTGGCTCAGTGGATAGAGTGTCAGCCTGTGGACTGAAGGGTCCCGGGTTCAATTCCAGTCAAGGGCACATGCCTGGGTTCCTGGCTCAATCCCCAGTAAGGGGCGTGCAGGAGGCAGCCAATCAACGATGCTCAAACATCATTGACGTTTCTATTTCTCTCTCCCTTCCTCTCTGAAATCATTTTTTTTTTTAAAAAGGGGAGGGAGGGGTGCAAGACATGTTGAAAACTTATATAAAACATTGTTGAGAGAAATTTAAAAAGACAAATATACTCACATCCCATGTTCACGAATTGGAAGATTTAATAGTGTTAAGTTAGCAACATTTCTCAAACTGATCCATAGATTTAATGAAATCTCTACTAAAATGCCAGCTGCCTTTTTATTGAAAAATTTAAAAGTTGATCCTAAAATCAATATGGAAATGCAAGAGAATAACCAAAATAAAGTCATGCATTGCCTAACGATGCTTGGGTCAATGAAGTACCACCTATACAACAGTGGTCCCATAAGATCAAATGGAACTGAAAAATTCCCATCACCCTAAGTGATATCACAGCCATCATAACATCATAGTGTGATGCATTACTCATGTCGTTTGTGGTGATGTTAGTGTACAGTGTTTATAAACTGTGGAGGAATTGGAACACTCATACACTACTGGTAGACCCATTTTGGAAAACAGTATGGCAGTTCCTCAAAGGTTAAACATAAAGTTACCATATGAACCAACAACTCCAACCACAGGCAACTACCTAAGAAATAAAAATGTGTCCATACAAAAACTTGTACATGGATGATCATAGCAGCATTATTCATAATAGCTAAAAAGTGGAAATAATCCAAATGTCCATCAGCTAATGAATAAAGTGTGGTATAGCTATACAAGGGAAAATTATTCACCAATCAAAAAGAATGAGGTACTAATATATACAACAGAAATGAGCCTTTGAAATATTATGTCACATGAAAGAAGACACAAACAAAAGGCCACATGTCGTATAATTCTGACTCCACAAAACCTTTCCCAGTGACTGCCCTGTTCCACTTCCTTAGACACCTCGGCTCCAGTCTCATCTCTTTCAGAGCCACTCCAGCGCTGGAAGTGGCAGTGCTGAGGTAGACAGGACAGGGTAGAGGTGAGACACCAAATGAGGGAGGGAAGGCAGAGGTCAAAGTGTAGTCCAACCCATGGCTGTCCATATCCGAGTTTTCATAGTCTGCGGGGACGGGGGTGGTCAAATAAAACCTGCAGGGTGTCATTAGACATTACAAATAGAGAATTCGTCATAAAATAAAAAAGAACTTGCTGGTTCAGCTGGTAAGACCCTGAGACTCCTAATCTTGGTGTAGTACATTTTTTAAGCCAGGCACTGGGCACATTCTTTAGTTTGGAGAGAAGCCATGGTATAATGGCTAAGAAGCCAGACTTTGAAGACCAGTTGAGTTCAAATCCTGGCTCTGCTACTGGCCAACTATTTGACCTTGGGCAAGTTGCCTAATCAATCTGAGAGTCTTAATGGGTATAATGTCAATCTTCTAGGGATATTGGAAGGATTAAATGAGATGTGAAGTAATCAGCCTAAAACTAGGCTAGTAGTGAAAGGCTCTATGAAAAAGAATTATTGTTACAATTAAGTACTAAAAGTTATGCTGCAATTCCAGTGCAGACAAAAGGGAGGCCAAGACTGTCAAGAGTAAAAAGAAAAAAATAAAAGAATAGAGAAACCTCTTCTTTTCACAGTCTATTAATACAGATCTCATTACACAAGCTCTCTTGACTACACGGCAAATAGACCAAAACTGTCCTTAGATGTCAGATACACTTTATTGTAAAGTTTCCCCTCCACCTTGTGCTTCCCAACACCAGCATAGAAAGGAAAGTGCCAAAACAGGGGCGAGTCCGAGAGAATAAATGAAATGGGAAGACTGTATGATCAAGTATTATGCAGTAACAAAAACTTAATGGCAATAAATATCCTAATGTACATTTTGACCCACATGAATTAAAATTTAAACCATTATTTGATGTCTTTTTGCAACAATTTTAGAACATACAACTCAAACAAATGTAAAAATTACTATTAGAAAAAAACTTGGAAAATAAAATTTTACTTTTTAAAAGTTTTTTTTAAAAAATATATTTTACTGATTCCTTACAGAGAGGAAGGGAGAGGGGCAGAGAGTTAGAAACATCGATGAGAGAGAAACATCGATCAGCTGCCTCCTGCACACCCTGTACTGGGGATGTGCCCGCAACCAAGGTACATGCCCTTGACCGGAATCGAACCCTTCAGTCCACAGGCGGACGCTCTATCCACTGAGCCAATCCGGTTAGGGCACATTTTAAAAGTTTTATCCCCCAAGTCTAAACGGCTTTATGTAAGACACTGGTCTTTGTGATTCACAAAAAGTAGGTGTCAATTCCTGAACACAAACTGAAATGACAGGAGGAATTTTCAATGCTATTACAGCCATGAATATGAACCCTAATCTAATAACCTGTCTTCATCAATTCCTCCTCATTTCATCTTTGTGAAAGAGGGGAGGGAGAGGGAAAAGAGGGGAAGGCTAGGCCAGGCTACTCTGTTCTGTAGCAGCTATTCCAGTGCCAAGAACAACAAAATACAAGTATTCGTAAGTGCTCAAAACATTAAAATCTAAATAAGAAAGAAAACTAATTTCCTAACATATATATGGCAAATATATTGTTGACCATATAATGATACACTATATATTACAGTATAATCTAGTGTTTCTATTAGCAGGTTCTGTGACAAAGTGCCTGATTTTGAAATCTGGCTCAATTTATCAGCTGGGTGACCTGGGCAAGTCACTTTACCTCTCTGTGCCTCAATTTCCTTGTCTCTAAAATGGGAAAATGATATCTTCCTCCATAGGGTTGTTGTGATGGTTAAATACGACATAGGTGCTTAGAAAACTATCTCACACGTAGAATATACAAAATAAATGTCAGCTGTTGTTATTTTTATAGAGGCAAGAGAAACAAGAGGCTTAACTGCAGAAAATTTCATAGAGACATAGTTAAAACAGAATTCCAAAATTCACATGCAAAATCCTTTATATCAACTTCTAAAGTTGTGTTGAAATGCAAGCATTTAATGAAGGGTAATGTTATAACCTTGAATACAGTTTTGGGGATCATATAGGCAGCCTCCTCCAGTCCCCTCCTATACCATTCATTTCCCACCTTCCTCGGAGCCCAGGCATCAGCTTCTCACTCAACGGAATCCCTTCCCTGAAATAAATTCCTAACGTTTAACAATACACAAAAAGCAAAGCATTTCTAAGTCTAGCAAAGCAACCACTAATATGCCACTACAGCAAAATGCTTTTATTTCAGTGTCAATAAGACTCCAAAATTCACTAGTCGAGGTGTACTGTGGTTCAGAATGGAATGGGCGGAGGAAGGAGAAGAAAAAGAAAATGGCCAATAGGAGGAATACGAGACTTTTCGGAAAGCTGTGGACATTAATTCCTGAATATGCCTCCTTTCTCCCTACTATATCTGTAAGGGCTTTTCTCGCATATCTTTCAATCTATGTATATAAAAGCCTAATATGCAAATTGTCCCCTCGACCCAGAGACCAGGAGTGTGATCGCTCGCTATGATGTGCGCTGACCACCAGGGGGCGGCGTTGAACGAAGGAAGGTCCTGGCCGGCCCTGATTGCTGGCCAGGCCTAGGGACCCTACCCGTGCCTGAATTTCATACACCGGGCCCCTAGTAACATATAAAAGTAAGTCACTGCTGGATTTAAAACACAAGAGTTTGGTAAAATTCATTTTCTGAAACTCTTTCTGGCTCCAGTAATTTGTCACATTAAAGCCGCTCAGCGTTAAAAAGAAACACAAAATAAAGACGTTGCTGTTAGTTGTGATTGATGTGCTTTTCCTGTTACCAACAAGCTGCTCACTTGGCAATTGTTTTCTCAGAGTCAATGAGGCATACAGACCATCCACCTTCTCTTCCTACTGTGCCTCTCCTTAGCAAGAAAAGCCAGAGCCCACCAGGGTTCCAAATGGTAGGCTTTCTCCCCAGAAAGCCAATGGGCACTTGAAAAGCACCCTGCATTCTCAGCTTATTCGTTCTTCCACTAATCTACACTAAATCACTGACGTTTAAAAAACAAACAAAACACCAAAACACTGTTTCTTAAAAATAGGCCTCTCCTTATTACCACCCCACCCCCTCAAACCAATACTCTACCCCAGTGGTTCTCAACCTGTGGGTCGCGACCCCTTTGGGGGTCGAACCACCCTTTCACAGGGGTCGCCTAAGACCATCGGAAAACACACATATAATCACATATTGTTTTTGTGATTAATCACTATGCTTTAATTATGTTCAATGTGTAACAATGAAATTACATCCTGCATATCAGATATTTATATTACGATTCATAACAGTAGCACAATTGCAGTTATGAAGTAGCAACGAAAATAATTTCATGGTTGGAGGTCACCACAACATGAGGAACTGTATGAAAGGGTCGCGGCATTAGGAAGGTTGAGAACCACCGCTCTACACCAAAGGTGTGTCCCCAAGCAGCGTCCTCTCCTCTCTTACAGCCTTGGGGGGGCCTCTGGGGAAAACACACCTGGGTCGGCAGTTTCCTGAATCCTGTCTCTTTAAGACCCCACCTCGGCCCTCCAGGCAGGTGCTCAGCAGCGAGCGGGCTCCGTGGGGGCCGGCGGGATGCCCACCCGAGTTACTGAACAGAGGATGGCTGCCGGCGCACAGCTACTCTTCATTAAACCCCTGCGGGTGGGCTCTCACCTAAACGCCGCCAGCTTAATGCCCCCATTTTTTTAAAAAGGAGGGGGAAATCTCCAAAATGACAAGTTTAAATGTCCCCGTACGAAAGAGAAAAAAACAACCTGCCAGAAGGATGAATCTGAAACACATGCACATTATTCTACTTTTTATCTATAACTGCAGAAACAAGACAGGCAGAAGCACGGAGCCTGCAAGAAATAGTGTTCGTATGAATATAGAGGATATTGATACATAGCCTTCTTTCTTTTTTTTTTTTGTAACCACACCCTCTCTGGGTGGCTTCCCAGGCAATGCAACGCCAAAATAGCGTCACGCTGTCCGGCGGTCCGCAGGGAGGAGGGGGTCCCAGCAGCGACCCAGACAGTCACGGGCAGAGAAAGCCGGGAAGCGGGCGCCAGGGCAGGCGGGCGTTCCGCGTCCTCCGGGCTCCCTTCCCCCGGGCCCGCCCAGCCCGGCACCCCGCGGCCCCACAGCCTCGCAGGCCGCGGCCCGGCCTCCCCGCGACCCCGCCGCCGCCCGCCGGGACCTCGCAGGCGGCCGCGCGGCGACCCAGCTCGGGCGGGGCCGGGCGGGCGGCGGGGCCGCGCGGGCCACACACTCACCATGGCCGGAGAGCCGCCAGCGCGCCCACAGCCCCGAGTCACACGGCGCCGGCAACGCCCGTTGTCCTGGTGACGCCAGCTGGGCGCCCCGCCCCGTCCCCAAGGTGGGCTCGGGAGCCTGCCATTGGCCGACGGCGAGCACGTGACGCCACAGGGTGGTGCCCTTAGGACCGCCCCCTCGCCCCCCGGGCCTGGACTCCTGGGCGGGGCCTCTTCGCCGTCCCTAGGTCGCACCTGGTCGGTCCATCACCACCTTGATATCCCTCACCTGACAGATAACCAAGCAGCAGGCGGCGTGATTCTTACGGAATTAAAAAGAAACACAAAAACAAATGTGTTCTCTATGCAAGAAACAGTTTACACAGGTAATACATGATTGCTGAAGACGTTTTAAGTGAACTGTAACGAGAATGAAAAAGAACAGAGCCATGCTAAATCCCAGCACCTGAGGTAACCACGGCTTACATTCCAGTTTATCTGCTTCCAAGCTCACAACGAAATATATGTTATATTACATTGCATTCTTTAAAATGGAAGCAAACCACATGGACTTTTATAATCTACTTTTTCAATTAAAAATCGTCATTGCATGTCAACTCATGGAATAGCATTGGGTGTGTACCCTAATTTATTAATTCGCAATTTGTTGGAGATATATATATATAATATGGTTGATGAGAACTTTAGATATCCTCAAACCCAGCCCATTAAGTCTGTGACAAAGAGACCTAACCAACAACTGATCTGACATCTCTCCTTGAATGTTTAATAGGCATCTCAAACTTAATAAAGCCCAAATTAGACTTTTGATCCAAGTTTCTTACTCACTTTCCAGTCTTCATCCTAGCAAACGTTCCCACTATCCCCTTGGCTGTTCGGGACAAAAACCTACGAATCATCCTGGAGTCTTTCCTTTCCTCACTCCTCACATCCAATCCATTAGCAAATATTCTTAAATAAATCCTGACTCTACCCATTTCTCACTATCTCCACATCACCACCATCATCTGTTGTGTACATGAGTCTCCGTGCCGCCTGCCTTCCCTCCTGCAGCCGACACAACAGGAATGTTTCAGGGTCTTCTCATGGCACTTAGAGAAAAGATCCAAACTCTCCCCATGATCCACAAGGTCCTCTATGATGGCGGCCTTGCCTACTGCGCTAACCTCATCTCCTACCACCCTCCCCTCACCCACTCCACACTAGCCGTATTCTTCCCCTGAGGTTCCTCAAACATGTCAAACACTTTCCCACTTAAGAGCCTCAGCAGCAACTCTTTCCTTTATTTGAAATATGCTTCCTCCAGAACTTCACACTGCCCATCCCTTGACTTGATACAAGTCAGTTATCTTCTCAAATGTCATCTTCACAGAAGTGTTCACTGACCACTCAGGCTGTCCTAAATATCGCAGGGTGTTTAGCACCATCCATGGCTTTACCCACTAGATGCCATCGGTGTACCTCCACTTGTGAAAACTAAAATGTCTCCAGGCGTTCCCAAATTTTACTGGAAAGGCAAAATGGCCTCAGTTGAGAGTCGCTGCCTAGGGTGAACAATGAGGAGCAGAATTGCTGATTTGTGTATCTTTAGATGTACTACGCAGAACCAAACTGTTTTCCAAAGAACCTGTGACAGAAGTGACATCATGGAATCAGCAGAGTAGGGAACTCTGCTAATTCCATGGCTCATGTTTCCGGGACAGCTTACAGGTACCAGGGAAAGCAATAAATATGGACCTCATTCTTAAACACTGTGGTCATGCATTTGACCTGTCTGGTGGTTCCCTAAGGGACCAGCACCGAGATTGACCTTTATTTTGCCCCTGTCAGATTGAAGTGGCTTTCTGGGTGGCGTTTGATGAAAGCACTTAAAGATATATGCTACTCATTGCTGTCTGGGGCAAGGAATGGAGGATGAGGCAAACAGGCAGGCCCAAAAGCCTGGGTATGATGAGGAAGGTTCTTGGGGGAATAAGAGCTGAGAAGGGCTCCTGAGCACACGGGGGAATCTGAAGTATGAAATGCATGCCCTCGGCCAGACACATGCTCAGAAAAGACCTGAGCGGATCTGAGATTTACATCTCTGGCTGATATTTGGATTCCACAATGAACAGGAGATGCAGGCTAAGGCAGAGTTGTAGTCAGTTTGGCTCAGCATTGAAGGAGTATCCTAGCTCAGAGCCAATATGCAAAGACTATAGGAGTTTTTTCTGTTTTTGTTTCCAGGCATTTAAGAAAATATCTTCCCATCACTAGCTGACTGCTGAGATAACACAACAGAGACTCTGGTGACCACACATGACAATCTTTGCAAAAGTACTATGGAAAAGTCACTAGATGGACAACTGCAGCCCTCAAGAATCAACAACCGAGAGCCCTGTGGAGGGAAAGAGAATCTATAGACATAGGAAGTAGATCAGCTCCATCATCCCAAAACACCCCACGCCTACCCCTAGCAACTACTATTTTTCATCCCTATAGCTTTGTTTTTTTTAAGAATATCATATAAGCCCTAACCGGTTTGGCTCAATGGATAGAGTGTCGGCCTGTGGACTGAAGGGTCCCAGGTTTGATTCCGGTCAAGGGCATGTACCTTGGTTTCAGGCACATCCCCAGTAGGAGGTGTGCAGGAGGCAACTGACTGATGTTTCTAACACTATCCCTCTCCCTTCTTCTCTGTAAAAAAAAAAATCAATAAAATACATTTTTAAAAATGAATACTCAGATTCATCTTAATTGATACTTCCGCCCTAGCTGGTTTGGCCAGTGGACAGAGCGTCGGCCCACAGACGGCAGGCTCCCAGCCTTGGTCAGGCATGCGTGCGAAAGGAAGGCAACAATTGATGTGTCTCTCTCTTTCCTTTATGGATTATTTTCCTTATATAAACGGAATCATAAAATGTATAGACTTTTGGATCTTTCATTTAGTAAAGTGCAATTGAGACTCAGCCATGTTGTTATGTGAACCAATAGTTCTTCCCTTTTCATTGCTGAGCAGTATTCTGTTGTATGGACATACCACATTTTGCCTATCTAGTCACCTGTTGTTGAACATCTGGGTTGTTTCCAGTTTGGGGAAATTTTGAATAAAGCTGCTATGGGCATTCACATACTGATTTTTGTGTGCACATTGATTTTTAACTCATTTGGATAGATAACCAGGACTGGGATTTCTGGGTTACAGGGAGAAATCATTCAATATGTCCTCATTAAGCCTGATGTTAGCTGTATATTTTTTGTAGGTGTCTTTATTGAGTTAAGGAACTTGCCTTTTATTCCTAATTTGCCGGGACTCTTTTGCTGTTGCTTTTGTGCCTTGTTTTACTGACTATACAGGAGTGGGCAAAAGTGGATTTACAGTTATAATACAAAGACATAATATAGTAATTAAGAAATAAAAATAATACAAAAATAAACTCGGTGTTTCCCGTACTTACAACTGTAGGCCTACTTTTGCCCACCCCTGAATATTAAATTTTGTCCAATACTTTTTCAGAGTTCTCTGGTACTTGCTTTTCCTGTTCTGCCCCACAGTATTTTGTTTCAATAAAACATAGATAGTCTGAAGTAGACATACTCCATCTTGGTCAACTTCAGAAGTGCTCATTAATTTAATTGATACTTCCACCCTCACTGGTTTGGCCAGTGGACAGAGCGTCGGCCCACAGACGGTAGGCTCCTGGCCTTAATCAGGCATGTGGGCAAAAGGAAGGCAATCAATCCATGTGTCTCTCTCTCCTTTATGGATTGTTTTCCTTCTGCCGGAAGAACACCTTTGGTATTCATTTTAATGTGGGTATGCTGATGTTCTGTAGTTTTTGAACACAAAAGGTCCTTATTCTTTCACAAAGAATATTTTACTTAGCATAGAATTCTCTATTGGCAGTCGTTTTCTCTCTGTAATTTAAATATATTGTTATTTTGTCTTTGGATTTTCATTGTTTCTATGGGTAAACATCTGTAGGTTTTGTTCTTTCTCCTTTGAAGGTGAACTCTCTCTTTTTTCTTTAGCACTCTAAGTTTGTTTGGGGGAGGGTGGAGGAGGGAGACAGGGAGCAGAGAGGCCTTTGAGTTTTAGCAGTTTTACTATGATGTGCCTAAGTATGGCTTTCTTTGAACTTATCCTTCTTGGCTTTGTATGTCTTCTGCTTATGGCTTGATATATTTTATCAATTGAGAAAAACTCTCAGCCATAATCCCTTCAAACTTTTTCTGTCCCATTCTTACTCTCCTTCCCTTCTAGCACTTAAACTACCATATGGTTGATCTTCACACGTTCTCTATGTCTGTAATTTTCTTTTTTTTTATTTTATATCTTCTTCCTCTTGTCTCTTTATGCTTCATTTTAGATATTTTCTTTCAACATACACTCCAGCTCACTAAATCTCTCTTCAGTGATATTTAATCTGCTATTAAAAATACCCACTGGGGTTTTCATTTCAGTTTTAATTTTTAGCTGCAGGCTTTACTTTTTTGAAATTTTTATAGTTCCTAGTTCTCTGCCAAATTTCGAAGGCTCCTATTTTATCTCCCTGAATATAATGAACAGAGTTAAAGTCTGTAACTGCTTTTGTTTTCCTTCTTTTTTCCTTCATTTTGTCTTTTATGTGCCTGTTTATTTTAAATTGTAGGCCAGGTATGTATTTGCCAAATTGTTTGTAATTTGTCTACAGAATGAGGTATTCTTCCTCTAGAGAAGTTTTTATTTATTTCTGGTAGGCACTTGACACACTTCACCAAGTAATATGAGCTAACCTTCAGCCAAATTCAGTGACTAAAATTATTCAAAACTGAGCTGCAATTTCTGCAAGAACCTGCCTTTTCTTGGATACCCTTACTACTACACTGTGGTGCATTGAGATCCCTACACAAAGCAAGGGAACACCCCTTCTTGGTTGAACCATGTCCTTTTGCTGTTTCCTTAGCCTGACAAGGCTATCCAAAGAGTCTTCAGTTTCTCGTCCTCCCAACAATCCCTTCTATAATAAGTCAATTATCCCCCAAAAGAAAAGAGGTTTTAATCAATAGGATCATCTCTCTGAGCTCCTGCCCTTCCGTGGGTCCTAGCCTAACAATTGTACACTGTTATTAGCTGCTTGATGCCTTTAGGTAGATGTTATCAGATTTTGTACAGATTTGTAAATTGTTCTCATCCTCAGAGACTTACCTAAATTATTTCACCATTACCAGAAGTGGAAATTCCCTTAAACCTTTTCTATTTATGTCCTATAGAAATACAGATATCATTAGCATAAATAAATAGGATATAGATGTAGGTACTATATAGTATTGTCTAGAGTATATATCTTTTACATGAACA
Organism: Myotis daubentonii; assembly: GCF_963259705.1. Lineage (NCBI taxonomy): Eukaryota > Metazoa > Chordata > Mammalia > Chiroptera > Vespertilionidae > Myotis > Myotis daubentonii. The sequence continues at coordinate 47,394,574 of NC_081853.1, read as the reverse complement.
CTATCATCACACATATTTTAGTAAATTTATTTGTTTTCTTAACAGTATGTCTTGAACTTCCTTATTCTTGTTTGAATAATACTCACTAAACTCAGAATGATGGATATCCCAGGTAGGGTATATGTATGTGTTTGGTTCAGTTGGTAGTCAAAGGGTCCTTTGGCTTTTATATAACATCTTGATTTTTTTATAAGGTGAATGAATTCATTCTCACTTCTATAGTTAAAAATTTGAAAAATAAGTAGACTTATACTGGTAAAAAGGGCATTTTGGAGTATAAACAGAAGACCTTTGGGTAAGAGCATCATTTTGCCCGGCAACTTCTTTAGCATTTGGGGTTATTTTTAACATATTGTGTCTATAATAGCTTTTCCTCTGCGGCATTTCAAAAGATCCTACTGCTCCATTTCCCCCCAATAGTTTGGTCAATACCACCTAATCAATCCATGCAGCGCCCTCTGTTCACTGGTAGCGGAATATTTTGCTCCAAATACTGAGTCATTTTTTCCATCATTTTTTCCCTTTTGCTTCTGTAGGCACACATTGTGCATTTTTGTGGGACCTGGGGACGCTGAAGTTGAGAATTTGTTTATTTTTTCATGTGAATGAAGATAAAGTTCCTTAAAAACCAAGTCCAAATAGCTACAGAGCGATCCTTTTATTTGCTCATTGACTCTTACACAGACTATTTGGCAGGGCCCTCTTAAAAGGCAGTAGACAGGAAAATATGCTGTCTTATAATATAATGAAAAACAGTGGGCTTCTAATTATTCTCCCAAGGCTATTTCTATGCTTTTCAATAAATTAAAGCAAGCTTGGCCACCTTTTTATGGATTGCATAAAAAGTAAACAGGGACTGAGGCAGCAGATGGCGTGCCTGGCAATCCAAGATGCAGATAATGCAAGTCTTCCCAGAGTAGAGACGCCCTGCTACAGGGTTTAATTGGGCATTAATTCAATGTCTGAGTGTGGGGGCTCCTCAGGGGCTATATTCCTATACAGTATCTCCCATGTGCTGTGGCTGCTCTCTCTTAACTCCAACCCGGCTTCATCTCTAGACTCTACTAGTCAACCTCCTCCAACTTGAATGTTCCTTGAGACTGCTTCTCAACTTCTTGTTTGCTCATCAGTTGTTTTTTTTTTTTTTTTAATATATTTTATTGATTTTTTTTTTTTTTTTTTTACAGAGAGGAAGGGAGAGGGATAGAGAGTTACAAACATCGATCAGCCGCCTCCTGCACACCCCCCACTGGGGATGTGCCCGCAACCAAGGTACATGCCCTTGGCCGGAATTGAACCGGGGACCCCTGAGTCTGCAGGCCAACGCTCTATCCACTGAGCCAAACCGGTCAGGGCATCAGTTGTTTTTTGAATGAATGAAAGCTAAGCAATTTGTTCATGGTCACACTACTACCAAATGGCAGAACCCACTTGTTTCTCTATTCAGCACTCTGGTACTCACTGCAGGAAATAGAGGAGAAACACAAAATATATCTCTCCCCTTTTCCCATTACCTATCTGAGTTCAAGTCCATTTTAGTTAAGTGCCTGGAAAATTGTCATGTGTATATTCCTATAGAAGTGAATGTATGTTATTTATAGATAACTTAACCTAATAGTTGATTTGCTAACCCAGCGGTGAGTGGTTTTTCCTTCTAATACATAATATTAAAAAGGGAAAACATTTGTACATAGCTTGATATATATCTTCAAACAGTGAACCAAGGCTCCAAGTGAATAAAAAATATATTTAAAGTATATGAGTTGGTATGTTGAACAAAGAGGATACATGGATTGTGATCAAAGCACAAGTGTATAGTTCTTTTGAAAATTATTTAATGGAAATAATCATCCCCAACTGCCAGTGGGTCCATGTTTTTCCCCACTTTAAGGTGTGGTCCTACTACCACTTAAATTTACAAATACAATTTGTTTCAGAAATTGGCACTAGACACTTAACTTTTGAAATACACAACTTTGCTTGGCAGTAAGTCATCTCCTCTCCACCTGCTTGGGCTCCCTTGTCCCTTGTGGATGCATCTTTGTTTTGGGAGCCCTTACAGCTCTTTGCTCAGTCCTTGGGCAGTTTCCATAAAACACTGTCCTCTTCCTGCTGAAGTCTCTTTGCCTTTCCAGATGGCCTTGTATGGCAGGACCAAGACAACCCCAGGATAACTCTCTTTCCAGCAGGACCCACATTTGTCCCATGCTCTGACAAATGTTGGGAGCATGGGACTGGAGACTCCAGCCTGGCCAACAGGAGACATTCTAAACACAGAAGACAACTATGAATGAGGAAAGGGGCCATTGGACCCAAACAGAATAATGGAAGTCTCCTTAGAAGTCATCTCTCTATTGCTGGGCTTTACTGAACAAGAAATGAAGGGCAAAATAATGATTAGCCCAACAAGAGGTTGATGATATGATAGACCAAGAGTAGAATCCAGTTTTTTTCATGGCCAGGTATACTGGGCCCTTCTATCACACTACTTTGCAAACTAAATTTTTTTTTAAATATATATTTTATTGATTTTTTTTTTTTTTAACAGAGAAGAAGGGAGAGGGATAGAGAGTTAGAAACATCGATGAGAGAGATCGATCAGCTGCCTCCTGCACGCCCCCCACTGGGGATGTGCCCACAACCAAGGTACATGCCCGTGACTGGAATCGAACCCGGGACCCTTGAGTCCACAGGCCAACGCTCTATCCATTGAGCCAAACCGGTTAGGGCTAAATTTTTTTTTTAATCCTCACCCAAGGATATTCTTCCATTGATTTTTAGAGAGAGTGGAAGGGAGGGGGAGGAGAGAGAGAGAGAGAGAGAGAGAGAGAGAGGAGAGAGAGAGAGACTGATGTGAGAGAGAGACATCGATTGTTTGTCTCCCACACATGCCCCATCAGGGCTGGGGATCAAGCCTGCAACCAAGGAATATGCGTTTGACCGGAATCAAACCCAGGACCCTTCATTCTGCAGGCCGACGCTCAATCCACTGAGCCAAACCAGCTAGGGCTCAAAGTAAAATTAAAAATATCTATGCCTTGTTACAGTTCAGTAAAAAGCAAAATCAACATATGGACCGAGATGAGCTCTTTCAAGGGAGAATCTTAATATTAGACACGACAGAAGACAGGAGTATGCTTATCTCTCCTGCTGCTGTAAATTAGCCTGCCCTTTACGGCCACCTACTCTGTGTCATGCACTCAGATAGAAGCTAGATACAAAATAAGACACAGCCCTTGCCCTCAAGTGGCTTACAGAGCAAGGCAATGTGCTAAGTACTCTGCATGTAGAAATTATTACAGACATTTTACCTGTAGAAAGTTTTCTGACTTACAAAGTAATTCCAATACCAAAAACCCTGTATGGTAGGTAGCACTATCATCTCCATTTTATAGGTAAAGAAACTGAGGCCCGGAGTTGTAAAGTGATGTGTTCACGGTTCCATAGACATTAGGTTGCAAAAATCAGATGTGAACTCAGTTCTTGACCCCTTTGCAGAGCTGTCCCTCTCAGGGGCATTTGCATCTCCATAAAGATCAAAGTCTTCAGTGAAAGCTGCAGGATTCAAACTGGAGAGATGAGATATTTGGGAGATGGGAGCACCGGGGTCCTGCCAGGGTTCCTAAAAGCAAGCACAGAAGCAACGCGTGGATAACAACCACCGGGAAATAAGTCGTATCCTGGGGGGTAGACCTGCAGCCCCAGTCCTTGGCTGCCCTGAACTGCCTTCCTGCCAAGTCCAAAGCCTGTCTTTCTTCGTGGCCAGAACTTCGGAATTGCTTTCTGAGGGCTCATTCCTACTTTTCATTAGATTAGGTGCAAACACTCTGAGTAAACAAAAGTTCCTTACCATTGGCAGGCCGCTGCTAACTCCTACACCCTGGATGGTTTTCTTTTAGTTAATAATTCAATTGCAAAAAAGGAGAGGGCCTTGGCAGGGACTTGGCTCCAGCTGCAAATCAACTGCAGACCCCAGAGGAACTTGAAAGAACTACCAGCGCCCACAATGGCTCTTCAGTGCAGCCTATGTTTACTCAGGACCCAGCCCACAACCTCCACAGCCCCGAAGGCAGCCTGCAAGTAAATGCTACATTGTGCAGTGATTTTTCAGTTATGTGGCCTCAGGCTGGTGGCAGATGATTTGTGAGACGGCTTCAGATCCATCAGGTTTGAAATCCTACGTTGGCTGGTGTGTGTTGCTTTTGAGGCTCATTTATTCCTCCTGCCATTCACCGAAGCTCACTGTGGGTGCTAGGCACTGTACTAGCTACCAGAGACAGAAGAGCACAAAAGGACATGGCCGCTGCCCTGAAAAGATGCTGAGAAGAGACCCACGTGACCCCAAGGCAAGTTCCTTATTTGACTGAGAGCAATACCATGATCCTTGGCATGCTCTCTCCTTGGGGTCCTTTGATGGGTTAAGCCAACAGATCAGGGGTTAATTTTCTATTAATTCATCAAACAAAGGTTGAGAACCTACTATGAACCAGGCACTTCTCAAGACCCCAGAGATAAAAAAAATATGTATATATAGAAAAGTCAGATCTCCGTCAATGACATTCAGACTAGAGCAGCCGTGAGCAAACTACGGCCCGTGGGCCGGATCCACCAGTTTGAAATGAATAAAACTAAAAAAAAAAAGACCGTACCCTTTTATGTAATGATGTTTATTTTGAATTTATATTAGTTCACACAAACACTCCATCCATGCTTTTGTTCCGGCCCTCCGGTCCAGTTTAAGAACCCATTGTGGCCCTCGAGTCAAAAAGTTTACCCACCCCTGGACTAGAGGGAGAGTCAGATCTGTAGAACTATAGTTCCTAAGATACCTGTTCAGGGTACAGTGAAAGCACAAAGGGAGAGTGGAGAGATTGGACTAAATCATAAAGAAGACCTCACAGAGAGGATGGTGCTAGTATTGAGGCAAGAAAGATGAGTATGTGTTCAGCCAGATGGACTATGGGAAGTGGAATGTCTACAATACCGTGGAAAATACCTCACTTGTTCACTTACCAGACATTTATTGAGGACCTGTGATGTGCCAGGCACCGAATAGTGGCTGAGATAGACACTGGAGCTACAGTGATGGTAAGACCCTGCTCCTACCCCCATAGAAAGGGATAGACCCATAAATAAATGATCATAATATAGTGCCCTAAGCTGTATAGTCACAAGGGGTTCAAGAAGTTACTTTATGGGTTCTTTCTCACACCTGGACACAGAATGTCAGCATAAGATTCTGCCTTTCTAGAATTTAAACCTAATTTAAGGGAAGAAATGCTCACAGGGTATCTAAGAGGCAGTATGCTGTGAAGGTAAGAGTAGAGACTTTAGCATCATATACAGGTGGGTTCAAATCTCACTTTAGCCATACAAGCTGTGTGACCTTGGGCAATTTGCAGAACCTACACAGAAAAAAGTGCCATTTCTTGACAGACCCTGCGTCCCCTATCCCCAACTGCAGTTGGGGTTTCCTAATCGGAGGGAGGACTGAAAGGAGTTTTGGGGGTAAAATGAGACTTTTGGGGGTGAAATAGGCAGGTTTAGGTAATTTTAAAAAATGAAGAGGTCCATGGAAAAAACACAGGGCTACAGAGCTGCAAAAGGGTACATTTTCCATTAGACAAGGGAGCTGGGAGCAGCAGAAGTTACATTTCCATAAGATAAGGGAGCTGGGAGTAGCAAAAGGTACATATCTATAATAATAAAAGCATAATATGCTAACTAGACCAGACAGCTGAATGACCTTCTGGATGTCTTACGGACGACCTTCCAGACAAAGCCAGGGCTGCGAGAGCCAAGGCAAGCCGCCGCTGCTGTGAGTGCCGCAGCTGTGAGAGCCAAACCCCTTGTACGAATTTCGTGCATTGGGCCTCTAGTTTACAGAATAAAGGGAAGGAGGAAGAAAGCCCAGAGGAAAGAGGAGAACAATGAGGGAGGAGAGCCTCAGGTGTCCCATGTGAGGTCGACCTTTGAGCTCAGGAGTTGCTATAGTGACCAAATCAGAAGATGAGGTGACAAATCAGAGGGGATATCAAGGCACAAAGATCTGCAGCCTTTATAAATCATGGGACTCTTTCCCCCTCCCCATGTGGGAGTCTGTACTTGTTCTTCAATAAATTTCCACCTTTACTATATTAAAAAAAAGTGCCATTTCTCATCTGCAAGCTGACTATAGAGTTGTTGTAAGGATTACAAATAAAAATATAGATTTAAAGCTCCTTGTTATCATAGGTGATCAATAGAAGGTAATTACTTCTTAGTGGACATATAACATTGTGAAGTAAATTTCCAGTTCCAAAGTAATATGTTAAGTTTATTTAGGACAATCACTATCCATTACTTCACTGTTAAATAACTATGATCAATATTAAGGCATCTGACTCTATGTGCCCAGGAGAAGTCTGGACATAATGCGATATGAATGGGGCCAGCTAGGCTAACTAAATTTGGAAATCTTTATTGATTATACCAAGACATTCTACTTAATGATCCAGGCCAATAGAATATTTGGTCAGATTTTAAATAGGAAAGTGGGACCATATAGACTGGTCTATGGATTATCTAGGGATTTGGGCACAGACAGACATTATTTTAAATTCATGAACTCTGAAATAACTTAACCAAAGCAAAATCTTTTGAATACAAATAATGAGATTTTCAGGTATAGTCGAAGCTCACCCCATATGCCATTTACAAATGTGATCGCCATAGACTGTTCATGAGTGGTGTGTTTGTATGTGATGATGGGAAGCTAGGGAAGAAGGAGAACTGAAAAGGGGGTGAGCTTGGAGGTGGGAGAAAGTTGAGAAGATATGGAGAGCCCTAGCCAGTTTGACTCAATGGATAGAGCATCAGCCTGCGGACTGAAAGGTCCTGGGTTCAATTTCAGTCAAGGGCACATGCCCGGGATTGCAGTCTTGGTCCCCAGTGCGGGGCATGCAGGAGGCAGCCAATAAATGATTCTCTTTCATCATTGTTTCTCCCTCTTCCTCTCCCTTCCTTTCAGAAATCAATAAGAAAAAGTATATATATATATGTTTTTTTTTAAAGGAGAAGAGGCAGAGAGGAGAGAACAAAAGAAGATGACCATGGAAAATGGCAGAGGGCCAAAAGGACTGTCAAGAATAGGTAAGTGTAATACAGTAGCTCCTCCTGACCCTTGGGGGATATGTTTCAAGACGTCCAGTGGATGCCTGAAACCGTGGATAGTACCAAACGCTGTGCATATTGTATTTTGTCCTATACATATACACCTTTTCACTTAAAGGAAGGACTTTATGGCTCCTTTGTGGCATATCCAAATTGCCAGCAGCACTACTCTTCTGTTTGGGGGCCATTACTAGGTAAAATACGGGTTCCTTGAACACAGCACCGCAACACTACTAGAGTATTGATAACTGAGAGAGCTACTGAGTGATTCACGGAGCATCGTGTATACAGGACGAATACACTGGACGAAGGGATGATTCAAATCCAGGGCAGGATGGGGATGGAGCAGTACAGTGCCAAGATTTCATCATGCTACTCAGAACGATGTGAAATTTAAAGCTTACGAATTGTTTATTCCCGGAATTTTCAATGTGACATTTTCAGAACACAGTTGACCACGGGTAACTGAAACCATGGAAATAGAAACAGTGGATAAGGGGGGGGGGGGGGGGGAGACTGCTGTGTTCCGTTTTAAGTTGTTTGCATTTATGCAACAAAACACACCTCACCACTTTCCTAAAACCTTTGCTCAAAGATTGTTTCCTCAGTAAAAGCCTTACATGAACAGAGTTTTGGTTTAAAAACATGTTTCTAAGGTTCTCCAACTTGAATTCCACATTGGAGTGGTCACCGGGGGCAGAAGTAAAGGGAGAATCAGAAATGGGGGCAGGAATTTGAAACTCAAATAGGTCAGAAATTTTCAGAAACCTTTGGATAGACTTTGGACTTTTCACAGAATGCTGCGGCTTTGTTATATTAACATTTGTTAAGTAAAGACACAAAAGAATGGAAGGGGAAGCCAAATAGAGGAATTTAGTCCTCACAGGTTCTTGGAGGAGGTACCTGGTGTGCTTCGAGGGGTCACGTGGGGAGGTTAAGGCAGGGTGCAGGCAGAGAGGGCATTCCTGGGTGTTATTTCCTTCTCCCCTCGTTTCTACCTCTTTGTCTTTTTGCTTTATTTTCTGGGACATATTCTCAATTTTATCTTCCAACTCATCTATTGAGGTTTTTTAAATTTCTTTTTTTTTTTTATTGCTTAAAGTATTACAAAGGGTATTACATATGTATCCATTTTATCCCCCCGCCCTAGACAGTCCCCTAGCCTCCCCTATCACCCAGTGTCTTATGTCCATTGGTTATGCTTATATGCATGCATACAAGTCCTTTAGTTGATCTCTTACCCCCCTACCTCCTGCCCCCCAACCCTCCCCGACCTTCCCGCTGCAGTTTGACAATCTGTTTGAGGCTTTTTAAATTTCTGATCTCGTATTTTACATTTCAAGATATATATATTTTTTACTCTGAATATTTCTCTTTTTTTTGGCCCACCACCTTATTCTATATTTTTTAATGCAGTATCTTCTCTGTCCTCCGAGGGCAGTGGGGTTATTGTGTGGAAGTTTTCTTGTCCCTGCATCATCTCTGTCTCTTTTAGGTTGCTCTTATTTCCTGTTTCTCTAGTTGGGTCTCTATCACATCATAGGTTTTCTTCACATAACTGGTTATTGTCTGCACTTCCGTGACACCTACTACACAAGGAGCCATCTGAGTCACGGCATATCTCCACTGTCTATTTAGACGGTTACCTAACTTACCTGGTATTTCTAGGCATCCAGGCCTCAGAAATCCACAGACTCGAGACTGGTTTGCCACAAGCAACCCTAGACAACCAGGTGCATTCTTCTAAAAGCATTCCAAGGACAAGTCTCCTGTTGGCAAATACCATTAGTTTGTGTGCTAGGAGTTCTGTCATTCACGTGTTTAAAGAAGGGATTTGACTGATCACCTTCTTTCTTTCTTGGTTGTGTCTCCCAAGTAATAAAGAGAATGAATTATGAACCTATTGCTTAACCCATTACTTCACGGTGTTCACCGTATGCTGGGACCTCTCATCTTAAAACAGCAAGAACTCTACAGGGTTGTTATTATGATCCCCATTTAACAAACAAGGATGTGAGGATCAGCTCTTAAATTGTTTCCCCAAGGTCGTGACATCTGGTAAAATCAGAAGGGCCTCAATGGCTAACCTCAAGAGCTTCTCCCCATGGTGCTCCCACCAATGAGGTCCCCTAGCAAACAACCCTTCTCAGCATGGGCACCAGCCACAGTTTCTGTGTGTGTGTGTGTGTGTGTGTGTGTGTGTGTGTGTGTGTGTGTGTGTGTTTGTTCTGAGTAAAAGGGCTCCAGTTCCCCACCATCCTGAGGAATTATTCAAACAAGACAATCACATCCTCCCACGGGAACCAGAGTCCACCTGACCTTATTACTGCAAAGCCTATATTCCATAGCCCCTAGCTGGCCCCTCTCTTCCCAAGTGCAACCCTTGCACGGCCCTGCATAGCACGCAGAGTCCTCCTCCCCTAGGCTCTGAGTGTGTGCGGCTATTAAATGGCCATTGGCCTCATCTCTCCAGTGTTGGGTGCCATGTATTCAGGCATCCTGACAACCCTGGAGAGAGGAAATAAGAAAATCAGAGAAGGATTCCAGGAGACCCAGCTTGTGAAAAGTATGTCGACAGCAGGTGCAGCTCCCGGGGTGAGTCAGTCAGCAGCTCTTGCAGCTGCCTTCTGGCCCCTCCCCTCCATTCTCAGCAATAACCAGGCTTTAAAAGGTCCCCTGCCACCCAGACACAGAAGTCCCATCCCTTAGGTCACCAGCTGGCTGTTGGAAGAGAAGTGTCCAAGTAAATTCATTTACGCTCATGTGTGAATGGCAGTAAATTCATTTACGCTCGTGTGAGAATGATTGTCGGGCCTCAGTGCATTTAACACTCTAGAGCAGTGGTTCTCAACCTTGGCTGCACATTAGAATCACCTGGGAATCTTTTTAAAATCCTGATTTCTGGGCCTCTAGGATATGCAGCCAAGGTTGAGAACCACTGCTCTAGGGTATTTGTATTTTTAAAAACAAATTTTTATTTTACAAAGGAATGAATCACTGGCACTAGCCTTGTAGTTGACATTTGGGGAGGAAGGAGGAGAGGAGACAGCGTTCTGCGCACTTCAAAAATTATGTGAGCTGAGAATGACACCTGCAGTAAATCAGATGTGGGTTCAAATCTCCCTTCTTACCTTAAAAGGGAAGTAGATAATTTTCCAATGTCTGTGTCCTCCATCATTCTCATGTGGACAATCGCCTGCTCCTTTTAGCACCGATCACTTGTCCGGTCTGTCTTATTTAAGGGTGAGCACTTTTAGGGCGGACTGTAGCCCCACTGGGGTCTAGCTCTGGGGCAGGCACGCTGTGGGCACTCAGCAGATACCTGTATACGCTGTAGCTTGCCCCGGTGTCCCAGTTATAACCGCCCCGAGCTTTGTCACTCTACCTCGGAAGAATGCATCCCCCTCGCCCAATGGTGCTGATGCTGGGAGTCAGGCCGAGTGAGACGGAGGATGGAGTCAATTCCTGGCAGGGGCCCCTGCGTCAGAATTCAGCAGGACACTTGTTTAGAATGGAGTTTCCCGGCCCAGACAGAAAGAACCGAACTTCGCCCCCCACCCCACCCCCGTTTCTAGGTCAAGCAGCCCGGGTGTGGGATGAGGGGTGAAGGTGCCAGTCCCACCCGCGCTCCTGGTGTTCTGGGGGGGTGGGGGTGGGGGGGGTGACCCGGTACCTGGAAAGGTCAGTAGGAAGCGTCCCTCCCGAGGATGCCCCTATGGGAGCGACTCTCAATCTATGTTTTTAGGGAAGAGCTTCGCTATTCCGTGCGTCTCGCTCCTTAGAGTGAGGTTGGCAAGTCTGATTCTTCTTTTTCATAAAAACGTCCCTCCCCTACAGGACGCCGGCTGGCAAGTCAGCAGGCAGAGGACCAGGGGACGGAATGAGGCATCCCTTTCCTAACGGTCCTCGGGAGGAGCTCGGCCTCTGGGACTGCGTCACCCTCCCGTCGAGGGTCCCCCCTGCCGGGCGACTCTGCTCAACACGCCCGCCCGCACCCGCGCCCGCGCCCGCGCCCTCCGCCCCGGCGGCGCCCTGGGAGCTAGCTGTCCGGCGCAGCCCCTTTTGGCATCGAGGCCTCCAGGTGCCCAGCACGGAGGCGGAGCCCGCTACAGCCGCCTCCCCGGCGCCGCGGACAGGACCCCCGGGAGCTCGTGGCCCCAACCCTGAGGCTCCGGCGGCGTCCCCAGCCTCCCGGGCTGTCCGCGCTCCTCCCTCTCCGCGCGCCGGGCGCGAAGCCTGAGACGCGAGCAGAGCGCAGCGCGCGGAGCCCAGTGGCGCTCGCCGGGCGGTGGCCCAGGCAGCCCCGAGTGCAGGCGGCCCCGATCCCGCCCGCCCATGGACGCCCAGACCATGGCCGCCCAGGGACCCGGACCCCGCGCCCGGCTCTGGACGGCGGCGCTGCTCCTGCTCGGTCTGCCGTGCCTCTCCGTGAGGGCGGATGGTGAGTGTCCGGGAGGCGGCGGGGTCCGGGGTGGCGCGTGGGGTTTGGGAAAGCGAAGCTCTCTGGGGCGCCCATCCGGAGGAGCCCCGGAAAACCTTAAGCCTGGGAGAGAGCGAGGTGAGCGGCGTCCCGCGACCCTGCATCCTCTCCCGGGCCACCGAGTCTCAGCTCGCCCAGACGCCTCCCTTGAGCCCCCAATCCTTCCATCGCACACGGGAGAAAGCCAGGGCATTGGTCCTGCAGTCCCGCCACGAGCTTTCCCACGACCTGCATGAAAGGTCTTTAACATGAAATCAAGTCTGGAGTGCCCTAGACCCCTCCTCTGCAGAGAGGTAATTTTCCACGGGGATTAAATGTGCTCCTGAGGGAAGGCCAGTGATTTTAGCTTGGTCCAGGAAGACCCGAAAGATGAGCGGGAATCAACGAGGCAAAGGGGAGAGAAGAGTGGCCTGGGGGAGAGGGCACAGCTCGTGCAAAGGCCCTGTGCTGCGAGTGGCAGGGAAAATGGGATAAAGGATGGAGTGGCTGGACCCAGACTGCCAGGTAAGGATGTCACTGGACCCGAGGTTCCATATAAGTAAGGACCAGATTACTGCAGGTCCTGAAAACTGGCCCGCCTTTTCTTGTTTTTGTTTTTTGTTTGTTTGTTTTCTGAACTGAATTGAGCTTTCAGTAGTTCCCTTAAATCAGCAGGATCACAGCCTTATTATCACTTCAGTTTCAAAAGCTAATTCAACCGTATTTTAATGTTGGAACAAAACCCGTTGATTTGGGGCAGGAAGATCCGAAAGAAAATTAGCCACGAAGGGTTTCTAGTCAGCCCAAGCTGAGACAAATCAGACTGATGCAGGAGAGAAATCCGTGGCTTATTTAGGATGCCGTTGTATATGTTTCAGTGTCATTGCTGTTTAGCAAACAGTGTTGGGTGAAACTGGATGACAAAAAGAAGCATGGTGTTTAGGGAAGAGGAAAGCAAGAAAAACCTCCCGGCATTTTTGTGGAGTTTTTGGTGCTCTTGGTCCCAAGTGTGAACTTGAAGAACTCTCTGCTCATAATTGAGAATTGAATGTCTTTTTTCTCCATGTCCTCAGAGAAAGGGTTAGGAAACATTTTTAACTTCAAAGGCTCCTGGTGATCACTGTCAATTTTTAATTGAGATATAATTTGTGTAAAACTTATCATTTTAAAAGGTACACTTCAGTGGTTTTTAGAATATTCATTATGTTGTGCAGCCATCACCACTATCTAATTCCTAAAAATTAATTTCATTTAAAAAAATCCCATATCTATTAGCAGTCAATCCAGTGTTAATTCTTGTATTTTTTCCCTTTGCCTGACATTGAGTCATGAAACTTAAGCTGATTTTAAAGAATCCAAGTGGAATAAATTGGAGGTAGTGTTAACTTTTGAACAATGTATACTATTGTACCCATTTTAATTCCTTATAAAGAAATATTTCTGCAATCTACAAGGCTTTAGAGTTTCACCCCATTATAACTGCTTAAGTGCCATGCTAGATGGATATGGATCAATATTTTGTGTCTATCTGGCTGGAAGTGGGTCATAGAAAATGGGAGGCAGAAATATCATTGGACTAGGACAGTGGTCGGCAAACTCGTTAGTCAACAGAGCCAAATATCAACAGTACAACGATTGAAATTTCTTTTGAGAGCCAAAGTTTTTAAACTTAAACTATATAGGTAGGTACATTGTTATTAACTTAATTAGGGCACTCCAAAGGCTTAGGAAGAGCCACACTCAAGGGGCCAAAGAGCCGCATGTGGCTCGCGAGCTGCAGTTTGCCGACCACGGGACTAGGAGACAGTAAGAACAGCATCCAAGCATGCTTCCTTGATACCATTTGCCAGAAATGCCTGTTTCTCTCTCATTCTATCTTTCCTTCTCCCCTCTTCCCTAGTGGAAGGTTATAGGCACGCTTCCTTTCAAGAAACTCCATTTGCTGAGCTCCAACTTTTATAGTAGAGCCATTGAAGAATTATAACCTATATTATGAAAGGATTCTTTTCTTTACTAAATATACGCTTAACTACCACCACTTTCCACATTTAATTTGTGCTCAACAGTAATGAAAGGAGGGCGAAGAAATGTTCTTCTAAACTGTGATGCATTACAGACATTTGAAGAGAGAGCATTGAACTTATCAAAAACTCTATGGACTATTAAAACATGGACTTATTAAAAAATAAGTCAATGAGGTAAATTCAAATGAAAAACATTTAATTTATATATGCATCTCATACATAAAAGAGACCTGCCACTGTGCTTTTAAAGTACTTTGGAAACTGAAAAATCTTCATATGAACTGAATGCAAATGACTGTATTTGTGTAATGATTACAGGAAAAAATTCATAATTCAACAGGTAATTTATTGAGTATCTACTATATGCTAAGTATTTCCCTTGCTGTTGAGGATAGAATGGTGAGGAGAAACAGGTTCTTGCTATCAGGGAACATCAAATCCAATGGAAGAGAGAGGCAAATAATTATATGGATGAAATGTGACATTGCGACTTTTTAAACGTTTTTAAGTATAATAATATTACCAAAACTGTACTAACATAATATATCACAAAAGTTGTAGGGAATATTAAAAACCTGCAAATAACAGGATGACTTTTATTACATTCTAGAATATTTCCCCCCCTCTGGCTCTATTTTTGTTCATCAGTCTATGTTGTTCAATATAGTCTACAAATGAGTGAGATCAAATGATATTTATCTTTCTCCAACTTATTTCGCTTAGCATGATGCTTTTAAAGTCTAGTTTGTTGGATATGAGTATTGCTACTCCAGCTTTTTTTTTTTCTTTTCCATTTGCATGGAAAAATTTTTTTCCATTCCTTCACTTTCATCCTGTGTGTGTCTTTTGTTTTGAGGTGGGTCTCTTGTAGACAGCATATAGTTGGGTCCTGTTTTTATATCCATTCAGCTACCCTACACCTTTTGGTTGGAGCATTTAATCCATTTACATTTAGGGTTATTATTGAGAAGTACTTATTTATAGCCATTTTAATTCTGTATGGCTAGATTTCTCTCTGTTTCTTCTTCTCAGCAATCCCTGACAGCAATTCCTTTAGCGTTTCTTGTAATGCTGGCTTGGTGGTGATGAACTCCTTTAGCCTTTTTTTTTTGTCTGGGAAGCTCTTTATTTGACTGTCTATTTTGAATGATAGCTGTGCTGGATATAGTAATCTTGGTCTCAGATTCTTGCTTTCCATTACCTTGAGTACTTCATGCCATTCCCTTCTGGCCTGTAGAGTTTCTGATGAGAAATCAGGTGTGAGCCTTATGAGAGCTCCTTTGTAGGTAAGTTTTCTTTTCTCTTGCTGCCTTTAAAATTCTGTCTTTAATTTTTGGCATTTTAATTATGATGTGTCTGGGCATGGGTCTGTTTGGGTTCCTCTTGTTTGGGGTTCTCTGTGCCTCCTGAACTTTTGTGACTTGTTCCTTTACCAGGTTAGGGAAATTTTCTACCATTATTTCTTCAAACACCTTCTCTATTCTTTTCTCCCTTTCTGCCTCTTCTGGCATACTTACCATTCTAATATTGTTACGTTTCACATTATCCCACAGTTCCCTGAAGCTGTCCTCCTGTTTTTTAATTGTTCTTTCTTTTTTGGTTCTCTCATTGAGTGATATTTTCAACCCTGTCTTCTAATTCACTGACCTGATCCTCAGCTTCCCCTAATCTGCTGTGTATTCCTTCCAATGTGTTATGTCATTCTTTATCTCAGACTGTTCTTTTTCATAGTTACTATATCTTTTTTCATACTGTTAAGCATTTTTAACATCATTACTCTGAACTCTGTTTCAGATAAATTTCTTACCTCTGCTTCATTTATCTCTTCTTCTGGAGAATTCACTAGTTCTTTCATTTGGGCGTCATTTCTTTGTATCCTCATTTTGGTTGTCTGTTTGGGTTTGTGACTGTTTTAGGTAGATCCTAAAATCTCTAGTGTACCTCTCAATCTCTAGTGCAGAACAGTGTTAAATGCTGTTTCTGACTAATTGGATGAGGCAAAGACTCAAAGCCTTCAGAGACGCCTCTGTCTACAGACTGATAGGATTCCGACTTGAATTGCCCTCAGGCAATCATCCTCAGTTGTGGTGAGAATTTTTTCAAAAGGGTGGGGCAGTTGCTTCTGCCTGGAGGCTGTTTCTTTTCATCTCTTAAGTGGCCTCAGGGCAAGGTATTTTCCAATAAGGTGTGTCGACTGTCTTCCCCCCAGGCAAGGCAGATGTGTATATGGGAAAGATGTCCTCTGCTGTGTGAGGGAATGACTCAGTCCAGGAAACCTGGGGTGTCTGCCTTCTGAGCTCTACCCTCTGAGTCCCCAGTCCTGGGTTCTGCTCTCACAGCTCTAGTCCACTTCACCCTCCCTCTGACAGAGCACAAGGAGGGTGGCTCCATAGGGAATTTATGTGCATTGGCCCTTTAAGAGTGTGCCCGAACTTTCAGCTGCCACTCCCTGGCAGGCAGCACCCCACTGCTTTTCACAGCTAGATGTTATGTAGGTACCCTCCTCAGTTTGGTGCTCTCTGCTGGAGAGCCCAGCTTCGGGATTAGATCCAAGAGTTCTCAGTGGCACACCCGCCTCCCACACAGCTGAGATATCTCTCCAGACTTTAGTTGCCATCTGTGGGTGCTCAGCCAGCCTTTTCACGCCTCTGCCCCTCCTACCAGTCTCAATGCGTTCTCCACCTTTGGTCCTTGGGTATGAGGGTTCTCTCCTGAGAGTTTTCCATTGATTATTCAGGAAGCCTTTCCGTATTTCAGTTGTAATTCCAGCTTGTTCCTGGGAGCATGTCCATGCAGCATCCTCCTACTCTCACATTGTGATTTTGATACATAAGATTAAAGGACAGAGGTACTGTGAGAGCATATACTAGGAGGTTTTGACGTGGTGTAGGAGAATCTGAAAGATGAGTAAGTATAACTAGTCAAGGAGAGGGAAGAAAGAGTGAGTAGGGAATAGCAAAGAAACCGAGTGGCAGAGAAAATGGGACATGTGATAGAGACAGGGTCAGACAGAAAGGGAGCAACCTGTTATGTATGCAGTCACCCCAGGGCTGGGGTGGGCAAAAGAAGGCAAAGCTGAAGCCTGAATCAGTGCCTTAGACACCAAGTAACCCAACTCAGGGAAACGGGGCACTGAGCTTTGCCACGTGGTGTTTTTAAAACAACCTTTTTAAAAAGAATATTCGGCCCTAACCCAGTGATGGCGAACCTTTTGAGCTCGGCGTGTCAGCATTTTGAAAAACCCTAACTTAACTCTGGTGCCGTGTCACATATAGAAATTTTTTTATATTTGCAACCATAGTAAAACAACGACTTATATTTTTGATATTTATTTTATATATTTAAATGCCATTTAACAAAGAAAAATCAACCAAAAAAATGAGTTCGCGTGTCACCTCTGACACGCATGTCATAGGTTCGCCCTCACTGCCCTAACCGGTTTGGCTCAGTGGATAGAGCGTCGGCCTACGGACTCAAAGGTCCCAGTTTTGATTCTGGTCAAGGGCGTGTACCTTGGTTGCGGGCACATCCCCAGTGGGGGGTGTGCAGGAGGCAGGTGATCGATGTTTCTCTCTCATCGATGTTTCTAACTCTCTGCCCCTCTCCCTTCCTCTCTGTAAGGAATCAATAAAATATATTAAAAAATAATAATAAAAAATAAAAAGAATATTTGAAGGGCTTATCCAGAAAAACATGCCAGAGCAGATGGTTCTATTATTATTATTATTATTATTATTATTATTATTATTATTATTATCGGCAGTATTACAAATGTCCCCCATTTCCACCCCCTTGGGCCTCCTCCACCCTTTTTAAAAAAGAAGAGGGAAAAATGGGTTAAAACACTAGTGTGATTGTCAACACCTAGTCCCAGGGATGCGTGCCACGGGGTAGTTGCTGCAGTTGGGTCTTGGGGCAAGTAGAAGACTACAGTTGTAGCAGGTGTCTGCTAGAGAGTGAGTGTGAGGAGCTTACATTCCATGGATCCCCGAGTCAGCCTGTGTTCGTGCTTGTCCCCACACAGGGAAGCTCTTTGTGCTGGAGTCTCAGAACGGCTCTCTGGGGCTGGACCTGGAGGCGGCTCGGCTTTCCTGCAAGAGCAGGGGTGCTCACCTGGTGTCTGCGGAGGAGCTGCGGAGGGTGGTGCAGGATTGCACCTCCGCTGTGTGCGCCACGGGCTGGCTGGCGGACGGCACCCTGGGGTAAGTCAGACGAGCCGGGCTAGCTGTCCATCCAACTCATCTGGCTGCCCCACCAGGGCTCCTTTGGGGGCTACATAATTGTTTTAATGAGGTGTCAGGACAGGCAAAATGCAGTGGGCAGTGGCTTCCAGGGCATTCTTGTTTTGAATTCTCATATTAAAAAAATTTTTTCCCCTGCAGTTCTGTCAGTTTATTCCCCCTGACTTGGTTATTTTGAATTTCCTTATTAAATTACAAAAACAATAATGCTTGTAAAAAAATTTCAAATAATACAGGTATGTATAAAGTACAAAGTGAGTTTGTCTCTTCTTCCCCACCTCGGAGGTAACGGTCTGGTATATATTCTTTCTCTGTTCTTCTCTGTGGATATGCATCTGCACACATAGGGATAGGAAGATGGTCTGGAGTGTGAAAATATGGCCACAGACTCGTTCACGTTGCTTCCATTGAGAAGTGGGGTCTGTGTCTTCTCCCTGTGAATCAGGCCCAGCGGAGTACTGCCAGGAGCAATGGAATACAGCGGGCGTGATCCTATGTGACGTCTGAGATCAAGTCCGGATTTCTGAGGACTCTCACTTTTGAGACGCCATGTAAGAAGTCTGACTGTCCTGAGATGCTGCGAGGAAGCCCAGCCCAGATGCCCCAAAGCGGTTCTTCCACCAGTAGCCCCAACCAATGTCCTGGCCAGTAGCCACCGCTAACTGCCGGAAATGTGAGGGAAGGTGCCAGGTGTTTCCAGCCCTCAACTGCGGAGTTGCCACCAGCCTATGAGTCTCCCCAGCTCAGGTTCTTAGACATTATGGAGTGGAGACAAGCCATCTCACTGTGCCCTGTCTGAGTTCCTGACCTGTGGAGTCCTGTGGAGAAGTAATTCCTGTGGTCAGCTAGGAGAAAACATCCCGTTAATGCTGCTAACTGCTTCTTTAGACTGAGAGAAGGCAGGAGCCGTTCCACTGAGAAAGGAATGGGCTCCAAGGGCAAGACAATGACCCCGAAGATGTCTGGCTGGCAGATGGCCATAGAAAACACACACAGCCGTGCTGACTTACGTCTCCATGTGCTACATGTGAAGCTGCAATTGAGCAGAGAAGACACGTGAGGCTTCATCCAAAACTTGTCCGTGGATCTGAAACTGTGACCCTCTCTGCCTTATATGTTTACATCCAGATTCCTAAATACACAAAATATGTCCTGTGCATGCATTTTTCCATTATGCCGTCAAGTGTGGGTATTTTTCATAATTCTGTCACCATCATGGCATCAGATAACCAGGGTATTCAGCGATTCTGAAGAGCCCGCTCAGAGCCAGGCTTAGGTCTCTCAGGCATTACAGGTCAGCACTGAGTCATTGGAAGGTCCATTCTCCCTGGGTTTGCTGTAAAGTGTTAAGACATCTTGGTGGATCTCTACATTGCTACGATGATAATTCTTTATAAAGCACTCATACTTAACTTGATATATTTACTTCATAACATATTAAAAGTAGGTTTTCCATTTTAATGTTACTGGAACCAAGAAGTATCTAACCACTAGTATGTACATTTCACTGTGGGTTTTTCAGTCACAGCCTTCCCCCTTCCCTACCAAAAACCAATTGTTCAATGCACAGCGCATCCTGCAACCGGTGGCGTAGTAGACAGGTAGTAGATAGGATCTGTGTCTCCATGAATTTATTTTGAGCATATACATAAATCCAGAGAAAGACAGAGGTCTAGAGAATACAAAATTTGGGACCACTTGTCTCCTCGGTGATGTTGCAGATTCTAATAAAGGGTGGCTGAAAAGCTGGTTAGCAATTTCAATAGCCTTGTAGGAGTAGGAGGACAGAGATTTGAATTCAGGTTTTGGGCAGGTGGGGGCCTCGGGAGTCCTTTGCTTTGGGTTGGAACATTGCAAAGGCTGTAGGAGTAAACTGCAAGAAGCACACAGGTCCTCAGAGGAGCTGCAGCATAGCTTTAAATCCTCGTAACTTAATCCTGAACTTGGGTTAAGATGATACTGGAGTCCCAGTGCCCCGGGTAGCTAGCAGAACTGATTTTAAAAATCATTTCTAGAGGGAGAAAACATTATCCTAGGCAGTTGATTTCCACAAATAATTTTAGCAAGCATAGGGTTTGTCACACAATATAAAATAACCAGTCTCATGAGAAGCTAAGCCAACAAGAACAAAAATAGCCAGTAGAAAATCTAGGTATTAGCAGTGGTAGATACACTCTTTAAAATAACTCTTTATAGTGTTCAGAGATACAGAGCCAAGAAAGGTAATTTTGGCAGGAGACTGAAAACTATAAAAATAACCAAATGGAAACCATAGAAATGAAAAATATAATCACTGAAATTTAGAATGTAATAGATGGTTCTAACAGCTGATTAAAAAGAGCCAAAGAAAAAATTAGTGAACTGGAAGATATTTTAGAGGAAGATGTTCAGAATTAAGAAAAAAAAAAAGATGAAATTTTTAGAAGAAAGGGTAAAAGGCAAAGAAGATGTATGTGATTTGAATTCCAAAAGGAGAAGAAGGAAAAGTAATATGAGACTTATCCACAGTTGAAGAAAAACATCCAGGCACAGATTCAAAAGCCCTACAAAGCCCAAGTAGGACAAACAAAAAGAAATTCACAACTTGGCACATCTGATTAGAATCAAATACGAAGAAAAAAATATTAAAAATAATAATAAGAAAAAGTACTTCAAAGGAGCAACAATGAAAGCCCAAAGATAATTGAATGATACCTTCAAAGTGTTAAAAGAAAATTACTGCCAGCCTAGAATTCTATACCCAGTGAGGATATTTTCTAAGAACAAAGAAAAAACAAAGACATTTTCATACAAAAGGTAAGAAAATTCATCAAATTGGACCTCCACTAAAAGAAACAGTAAAGGCAGGAGGAAAATAATTACAGGTGGGAGGTTGCAGATGCAAAAAAATGATGAATGGAAAGAGTCAATGGCCCAAACCGGTTTGGCTCAGTGGATAGAGCATCTGCCTGCAGACTGAAAGGTCTCAGGTTCGATTCTGGTCAAGGCCATGTACCTTGGTTGCGGGCACATCCCCAGTAGGAGATGTGCAGGAGGCAGCTGATAGATGTTTCTCTCTCATTGATGTTTCTAACTATCTCTCTCCCTTCCTCTCTGTAAAAAATCAATAAAATATATATTTTTTAAAAAACAGTAAATGAGGTGGGGGTAAACTGAAATAACATAATTCTATAAAGCAGTAATAATAATACTAAATACTAAAAAATGGTATTATCAACCAGGAAGTATTTTAAATATGTTAGTACATAGTATTTTAAGTATTTCAAGTAGTGTCATTGGGGAAGAAAGTAAAAGTAATATTAAATTTTAGTAAGTAGAGGAAACATGTTATAACTTCTGGGGTAGCCACTAAAAAAATAGTAAAAGGATATGTAACTTCCAAACCAATACAGAGGAAAGAGAATGCCAAGAACATAATCAAAGCAATCAAAATGGGGAACAGAAAAGAGGGAGAAAGGAAGAAAGAATGGGCAGAACCAATAGAAAGATGGCAGACTTAAATTCAAAGAGATCTGAGATTAAATTAAGTAGATGAGGTACTCCAGTAGAAAACAAAGATTATAATTTGAATTTTTAAAAATTCTACTATTTGCTGTTTAAAAAAGATACAGTATTCCTAAATAAACCATGGGACAAAAATAAATTATAATGGAAATTAGCATATAAGTAGAGGTGTATGATATTAAAAATATAACATACTCAAACCCATGGAATGCTACTAAAGCTATACCTAGAGAGAAATGTAAAGCATTTAAATGCTCCTGTTAGAAGAGGGGAAAGGCTTAGGATTCATGACTAATGATTCATCTAAAGAAATATGAAGAGCAAAACAAACCTCCTCAAAAAGAGAAGAGCAGAATTTTATGAATTAAAAAAAATATATACTAGAAGAGATACACAATGTATGTATGGCCTCTGAAACTTGAATTCATACATACGACCTCACCTTAAGCATCACCTATGTCTTCCTGACTTTAGACCTTTGTTTGGGGAGAATGTTTCTGATGCTTTCAGCCAAAGCTCCTGAATTAGAAAAATATCTGCTGCTTCCAAGCTGTCAGTTCTCCTACCCTTTCTTCTAAAATTGTCATCTTTTTTTTTTTTCTGTCTTCTTTGTCTCTTTCAGGACAACCGTGTGCAGCAAGGGGAGTGGTGAACAGCACATCATGAAAGCTGTGGATGTGAGAATTGAGAGCAACCCGGCTCCTGGCGGCACATACAATGCCCTTTGTATTAAGGATGAAGGTCAGTGCCAGGGCCTTTGTCAAGGTTCTGGAGGGTGTGGCCATGGGGTTTGCCACCGTAGGTTGTGTTCTCTAGAAGCCGACCTTGAGGTGAGGACTCACTCAACACGGCAGGGAGACTTCCAAAGAAAAGCCAATAATACAGGGGAGAAGGAACGGGAAAAGGAAGCAGACCAAGCAATAGTGAAATGCTAAGCAGAGTCCACAGTGGCGTTGAGGTGGGGGTTGGGGGTAACTTTGGCTTATGTAGGAGAGCAGGGGTATTTATACCAATGCACCTGTCAGTCATTGGCTAAGGGCTGCTTCAGGGAGATGTGAATTCCTGGGCTCCTCTGGTTTTGTTTTTTGTTTTTTTATTGATTTTTTTACAGAGAGGAAAGGAGAGAGATAGAGAGTCAGAAACATCGATGAGAGAGAAACATCGATCAGCTGCCTCCAGCACATCTCCTACTGGGGATGTGCCCGCAACCTAGGTACATGCCCTTGACCGGAATCGAACCCAGGACCTTTCAGTCCGCAGGCTGACGCTCTATTCACTGAGCCAAACCGGCTTTGGCTCCTCTGGTTTTTGATGTGCACAGGCAAAGGGTTGCAGTAGCCTGGGTGCCACACTCCAACCCAGGTGGACAGGTGCCCGCCAGGAGCCCCTGTGCATGGGCAGGGTAAAGGTATCTAGGGAATGTGGGCAACCCCTGAACGTGTCTGTTACAGTCACTGATACAGCCTACCCTTCTGTCTCTCTTCATGGTAGTCAGCACACTGAAAAGGAAAAAAAAAACCATTCCTTTTCCCCCAAATGGAATGTATAGGATTTAGGAAACTGATCGTAGGAAGGAAAGCTCAACTTCCTCCTGGGAAGTCAGCTGAGTGATGAGGAGAAAAACCATAAAGGAGTCTGCAGGGCAGCATTTCGTGTGCACTGAAATAAGTCCACGGTCATTACCAGAAACACAAGCTGTTTGAAGGGAATGTTCATGCAAATGAAGAGGAAGCCAGCCGCTTAGCCATCAGTCACAGGCCTCCGCACAGGGACCGCTTTGCTGCACACAGGTCTCACCTGGGAAGTTTTAAGAAACACTGATGCCCGGATGTCAGCCCTTGATAATCTGATATAAATGTTCTGCATATTGGAGGGTTTTTTTTAAGCTCCCTGGTGATTTTAACATGTCGAGCAGTTTGAGAGCTAATTCTCTAATGCAGAGTTTCCCAAATCTCTGAAGATGGGAAATACCAGGTGAACTTCTTAGAGGTACAAACCCTCACGCTGCACTCTAGAGGCACCAAATTCTAACCTTTAAAAAGTCCAGGAGCCACAGGCCCTGGCTGATGCTTATTAGATGCTTGTTAGTGACAGGATTCTCTGCCGCTATGGGGTTTTCCTCCAGGAAGGTCTGTACTCGCAGATTGCTGTTTTTCTAAAATCACATTAAGTAAGTTAAATGAATCCCAAACAGGCAAAGGTTCAGATCCCTGAGGGAGACAAGACAGGGCCAGAAGAAAAGCAGCATGACCTTCGTTCTTTAGGGCTTTTACGTGAATATGCAGGGCGTCTGAGTCTTCTCTCCTTCCTCTGATAAACAAGAGGTATCAGTTAGCTTTTGCTGTGTAACGTAGCATCCCAAAGGTAGTGGCTTAAAACAACAACTGTTTATTTAGTTCACTTTTCTTTTTTTTTTTTGGCCAACAAGTTGTATTTGTCTGCTGGTCTCAGCTGGGCTCATTCATGAGTTTATGGTCAGTTGCTAGTGAGGTGGCCTTGCTTCTGGGAGAGGCCTGGCTGTTATCTGGGGTGTTGGGGGTGACTGAGCCATGCGTTTTTCATCGTCCATAGGATAGCCTGGGCTTTCCACTTCATAGGTTGTGTGTATGCAAGTGTGTGCCCCTTTTACCTAGAATGGTAGTGCATGAAGCCAGAGGTAGAAAACATCCATTCACATCCTATAGGGCACTAAGGTCAAAGCCGTGATGGTGACTCCAAATTTGAGTAATCGCCAAGCCAGTATAATGTGCCTCCTGATATATTGCACTCAGAGGAACCCAACTTCAACTCAGTAGTATTCCTGCCCCAAATGCATAATTGTGAGGAAATATTAGCCAAACTCAGATTAAGAAACATTCTATAAAATGACTGGCCTATACTCTTTAAAAACATGTATAAGGATAAGGAAGACAAAGACAGACTAAGCAACTCTTCTAGATTAAAATAGACTAAAAAGACTTGACAGCGAAATGAAATTTGCGATCCTAGATTGTATCCTGGACCATGAGAAAATAGCTATGATTGATGAAGTCTGAATATGGATTATGAATTAGATAATAGTATTGTATCAATGTTTAAATTTTCCTGATTTTGGTAACTGCACTGCAGTTACGTAGGAGAATATCCTTGTTCTTGGAAACACATCCCAAGGTTTTTAGGGACAAAGGGACAGCATATCTACAACTTACTCTCAAATGGTCCCGAAAAGAATTACAGGTACTGACACACATACATACATATTCCATATATTTGTCTCTCTATATAGATATCGATATATATCTATACATATCTATCTATCTATCTATCTATCTACCTATCTATCTATCTATCTATCTAGAGAGAAGAATGATAAAGCAAACGGGGCCAAATGAAAACGTGCTGGTGAATCTGGATGAAGGGTTTTATGGGAGTTCCTTACTTAGTCTTACACTTTTCCTGTGACTTTGAAATTATATAAAAATAAGAAACGTCAAAAAAATAAAATGATCTACACACTCCTAAAAACAACACAACTATAACAATAACAATGGCGGCGGGGGTGTGTGTGTGTGTGTGTGTGTGTGTGTGTGTGTGTGTGTGGAATCCGAGTCATGAAGAGCCAGCCTGTGACGGAAATTCATGATGCCGATCAATGTATGTGAAGATTGATGCTGTTTTAGTGAAACCTGAACACGGAATGTGGATCACTCGAGTCAAAGTGCTCAAGAGCCCTGCATCCCAGAGCAGTTGCCTGAGCCTCGCCTCCGGCCACCTCCCGGTCACCGGGAGAGGCTGTGTGGGGCGGACTGGAGTCTTAGTCCTAATGGCCTGATTGTGAGGAGGCTGCAGGTGGGCCGTTTAGGGGACCCAGGAATGCTGAGGTGGGACTAAGGTCAGAGGGCTGCTCTCTTGGGCACTCAGGGAGAGCTCCCGTTCCCCCGCCTTTCATCCTTTAGGAAGAGCATGTAAGCTGCGCCCACATGGTCCTCCGCCATGCTTCGTGGAGCCTTTGTTGACAGCGCAGTCAATAGGGAAATCTGTGCTGAAGGAAGGCGTGGTGCCCGAGCAGAAGCTGAGACAGGTGGTTCCATGTGGTCCCTCAGGAGTGAGTGTCTGTGAGGTCTGGTCCAGCATACCACCCTGCACAGTATCGTCTCCAAAGGTTGCCTTTTCCCCAATGCTGCTCCATGTGCTGGTTAGCTCTGTGCGTGCCAACTCCGAAAACGGCAGGCGGCTTCCTTATAAAGAGCCCAGAAGGAAAACAGAGCCCGTGGAACATTTAGACAGCTTCCTCCTGTTTCTTTTTTGAAATAAAGTCCTTCATGAATGTAGACTTTTCTCATTTTCCTTCCAGTACTTTGTCTCACCGAGAGTGAATTTCCAGTCCTGCGGTGATCTCACTTAAACTAATAAGTGAAGTTATTTTTAACCAACGGGATGTGGATGAAATAAGCTGCCTCCACTTGGGTTCTCTGGCTCTGCTTCTCTTGGCAGTTTGTCTGGGGTCGACGTGTGGGGTCTGGAGTGCACCCACAGGGTTCCACTCTGAGTGTGCTTCTGTCCGCCACCTCCCAAGCCAGGCTGGCTGGCTGCTCTTCCCTGCCAGCCCACCTCACCCACCCCACCTTCTGAGCACCGTGTTCTACCTCCCTTGCATATTTATCTATTGCCTATACTTCCCTTAAAAACAGAAGTGGAATCATTCGCTTCTTTATGTCATCAAGAAGAGAACTGGATGCTCATCTTGAGAGCTATGAGGAACTTTTGAGAGTAACCAATTCTCAGGTCTCCCTGGAGGAGGCCCCAGGCCTCAGGATTGGCTTTGGGGAAAATTATTTGGCTGCAGTCAGGCGACGGAAATCAACTGTAGTGCTTTGAACACCTGATAGGATGTATTTAGTTCAGGGTCACCCAAGGGAGTGTGGAAGGTTCTGAGCTTATTACCATTGACCTGACCTTGGCCATTTGTTTATTTGTCGAGGGTAATGTAAAGTCCAGTGCTCAGACTTGTGGGTGATTCAGTGGAAGGATAGATGGATGAATGAATGGATGGATGGATGGATGGATGGATGGATGGATAGATAGATAGATAGACAGACAGCTGGATACAGAGGTCTCATCCCCACCCTCAAGGAGTTGACAGTGTAAGTTAGAGTTGAATGTTTCCTGACACAAAGGAGGAGAATAATTAGGAGACTTCCTGAGTCTATGCCATTTGAGGTAAAATTTGAAGATTCTGTTTCTGGAAATAATTGTTAGGGAAGGGAGGAGAGGACATGGCAGACAGGGAGAACAATGGTTTGGGGAGACTAGATCTGGGACAGCCATAGTACTCATTCCAGGAGAATGAGTTGGATTCAGAACATCCTCAGTGGCTTGAGTAGCTGCTGGGCATGTCTGAGGTGGATTCAGAGGTAGCCTAAATCAGTGGTTAGCAAACTGCGGCTCGGGAGCCACATGCGGCTCTTTGGCCCCTGGAGTGTGGCTCTTCCACAGAATACCACGTGCGGGCGCGCACGTATAGTGCGATCGAAACTTTGTGGCCCATGAGCAGAAGTCGGTATTTTGTGGAAGAGCCACACTCAAGGGGCCAAAGAGCTGCATGTGGCTCGCGAGCCACAGTTTGCCGGCCACTGACCTAAATCATCCCCATCTCAGTGAGCAGTGAGGCCCCCTCCTCTGCCACCTACACCTCAGGCCCGGACAGTATCAGGTCTTCCTTTCCAAAAACCTAGGCTGGATCAGTCCTGACACTCAAACAGTCAATTCCCAGGAACACAGGGTGTCTGAGCAGCCAGAGAAATTGTGCCAAAGGGTCTGTGTTCTGATGGATCTTACGAACCACTTTGTTTTGCCCTTCCTCCCTCACTTCCTGTTCAGCCAACGTGTGCTTGGCTGCATTTGGCTTGAGGGAACTGGGCATTCAGTTATCATCATTACTTGAAGAATGATTCAAAAGACTAGCAATCTTCAACTTACTTGGGAAATGGAACTCATATTTAGTTATGTCCCTGTTACATTCCAGACATGTTATTGGGCACAGGGCAAGGCATAAGCTCATTGAATTCTGCTCACAACCTAATGAGATGGCTTTCATTAGCTCCATTTTATATTTTAATATATTTCCTAATTACAAACAGGAACATGCGGCCATTGTTATGGAAAGTATAAAGAAAGTGAAAATCACTCATAATCAGTCCAGATGTAGAACATTTCCTTCACCCCATAGTTCCCGGGAGCCCTTTTCCACAAGTGCTCTCCTCTCCCAGCAGAGCCAGAGGCCATTTCTTTTTTTTTTTTTAATATATTTTATTGATTTTTTTTTTTACAGAGAGGGATAGAGAGTTAGAAACATCGATGAGAGAGAAACATTGATCAGCTGCCTCCTGCACACTCCCTACTGGGGATGTGCCCGCAACCAAGGTACATGCCCTGGATCGGAATCGAACCTGGGACCCTTGAGTCCGCAGGCTGACGCTCTATCCACTGAGCCAAACCGGTTAGGGCCAGAGGCCATTTCTGTTCTGACTGCTGTCACCATATATTAACTTTGTCTGTTTTTTGAGGGTATGATAGTTACCTAGAGCAGTAGTTCTCCAAGGGTAGTCTCTGGACCAATACTATTCACATCACCTGGGAACTTATTATAAATGCAAATTCTTGGGCCCTAACCTTGACGTACTGACTGAGAAACTCAAAACACAGCAGAGTGCCCAGCCACGGTGGCTCAGTGGTTGAGCATAGACCTATGAACCACGAGGTCACGATTCAATTCCCAGTCAGGGCACATGCCCCAGTTGTGGGCTCAATCCCCAGTGGGAGGTGTGCAGGAGGCAGCCAATCAATGACTCTCTCATCATTGATGTTTCTACCTCTCTCTCCCTCTCCCTCCCTCTCTGAAATCAATAAAAACATATATATTTTTTTTAAAAAAAAACACAGCAGAATGTGTGTTACACGTCCTTCAGGAGATTCTGATGCACATTCACGTTTGAGAAGCAACACAGAGTTTGAGGACAAATAACATTGGGTGGAATGGGGAAGACAATGCTGGTGTGTGGTGTGCTGGGTGGAGTAAGATGGAGCTGGGCAGGTGGTCACAGAAGTCAGCTTCTTCAAATAGCATTTGGGTTGGAATTTCTCCATCCCTGGTTTGTGGAATAATAATGGGGGTTGCGGGCTCTTCTTGAGAACTTTAAAAATCATGATGGAAGCCTTAAACTTTCTCAAAATGAAAGCATCAACTTTTATATGAGTTCTAAACTCTGTGGGAACTGGTTCTCAGAAGATCTGAACGGCAAGCAAGTGTCCCCATTTAAATGGAAAATGAGCCCTGGCCGGCTTGGCTCAGTGGATAGTCAGCCTGCGGACTGAAGGGTCCCAGGTTCGATTCTGGCCAAGGGCAAATACCTGGGTTGTGGGTTTGATCCCCAGTGGGGGGCATGCAGGAAGCGGCCAATCAATGATTCTCTCTCATCATTGATGTTTCTATCTCTCTCTCCTCCCTTCCTCTCTGAAATCAATAAAGAAATATATTTAAAAAAAATAATAATAATAAATGGAAAATGAGACAGTCTAGGAATTAAGGAAGGAACAAGGAGTCAAGGTCGTGCGATTTCAGATAACTCCTCCCACTAACTCCTCACGCACACCCTGCCGACACCCCCTTCTGCAAGACCCCTTCAGGTCTCTTTCAAGGATGACTCAACTGGACAAGAACTGCACCTACCATGAGAAGGAGGAGGCCAGGCACAGCGGCCTCAGGTGGCGGGACGCAGAGCACTGGATGAGCCGGATGCCGTCGAGGACGCGGACTGCTGCTGCCTCTCTGCAGCCGGGCCATGACCCCGCGTCACCCCACATGGCTGCCTGTATGCGCGAGGCAATCCCGGCGGACTTTCTGCACCAGAAGAAGGAGATGCCGGCAGATGAAGGCCTTCAGAAGCAGCGGCCGCCCGGCGGAGGCGCACAAAGCTGCAGCGCAGGACCAGGTGCGGGGCCTCCTGGAGAAGGAGGCGGCCATGGTGAGCTGCGCCCTCCAGCCCTTCACGCCCAAGACTTCCTGGGGGACCCGCCCAGATGCTGCCCAACCCCGGCCCAGCGCTGGCCCCGCAGGCACCGGCAAGGACAAGGACAAGATGCTGCCCAGCTTCTGGGTCCCGTCGCTGACCCCCGAGGCCAAGCCACTGCGCGGGGGAAGCCTCTGCGCACGTCCAGGCTCCGTGGGCCACGTGAGCTCATCTCGCGCCGGGAGCGCCGCGTGGGCGCCTGACCTGCCGTCTGAGCAGTCACGCCCTGCGCCGCGCTCCGCCCTCGGGGGTGGGGTGGGGTGGGGCGATCACCTGGAGGGCGCGGAGAGGTGGATTCGACCAGCTCAGAGACCAAGACATAATGAAGCTGCAGGCAGAGAAGGCACGGCCTGTGCTGCAGGCCTGAGAGCACGGAACACCCAATAAAGGACTTGGAAGCACAAAAAAGAAAAATGGACAATCAGTCATTGTTCACTAATACTATTTGTTTGAAAGACAAGAGCTTTGCTCAGCTGGCGTGGTTCAGTGGTCAAGCGTGGACCTATAAACAGGATGTCAAGGTTCCATTCTCCATCAGGGCACATGCCTGGGTTGCGGGCTCCATCCCCAGTAGGAGGCAGCCAACCAATGTTTCTCTCTCATCATTGATGTTTCTATCTCTCCCTCTCCCTACCTCTCTGAAATCAATATATATATTTTAAACGAGAGATAAGATCTCTTATAAAATCTCATCCCTTGAAAGGGAAAATAATAGAGATTGCTCTTCCCATTGAAACCCAGCTCTTGAGATTCCCCAAACTCCAATCACTATCTGTGGAATAAACTGACTATAGCAGTGAAAACGGCCCAAATGCAAGTTTCCCTAAAGAGGAGAATAGGGCCCAGGTATATAGACAGCTGTTTTCCATCACTCCCTCGTGAAGTTAAAGGTGGGAAGGTTCCTGAAAGGAACTAATTCAAGTTGCACCTGGCCTTGGGTGGTGGTTTTGGCACTCAGGTGGTTGTGCTAAGGCATGGGATTGGTATCTTGGAGCGTCCGAAGTCACACCACCTAAGAAGCGGAGTGTTTCCTGTCTCCAGCATTTGTGGGAAATCCAGAAACACCGGGTATGTGTGGCCAGCCTCAGGAGCATTGCTGTGGTTTTTCTGAGCCAGAATCTAGCCCATGCCATTCTGGAAATGACATCTGAGGGAGAAGGTCCCAGGAGTCTGCTAAGGTGTAGATTTGGCCAGAAGCTCTCCTTGACTCTGTTACCCTGCTCCTGGCTTTTCCTCCCGAAGAGTTGGTGTTGTGCCCCACAGATAGAGGATGGAAGAATTGACTAGTCCTTTGAGAGTGAGTGTTTGATGAAGAACCTACCATTTCCTAAACTGGATCTGGTACGAGGAGAAATGAATGGGACGTCCAGCGTGAGCTGTAGGTGGCCGAGGATGTTGGAGAGAGAGACAGAGCCTTTTGCCCCTGAGACACCAGCTGGCCTTTGGCGCAAATTTATTTGACTGAGGCTCATGAACTTGGTCCATTCTTCTCAGAATGCCCTGCTCGGACCAGGTGAACCCAAGGATGATGCCTCTCTGCTCAGTGGGTTGCCCCCGGCTTCGTGGCCGCGTTCAGATGGCAGCCTGTTCCTCCTTGCCACATGGAGGGGATAAACAGCTGATCTCCTGGGCGACAGTCAAGGCAGTTTTGGTTAAAACACAACATTCTGTGCTGACTTCCTAAAGCACAACCACACCCTCCTTCATTCAAAATCCCTCCAGTTAACGAACATGCAGAGCAATGGCGCTCTGAGAAAATGCCACCCAAACCACAAGCTGTGAGGCCAATCAGGTGGCTTGCAGCACAAGTCATTTTCTATTTTCATCCTTTCTTAGCATGTCTTCCTTTGAGCAATATGCTGCTTAGGTAACTCGACTGCATAAGGACTAAAGGCTTTCCTTTCCAACAGATAAAAGCCAGAAGAGGAAATTTGAACTTAATATTATTTCCTTTTCGGAAAAAGGTCTCAGTGCATCACTTTGATGCAGCAATTCCACGCCTAGAAGATTTTTTCCTAATGAAATAAGATATGTACAAAAATGTCCATCTGAGCTGCCCATTGTAGCATTGTTTATAACAGTGAAAACTTGGAACCAACAGAAATGTCAGTGTGATGATTAAATAATGTGTGTGGTAATGTAGCCTTTCAAAAGACTGAGGTAGTTTGTAGTTCTCATGTGGAAAGGCTGCTAAAATATTAGAGGGAAAATGACTTTGAGTTTCTGGTGTAGCCTGTAAGGAAAGAAATGGAATCAATAATTAATAGCCTTCTAAAACAGAGTGAGTTCACTGGTGAATTCTACCGAATATTGAAGGAAGAAGTTACGCCATTTCTCTACAATCTCTTCCAGAAATTGGAAGCAGAGGGAACACTTCCCAACTCATTCTACGAGGCCAGCATAACCCTAAGCTCAAAGTGAGAGAAAGACATTATAAGAAAAGTGTAGACCAATACAAGTTAGCATAGATACAAAAGTCCTCCACAAAATATTAGCAATTTGAATCCAACAATATAAAAAAAGACGTATAGACCACAAACGAGTGGGACTTATCCCAGGGGTGCAAGGCTGGTTCAACATTTTAAAAAATCAATTAATGTCATCCATCACATAAACGGGCCAAGGAAGAAGAAGCAGCAGACGAGCAGATGGATAGATGCAGAAAAAGCATTTGACAAAATCCAACATCCGTTATAAAACTCAAAGCCAACTAGGAATAGAAGTTATCAACTTCTTCAACTTGATCAAGAATATTTACCAAACAAACAAACAAGAACTACAGCTGGCATCATGCTTAATGGGGGGCGGGGGGGGGGATGCGGGGGGGGGGGGGCGGGGGCGGTTGAAGCTTACCCACTAAGATATTTTTTATATTTTAAATGGGATTGATTCTATCTGTAAGTACTAGAGAATACCCTCTGGCCACTTTGGGGTTGGAAGTCTGACCTGGTTGGCTCAGGCCCCAACTCTGTAACCATTAACCTCTTCCCTCAATTAACATCAATGAACCTGTCATTTCCCACGATGGAGCTGTGTTTAGATCTGTCCTGTGGATCTCTGAGCCCAGGGTCTCGCCTGAGCTGGGCGTGGCAGCTCCCGCTGATGTGGAAGGAGGAAGGCTTGGGCCTCCCCTCCTCACCTTCTGGATTCCCTCACTGGCTGAAGCCGAGGGTGAGTCCCTTCGCGGCTGCCTCCGACCAGCCACAGATTTTTCAAAAGCAATTCACAAGTTTTAATGCAAAGCAGTCTACGTTCATTTCTAAAAGGCTTGTTTCCAGGGGGGAAAAAATTAAAAAACATATACACTAGTGTCGATGAAAGAATATCCATCCTATGGAAGCGTTTCTAAGAGTTTATTTGAGCCAAATTTGAGGATATGCCCCAAAGCAAGATCTCAATGGATTGAGGAAATGCTCAGGAGAATAACGGCTTATTTTACACATTAGAATCAAAGGAGGAGACATAAAGAGAGTCATGTGAAATTCAAGAGGGGTAGAGTAAGAGGGCAGGAGAAAGCCAACTGGGGAAATCTCTAGAATTGGATAAAAAGCAGAATGGAGAAACACATACTTCTTTTACATTGGAGGGTTCAGCGTAGTTAATAATTAACATTTACAGCACATAGCGATGGCATGCAGGGAGCATGCTAACAGTGAGGGGTTCTCTGAGCTGGTGGCCTTGTGCTCTGATGCCTGTGGTTGTGCCTCAAAGGGGCCTAGAAGAGAAAACTATCTGACATTTCAAAGGTATGTTATTCTCGATGCATAAGAACAATGGACAGGGCTCATTCAGTAAAGATTGGCCTTTGCTAAGGAAGCTGTGGGCCTGGGACCTGCCTGCCCTCCACGGCCTGCCCAGTTAGGAATTTAGGATCAGAACATCCGGTGTGGTTACTTTTGGTCACGGAGTCTGTAAGGCCTGCCACCTGGGCTGCCCCTGAGCTTGCCAGGTTTATTGCATAGTCCCTTTTGCAATCAGGCCAGTAAAAACCTCATGGGAGAACTAGGGCAGGGAGTTAAAAGGAGATATGGGCTGTGTCCCCCAAGACTGACTCTGGGGCCAGCTTGAGGGCAGGCATGGGAAGAAGTTCCAGGGCCGGGTGGGGACTCTTCTCCATGTTCCGATCCAAGAGTAAGGCTCCCGGACAGAGTGAACCCAAATGGAAGCTGCATATTGGGTGATAACAATGTGTGGGTGTAGGTTCGTCTATTGTAACAAATGTATCACTCAGTATGGGGTGTTGATAGCAGTGAGGCTGTGCATGTGTAAGGGTAGCGACATAGGAACTATCTGTACTTGCTGTTCAGTTTGGCTGGGAACCTAAAAATGCTATAAAAATAGTTTGCTTTTAAAAAATGTATGTTCTCAGTAACACATATATGATCCCATTTATGTTAAAAACCACACACACACACAACTATATCTATCTATCCGTGTGTGTGTGTGTGTGTGTGTGTGTGTGTGTGTGTCTGCATGTATTTGTATATACCAACTGATCCCAGTGTGGCCATCAGGGCTGAGGTTGGAGGACGAGAGAGCCACCCTTGCTGTACTCTATAGTCTGTAACATTCTAGCTTTTGACAACGAGGACCTACTCACTTATGTAAATAAGGCCAAAAAGGGGAGCTTGGCCCTGGCCAGTTTGGTTCCATGGATAGAGCGTCAGCCTGCGAACTGAAAGGTCCAGGGTTCAATGCTGGTCAAGGGCACATGCCTGAGTTGTGGACTCGATCCCCAGTGTGGGGCGTGCAGGAGGCACCCAATCAATGATTCTCTCTCATCATTGATATTTCTCTCTCTCTCCCTCTCCCTTCCTCTCTGCAGTCAATAAAAAAAAAGGGGGGGGGAGGGCGCTGCTCATCTCTGGTTCCTCCTTTCAAGGAGACATTACAGGGTAATGTTGCCTGGAATAGTAAAATGCATAGATGTATTACTGAGAACATACATATTTTAAAAGCACAATTATTCATTCAACAAATATTTCTGAGTGTCTCATCTGTGCCAGGTGTTCTGCCAGGCCCTGGGATGCCAGCATGTAGGGGAACCAGCCCCCGTGATCCCAGGTCAGGGTGCAGGCAGCACCCAGGGAGGGGGAGAGTTGTCTTTTAAGTTTGTTTTCTCCCAAACTGCACAAGGTCTGCATCGTTTGGGAAAGCTAACTGTGATTCGTCCTCCCCAGAGAAGCCGTGTGGAGACCCGCCTTCGTTCCCACACACCGTCCTGCAGGGACGCACCGGCCTGGAGATGGGGGATGAGCTGCTGTACGTGTGCGCCCCGGGCCACGTCACGGGCCACCGCCAGAGCGCCTTCACCTTGCTGTGCAACAGCTGTGGGGAGTGGTACGGCCTGGTGCAGGCCTGCGGGAAAGGTAAGCCGCCCTGGGCCGGCCGCCTCCACCTGCCCTGACATGGTGGAGTAATATTTTTTTTTAATTATTGTCTACTTTGCTACTTCTCATATTTTCTGTGAACCATTACATTTTTTTTCCTAGTCATTGGCAGACTGATACTTTAGTAAAATGAAATCATATAAAACTAAATTAAACAAAGATATTCAAAATAGGAGCTCAATTTTTTTTTGTTAAATTAAAAGAATAAAATTCACCTGTCATGTTGTTTAAAAGCCTCTAGAAACTTCCTCTCGGTGTACCTACTTGCCTTGTTGCATGCCGGTAACAAAGGGATACCGACTGGGACAAGTTCTAGAAGCATGAGTGGAGCAATCTTCTAGCACTTTCCTTTGTGTCAGTTCTGATCGTTCACCTGTCTCAGAAAACCAGGCAGCACGCCCAGCCCGAGTTCCTGTTTGTTGCATCACCTCAAAGCGCACCCATACTCACCGCAAGATGGTTCATGAGCTGGCTTTCTCCTGCTCAGGCACCGAAGCCACATCATTCCGAGCCACACCTACCAGCCAAATGACATGTTTACTGGCCCCGGTAGAGCGAGAACTAAATGCGGGTTCTGTGTGTCTGAAATGGTGTTTATTTTCTCACTGCAAAGCAGAGTTGTTAGAGCTTTCAGCTGCTGGGCAGGAATCTTGGTTTCTACACTTGGCTGAGTATACAGACCGTTACAGTTTTCAATACTCTGTAGGTTTAATGGTTAACGTCTTCATGTCATTATAAGTGTGTGTGTGTGTGTGTGTGTGTGTGTGTGTGACAAGAATATCATCATCATGTATTTCACTCCCTTTCGCATGCATTTTTCCCGTGAACATCACCTTGTTTGATTAAAGGAACTGTTTGAAATTGGAGAAAAGTCATCTTGGGAGAGTGGGTCAAACAAGGGTTTTGGAGTTGGACTCACCTGGGTTTGGATAACAACATTCCTGGTACCGGCCGATCGGCTGTTCCTTCATTTACTCACCCTACATCCCTTCGCTTGGCCAGAGTCCTCGCCGCTGTGTATGCCAAGTTGGGCAAAAGTGCCCCAACCCTAAAGAAAACTCTAGTAACCGCTGCCTCAAAGGAGACAGATGATGAAGTAGAAGGGAGGGGAGGTGTCGCAGAAGGCGACATTTTTAAAGGAAGTGTGTGTTTGCAGACGGAAGAAGGGCTCAACGACCTTGGGCTTCACAGTCTGAGAAGGTCCGAGCGGCCTGGTACTTCCAGTGAGTGTATGGGGAGTGGGCCACGCTGCCCTGACAAAGGCTCCGAAAGGCCTTTAAGATCTTCCACCCCAAGCCCCATGGCTTCTGCTTGCACTTCCTAGTCTGTAGATTGGGAAAGTGAGTGACGCCCTCACCCAACCAGCCCCGCTGCCTCTGAGCTCAACAGCAGATAGGCGGCCGCTTCCTCTCCAGGCCTGTCGCAGCTCTGGAAGCGAGGCACCTTCCCCGGTGAGGCCCTGAGAAAAGAGTGGCCGTCAACCAGGCCAGACGCGCCCTGGCCGTCTCTGTCCTGGGCCTTGGTTGGGACTCTGTCCAGTGGGCTGACCTTTCCCAGATTCTGTCCTTTAACAGCTCTGTTGACGTGTAATTGGCATCCAGTAGACTGTACCCATTTAGAGTACAGACGTCTCTGAGCTGTCACAGGTGTGTGACCCAGGGAACCACCACTACAACCAAAACAAAGACCATCCCCGTCCTCCCCGGGCCTCCTGTGCCCCTTTCTCGGCGAGGAGCCTTACACACTGGACTTCTCCTTTAATCTTCACAAGTAGAAACGGCCTGTTCCAATGTACAGATGGGGAAACCGAGGCACAGGAAGGTTCAGTGATTTGCCTGCGTCACACAGCCAGAGAGAAGCAGGGCCAAGACAGAAAGCCAGGCAGGTCTCACTCCAACATCTGTATGGCGTCTGTGCTTCCGCCAGGGCGTCTAAACCTCGGCTCGCCCTGCAAACGGGTTGTTCCAACACTCTGAGAGTTCCTCTGCTTTTTCTGTCGTTTCTAAAGCTTTTCTTTTGTTTCCTTAAATTACCTTCAGTTTCTATTTTTCTTCATCTCTGGGACTTGACTTCCTTTACAGAATAAAACAGGAGACTGGAGCCGAATTCAGACTTTCCTTGTCAATATTGCCATATTTGTTCAGAGCTTCATCGAGCCAGTGGTTATTTCTGGCTTGTCTGGTTGTCTTTTTCAAAATTACTATTTTTAAAGGCTGAGTAGCCAAGACCAGAGAGAGAGAGAGAGAAGGAAAAAAAAGGTCCGTGTGGGCTTCCAGAAATGCAACAGCATGAAAAAAGATGACCGGCCCTAGGAGCATGCCAGGCTTCTGGCTCCGGCCTTGTGTACTTCACCCTTGACCCTGTCACGCCCGGATAAACAACGCGGGCAGCGCACAAGTGAGCCTTCTCCTCTCACCCCTGAGCTCTATCTCTCTGTGGTCCTCTGTTTTCCTAAAGGTAGAAACACACAGGGAACAGCCTGGTTTTTGCCAAGAGAACCCACGAAGTTTACATTTCCTGGACCTGTTGGTCTAACTCACAAGGCCCCGTGTTGTGTTCGCACAGGTTTCAGGGAGAGGTGGGGAGGGGAGGGGAGGGGAGGGCTGGAAGGGATCGCTGGAGGATGAAGGAGAGTGGGGACCCAGGACAGCAAGGGGAGCAAAGAGAAAACGACCTCAACTGGCAAGGAGCTGGGCTGCTGAATCTGGGGGATGGAGCGTCATTGGTGGTTGAAATTCAGTGAGTAACAAACTTGACTGTGGCTCATGAGGAGAAAAACAGGCTTGGGACACTTTTTCACGAGCAGGCTATTTATAAACACTCGGTGTCCTCGTCTTCATCTGCGGTTTGGGGAAAACTGACAAAGTGAGAGCCTGTTTCTGAGCCAGCACCTTGACTTGTGAGACTTGACTTGGGGAGATCAGAAGAGCTTCGCTCGGGGCCCAGGCTGCCATCCAGAGATGCTTTTGGCTCAGGGAGCTGTGGAGGCAAAACCTCCAGACAACAGACAGACAAACCTATGCACACTCTGAGCTCAGACTGACCATAAGGGTCCGGGTCAAGGCAGGCCTCCCCATAGCCAGTGGGCTGACCTTTCCCAGATTCTCAGCTCTAACCTTATATGTTAGGCCAGTGTTTCCTGCCCCTATTCCAGGTACCTTCTGACTCTGGCGTATTTAGGGTCATGGGGTGGGTGGCCCGCGAGAAGGAATTTAGCAGGCAGGGATTCTGTTCAAAACTAGAACTCAGGGGTCCTTTACTATTCTTTGCTACTATCACAAAGCAAATAACGCCCTGGCTGATGGACTCCCAGACTGAATCAAGATGTATCAAAACTCATGCACCTCTTCACTCACTCATTTATTCATTCAGCAGACAGGTCTGGAGTGGCTGCTACGTGCCAAGCACCAGGCTGTGTGCTGGGAACACAAGGCAGGGGGGACATGTCGCTGTTCTCAGAGTTCCCCGGGCAGGGGAGCTGGGCAGGTGTGCAGCGAGAGCAGGGTGGCATGTCAAGTGGCAGGTCACTGCCAGCACAGATGGGTACTGTCTCCGTAGTTCTGGTGAGTAACACATTCCTTCCAAGTGAGACCATTTAAGGTCTATGTGTCAAGCATCAAGGTCGAGTTTGGTTTTACCCTGTCCGTGTAAAAGTAAGAAGTGTCTCTGAAATATTCTTAGCCAATCCCCATATCATAAATATAAATACCTTTCATTTCACCCATGACGGCCCATTTCTTTTGGTTATTATTGTAGTTATCAGGCCACTATGGTCACCAATAGAAAGCCATTTTAGATATTCAGGGTGCTAATTAGCAAAGCAATGGTTTTGATCAAGATACAGGTAATAGCCCTGGCCCGTTTGGCTCAGTGAATAGAGTGTTGGCCTGCAGACTGAAAGGTTCCGGGTTCAATTCTGGTCAGGGGCACATGCCCGGGTTGCGAGCTTGATCCCCAGTAGAGGGCATGCAGGAGGCAGCCGATCGATGGCTCTCTCTCATCATTGATGTTTCTATCTCTCTCTCCCTTTCCTTTCCTCTCTGAAATCAATAAAAACATTTAAAAAAAATACCGGTAATAGAAGCACTTACAGTAGCCACATCTAGAGAATATGTTTCCTGATAAAATGCTGTCTGCTCCTCAATTGTAAATTCTTATTTGGTAGCAACTGGTTTACAGCTTAATGGCAGTAACACACACAATATCACACAGTGGATTCTTGAAACATTTCAAAGTAAAACATCCTAAGAAAAATGAATGCCTACTATGTTTATAATTGAATGACATCTTAACAAAGTATAATATTGTTGAATTTCCTTTCCCTCGAAGATTATAGGCATTGTTCTTCTGTCTTCTATTGAATGCTGAGGAGAAATTATAGGCACACCTGATTTAATTTTTGTTCTTGCTCATGATTTGCCTTTTCTGCCTGGCTATCAATTGAATTATTCCTTTAAACTTGGGTATTCAGTAGCTAAATTCTGTGTCCGTTTTTGATCATTTGTTTAAATTTTTAAGAGTAACATAAATATAGAATGTTTCAAAAATCAAAGGTTATAGAGCTCATTGAATTGTATCATAAACACATCCATATAAAAGAAATGGTAAAATAGGCCCCACTTTTTAAAAAAAGGTATTCTTATTGATTTCAGAGAGGAAGGGAGAGGGAGAGATAGATAGAAACATCAATGTTAAAAGAGAATCATTGATCGGCTGCCTCCTGCATGCCCCCTACTGGGGATCGAGCCTGCAACCCAGGCATGTGCCCTTGACCAGAATCAAACCCAGAACCTTCAGTCCACAGGCCGATGCTCTATCCACTGAGCCAAACGGGCCAGGGCAGGCCCCACTTCTTGAAGGCCAGAGCTACACAATCACATTGCAAAAGGACTTAATGTGGGGGAGAGCGGAGAATTGCGGCCATTTTTTAAATCAGTCTACCATAACCAGTCAGAGAAACCACATGAAACAATCCAACCACATTATCTTATTATCTTCAAGTCAAAGATTTAAGTCGTGGCTTTGACTCTCCATCTGGATTCAGGATGACTTGATATATATATATATATATATGCTGGTAAATCTTAGAGAAAGTTTTGTCATAGTGGCTTTTGTTTTATTTCTTGCTGTGTTTTTAAGAAAGGGAGGTACTTCCATGCAAAACCTCATGTTTACCCAGCAGGATGGCAAGAACGTGTGCACAGCAAAGCTTTGCAACTCCACCTGACAGACTCCAGAGCAGGGATTCTGAACCACATGTTCCATGGGGACAGGGGCTCTGTCCTATTCACCAGTGACCCCGAGCCCATCAGACACACAGTGGGCACTCAGTGTTGGAAGAGGGAGTAGATGGGTGCAGTGCTCGGAAGGACGGTGGCACCGAGAACGAGGCAGTGACACACAGTGAGGGTGCAGGGGGGCAGCCTGACCGAGCCCTGGGACCCGCATTGGAATTCTATGAGACCTAAGAACGGTCCAGCCATCTGAGGTGGCTTTTGTCTGGGGATGGTGAACGGGACATCATGGGGCGGAAGGATTTCCTGAAATGATAACAGGGCTTTTTTTTTTAGCATAAAACATACATGCATTTTACATTTATCAGAGGTGTTTGCTCTTTAGCCACTGTTTCTTTTTTTTTTTTTTTAATATATTTTATTGATTTTTTACAGAGAGGAAGGGAGAGAGATAGAGAGTTAGAAATATCGATGAGAGAGAAACATCGATCTGCTGCCTCCTGCACACCTCCTACTGGGGATGTGCCCGCAACCAAGTTACATGCCCCTGACCGGAATCGAACCCGGGACCCTTGAGTCCGCAGGCCGATGCTCTATCCACTGAGCCAAACCGGTTTCGGCCACTGTTTCTTTTTTGACTGAGGACACAAGTGAATGGGCCTTAATTTCAGGAGCAGATTAGAAAGGATTTTAGATGTTGTTTATAACTCTGCAAGTCATGCAACAAGCACTATGGAGTCTTATCAGTGTCATGAACCTGACAAGCTCAGGAAGGGGGGTAGGGTGGTACATGGCAGGCCTAACAAGCTCAGTGACCAAAAGTAACCAACCACACAGGGTGTTCAGATCATAAATCCCTAACTGGGCAGGTCATGGCGGGTGGTCACCTGGCAGGCCTACAGCTTCCCTAGCAAAGGTCAGTCTTGCCCTTAAGCGAGCCCTGTACCTGTTTCTTATGCATCGAGGATAACATACCTTTGAAATGACAGAGTGGTTTTCTTATCTGGACCCCTCAGGGCACAAGAGCAGGCACCGGAGCACAGACCCCTCACGGGTTATCTTGTTCTCCCGCATACCATCTCTACCTGCAGTAAATGTTAATTATTAGCTAAGGAAGCCCTTCTCCATTTTACTTTTTTTAAAAAAAATATATATTTTATTGATTTTTTACAGAGAGGAAGGGAGGGAGAGAGTTAGAAACATCGATGAGAGAGAAACATCGATCAGCCGCCTCCTGCACATCTCCTACTGGGGATGTGCCCACAACCCAGGTACATGCCCTTGACCGGAATCGAACCTGGGACCCCTCAGTCCGCAAGCCGACGCTCCATCCACTGAGCCAAACCGGTTTGGGCTCCATTTTACTTTTTATCCAATTCTAGAGATTCCCTGCTTTGCTTTCTCCAGCCTCCTTAACCTGCCACCGATGGATTTCACGTAACCCTCTCCAAGCCTTCTCCTCTGATTCTAAAGTGTAAAATGAGCTGCAAAACTGCCATTCTCTGGGCCATCTTCTCAGCCTGTTGAGATCTTGCTTCCAGGCATGTCCTCAAAATGTTGGCTCAAATAGCCCCTTATGAAACTTTTCTATAGGTTTGGGCATTCTTCTGTGGACATTTGAAATAAGCCAAATGTCCACGAATCCGGTCTCGGAGCCGGGGAACGTGCCACACGATGCCTCAGCATCCCCCCCCCCCCCCCCCCCCCAGACCTTGGTTCTGGAGCTACTTACACTCTGTGCTTTCCAAGGTGCAAAGAGAAGTGGGAAAAACTAAGATCTGTTTCTGCCCACAGAACACTTTTGACACCAAAAATGTGCATCTGAGGGGGATGGGTGGGGTCTCGCACTAACAACCAATTCTCCAAGTCTCCCAACAGTAGCCGGGTGTCCTACAACTGAATTGAATTCTAATGTTAACTACCCAGAGTTAGTGCCAACCGCACGGGTTAAGGGCTCAGT
Organism: Myotis daubentonii; assembly: GCF_963259705.1. Classification (NCBI taxonomy): domain Eukaryota; kingdom Metazoa; phylum Chordata; class Mammalia; order Chiroptera; family Vespertilionidae; genus Myotis; species Myotis daubentonii. The sequence continues at coordinate 47,352,562 of NC_081853.1, read as the reverse complement.
CCCACAAAACTGCCCCCCCACCCCCACCCCAGCCGCCGACTTCAGACATCAACCGCAAGTCCAGGGCCTCCCATATTGCTGACTGACTGGCTCTAAATTGTGGGTTCTCACCACCCCCTCCTCAGGCTCCATAATTTGCTAGCATGGCTCACAGAACAATGACCAGCTTATTAGAAAGGATACAGAGGAAGAGGTGCACAGGGAGAGGTCTGGAAGGATCCGGAGCATAGGAGCTCCTGTCCCTGTGAAGCTGGGGTGAGTCACCCTCCTGGCACATGGATGCATTCACCAACCTGGAGCTCTCCCAACCCTGTGGTTTCTGGGTTTCCATGGAAGTTTCATTACATAGGCATGATGGATGAAATCACGGCCATTGGGAGTAAACTCAGTCTCCAGCTCCTCCTTCCTCCCTCCTCCCTCTTTCCTCCTCCCTCCTCCCTCCTCCCTCTTTCCTCCTCCCTCCTCCCTCCTCCCTCCTCCCCGGAGGTTAGGGAATGGGGCTGATAGTTCCAACCCTCTAATCACATGGTTGGTTCCTCTGACAACCAGCCCTCCACCATCCTGAAGCTACTGAGGGGCCCACCAAATCACCTCATTAACATAAACTCCTCCCTCTATGGTGAAGAAGCTTGTTATTAATAACAACAGTTGTTCTTATCACCCTTATCCCTCAGGAAATTCCAAGGGTTTTAGGGGCCCTATGCCAGGAACCAGGGGCAAAGACACATCTATATTTCTTATATCCCAATATCCAGGGAGGGCTTCTGTTGTAATAGTTAAGTATGTCTCCCTGTAGAACTTGACTTGTAAAGACCACCGAGAATGGGGAAAGCCCAGCAGGCTGCTCTCTCCTGAGGACACAGCGTCCTGAGCCTTCCTGAGCCGCTGGCCTTGCTTTCTGGGCCTCCTGACTGTGGGGCCTCCGCTCATGGCTACTCAGCTGGATTCAGAATACTTCACAGCGTAGTCTTACAAAGAGCAAATCAAAAGGCACCTTTTCACTTAATTATAACATACACATTACAAGGGAATGATCAATAAATTATCAGAAAAGAAACAAGAAATGTTAGCCACCACACAGGTTAAGAAGTAGAATGAACGTTGCCAGTAACCCCAAAGCCCTGCTTATGCCCAGACTCAGTCGTCACCCCTCTCTCCTATACCACCTTCCTGACTTTTAACACCATAGAGTAGTTTTGTCTGTTTTTGAACTGTATGTAAATAGAATCACCCAGAATGTGTTCTTTTGTGCCTGGCTTCTTATGTCCAACATCACAGCTGAGAGAGTCATCCGTGCCCTTGTGGGAGTGGTGGTTGGTTCATGTTCATTGTGTGAATAAAGGGTGGGGCAAAAGTAGGTCTACAGTGGTGAATATGCAAAACAGAGTTTTGTATTCTTGTGTTAGTTTTCATACAAACAACTGTGAGCCTACTTTTGCCCCACCCTTATACAACGGTGTATGTGTCAGTTCTGCAGCTAGGGGACATTTGAATTGTTCCCAGGTTTTGGTTATTCTGGTGCCTGTCTTTCGGTACCCATGTGCACACACTGCTGTTGAGTGTACATTCAGTAGTGGAATTGCTGTGCCACAGAGCACACACATGTTCAATTTCGGCAGCAATACCTGGGCAGTTTTCCATAATTATTGTTCCAATTCCCACTTCCACCTGCACATCCTTGTGAACACTCAACATTGCCAGCCTGCTGCATTTTAGCCATTTTGGTGCTATGTAATGGTATCTCATTACGGCTGTAATTAGCATTTCTCTATTACAATTGAGGTTGAGTGTCTTTACACATTTAATGTCTATTTAGATTTCTTTTTTGTGCCAATTCAAGTATCTTGCCAACTTTGCGAAGGTTTCTCTGTCCATTTATTATACATTTGTAGGAACTCTTTATAAGTTCTGGATACAAACCTTTGAGGATTATATGTATTGCAAATATCTTCAACTCTGTGGCTTGCCTTTTGACTCCCTTCCTGGTGGCTTTGATGAATAAGAAGTTCATAATGTTAATGTAATGCTGTTATTAATTTTGGGGCCAATACCACAGTCTTAAAAAGTACTCCAGCTTTATAGTAAATCTGGAAATCCTGTAGTGTACATCCTCCAGCTTTTCTCTTCTTTTTCAAGAATACCTTGTCTATTCTTGGCCCTTTGCATTTCCATAAATTTTAATATCAGCTTGTCAGTGTCTCAGATTTGTTAGGATTGTATTAAATCTAGATAGATTAATTTGGACAGACCTGATAACACTTTGAGCCTCCCATTACGTGAACATGGTCCACCCCTTCATTTATTTAGGTCTCCTTTAATTTTTCTCAGCAATATTTTGTGCCATTAGAAATATTGCACATCTTTTGTTAGATTTATTCCTAGGTGTCTGATTTTTTTTTAATGCTATGGCAAGTGGCATCTTTTTACATTTTTGTTTTCTGTTCATTGATGGTAGATAGAAATACAATTGATATTTTATATGGACTATAGACCCAGTGTTCTTGATAGTCACATATTAATTATAACAGCTTTTATATGTAGACTAGAGGCTCGATGCACAAAATTCGTGCAAGGGGCTCAGCCCTCACAGCCCAGGCTTCGTCCAGAAGGTTGTCCGGAAGGACATCCGGAAGGATGTCTGGAAGGTCATTCAGCTGTCCAGTCTAATTAGCATATTACACTTTTATTACTATAGATTCTTTGGGTTAATCTGTCGTACACAGTCATATCATCTGTGAGTGACAGTTTTATTTCATCTGTTTCGGTCCCTATCCTTTTTATTTTCCTTTCTCGTGTTCTACACCGGCTCTGTGAACTTGGACCTAACACAGTTTTCCCTCCCTTTCCTTCCAGATGAGGCTGAGGCACATATTGACTATGAAGATAATTTCCCTGATGACAGGTCTGTGTCATTCCGAGAGCTCAGGGAGGATGCCCGGACAGAGGCCGAGGAGGACCGGGGTCAAGGAGAAGCCCCCGAGGAGGCCCCCAAACAGGACCGTCTGGTCTCCATTTCTGCGGGCAGAGAAAACATAGCCCAGGATACAGCCTTTGTGCCAACCACAGGCTTGCCCAGCCCTGGGAGCAGCGTTCCCACAGACCTGCCAGGATCGGTACTGAAAGGGAAGTACTTGTTCTGGCTTCCTGCCGAGACCTTCCACAAGCTTGAGCTGGAAAAGGAGATGGATGATGACACCAAAAAGCAGCTTCCTGCTGGAGACAACCACAGTGGCATAACGTTGGCCCCCGGTGAACCTGAAACCAAGGTGACCTATAGCAGCACTGGTGGACCCTCGGGGCCGTATGTAGGCAGGAATGACAGCAAGGCAGGGGACCCGATGGTGAGCAGCAGCGACGAGTCCTGGTTAGACGGCTACCCTGTGACTGATGGGGCTTGGAGGAAGACAGAGGCAGAAGAGGAGGAAGTAGAAGAAGATGGGGACAAGGGAGATGGGTCAGTAGGGTTGGAAGAATGTGCTCTCTTTACTTCCCATCAGCCCATTCTTGTGGAAGTTAATAAGCCCAGGAGTACCACCTTCACGCCAAAGGAGGACACGACCCACAGTTCAGTTCTTCCAACTCAAACACTAGAGGCAGAAGCTTCTGCTGTCCGACCCAAGAGTGTGTCTGAAACCGAGGGTCCCAGCAAGGGAGATGGTGGCTTGACCAGGTACCAGTCAACTGTCCCTTGGAGGTTTGCCATCGAGAAGTCTCCTGTGGCCACCTCACCCTATGAACTCACCAGCTCTACTCTGGAGACAGTAACAACTGCTGTCCCAAAGACGCCCAACCACATTCCCTCAACTACCATGGCAGCCACCCAGGTCCCCATGGAAACCACGGCTCCCGAGGTCCAGGATAACTTCCCATACCTGCTGTCAGAGGACTTCTTGGGACAGGAAGGCCCTGGTCCAGGTGCAACTGAGGAGCTTCTTCCAACCATGGAGCCATGTGTAGGAGACGAGTGTCCCAGCTTCAGCAGAGGCCCCATCATCGCCACGGTCGTCACCGTCCTGTGCCTGCTGCTGCTCCTGGCAGGCGTGGCGGCCGTGTGGGGCTACCGCCGGTGCCAGCACAAGAGCTCCGTGTACAAGCTGAACGTTGGCCAGCGGCAGGCTAGGCACTACCATCAGCAGATTGAGATGGAGAAGGTCTAGCCACCTTTAGCGTGGGCTCTCCCAAAGCCACTTGGTAGGAAAACGAACTGTGATACATCACATTGGTAAACACTGATCGTTCACTAGAGCATGAAACAGGTGGACGAGGGCTTGCCTTTTGCTCTCAGGTCTTTGTTTTCTAAGCTGAGAAGTAATCTCTGAGGTACCTGGCAGGACAGCTTTGATGGTGTCATCACACATGTCAGTATCTCCTCAGCCATCTGCCCTGGAATGAATCGCACTCATTCCCAGACCTGGGCTTGGGCCCTAATTCCACCACAAGATCAAAACTCACCTCTTGCTTCATCATACTATTGTCTTTTCTTCTTAAGAAATAAGATGACTGCCTCCATGACCTGACATTTTTGCAATAGGCATAATAAATGGAGTATTTGAGAGCAGTGTTATTTAGGATACAGATATTTAAGTGTTGGGAATGGGACCTTATACCAGTGGTTCTCAACCTTCCTAATGCCGCGACCCTTTAATACAGTTCCTCATGTTGTGGTGACCCCCAACCATAAAATTATTTTCGTTGCTACTTCATAACTGTAATTTTGCTACTGTTATGAATCGTAATGTAAATATCTGATATGCTATATGTGTTTTTCCGATGGTTGCGACCCACAGGTTGAGAACCGCTGGAATAATGGGTTATTTCCTTTTAATGTGATGTTGCTGAGGGCAAATGAGCTAAGAACCAGGACATAGTCTGGAAGCTTTGAGACTTCTTTCTAATTGTTTGTTGAAATTGGAGAGAAGTTAAGACTGACATTTTGTTGGGGATCGGGGAGGGCAAGGTGAGGAGTGGCCGGACACACATCCACCGCTGTTCCCTCCGTTCTGTGGGACAGCCCATCGTTTTTTAAAAAATAAGGTCAGCTTTGTACCGGTAAGCACTGTTTCCGCTCGGAAATGGCGTAGTTGTCCTTGACCGGTCTGTGCCTAGGAATGTCTTAGAATTTTTGCCAGGACTAACAGAGCTCAGTCCTTCGTTTCCTCTCTCCGGATTAACCATTTCTCTGAACTCCAGTAAGAGGGAATGACATGGGAGGGGGACAAGTTTTAAGAGGGCTAAGGACGAGGATATCAGGTGTGGATACCTCCTTGATGGCGAGACATAGGAACTGAAAATGGGAAATGACCTGTGCCCACCTGGTCTTCACTCTGTGGTGACAATTGTGAGCTCCATGGAAACAGCGTGAGCCCAGGATGGATTCATCTGGCTGTAGAGCCACCCATTTCATAGCATCTAGATCATCTTCTGGTGGCTCAGCAAGAACTGTTTATGACAGCAGTTCTCAGAGCGTGGTCCTTGGACCAGAGGCATCCACTTCTCCTGGAATCATGCTGGAGCTGCAAATTTTCTGGTGCCAGCCCAGACCCATGAAGCGGGAACCCTGGGGGTGGGCCTGGCTCTGTGTTTTAACTAGCCCTCCGGGTGATTTAAATGCAACTCAAGCTTGAGAACCATTTGGGGTGCTTTGAGGTGCGCTGAAGCCTAGAGGCCAGAAGATGAATAACACCTGTGGTTTGTCTTGCACGGAAGTCAATGTGCGACTGAGGCAGCGTTCGAAGCTCCTGCAATACCATCTCCAGCGGTTTCCTAGTATTGGCACAGAAACAAAACACATCACATTTTTCTAATATGAATCACCTTCTTAGAAATCGTCCTCACTGGTAGAAAGTGATGAAGGCATACCTGTATTTTGAGACTCTGAGAGTCTGAGTGTTTGTGTGTGTCATAAGAGGGATCCTGAACTTCTTTACAAGTGAAAAGTTGGTGGTGGTGTTTTACCCGAGGATAAAAAGAATTCCTGCAACATGTTTTCTACCCTGCCACCTCTTTTCAGCACAAGCTTTGGAAAAATAATAGTCTAAGTAGCTATAAAGGCAGCACAGCAAAATGAAAGACCTTCGTCTCCATATTGGGTAAAACCAAGACCTGAAGGTACCAAATGGAACACCTACCCATGTGTCAGATGAAATCTAGAACAATGGGAATGAAATGCCTTCTGCATGTAGCCAAAGCAAAACACAACAGAATAAAAGCCAGAGACTGTATATGTTTATAGATTCTTTTCTAATCTATTACAAGATAGCTTTTCTATTTTTAACTATGTAAAATAACCTCCGTCTCAGCATTGGGATTGTGTTATCCACATCTATGTAATAATCCAAGAACATTTACTTAACAGCAACCCCAAAATGGGTAATATTAATACAGGTGGATTAATACATTTATTACAAATATATTAATACATGGAAATGTATTATTTTCTAGACACGAACTGCAAAATAAGCCCAACACATACGTTTTTAAGTTTTCATTGATTTGGTGTCATTTAAATTAATGTTAGAGGATCTAAAAAGCATGTAGAAAGCGAATGATTAAAACGCTGTCATTATGCATGTTTTGAGACTAGTAAATGTTTTAATGTTCATGAAAATTGGGGGAGGGGTTCTATTAACACAAAGCTTCTGCGATATTTAAAATAAAGATTTCCCTAAATAGTTGTTTAATGTATTTTATATCTAGGTTACATTCACAATGGCTTTAAAAAAAAAAAAAAAGATTAGCTTGAAAATAGTGCCTTAATACTTGCTGTGTCTAAGCTACCCCTCTAAGCCTAGCTCTCCCTGCAGCAGGGTTTCAGGGGAGTCTGCAGAGCTCCTGCCCGCTCCTCGCATCCTCCTCCCCCTTCCTCACCCAACCAGAGATTACTCACCTCTCTCACAGGCTTTACTTCAAGGGATCCAGACCTAAGACACCTGTCAACGCGCAAACTCTTATTCCCATGTCGCCACTCCTCACTCCAAACTTTCCCACTGGATCCTCTACAGTTCTTGGGCCGGCATCAATGAAATCTGTGTCTGCCTCTGCTTCTTCTAGAAGCTGGTGTTTGAACTCTCGCTACCGTGGGTCTGCTTTTGCACTGGCTGGCTCCTCTCTCTTTCCACCTGCCTCCTTCTATGCCCTCCTTTCTCCTTGCTTGGCCTGTAGTGACAGGCATGGGCCATGGTGGCTGTTGGCAGTCAGGCCCGAAGATGTTGTTGGTCCTTTGCGTGCAATAGTGACTCTTCTGTCACTTCTCAGACCAACTCATCAGATCCAAAGCAAGCCCTAGATTCAAAATGTTTTTCCTGCCCTAGCCTGTTTGGCTCAGTGGATAGAGTGTCGGCCTGCAGACCAAAGGGTCCTGGGTTCGATCCGGTCAAGGGCATGTACCTCGGTTACAGGCTCCTCCCCGGCCTGGGCCCTGGTCAGGGTGTATGCAGGAGGCAACCAATCACTGTATTTCTCTCACATCGATATTTCTCTCTGTCTTTCCCTCTCTCTAAAAATCAATTAAAAAAAAAAAGTTTTTCCTAATGTGACCCCAGGTCTCTGAGAGAGAACCTTCCTTGGGAGAATGAACCCCTAGCTCCTGAAACCAGGGCTCTAACCAGGACCACTTGCTGCGAGAGATCCGGAAGTCCTTGGGGAAAGGGCTCTGCTTTGCTAAGTCAGTGTCAGAAATCTCACCGGCCTGAGCAAACAGCTCATTAGAACAGGCAGCCCAGAATGACCGGGTGTGGTTAGGCAGTCTCATCCAGCCGATAGAGAATGAAAACTGTAAAGAATACGCAAAATGAGACATTTAATGTGATTTTTTTTTTAAATCATCACTTTTTAAAAAAATATATATATATATTTTATTGATTTTTTACAGAGAGGGGAGAGGAATAGAGAGTTAGAAACATCGATGAGAGAGAAACATCGATCAGCTGCGTCCTGCACACCCCCCACTGGGGATGTTCCCACAATCAAGGTACATGACCTTGACTGGAATCGAACCTGGGACCTTTCAGTCCACAGGCTGACGCTCTATCCACTGAGCCAAACCAGTCACGGCTCATCACTGTTTTTAATAACCTTCCAGGCTCTAAATTTCCCACAAGAGCGAGATGGTCTTAACTGCCCTACCCAAGGGAGGAGGGATGGAAAGACATCAGCAACCTTCATAGTTTGGCCTACCGACCGCCACCCTAAAGTGGGCAGTAAAGCTCTGTGGTTGCTCCTGGATCTGTTGGCCACATTTTTCTATCTTTCTTTCTTTCTTTTTTTTTTTTCAGAGAGGAAGGGAGAGGGAGAGTTAGAAACATCAATGATGGCGGAGAAGCAATGATCGGCTGCCTCCTGCATGCCCCACATTGGGGATCCGGCCTGCAACCCTGGCATGTGCCCTGACCGGGAATCAAACCATGACCTCCTGGCTCATAGGTCGATGCTCAACCACTGAGCCATGCCGGCCAGGCCCCATTTCTTAATTTCTTCCTCTTCTTTTCTGGCAAAACGAGGCACCAGTATCTTACCCTACCGGCTGCAAGGAGGTAGTGAGCCAATTCATTTCCTCAACAAGCCCCAAAGCCAGATCTCTGTGGGGCAATGTTAGGAGCGAAGGTCTGGTGGCTCACAGGCCTGCCCTAGGGAGAGAAGCATCCTTCTGTGGCAGGAGAGGGTCAGTCTAGGCGAAGCTGGGCTGTCTGGGCTGTCGTGGCCTCTCCCCTCTCGGGGAGATGGCCTGGGGCGGGGAACAGCCCTACCCCGGCTGCAAGCACAGGAAGTGCATGCACAAAACCTTCGGCTGAGGCTTATTTAAGGTTCCCTTCCCTTTTCCCTCCCCGCCTTGCATATAGTTTAAACTCTCCACACTAAGTCATTCAAGCCTGGGGCCACCAGAAAAAAGAAGGCGCTGTTTGGGGGATGGCAGATGATCAAGAGTTCAGACAGCTGCGATGAAGGATTAGTTGTGGGTTTTTCTCAGGGCCTCGCTACAAACTGTGTTGCAGCTCCATGTGCAAACACTATTAAATGAGAATGTTTGCTCTGGCACCGATCCACCTCCTCCCGACAGCTCCAGCATTGAAATTTTTTTTTTTTTTTTTAACTGAAGGCGCTTAGGTTTACAGCTCACATTTAAAACTTAAAAACGTTATTTCCATAAATGTTGGCAGAAACCGGCCCCTGTTTATCCCACCGGCAGTCATAATAAACCCTTTCCCGCTGACAATCTAACAGATCATTTTCTGTTTGCCACCGAGTTCGGTTCAATACAATTTTTGTGCTCTTAACGTTCCCTTAGCAAGAAGCCCTAAAAGCAACCTTTCCTAAGGCGGCCTTTGTGGTCGATGGACCCAGTGGTTCTCCGGAATGCCAGGGGTGAGGACAACAGGTTCGTGGCAGTAAATAGAAAGTCTCATGACTCGGAAAGATATTAGTACGTTGAATATGTTGGTATCTGAGACATTTTCAGACAATTAGTCCCTTTTAAACCTATGTGTACACACACACACACACACACACACACACAGCCTCAGCCATTCACTGCCAATGTCCGAACATGAATGGGTCTCAGCGGGTCACCTCTGACCTGCCCAATGGGTGCCCTTGCCCGGGTTACCAGACCAGCGATGGGGCTGGACAGATCCCCCTGCCCCAGCCCCTGGGAGGGGGCGGCCTCCCTGGGCGGACCAGCCTGAGGACACCAAACAGAGAACCGTTTGGTGGGTCAGAGGGCAAGTGAGGTATCCTGGGCAAGTATGGAAATTCACACAGCTCACAAATGTGTTCGTTTTTTGTTGTTGTTTCAAAGACAGAGCAGACCGATGCTGAACCCATGAGGTTCAATCCAGGCATCTTCTAGGCCCATATAAGAAACCCGTTCAGGGCGTTGGTGGTATAGTGGTGAGAAACCCGTTCAGGGAGGCGCTGGGTGGAGGTCACAGAGTGCAGCCGGACACCGGGGTTTCATGGTGGGCTTGGAGAAATCAGCTCACCTCTTTGTTTTTAAAGATTGGTGTTGTTTCCCTTGAAGTAAACAGTTTAATAATTCGGTTCTACAGCCTTCCACCAAAGCAAGGTGCCGACAATGTGGATCATACCATCCCTGGGGTTCTTCCTCAGGGGACATGGCTAGGATGGGGGTGGAGGTGATTTTCAATCCCCAGGGAAAAGAGGCCAAGTTCAGAGAGTGAATGAGGACACCACCACCACCGCCGCCGCCACCCAACCCTGTGCGGAAAAACATCGCCCACACAAAGCTCAGCCCAGACTCGGATGCAAAGGCAGAGGACCAAGCGGAAGCTCCGCAGGCCACAGAGGTGGAGCGAGTCAGACCCCCAGCCCAGCCCTGGCCCTGTGGTGGTCTCTGTGCATCTCCTCACACACTGGGGAGGTCAACTGCAGCCAGGAGCTTCGGGGGAGCTCAACAGCTGCTGGGTGCACCACCCCCATGATTCAGGAGCCCTGGGGCTGGGCGTCCACTCCCTGGGTCCCCCTCTACTTTGTAGTCCTGTCCTATGACCCTCTTCCCCATGGACTTCCAAAGGAAATCTCTCTGGTGGAGTAGAGGGTGGGACAAGGGAAGAAAAGAGAACCCCGCATCCCATGAGCTGGGGTGCAGCCATCCATGATGCCAAGAACACTGACTCCTTTGGCCACACTGCCCCCCGGCAGTACAGACTCTGCTGATGAGGGCAAATTCAGCCAAAGCCACAGGAGTAGGTTATTGTCTTGAGCTGAGTGGCCTAGATCTTGGCATGAGGACTTCACGTGGGTAAAAAAGGAAGTGCTCTCAAGAGAAGGGAAATGGGGAAGGACAGTACCGCACGAGAAATAGGGTGCATCACGTTCCCAGAGGCTGGAACAGTGAGATGGGGGAAAAGGAAGCTGGAAAAGCAAAAACCTGTTCTCCACCACCAGTTACTCAACCTCATATTAAAGCCCCCAAACTCGATGTCCCTTCATTCCTTTCCAGGCCATTGTGGGGAAAGTCCTGTCTCCTGCCTCCATCCCCGGCGTGTCCCAACTAGACTAAATGGCTTATCGGAGGAGGGAATAAGGTTGAATTTACAAAGCTCAGATTTCAGAACCCCACACTCTCCTGTTTTTCTCCGACCTCAAAGGGGGCTCCTTGTTAGTCCTCCTGGTGGGATGCTCTTTGCTCATGGGGATAAAAAAAAAGATTAAAATCTGGAAGAGCAGAAAGGTCAAAGTAGGTTTTCGCGGTGATCAACTTTTAGTATTTTTCTTATTTAAAAAATAATATTGGGTTTTTCTGGGGGGGAAAATTGGGAAGACCGGTGAGAAAGATAGGTATGAACATGAAGAAGGTGGGTGTGAACATGGGGAAGACAGGTGTGAAGATGGGGAGGTAGGTGCAAACACAGAGAAGGCAGGTATGAACACAGGGGAAGCAGGTGTGGTCACGGGGAAGGCAGGTGTGGTCACGGGGAAGGCAGGCTCACCCCTTGTTATATGTAGTGAGAGACGGAGCTTCCCTTTCACTTCAGAGAATACAGAGAAGGCTTTGAGGTATCAACCACTTGGGCAGTTGGGAAAAGGAAGGCAAAATATCTGTGTTTCCTGAACATCGAAGGGAAGTGTCCTTGTCTCCTGTGGACTAGCTGTTTTCCTCCAGCTCCAAGAGGTCATCCACGTATTCCACCACCTCTCCCTGCAAGAGACAACAAGACGCCTCTGCTGAGTGGGCTGCCTGGCTTTAAAGTGCGGGGAGCAGAGACTGTTTCCCAAGAGGCCGTTGTGGGCCCCCTGCTGGGGCCATAGCAGCCCTTCGCCCCTGCCCTGGGGCCCAGGGGACCTGGCTTCACCCTGGGAGGGGACCTGGCTCCCACTCCATGTGAACGTGGAGTCAAGTGCCCCCACAGATGCCCTGTGCGAGGTGGGCAGTCCAGCCACCCTCCAAAAGACCCTGCTCGGCACCCCCCTTCTGTGCCTCCTCCCACCTCTACCCTCTCCCGTGAGCTGTTGCCCCTCAGGAACACTTTCGATCTGTTCCTTGTCTGCCTTGATCACCAGACCACGGGCTTTTTGAGACCAAGACCTGGGTTACTTTTCGGAACGTTTCCTCATCGGTGACATGAGAGAGCTGCGCTGAATCTTCAAGACGAAAGCAGCCGGCGAAGCAGGAATAGAAGGGGGGTTCCTCACCCTGACAAGGGCACGACGAGATCCCGTTTCCCAGGAATATAGTGGTGGTTTACGTCTTCTTCCATCTGGATGTCTTTTACTTATTTTTCTTTGCTAATTGCCCTGGCTAAACGCCTCCACCACAATGTCAGATAGAAGCGGAGAGAGTAGGCACCCTGTCTTGCTCCCAATCTTAGAAGGAAAGTATTGGTTCAGCATTTAATATGTTGTTAGCTGTGGGGTTTTTCGTGTTTTTGTTTTTGTAGTGCCCTCTGTCAGTCGAGGAAGTCCCCCTTCTATTCCTACTTTGTTGGGTATTTTTATCATGAAGGTTCAGTGAGGCTCCCTCATGTCACAGGGGAGGAAAAAACTTCAGAAAGCTAGAGTGACGTGCAGGATGACAATATCAATGTGACAAATCAACTGTCTTTCTAGACACTCGCAATAAGTAATGGAAAAATGAAAATAAGAAAACAATTCCATTCAGTTAGCATCAAGAATAACAAAATTTGCCCTGGCCAGGTAGCTCAGTTGATTAGAGCATCATCCTGATACACCAAGGTTGTGGGGTTGGCCCCCTGTCAGGGTACATACAAGAATCAACCCATGGCGCTGGCTGGTTTTGGCTCAGTGATTATTAGGGCCTCGGCCCTCGGACTGAAGGGTTGTGAGTTTGGTTCCCGGTTAAGGGCACGTACCTCGGTTGCAGGTTCAATCCCCAGCCCCTGTCAGGAGGCAACCAGATGATGTGTTTCTCTCACAACAACGTTTCTCCTCTCTCTCTCCCCTACACCCCCACTTCTTCCCTCCCTCCCACTATCAAAATAAAAATAATAAAAATATTAAAAAAGAATGTTTATTATTGCCCTAGCCAGTTTTGCTCAGTGGATAGAGCAAAGGCCTGCGGACTGAAAGGTCCCTGGTTCGATTCTGGTCAAGGGCACATGCCTGGGTTGCAGACTCGATCCCCAGTGGGGGGCATGCAAGAGGCATCCAATCAATGATTCGCTCTCATCATTGATGTTTCTATCTCTGAAATCAATAAAAATGTATTAAAAAAAGTGTTTATTCTTTAAAAAAAAAATCAACACATGAATGCATCAATAAGTGGAACAACGAAAAGTCAATGTTTCTCTCTCTCTCAAATCAACAAATTTAAAAAAAGAAAGAAAGAAAAAAAAAAGAAGGCTTATCAATTTCCCCTTAAAAAAAAAAAAAGATGGTTGGAGGCTCCCATGGTGGGTCCCGGAGCACCCACCCTCCGCGCTCCGCGCTCCGCGCTCCGCGGGGAAATGCGGCGCTGCAGCCTGGGTTCCTAGAAAGCCGCTCTGCCCATGCCAGCGCCGACTCCCATTAAAACGCCCACAGACGCCGCGTGTCTCAAGGTCCCCTTCTGTTTCTTATTTCAGGGATGACTCGCCTCCCAGTGATTTTAGCAAAGATGTGAGTAATACTTGCTCTTAGCCAGACGTGTGCTAAACATGAAAACTTACCTCATCATCATCCATTATATTCTCCTGAGCAAAGTCATACAGCTCTTTCTGGAGCGTCGTCACGTTGAAGAACTGAACCGCTTCCTGTTCAGACCCAGACAGGGAACAGTTTACAGGACCAACCTTGTAATATTAGGACCAGGAGTGGGAGGAATAGGGCATGGGGCTTCTTTTGGGGCTGACAGAAATATTTAAAATGAGGTAGTGGCCATGGCTGCACCACTCTGTGAATATACTAAAACCTGGACGGGTGCCCCTTCCAAGGGTGAATTTTACTGTATTTAAGTTATATCTCATTTAAAAAAAAAAGCAGCCAACCTCCAGTGAATGATTGTGTGAGTGTGTGTGTAGGAGTGAAGGAAAATGAATATGTGTGTAGGTGTGAAGGAAGATGTATGAATGCGTGTGTGTGTGTGTGTGTGTGTGTGAAGGAAGATGTATGAATGTGTGTGTGTGTGTGTGTGTGTGAAGGAAGATGTATGAATGTGTGTGTGTGTGTGTGTGTGTGTGTGTGTGTGTGTGTGAAGGAAGATGTATGAATGGCAAACCAGGACCACATACATACCGGTAAATTCCAATGAAAGTACAAGTTAAGAACAAAGATCATTTAAAAAAAACCTTTTGAACATAATATATAATCCATGGAGTTCCCTAACACAATTTGAAGCTGAGTCTGTCCAGTGTGGGATTAAATGATGGTCCGTGAGTAAACGAGCCCACCACGAAGCTGTTAAAAATAATAAATAACAAAGCAGGTGTATAGGTGTGACATGGAAAATGTTCATGAACTGCTAGGAAGACAAAGCAAGCTGCAAAACAGTATGTAAAGTGTGAGCCTGTTTCCGTACAAATAAATAAATACGGGTGGTAGAGATGACTAAATGTATAGCTATAAGGCAGGGGGTAAAGAGAAAGTATGGAGTGACGAGGGAACACTTTTACTTTCTGAGTAAAATGTTTCTGCAATGGTTTGAAATTTGTAGAATTTTCACTGGCTTAAACATCAGAATACAGCAGTAAAATGTTAGAGAGCAAAACACAGAAAATAAAATGAGTTTCCTTTCATTTCCCAATAACCCCATCCCTTCAGGTGCAAAGCAGTCTCCTGAGAATGAAGCTGGAGGAAAGGCCCTGGCTGGTTTTCTCAGTGGTTAGAGTCAGCCTGCGCACCAAAGGGTCTCGGGTTCAATTCCCAGTCAAGGGCACGTACCTGGGTTGCAGGTTCGATCCCTAGCCCTGGTCACTGAGCCTGCAGGGAGGCAACCAATTGATGTGTCTCTTTTGCATGGATGTTTCTCTCTCTCTCTCTCTCTCTCTCTCTCTCTCTCACACACACAAAATCAATGGGAAGAATATCCTCGGGTGAGGATTAACAATAGATAGATGATAGATAGATAGATAGATAGATAGATAGATAGATAGATAGATAGATAGAGGAGGAAAGGAATGTGATGGCCGGTGCATTGGCACTTACTGGTCTGGGCTGGAAATGCTCGTCCGACAGGCCCCACTTGTCCCTGTGGTACTGGTAATACACCAGGTTCTGCTGCATGACCTTGTCGTTGGGGTCAAAGAGCAGGTAGCTGACCGCGCAGGGCGCTGCGTTCTTCAGGTCACTCACTGGGGTTGGGGAGAAAGAGGAACAGGACATCCATTGCTCTCACCTGCCACCCTTCCTTAATGCGCAGCTTCCTGAAGGAAAAGGAGGTGCATGAGCCCCTTCCGGCAGCCCCTCCCTCCGAAAGCCGGCAACCAACCAGCATCATCCCTGGGCGGGCAGGTCACAGACAGGGTCTCCATGGCAGCCTGGAGTTTGGAAGCCTGGAAGCTCCTTGTTAGGCAGGTGCCTTTGCAGAAATGCCTACTATCTTCCACCTCAGGCGCTGACCTGAGCTGGTCTCACACCCGTGGAACCAGAGAAGCCTGGGGCCCAAGGCCTAGAATGCCGTGGGGCTGAGGAGAGTGAGGGAGGATGTGCTTAGCAAATGGGCCTCCCCATGGGGGTCCTCAAGTGCCCGGGTCCCATTTGGATGAAACCACAACCTTCAGATTCAGGTGGGCCCTCCGATAGCTAAACCAAACCTAGAAAACCCCAAAAGGACGGTGGACTCTCCAGGCTGGAAGAGATTTGAAAAGTCACCTGGGCCCGGCCAGTGTGGCTCAGTGGATAAGCATCGACCTATGAACCAGGAGGTCAGGGTTTGATCCCCAGGCGGGGCACATGGCAGGAGGGAGCCGATCAATGATGCTCTCTCATCATGGATGTTTCTATCTCTCTCTCCCTCTCTCTTCTTCTCTGAAACCAATAAAAATATATTTAAAAAAAAAGTGCCCTAGCCGGTTTGGCTCAGTGGATAGAGCATCAGCCTGCGGACTAAAGGGTCCCAGGTTCGATTCCGGTCAAGGGCATGTACCTCAGTTGCAGGCACATCCCCAGTGAGGGTGTGCAGGAGGCAGCTGATTAATGTTTCTGGCTCTCTGTCCCTCTCCCTTCCTTTCTGTAAAAAAATCAATAAAATATTTTTTAAAAAGTCACCTGGCCTTTTCATCTCCTGGAAGCAAGGTTCCCTCCAGCCGCCCTCCTTAGAGTTGCCCCACCTACAACAGCACTTTTATTAGCATAGGAGTTTCAGAGAGGTTGGGATTTGTCTTAGGGCTGGGGACAAGGAAGAAGGCACATTCCACCCAATTTACAACCCAGGAACACTTCCAATACCTTTGCTAAAGCTCTGGGTATGAATAAATCATGCCGCCTAGTGGCTGTTTCTGGTAACGACAACTTTAAAACCAGGCTTTTATGAGCCACTTCTTCACAGGGCCCAGAAAGGGGTCCCGTGTAAGTAACACCACCAGCACTCAAGAAATGACTGCAGTAGGTAAAATTATGTCCCCTTGAAATGTTCTGTCGGATAAAGTTCAGGCTAAGGGAGGACCAACGGGAAGGAAACTGTAACAGTCAGAAAAGTAAGGCCCATGACGGGGAGGAAGGGGAGTTAACGACAAAAAGAACAAACACCTTTATAAAGAGTTTGCTCTGTGCCAGCGTGTGAATACCCTCAGCATTCCATGTCTAGCAACTGCTTTAATCCTCACCACAATCGTATGAGGTTAGGGCTATTATGTCTACTTTACAGATGAGGAAACTGAGTCACAGAGAAGTAAGTGACAAAGCTAGAAATTGAACGCAGGCAGTCTGGTTCCAGGGTCTGTGGGCTGAGTCACCACGCATGCTGCCTTTTTGTGCAAAGCATGCGGTAGGGCTGATGATGTGACCTGGATGGATTCTCCCAAAACCACAGGTACGGGTCATGACCTCTCTTGTACAGAGGGGGAAGCCGAGTCTTAGAAGGACGAAGGCCCTTGCGCAAGATCTCCATAGAAGAGGATTACTTACACTTATAATAAGCAAACTGCAAATAATGATACATGGTAGCCACAAACTTCTCCACTGGGTAGCCTCCTATAACTGGGGTGAGGTTCCCTTCGCACTGGAGTTTGCATTCCAGAACTTCTACGTAATGATCTGAAAGAACAGATAAAAATGTTCAAAGCCATGCACGCATTACTTTGTTTCTTTCTTTTTTTTCATTACTTTCTTAATGGTCCTTCTGCCCCACCTCCCAACCAATAAAGGTAAAAATGATAAATGATGAAGGTAACATATTTGCAACACTTATGATGAAGGACTCAAACCTTTAACATGTCAAGTTTCTCAAATATTAACAAGAAAAAGACAAATATCCAATGTAAAAATGGTCAAAAAGATGTGAAGAGAGAAGAAATGATAAAAAAAAAAAAGGCTCATAAACATTGTGAAAAGATGCTGAATCTCATTTATAATTAAGAAATATAGTCCCACCTAAGATCACTTAAACTGTTATATTGGCCAAAATTTTAACAATATGATGACACCCAGTGTTAGGGAGAGAATGGTGAGGCTTACACTCTCATATTCTGTTGGTGGAAGCAAAACAGGAACAAATTTTTCAGAGAGCAATTTGGCAAAATTTATCAACGGTTAATTTCCTCTGACCCAGTGGTCTAGTTCCAGGAAATTTTCTTTAGACAGAGCCACACATAAGCACTGTTCAAAACAGCAAACAAACATGGAAATAACCCAAATGCCAATCAACAGGATGGTGATTAATAAATTATGGTACATATAAATCTACATAGACTTTAAAAGAGATTAGGAGGACCTAAATATAATAACATAGAAAGATATCAAAGACTACATTTCCCAGACTCCCTTGCAGTTGAATTGGGGCTATAGGACTAGCTGTGCCAATGATATGTGAATAGCGACAACGAAAAAACGCTATTACTGGGCCTGGTTCCCCAAAACCTCCAAATAATACTTGGCCCCCTACCTTTCCTCCCTTCATGCAATGACAAGCAAAGACTCCAGAAAAATGGTACACATCTTGTTGGAAAGGCATTCTCTTATATTGCTGGTAGGTGTACAAAATGGTAACAAAATACTAAATAATTTATGGAAACATTTACTCTTTGAGCAATCGATCCCACTTAAGTTGACTTTGAAAACACACCTCCATAATTAGAATAAAAAGTCTAAAATGTCCCATTGTGGTATATTATATGAAATAGCAAAAGATTGGAACAACCCAAATGTCCATCAGATAATTGAATAAACTGTAGTATATCGCCCCCCTTCCCACGCCAATGAAAGTATTTGGCAGCAGTAAAAAAGAATGACACAATCTCTGTATACTCCTTAGGGTACATTGTCAAGTGGAAAAAACTAAGAACAGAACAGTGTATAAAATATGGCACCTATTCTCTATGAAAGAAGCAGACAAAAAAATAAGAAGGACATAGATTTGTATACACAGAACCTTTACAGAAAAACAATGATTCAGGCAAGAATCCTCAACAGAGGCTAAGTCAGAGGAGTGGGGTGGTGGTAGGGGACACAAGAGTTTTGACAGACAGCAAGTTGTACCTCTCCACAAATTCCTTATTAATCTCGAAAGGAAAAATAGTAATTATATTGTGGAGACACTGGAAGCTGAAAAGAACCTTAACCAAATGCTCAAAAAATTAGCATCACCAATAAGGGGCAAACAGACACCACCCACATCTGGATGCGACACTGAGGAGGACACTTCTGTAATGGTGCAGCCAAACACACATAACCCGAATGCAATTGTGAGGACACATCACAGAAACCCAAACTGAGGAGTATGCTGTGAAGGGATTGCCCTACATTCTTAGGAAATACCAGTGGCGCCCTAACCGGTTTGGCTCAGTGGATAGAGCACCAGCCTGCGGACTGAAAGGTCCCAGGTTCGATTCCGGCTAAGGGCATGTACCTTGGTTGCAGGCACATCCCCAGTAGGAGGTGTGCAGGAGGCAGCTGATCGATATTTCCCTCTCATCGATGTTCCTAACTCTCTATCCCTCTCCCATCCTCTCTGTGAAAAATCAATAAAATATATATTTAAAAAAAGAAAATACCAGTGGCATAAGAAAAACAAAGAAAGGCCAAGGAACAGCTCTAGATAAAAGAACACGACAGAAACAAATAATTAGGAAACATGATCCTTGGCTAGAACGTACCAGGCGAAAAAAGTTGCTAGAAAAGATACCACTGGGACAGTTGACAAAATTTGAAAATGGACTGTAGATGAAAGCATTGTACCAAGATTCAGTTGTCTGAGGTTAGTAACTGTACTGTGGATATGTAGAGAATATTATTGTTCTTAGGAAATACACTGAAGTATTATGGGTTAAAGGGTCATGATGCATGCAACCTACTCTCAGGTGGTCCTGAAATAAAAATAATTATACACACACACATTGGGAGAGAATGAAAAAGCAGCACACTCAATGTCAAAAATGAATGAACCTGGCCCTGGCCGGTGTGGCTCAGTTGGTTGGAGTGCCATCCTGCACGCAGAAAGGTTGCAGATTCGATTCCCGGTCAGAGCACATGCCTGGGTTGCGGGTTCAATCCCTGGTACATAGTGGGTTGTTATACGCTTCTCTCTATTTTTTGTATATGTTTGAAATTTTCCGCAACAAAAAAGTTTTGGTAAGGAAAAAAAAAAGAAAGGAAAAAAGGTACTCAGTGGAAAAAGAGATACCTGAGCACAAGAAAATGATTTAAAAAACCCTAGATTCACCAGACTACAAGATTTCTATGAGCCTTTCACCACTAAAGTGCACAGTGACTTTCAAGAGGCAGACAGTGCTCAGCTCTTTCCCAGACTTATCTGACTAGGGAACCCTTTCTATGAGGTGCAGTTCTAGGCTCAGTGTTCCCCAAACCAACTTGGAAAATCCTTTTATGGCCATTTCCCATTTTCCGGAGCGATGCTGCCCACTAGAGGTTAAAGAGAAAACCTCGGGAAATCTGAGCTAACTCGGCATGATGTAAATTTTCTTCATTCTCTCCTGTGTTTTCTAAGCTTCCTCTAATGAACATGCATTGTTTTATAATCAGACAATTTCTTTCCAAAAGTAATCTTAGTGACAACTACTTAGAGGCTCGGTATACTCTTCGTTCTGCCTTTGTTTGTGCTGAAGCATTTCCAGTATTAGAGTGATCTCAGTAATGTGAGGCACGAGGTACTCATGGGCCCATTTTTATTTTCCCAGGAACCCCGACCAACCTGCTATGGAAAGATAGAAATCCTTGAAGTCCGTGATCTCCCTGGCGCCCTCGCAGGCTGCGAGACACTCGTAAAAGGCTTTGAAGAAGTCGGGAAGGGCCAGCTCCATGTCAGTGATGGACGTCCTCCAGTTCTCACCGTTGTACGCCCGCACAGCTCGAATGAACAGGCTCTGGAAAGCAAGGCGAAGCTAATGAAACTCCCAGACGTGAAGGGAGAGGGCCCTGTCCTCCCAGAGGAATCAGACCACAACAGGGCTCCACTCTCATTCATTCTGAAGAAACCACGCTGACCACTCATTAAATAGGAAGCCAGTTAGTGACTTATTACTGTCTAGCTTTTTCTACCCTGTGTACAGTGGTACGCGTCTTTTTAAAAAATATATATTTTTATTGATTTCAGAGAGAGGAAGGGAGATGGAGAGAGAAAAAACCATCAATGAGAGAGAGTCATTGATCAGCTGCCTCCTGCACGCCTCCCTGCTGAGGACTGAGCCCACAATCTGGACAAGTACCCTGGCCAGAAATCGAACCCTGACCTCCTGGTTCACGGATCGATGCTCAACCACTGAGCCACAATGGCCGGGCCAATGGTACGCTTCTTATTTTATTTAATTCAAAAGGTACCAAGTGCTTAATAATAAAATTAGGTTCGAGTCAAGGATAAAGAGGAAACTATAGTTTAAGAAATCAGCCGAAACCGGTTTGGCTCAGTGGATAGAGCGTCGGCCTGCGGACTGAAAGGTCCCAGGTTCGATTCCGGTCAAGGGCATGTACCTGGGTTGCGGGCACTTCCCCAGTGGGGGATGTGCAGGAGGCAGCTGATGGATGTTTCTCTCTCATCGATGTTTCTAACTCTCTTTCTCTCTCCCTTCCTCTCTGTAAAAAATCAATAAAATATATTAAAAAAAAAAAAAAAAAAGAAATCAGAGCAGCAGTCCCCAGGGGGTCAGGGTTTGGGGCAAAGGCAAAACGGACATGAGAGAACGTGTTAGGGGAGATGAAAATATTCTTTTTTTTTTTTTTTTTTTAGCAATTATTTATTTTTTTTTGTTTTTAATTAAATCTTTATTGTTCAGATTATTACATTTGTTCCTTTTTTTTTTCCCCCCATAACTCCCCTCCTCCCAGTTCCCGCCCCACCCTCCGCCCTCACTCCCCACCCACTGTCCTCATCCATAGGTGCACGATTTTTGTCCAGTCTCTTCCCGCATCTCCCACACCCCTTTCCCCCCCAAGAATAGTCAGTCCATTCCCTTTCTATGTCCCTGATTCTATTATAATCAACAGTTCATTCTGTTCATCAGATTATTTATTCACTTGACTCTTAGATTCACTTGTTGATAGATGCATATTTGTTGTTCATAATTTGTATCTTTACCTTTTTCTTCCTCTTCCTCTTCTTAAAGGATACCTTTCAGCATTTCATATAATCCTGGTTTGGTGGTGATGAACTCCTTTAGCTTTTCCTTATCTGTGAAGCTCTTTATCTGACCTTCAATTCTGAATGATAGCTTTGCTGGATAAAGTAATCTTGGTTGTAGGTTCTTGGTATTCATCACTTTGAATATTTCTTGCCACTCCCTTCTGGCCTGCAAAGTTTCTGTTGAGAAATCAGCTGACAGTTGTATGGGTATTCCCTTGTAGGTAACTGAGTTTCTTTCTCTTGCTGTTTTTAAGATTCTCTCTTTATCTTTTGCTCTTGGCATTTTAATTATGATGTGTCTTGGTGTGGTCCTCTTTGGATTCCTTTTGTTTGGGGTTCTCCGAGCTTCTTGGACCTGTAAGTCCATTTCTTTCACCAGGTGGGGGAAGTTTTCTGTCATTATTTCTTCAAATAGGTTTTCAATATCTTGCTCTCTCTCATCTTCTGGCACCCCTATAATTCTGATGTTGGTACGCTTGAAGCTGTCCCAGAGGCTCCTTACACTATCCTCGCATTTTTGGATTCTTTTTTCATTTTGCTTTTCCGGTTGGATGTTTTTTGCTTCCTCGCATTTCAAATCATTGACTTGATTCTTGCGCTCCCCTGGTCTGCTGTCGGGCGTCTGTATAATATTCGTTATTTCAGTCTGTGTGTGCTTAATTTCTAGTTGGTTCCCCAATATAAGATCAAGGGTCTTATTAGTTTTCGTGTAGATCTCATTAAGTTTATCGGCAGCTTCTAAACAGTTCTTGAGAGACCTTAAAAGTGTGGTTCTGAACTCTATTTCTTCCATTGACAATTTTGTCCTGTTTCTTTGTCTCCGCATTTTGTTATGCTTCCTTGGTGCACCCCCTAGTGGTCTTTGTTCGCAGTCTTATAGATAAATCTTGATTGTTGTAGCTAATTCCAGGGAGGGTTTGACCTCCAGGCCAAGTGGCTATGAGAATCAGCTGTGTCAGCAGTGAGAGAACTTCTGTCCTCTAGGGAGGTGCTAATCTAGCCTTTGCCCGAGGCTATCCGGCAAATGCCTCTGTGCAGGGCTTGGGCGGGGCGGGTCGCACAGGATCAACAGGGTGGGCCGGAGAGAGCAGTTATGGCGGCTCTCAGTCCTGTCCCAAGGGGCTCTGCCTCTCTGAGTCCCAGCACCCGCTGCAAAGCTCGGAGAGAAAGCTGCACTCGCTCTGACCGAAGCCAGACAGTCCCGCTTCTCCCATTTGAGTCTGGGTCCCTAAAGACTCGCCTGTATCTGGAGCTCAGAGTCTGCGACTCCCTCCCGATTGAAAACGCCAACCGCGCCCTCCGCCGCCAGCCCGCTCCGCTCCGCGCACTCCGCACCTCAGAATTTGACTTCAGCACTGCGCCTCCTCTGAGTGTCCGTATGCGTTTCTCTTTCCTCCTAGTTGTAGGACTTCCACTCAGCCAGCGTTCCTGTGGTTCTGGGTGATGTCCCTTCCGCTTTTTGGTTTCACTTTTGAAGTAGTTGTTCAAAGCAGCAAACTCCGGCGTTAACCTATGCCGCCATCTTGGTTCTCCCAATTATTAATTATACCGGGAGATGAAAATATTCTATGTCATGATGATGGTGGGAGTTACAGGACTGCATATATTAGTCCAAATTCATTGAATTGTACATTTGAAATCTGTAACTAAAATTTAAGTAAATTATACCTCAATAAAGCTGATCTTAAAAATTGAATCCAGGAAAAGATATAAGCTTGAGAGCAGGTGTCGAACACCTGTCCCCTAACCGTGCAGTAATAAATAGGGAGGCCTTCCACCAGCCCCAGTTCCTGGGGAGGGCAGCCAGCCATGTGCCACACAGAAGAAATTTCATGGAATTTCTGCTCATTGTTGACCAGATCGGGTAAAAGAGCAATAACGAGGGCTGAGGAAGCAGCGTGGTCTCACAAGAAATAAATACAGATCTCGGATACATGCACAGACCTGCTAACCTGGAGGGACCAGGACAGCCTAGGCATTCTCTCCTGGAAAACTAAAGGGACCCCAGGAAAAGAGACTTCACACACTACGTGTGAGGGTCACCACTACTGAAAAGTGAGCTGGCAGGCTGGTCACACGGGAGGAAACCCTGTAGTCAGAGCTTGGGCTCCCCTGTCTCACCCTGGATACTTTCAACACATCCCTGTGTTTCCAATCCTGTCCTGCCTTTCATTGGTATTCATGTCCCCAGTGCCTGAGTTCAACAGGCCCAGACCATGGTAAGTGCAATGGTGAGAGGGGTTAGGGTCTTCCTCTTCTCATTGTCCTCATTAATTCTCAGCAGAATTCCTCTTTGCAGATGCATAGATCTAAGTAGCTTCTCACCTGTCAAGTCTGTCCTCCTAGCCTCACTATTCCCTTTCCACTTTAATCTATAATAAAAGCGCAATATGCTAATTAGACCGGATGTTCTTCCGGATGAAGCCAGGGCTGCGAGGGAAGCCGATGCCAGCAGCCGGGGGAAGGAAGGCCTACTCTTGCACGAATTTCATGCACTGGGCCTCTAGTAGGTATATATGTTGTGTTTGTGTTTAAAAATATGTCTCCTAGTTTCATCAGAAATGGAAACTTCTGTTTCTGATTCTTGTGTCTTGGTCATTTTTTTGGATGATTTCCAAGACTTGTCTTTATTTTACCGTCTTAAAACTGAATAATCAACTGACCATATTTCTAAAATGTAGCACTGAAAGGAAAGGTGGCTTTAAAAGCATCATGGTGCCAAGACCGGTTTGGCTCAGTAGATAGAGCGTCAGCCTGCGGACTGAAGGGTTCCAGGTTCGATTCCGGTCAGGGGCATGTGCCTTGGTTGCGGGCACATCCCCAGTGGGAGGTGTGCAGGAAGCAACTGGTCGATGTTTCTCTCTCATCAATGTTTCTAACTCTCTATCCCTCTCCCTTCCTCTCTGTAAAAAATCAATAAAAAATATTAAAAATAAATAAATAAAAGCATCATGGAATGTAAAACCTCATTCGTAAATGGATCAGATTGTGCTTAAAAAATCAATCATTTCTATTGTCATGACATTCATCAAATGTCATCAAAAGCCACTAGAAGTCCTGAGATGTCTATAGTTGTTCAGTGAGAACACTTCTTCAACAATTCACATTGCGACTGACCAGTGTGTAAAACCCCAAATATACCTCGTACGACTTGGTTTCCAAGTCTTTGATGTAGTCCTCGGCATCAGGCAAGCTCTTGTAATAAGCCATGTTTTTCTTCATCATTTCATCATCAGGATGCTTCAGTAGAAAGGTGTGGGCAGCTGCTATGGCTTTTGGAAGATTATTTGCCTAAAATAGAAAGAAGAAAGATGAAAGCCACTCAATGGATGGTGAGCAATGACTTTTGCAAAACTAGAAGGTCTGTTGGATCTTTAGCAACTTAGTGTTTCTACACAATGTTCCCAGCTTAGGGTCCAGTGACTTCCATGGCCCATTAAGACTTGGTCCAGCTCCTCTGGGTGGGTGTTTATTCCCTGAAGGTGACTAGACGGCCTCTGTGGGCCTTTCACAATCTACTTCCCCTGTCTCCATCCTGCTCCATACCCAAAAGGCTGGCCTTTATGGACCATAACAATAGGCTCCTGCCTGGCCAGTGTGGCTCAGTGGTTGGGTGTCTTCCTATGAACCAGGAAGTCACTGCTCAATTCCCACTCAGGGCACTTGCCCAGGTTTCGGCCTCGATCCCCAGTAGAGGGCGTGCAGGAGGCAGCTAATCAATGATTCTCTTTCATCATTGATGTTTCTATCTCTCTCTCCCTCTCCCTTCCTCTCTGAAATCAATAAAAATATATTTTAAAAAATAATAATAAAAAACAAAAATAGACTCCCTTGTCCTCTAGATCCCAGTGGGATTCATCAATGAGGAACTCCAATAGGAGACTAAAGAAAGGGAAGAGTGAGGTTGGGTTATCTAGTCTCCTGGTTCCCTCCCTGCCTAGTCACTTTGGGCTGTTATTGACCCTTAACTGAAGGTCATAGCTCCTCTCAAGGTGACCCTTTCCATACATACATTCTCTCTCCTTCCAGGTTCTTTCTTTTGCCTCTTTGGCCTAGGAATGGTCACACTCCACTGTTAACCAGCCTCTGTAACTAATTGCCTTATTAATACATGTCCCTCCAATCGCCCAAATGACTACACCACATCTTTCCTGCCAGTCTCTGACACATCAGTATTTTCCTAAGTCTCTCACAGAACCTTCTGCTTCACCATTCTCTCTCTCTCTCTTTTTTAAATAATTTTTATTGATTTCAGAGAGGAATGGAGGAAGGGATAGAAACATCAATGATGAAAGAAAATCATTGATCGGCTGCCTCCTACACGCCCCCCACTGGGGATTGAGCCGAAACCCAGGCATGTGCCCTGACCAGGAATTGAACTGTGACCTCCCGGCTCATGGATCAACACTCAACCACCAAGCCACATTGGCTGGACCTCGCCATTCTCAAGGACTGTCACCACCTGCTCACTTATTCGTCCATTCACTCAACAAGCATTTTCTGAGAGCCTCCTACATGCTAGGCACTGTTCTAGAAAGTAACAAGGGGCAAAACAGGGGTGTGGGGCAGGGGGGTGAGTCCCTGTCTTCATGTACCGTACATTTAAATAAGTTCTCCTTATCTCCCAGCAACCTCGATGAAGAGCCTATCATGTTGCCTGTGTTCTGTCTTCCCGCCTTTCACGCCTCTCTGTGGGCTCAGCTGATTATGACCACATAATATTGTCATAAAATCAATTCCCATTTTCTTCTCTTTTTCCCTTTCTCTTCTCCACGGTTAGGCAGTGGCCACCTGATTCTGAGTTTTACTGCTTCATGGGAGGTAACTTCTGGTCAGAATGCAGAAATGACTCATCTGACAAAAGCCCTGTGCTCATGAGAGACCTTGGCAAATGTGAGGAATGAAGGAAGTTGGGAGAGGGAGCTGTGGGCAGAAGCTGTGGGCAGAAGCTGGCTGGCCTGAAAGAAGAAGAAGGACAAGGAGAGAATCCCGTAGACCAGGAAAATAGTTCCCCCTTGGCATCTGCAGAAGCAAGGTGTGTGGCCTGGGGCTGCAGCGTGGCACCTTTGTGGGCAGAAGTCTTCGGGGCGGGATGATGTGTTGCGGGGAAGGGTGCTTAAGACGGCAGGAAGATAGTGGTATGGACTCCTCTCTGTGTGGACATGTGACCAACAACCAGAGAGCCCCCCACATTGATGTCCTGGCTCTGGAATCATGGCACAATCATGGTGGGCGCAGGGAGGCACCCGTACATGTGCCCAGAGAGTCCTCCAGACGATCTGAAGGGACACTCGGAGGCAAGGATTAGGGAACTGGGGTTGGAGAGAGAGAAAATAAAGGGGTGTTTGGTACACTTGCATTTCTGAGAATCAAAGGGTAGCACATATCCGTACGAAATTCCCCCAGAATTGGAGCCAAGTCATTTTAGAAACAACGGTGGTGGCTGTAATAGCGAAGCGCCGGGTGGTGATGTTTTGAGGACGCCAGTCAGTGGCCGGTAGTGGGACAGCGTTGAAAAGCGTTCTGCAGGGTTTTACAGTCCTGGCCGGAAAGAGGCCAGCCTGGCAGTGGAGGGAAGGAGGAGGTCTGCACACAGCCCTTTTACCGCGTGTGCCAGTGGAATGAGGCTCTCGTTCTCAGAAGAGCACCTAGAAAGAGGGGCGTGGAGGGGGCTTCTTAAGGCCTCTCACGTGGGACCTGAGTTCACAAAACGGAACCCCCTCCTGAAGAGCAAAGGGTGCCCATTCACTTTAACTCAGCTCTGCCAGCTGGGACACAGGCCACACCTTGGAGAAAGTGTGGGAAGCCCAGGTCCCGGGTGCCAGAGGGAAGCCGGCGCCGGCTTCCAGGGAAAGGAAGGTCTACTCTTGCATAAATTTCGTGCATTGGGCCTCTACTGTTATATAAAACTATACTTGAGCATAAAATAACCCAGCTTTCACCCTAGCCAGTTTGGCTCAGTGGATAGAGCGTTGGCCTGTGGACTAAAAGGTCTCGGGTTCAATTCCGGTCAAGGGCACATGCCCAGGTTGTGGGCTCAATCCCCAGTAGGGGGTGTGCAGGAGACAGCCAATCAATGGTTCTCTTTCATCATTGATGTTTTTATCTCTCTCTCCCTCTCCATTCCTCTCTGAAATAAGTAAAAATAAATTAAAAAATAATAACCCAACTCTCCTTCTATTTGGGGTTTAGTGCTATTTTATTGCTCATGTGGCTGTTTCAGTGGAAATATGAAAAACAGATCTTGCAGGCCAAAGGCTCTAAGCAAAGTTAAACAAAACAAAACAACCAACTTCTCCACTCCAGAGTCTGGCAACTGTCATGCATCTAATTTTGAGGTCATTAAAATAAACGCAATTATATTGTTTTTAAAATCGTTTCCAATTAGATAAAGTAGAACGGGGGCTCTCTTGGCAAAACCCAGTGAAGACCTGCAAAGTTAAAGCCTCTTTATCCAGTAACAGGGAATTCAGCCCATTCTTAAAACTTGTGGGTCTCCAAGGATAGAGAACTGCAATTTGAGGCTATTTTTAGCCAGCAATCACAGACAGAATCAAAGCAGCCGCAAAAAGGAGCAAGACAACTGTGTTAAATTAAATTCTAGAGGACAGACAGACATCAGAGAGCGCCAGCCCTGATGAATCCGTGCTTGGGTCTGCTCCTCCAGGCAGGGATGTGTTCTCCCCTTTCCTGGCCTCAATTTCCTCCTCTTTAAAAGGGACCAGGCAGCGCCTCAGGCCCTCTGCTACTGAAAGGGACTTTAATGGCACATACTGAAAAGCGGAGTCTGTCTTCCAATAACAGAGAACAACGACCAGGCAGTTGGTTGGGTGGCAGGCACTGCGCTAGATGTCCTGTGCACGTATTCTCTGCCTTAGAACAACCCTTCAGGAAAGGTATTTCATCTCTGAGATGAGTAAGAGAGACGTGATTTGGAGGCGACCTTTGCCAAGGCTGGGCGTCTGAGAGCTGGGTCCAGAGAGGGCGGTGGAACCCGGCCCAGCACGAAGGGGGCGGGGCCTGAGCCGGGGGCGGGGCCTAGGGCGGGAAAGGGGCGGGGCCCGGCGCCGGGAGGACTTGCCTTGAAGTAGGCGAACTGCAGGAACTTGTACGGTTCCCGGCGCTGGAAGTCGGCCAGCACCTCGCGGCTGGGCTGCGACTGGCGGAAGGCTGGCAGGCCCTGCTTGCAGCGCTTGAGGCAGTGCGCTCGGCGCAGCAGGCCCCCGAAGAGGCGCAGCTCGGGGTAGCGGGCGAGGCCGGCGGCGGGCTCGGGCGGGGGCGCCACGCTGCAGTTGCGGTGGCAGAAGGCCTCGCTGTCCCGCAGCAGGCGGTGCAGCCGCAGGCTGATCTCCAGGTAGCCCACGCTCTCCGCCCAGTGCTCGCCGCCGTATTGGTCCAGGGCGTGCCGGTAGGCCGACTCGAGCGGCATCAGCTCGTCCCGCGGGAAGCTCCGGAAGCTATAGCGCTCGTACTGGGCGCGCCCGGAGCGCAGCGCGCAGCCCGCGCACAGCAGCACCAGCAGCGCCCCGGCCGCCCCGCGTCCCGGCTCCATCGCGGCGCCGGGCGGAAGGAAGGAAGGACAGGAGCGAGTCGGAGAGGAAGGAGGACGGCGCGAGGCAGCGGGCGGAATGCGGGGGAGGCGGGGACGCCAGCTTCTGGCCCGCCCCGTCCGGCCGTCCCTCCCCACCCGGACGGAGGGTCCCTGCAGCTGCCCGGGTGGGGATGGTGCCCCGGGCAGAGCCCGCTGCCTTCAGGTTCCTACACTGTCCAACCGGTGCCGGGGCTCCGCTGTTCACTGTTTGGGGGACGGCGGTCTGCAAGCCAGACGCTGTCCTAACGGGTCATAGATTAGCGCCACTGAAACTTTATAGTCGCTTAGAGCAGCGGTTCTCAACCTGGGGGTCGAACGACCCTTTCACAGGGGTCGCCTAAGACCATCGGAAAACATATAATTACATATTGTTTTGTGATTAGTTACTATGCTTTAATTATGTTCAATTTGTAACAACGAAAATGCATCCTGCATATCAGATATTTACATTACGATTCATAACACTAGCAACATTACAGTTATGAAGCAGCAACGAAAATAATTTTATGGTTGGGGGTCGCCACAACATGAGGAACTGTATTAAAGGGTTGCGGCATTAGGAAGGTTGAGAACCACTGACTTAGAGGACTTGTGAAAACGCAGATGCCTGGGTTGTACCCCCAGAGTTTCTGATTTAGCAAGTCTGAGGCTTTCCATTTCTTTTTATATATATATATAGTTATGACTTAGAATTGTATTCTAATCTCTTTAATTTTATTTTTCAATTACCGTTTGCATTCGGTATAATTTAATTTTGTATTTCGTTTCAGGTGTACAGCAGAGTGGTTAGACAATCATATACTTTATAAAATGTACCCCCCCCCCCCGATATTTCCAGTACTGCCTGGCACCATACTTAGTTATTTCTGTATCACTGACTATATTCCCTATGCTGAGATTCCTATGACTGTTTTGTAACCAGCAATTTGTACTTTATCCCTTCACCTTTTTCACCCAGATGACTAGGCAGAACACAGGATTTTTAGGGCGATCCTATAAAGGGGGATAAATATTATACATTTGTCAAAACCCATAGAATGTACAACATCAAGAGTGAACCCTAATGTAAACTATGAACTTTGGGTGATTAGGATGTGCCAGTGTAAGTTAATCAGTTGTAACAGATGTACCACTGGGTATGGGATTCTGATAGTGGGGAAAGCTGTGTATATATGGTGGCAGGGGGCATATGGGAAATCTCTGCTCACATTTTTTTAAAAAAATATATTTTATTGATTTTTTACAGAGAGGAAAGGAGAGAGATAGAGAGTTAGAAACATCGATGGGAGAGAAACATCGACCAGCTGCCTCCTGCACATCTCCTACTGGGGATGTGCCCACAACCCTGGTACATGCCCTTGACCGGAATCGAACCTGGGACCTTTCAGTCCGCAGGCCGACACTCTATCCACTGAGCCAAACCGGTTTCGGCTCACATTTTTTTTAAAAATATATTTTTATTGATTTCAGAGAGGAAGGGAGAGAAAGAAACATCAGTGATGAGAGTTGAGCCTGCAACCTGGGCATGTTCCCTGACCGGGAATTGAACCGTGATCTCCTGGTTCATAAGAGGTATTTCACTGAGCCACACCAGCTGGGCTCTGCTCAATTTTGCTGCAAAGAAAGCTTCTCTTAAAATAGTCTATTTTTTAAAAGAATACAGGCCCTTTGTCTTAAAAAAGTTCCCTCATTTGGGGTTTCTCTGATGTTTGTTTCCTCATGATTAGATTCAGATAAGCTCGTTTGGCCAGAAAACCACAGAAGCAATATTGCATCTCTCGCTGCTGTCACAAGGGAGAAACACAGTATCTGCCTCTTATCAGTGAGGTTAATGTTGATTACTTTGTTAAGGTCATGGTTTCCCACCTCATTATTTTTGTAATTAGTAAACGTTTTTGGTGTATAGCAGCACTTAATAGCAGAAATAACCTGTCCATAAATGAGGTTATTGTTGTTTTTATTTGTTTGCTTGTTTTATTGATTTTAGAGAGTGGAAGGGAAGGGGAGAGAGAAACATCAATTGGTTGCCTCCCTCACGCATCTGCCTGGGGATCGAACCTGAAACCTGGATATGTGCACTGACCGGGAATCGAACCTGTCACCTTTTCGTGTATGGGACGACGCTCCAACCGAGTCACACCAGCCAGGGCTGGATTGTTGTTGTTTTTAAGTGAGAATATATGCACATAGAATATTTTACATCAGGGGAAAATGATAGAATCATAGCTACACATAACACAGTTCAATCTAAAAAAAATAGAGAATAACTTCATTTGTCTAAAGTTGTAAAGTATGTCAAAGCACACAAAATATTATCTAGGAATGCAAATACTGTAGTCTTACCTCTTACAAGCACACAGGATAATACCAACTGTAATGAAGAAGGAGCCACGCAGACACTTCGGATAGTGATTTCCTGTAGGGTGGAAGGAAGGGCATGGAATTGGGAGAGGGTTCACCTAGGGGAGAAGGAATGGGAGTATGAGGACACTCACTGTAGCATTTTCTATGCCATACATGTATTTTCCCATACCTGTATTTTTAAGATATTATTTTATAGTTAGTTGTTACGTTAAAACAATTTTTAGGGAGACAATTGCAGTAGTGATATAAAGAAAATAAAACAAGGGAATGGGATGGAGTGGAGAAAGGTTGCATGCGGGGGTGATGTTTGAGCAGAAACCTGAATGGAGAGAAGGAGCCTATAGAAATGGCAGAGTTCGGGGAGAGTTTACCTGGTTCCTGGTTGCCTCCTGCCCAGAGAATCCATGGCCATCTTACCTGGAGCTTGATATCCCAAATGTGTGGAGACCGTGAAAAAGGCAGACACCCCAATTCAAAAACAGACACACAAACAGAAATGAACAATAAATTAACAACAGCCTTGCAAAGATGTGGCTGAGAGACCCTGGTGATAGCAAGGTGATACCAAGAAGATAGGAGAGAATGTTTAAAACAAAGTCCTCACCCTGGCCACTGCGGTTCAGTTGGTTGGAGCATTGCCTAGTACAGCAAAAGGTTAAGGGTTCAATTCCCAGTTAGGGCACATACCTAGGTTGCTGGTTCACATTGATGTGTCTCTCGTTCCCTTCCTCTTTCTCTAAAATCAATAAACATCTCAGGTGAAGGTTTTAAAAAAATTATGGAGAGAATAAACAAAAGCAAAGTCCTTGTTTTTGTCCCCCCACCCCCCTCACTTAGGATATTTTATATTTTACCTCAAAAACATACCTGTTTTTAGAAACTGAAAGGGAATTTCTTGTCCCTATGACAAGGGTGATGCCCTTGTCCCTATGAGAACATAGGGACAAGGACATTTTAACACTCATGACTGTCATATGGCATGCTGCTAACTTTTATTGGAGCTATGAGGAAACTGATTATTTCACAATTTTATCTTTTTATTCTTTCATAACCATACCCATCAGTTGGTTGTACAACTTAACTCCTGAACACGGTTGTCAGGATTGTGTGTGTCAGAAAACTTAAAGACGTAAGAAAGATTTGGAATTGCTGCACAGCCCAACTGTCCACTTCAGCAGGCCCAAGACTTCAGTGTTGTTTTTTAGATTGATTTGAGAGAGAGGAAGGGAGAGGTCACATGTCCAGGATTCCCAACATGCAAGAGGCAGCCAATTGATGATGTTTCTCTCATCGATGTTTCTATCTTTCTATCCCTCTCCTTTCCTTACTCTCTAAAAATCAGTTTTTTAAAATAGACCTTTTCATTATTAGATTTAACAAACTTTTGTGCCTTAGCCGGTTTGGCTCAGTGGATAGAGCATCAGCCTGCGGCCTGTTTGAAATGAATAAAAAAAAAAAGACCGTACCCTTTTATGTAATGATGTTTACTTTGAATTTATATTAGTTCACACAAACACTCCATCCATGCTTTTGTTCTGGCCCTCCGGTCCAGTTTAAGAACCCATTGTGGCCCTGGAGTCAAAAAGTTTGCCCACCCCTGCTGTGGACTGAAGGGTCCTAGGTTCCTTTCCAGGTCAGGGCACATGCCCAGGTTGCTGGCTTGATCCCCAGTAGGGGGCGTGCAGGAGGCAGCTGATCCATGATTCTCTCATCATTGACATTTCTATCTCTCCCTCTCCCTTCCTCTCTGAAATCAGTAAAAATATATTTAAAAAAAAAACTTTTGCAAATTGCTACAAGTTTCTAAATACCTATTTTGAATTTCTTTTCCTATCGCTGTCATTGGGCCACAGTTGGAGCAGCACTGGTCAAGGGCATGTACCTTGGTCGTGGGCACATCCCCAGTAGGAGGTGTGCAGGAGGCAGCTGATCAATGTTTCTCTCTCATCAATGTTTCTA
The DNA here is from genome assembly GCF_963259705.1 of Myotis daubentonii. Classification (NCBI taxonomy): domain Eukaryota; kingdom Metazoa; phylum Chordata; class Mammalia; order Chiroptera; family Vespertilionidae; genus Myotis; species Myotis daubentonii. The sequence goes on along the minus strand of NC_081853.1, from coordinate 47,318,966 downwards.
ACTCTATCCTTCTCCTTTCCTCTCTGTAAAAAACCAATAAAATATATTTTTAAAAAATAAAAATGTAGAAATGATTCTTAACTGACAGACCATACAAAAACAGGCATCAGGCTGGGTTTGAGCTGCCAGCTTTAGTTTGTTTAGCACAATCCTGTGCTAAACACTTCCTGACTCAATTTAGGTAAAAATGCCTGCTGCGTATTGTCACCTGGGGTCTACAGGCTGGGGGTTGGGGGGTGGGGGTGGGGAGGTAGGAAAGGTTGATTCTGCCATTTGCTAAGGATTTTTTTAAAATTTAACTTTATTTTGCAATAATTCAGACTTAGAAAAAAAATTGAAGAAACAGTAGAAAGAAAGAGGAAGGGAGAGGGAGCGAGGGATAGAAACATCAAAGAGAGAGAATCACTGATTGGCTGCCTCCTGCATGCCCCCTACTGGGGATGGAGCCCACAACCTGGCCATGTGCCCTGACCAGGAATCGAACTGGAGACCTCTGAGTTCTTGAGTCAATGTTCAACCCCTGAGCCACACTGGCTGGCTAATGCTGCATTTCTAAGGCTGTATCTCTTCCTTAAGGGGCACATGGCTGTGCTTTGTCCTGATTTGACAGATCTGCCTACATCAGCATCACAGGGTTCTTGGGAGGCTCGAGTGCATAATTAAGAGGTGGGAGGTGTTGCTCTCATCTCAAAACCCAACAATGAAATACAAATTCTACAGATCCTGGTGCGTTGAAGGTTGGCATTTGGAATGATTTTACCATAGCTGAACCATATCTCTACATTTCTTAGAATGGTTCTCCAACTTTAGCATGCACCGAAAAACCTGCGGGGGTTGTAAAAATATGGATTTCTGGACTTCATCCTTAGAGTTTCTGATTGAAAGTTCCTGGGGTGAGGCCCTGGGATTTGCATGTTTAACAAGTTCCAGGTATACAGTTGGTCCAGGGACTACAATTTTCTGACCCCTAGTTTACAGTTTTGCCGAGAGTCCTAGGGCTAGGATTCTATCTCCTGCACTCAGGGTTATCCGGTCTCAGCTTCCCCCTTCTGTCCTCTGAGGCAGCCAGGGGGCAAGGAGACCCTGGTTAAAGTCCAACCCCAGGGCGAGTTATCTAGCTGCTGACAGCAGGGCCTCCGGAGTGCCTCTGCGAAGGGTCTGAGGCCGACTAGGGCCAGATAACACTATCCTGGTGTCACAAGGCTGCACGTGGCCTCCAGGCTCGTCCTGCGCCCGTTCCCCCGCCCCCGGGTCAGCTGTCGCAGGGCGGAGCACGGGGCGGAGCAGAACCGGGACAGGGGCAGGACCGGCGAGGGGCGGGGCCAGGCCGCGGGTCCTCAGTCTAGTGACGCTGAGCGGCTGGCCCCGGCGCCGACTGTGGCGGAGCCAGGAAGCTGGAGGGTGGACATGCTGGGGGTCGAGCGCATCCTTTCTCTGTTGCTGGTGTCGCTGTTGCCAGGGACTGCGCGCAGCTTTCGTGTAAGTCCACAGGATCTCCACGCGGGGATGCACTGCTACGGATCATGCTGGCGAAGGACGGGGCTGGGGCTGCGGCCAAGAGGGGTCCTGCGGGGCGATGGTCCTGCGCTCCCGGGGTGCACGCCGCTGGCCGGCAGCCTGCGGAGCGCAGGCAGTAGACTGGCCTTCCCGTCGGGGGCGGGCCGGGCGGGGCGCGCGTCCTTCCCGGTAGCCGGTCGCTGGTGTGTTCCGCTCCGGACGCCGGTTTCGCTGGGACCCAGGTCCCCAAAGGTGCCACGAGGGGGGTGAGATGAGGTGTGCCCACACCCTTCCAGCTTCGCAGTTTTCCAGGAGGGGGGCGATTCTAAATAGCGCGCGTGAGAGGAGGAAGTCTTGGCCTCCGGTTAGGGGCGCCCTCCCTTGCCCAGTGTGTGCTCTGCGGGGCGCTCCGGAAGGAGAAAATGGGGTCAGGGGAGGCCAACCCCCCCGCAAAGGGAACTTAGGGTTCATTGCTTTCGAGACATCCTCTTGCCAAACATCTCGTGCCCTTCTCGCCACTCCCCGCCGCCTCCTCTTTTTGACTTGGATTTTCCAAACCTTCCGGGTCTGGCGGTCGAGGCCGAGGGCGGGCTGGAGGCGGGCGGCAGGTGGCAGCCAGAGCTGCTGGAGGGAGGTCTGCGGGAGCGAGTAGGCGAGGGGGGGACGCGTCTGGTGGGAGAAGAACCGCAGGGAATTGAAACCGCACCAGCCCCTCTGCACATTCCGCCAACCAACTCTGGTTCTTCCAGAGTCTGGGTGGGCTGAGTTCGGGGCACGTTTTAAGTAGAAGTGGTGAAATTCGGGCCCATTGACCTGTAAATCATACCCTTTGATCAAAGGCTTAGAATAACTTGCCTAGAGCAAAATCACACATTTCCATGAAACCCAGAGCTTAAGAATCTTAAGTATTTGGAAACGCCTACTGAACATATTTTAATTTAGAGTTCCTCTTGGGAAAACGGCAGCTCACATGAAGTATTTGCTACCCTGACTACTGGGGCCTGTGGCTCCTGTGCCCCAGATTTTTTGGCCAGGAGGCCTGGAGGAGCCCCCCAGGTGAGAGCTAGCCCGAGGTGAGAACCATGGGAACGGTGGCAGAGACAGATGTGTGCGGGGAAGACAGATCTTTATATTTGGGTGGGCTGTGGGAATGGAGAGAGATGGGTTTATAGATGAGCAGCTGGTGGGCAGGGCAGTCCCCTGAGCAATGGTTGCTCATCGTTGTGCAGCATCGCTCAGCTGTGGGGTGCCCTCTGACTGCCATGCCAAGGCTCACACTGGGAGGCTGGCCTCCCCCCAGGAATTCTTCCATGTCTAAGTGTCCCTCCCTGGACCTGGAGCTGAAGAAAGCTACCAGTGGAAAGCTTTCTGTGATTCCCTTGTTTACATTTATCTATTTTAGCCCTTTGAGTGCCGGGGGAGCGCGATGGCGTTCCCCCTGTCTTTCGCCAAAAGTGCCGGGAGCCCTATCGCGCTTCTCCTGCAGTGTCACTATTAGATGCTAGTAGTTCACTCTTTATTGACAGATGGCACCTAAGTGCAGATTACTTGTGATGCCGAATATTTGTAGTTCTAAAATTGGCCTTTGGCATTTTTATGAAGTTTACTCAGATTTTGTAGCCCTAAAGCTTCGAAATGGTGTCCAGTTCTAAGTCTGCTTTTATTATCTAAATATTTTAGATTTTTTTATCAAAATCTTATTAAAAGTTAATATCTTCATTCATGTATTCAAAGACAACATTAATTCTATTTTAACATATGTTTTGTTCAAATTTTTTTTCTACTAGTATTTTATAGTACAATCAGCAAACAATATATGTCAAAGATGAAAACAAATGTAGTAAAGGTTTCCTTAAGTTTTTGAATATGTAACTTCATTTACTTGCGATTCATAATTTTTTTCCTAAACTGCTGTAAAATCAGCAAAAATGCCTTGGCAATTTTAGCATAGTTCCTAGGATATTGGTTGACACTCAAAGGGTTAAAATATATATTTTTAAATTGATTTCAGAGAGGAAGGGAGAAAGGTAAGGAGATAGAAACATCAATGATGAAAGAGAATTATTGATTGGCTGCCTTCTGCACGCCCCCTGCTGTGGAGGGATGGAGCCTGCAACCCAGGCATGTGCCCTTGGCCAGAATCGAACCTGGGACCCTTCAGTCCACAGGCTGACGCTCCATCCACTGAGCCAAACCGGCTAGGTCCCTTGTTTACATTTATTTAGAACAGCGGTTCTCGAACTTTTAACTGTCCTAGGAATTAAAATTAAAAATATTTATTCATCTATTACATGTTAAGAAACTTACGGTTTTTGGTAAAATAACAATGTTTCTCCCCGAATTTTAGGGTGAAGAGTGGTATTAGTTTTCACTCTTGCAAATGTCTTTCATGTCCGTCTTAATCCAGGACAGTCGGAGCCTCCTAACTGCGCCTGTATTCAGTGTTGCCATAGCATACGTCACGTAGTGTCTGAAAAGCTCCGCTGTGCTCTCATGAGAGAATGAGAAAGGGAAGGGCAGTGATGGCTTAGTATTATTATGAAAACAATTTTAACTAAACGGACCCCTGGAAGGGTCTCGCAGACCACACTTTGAGAACCGCTGGTTTAGAATAATGTTTTTCTTACTGTAAAAGAAATTCCATACGTTTTTCCTTGTGGAAAAAAAAAGCGGAAAAGAAGAAAATGAAAGCCGCCCGTCATGTTACAACCCACTGTGTTTGTACTGCCATGATGAAGTGTGGCCACTGATTGGTGGTGTGGAGTCTAGGCAGGTTGGGCCCCTGTAAGTGACCCTCAGGTTTTGAACGGGGACAAGAAAGCGCTAACATTCCACAAAGCTGATGCGGGTTCCTGGTTGCAGGCGGACCTGACCTGACCTGGAACCCTCTCCTTGGCCACTGTCCTTTCTAAGGAACTCACCTTCCAGAGCCCACCTGCACAGACCTGCCAGGAGACCCTCTTAGGAGCTGAGAAAATGGTGATCTTCAGGCACCTCTCCCTGGTCGGGAAGGCCGCCCTGGCTGCCGGCACTGTCTTCGTGTCCATGATTATCTCCCGCTCCTACCTGTCCGAGAGCCTCGAGGTCAGGGCCTGGCGTTGGCTGTTCCGCCTGCAGCTTGCCCTGTTTGCCAACTCGCTCATGCTGATTGGCTCCCTCTACATCTGGCGTAGCATTGTCAGCAACCTTGGCCATGCCCCAGCCTCACAGTCGGCCTGTTTTCATCTTTGGAAGATGGCAGTCGTGGGCTTTCTGGCCCTGGCCCACTCCAGTTTCTTCACCATGCTCTTTTTAGTGGCCGAGGAGCCCTATCTCTTTTCCTTGGCCGCCTACTCCTGCCTCGGGGCGTATATCATCATGCTCTTCTTCCTCTGTACCCTCAGCGGCATGGAGCAGGCCTACCAGCTCTTGGCCTGGCGCAGTGGTCGAGTCGTGGGCAGCCTGGACAAGACAAGGAAGCTGGCACTCAGGCCAGCCCTGGCAGTGGCCGTGACCGCCGTGCTCAGCATAGCGGGGCTGCTGAATGCTGCCCAGCCCCCGGTGGTGAAGACCGTGGAGGTGCCCGTCCATCAGCTGCCCACCTCGATGGACAACCTCAAGATCGTGCTCCTCTCAGACATTCACTTGGGCCCCACCGTGGGCAGGACCAAGATGGAGATGTTCGTGAGGATGGTGAACATGCTGGAACCGGATGTCACGGTGATCGTGGGGGACCTCTGCGATTCAGAAGCCTCGATCCTGCGGACGGCTGTCGCTCCTTTAGACCAGCTGCATTCACGCCTGGGCACCTACTTCGTCACCGGGAATCACGAATACTACACGTCAGATGTCAGCAACTGGTTTGCGCTGCTGGAGTCCCTGAATGTCAGGCCGCTGCACAATGAGAACGTGAAGATTTCCGCCACCCGGGCCCAGCGTGGTGGCGGCGAGGATGATGACTGGATCTGCTTGGCCGGCGTGGATGACATTGAAGCAGACATCCTGCACTACTCTGGCCACGGAATGGATCTTGAGAAGGCGCTGGGGGGCTGCAGCCTGGACCATACCACCATCTTGCTGGCTCACCAGCCCCTGGCTGCCAAGAGAGCCCTTCAGGCTCGGCCGGATATTAACCTGATTCTTTCTGGGCACACACATGCTGGGCAAATCTTCCCCTTGAATGTGGCGGCCTATCTCCTGAACCCCTTCTTTGCTGGTCTCTACCAGGTGGCTCAGACCACATTTGTATACGTCAGCCCAGGCACGGCCTACTATGGGATCCCCATGAGATTGGGGAGCAGGGCAGAGATCACAGAGCTCATCCTGCAGCGGGCTCCTTGAGCCTGGCCCCGCCCTCATCCTCTGCCCTTGCCCTCATTCTCTGTCCCTCTTCAGGGTGGGTTGCCTGCTTTGCGCCCTCCAGCCTTTCCTGCCCAGCCCTGCTGACACACCCTGGCCACAGGCTGGTTGGAACAGTGATTTGTGGTGGGGCTGCCTGGCAGGTTAGCTCTGTAGATGGCCAGTTGCTTTCTTATATGCATAAGAACGGGCATTTATTGTCGAGATGATGTGGAGTAAACACCCCTCTCTGCAGGACTCCCAGGAATAAACGGAAAGAAACATGGGGTTGCTTGAAAGGGATGCCTCTAGAAAGCAGAGCAGGGAAGGAACTCTGAGTGCCTTTCAAACCCTCTTTGGGACTTAGGCCGTTGCCAGAATCATTGATGCAGAGCTTTCTGGGTAAGGGGCATGTTGCTAGTAATCTGGGAGAGCAGGTGAGATGGAGGCCCCCTCTGGCTGCTGGAGAAGATGAATTTATTTTCCCCCTTGGTTCTCTCAGAGTCCCCTCTATTGAGAGAATTGGCAAAACCTGCTGGAATACAGAACTCATCTTATTCCAGACCTTGAGTGATGGATGCTATTACTGTCTGCTTCTCCTGGGCCTTGGGGGTTGTGGGTGGGGTGGGGAGAAACAGAGCACCGTGGTAGGTGATGGTAATAGTGCTGCCTGGGGACTCAGAGGGTGTTTGCCTCCTTTTGTACAATTGGGTGAGGTCACCCTAGGGACAGGCTGCTTTTCCCTATTTAGAGATGAGGAAACGAGGCAAAGGGCATTGGCAACATGACAGAGAGTTTCTGGGGTGGAAATCACGTCTTCTACCTCCCGAAGAAAGTGTTCTCTCCACTGTCTGGTGGTTCAGGGTTCAGACAGTTCCCAGAAGTCAGAGAACAAGGACCTAGATAGAACCTGATATTCTTTTCAAAGTGGTTTGCTTGAGGCTAATTTCACTTCACTTGTGTAGCTACATGGGCTAGTTTCAGTTCAGTGTAGGATGTCTGTTATGTTAGAGGAAGAGTCAGGAAACTGGAGTCCCACCCCAGGCTTGGGTCTGACTTTTTTTTTTTTTTTTTTTTGGTGGGAAACAGGCTCCCTCTCTCCCAGTGGGGAAGTTGCATGGGGAGTGGCAGGCCCCTGTGCTCCAGCAGGGCCTTGAGGCCTTGCCTCTGGCTGGGCCCCGGCTGTGGAGTGCTGGGAGCATCCTTCCTACCAGACTGGCTTCCAGTCCCCTGGCCTGACCTCCGTAGAACTGTCCTAGGACTCTGGCCACAGAACCACAGGGCCATCTCTGCTGGCCACTGGACCCACAGGAAAACAACCAGAGGTTACCGTGACTGGCCCTTGTGCCAGAACCAAGAGACCCTTTGCCCCTGGGGTAGCAATAAGCAGTCCTGTTAGGAAAGGCCCCTCTGAGGAGACTGAGGACCTGGGCTCAGCGTTGACATGTTTGTGACCGAGATGCTTTCTCCAACGGGCACCACAGGCACCGCTCTGACGGGAGAGGCCCCCTTGCTGCTCCCCGCCAGGCAGTGTTGGGCAGGTGACTTGACCTGCCTGAGCCTCGGTTTCCCTCACCCTGAAATGGGGATAATTATCATGTCTACCTCAAGTCTGTCTCGTGGGGAGGGTCTGGGACTTGGCGTGGGAGTTGCATGTGGCACAGTCACAAGAGAAGCACTCAGTGTTGTTAATTTGTGAACACAGTGGGGCTGGCTAAGGAACTGTGTTGGGTGCGGGTGCCCCAGGGGTTTATGGAGCAGACAAACCTGGGGGACGTGAGTGGGTCCCGGGCCGCCTGCTGCTGGGCACGGTGATTTGTGGGGGTTTGCTGTGTCCTCTGCCTGGTGGATAATGGGATCCGGAAGACCACCCTTCTTATTTCCAAAGTGTTGACAGCAGGCCTTCCTGCCAGTGCAGTGTGACTGATTCCCCTCCATTAGACACAAAACAGGCCCACCTTACCTGTCCAAGGAATAGTCCTGCTTGGCTTGTGTTCCATGGTGTGGTGGGCGTTTCCCAGCAGAAACTTCTCCGTTACCGTCCAGACAGGGCCCTGAAGGGCCGCTCGCCGAGGCACCGTCTGCACCTCTGTCCTTCGCCCATTTACCTTCTTCTCTTGTTTATGGCTAGAGGAGGTGGAGAGAAGTATTTACTTGGAGCTTGAAAATTCTTTCAATTTTATTTTAGCTTAATTTTTTTAATCTGTAAGTGCAAGTTAAAATGAAACGTTTTTAAGAAATTAACAATGGCATGTGTAGTGTGATCCTATTATTGTAAAATGTCAGTACATTAGTCCCACTGTCATCCATTCCAAACATCCCTCCATCTTTTTTCCCTTTGTTGAGAACTTTTTATTGTGAAAATTTTTAAATATTCATGAAGTACACAGAACAACCTCCTGAACCCTCCGTGGGCTCACCACCCAGCTTCAACAGCTGTGACTGTTCTGCTGGTCTTTTCTCTTTATCTCTGGCCCGCACTGTTTTTCTTTTTTGGCTGGACAATATTAAACAAAACCTTAGAAAATATAATTTTACCCCAAAATACTTCCTTATGAATCCTTTCTAGAAAAGTATCTGTATACTGCTATTATAGCCAAGGAAACTAACAGTAATTCTTTAATATCATCTACTATCTAGTAGGAGGTTTGGGGGCTAGAAGCCAGGTCTTCTACTTCTCAATACAGGTGTTTTTTTTCCACTGAGGGTTAAGCAACTGTATCTGTTACAGGTGAGTAACAGGATTCAAATACAGTTTACTGTCTATAAAGAGTTAGTATTCAGTTGTTCCTGCTTATCCCCATTGTCTCTTCCCCAACCTCCCAACCTGGTAAGAAGCACATAGAATAAAATTTATGATTTTAATGATTTTTAAGGGTATAGTTCAGTAGTGGTAAGTCTAGTCACACTGTTGTGAAACAGGTCTCCAGAGCTTTTTTACCTTGCAGATCTGAAACTCTATACCCATTAAACAATAGCTCCTCTTTCCCCCTTCCCTCAGCTCCTAATAACCATCATTTTACATTCTGTTTCCATGAATTTGACTCCTCTGGGTACCATATATAAGTGGAATCCTGCATTGTTTATTCGTGATGGCTTGTTTCACTTAGCATCATGTCCTCTGTGTTCATCCATGTGGTAGCACGTGACAAGACTTCCTAAGGCTGAATATTTCTTCGTATGTATATATCACATTTTGTTTATCCATCCATCAGTGGACATTTGGGTTGCTTCCACCTTTTCTTTTCTTTTCTTTCTTTCTTTTTTTTTTTTTTTGGTCTACTGTGAATAATGCTGCTGTGAACATGGGAGTGCAAATATCTCTTCAAGACCCTGCTCCCGCCGAAACCGGTTTGGCTCAGTGGATAGAGCGTCAGCCTGCGGACTGAGAGGTCCCAGGTTCGATTCCGGTCAAGGGCATGTACCTGAGTTGCGGGCACATCCCCAGTGGGGGATGGGCAGGAGGCAGCTGATCGATGTTTCTCTCTCATCGATGTTTCTAACTCTCTCTATCTCTCTCCCTTCCTCTCTGTGAAAAATCAATAAAATATATTTAAAAAAAAAAAAAAAAAAAGACCCTGCTCCCTATTCTTTTGGAAAAATACCCAGAAGTCAGATTGCTGGATTATATAGTTCTGGTTTTTCATTTTTTTGAGGAACTCCCATACTGTTTTCCATAGTTGAACCATTTTATAATCTCACCAGCAATGCACAAAGGGTCTGGTTTCTCTCCATTTTCACAGAACTAGTTACTGCTTGTTTGTTTTTTTGTTAGTGTGAGGTGATAACTTACTGTGGTTTTGATTTGCATTCCTCTGATGATTAGGGATGTTGAGCATCTTTTTATATGTTTGTCGATCATGTTTGTATATCATCTTTGGAGAAATGTCTATTTAAGTCTTTCCCCCATTTTAAAATCAGGTTATTTGACTTTTTGTTGTTGTTGAGTTGTAAGAGTTCTTTTTATATTCTGTAGTACAGGCCCATTGCAGGAAGATTCCTACAAGAATAGGGCTTCCTGCTGCCTGAGCGAAGCAGAGAAGGAAGCGAAACCCACTGAGGTGGGCTTCGCTCCTGCCTCCGCCACGCCACGCCCCGCCCCCCGCCCCCCCCCCCCCCCCCCGCTTGCTTCTCTGCAGCTTCGCTCCCTTCTGCAGCACTTGGCTTCCTTCTGCGTTGTCTTCAGTCTTCGCCTGCATATGCAAATTAACGGCCATCTTTGTTGGGTTAATTTGCATGCTCATCTGATTGGCTGGTGGGTGTAGCGGAGTGACACCAATTTGCATGTTTCTCTTTTATTAGTGTAGATATTAACCCCTTATCAGATATGTGATTTGCAGATATTTTCTCTCATCCATAGATGGTCTTTTCCCTCTATTGCCCTTCATGTGCAGAAGTTTTTAAGGATGCCCCATTTGTCTATTTTTGCTTTTGCTGCCTGTGCTTTTGTTGTCGTACTCAAGCAATCATTGCCAAGTCTAATGTCATGAAGCTTATGATCCATTTTGAGTTAATTTTTATATATGATGTAAGATAAGGGCCCAACTTCCTTCTTCTACATGTGGATATCTAGTTTTCCCAACACCATTTGTTAATGAGATTGTCTTTTTCCCATTGAATGGTCTTGGCACCTTGTGGAAGATCATTTGAGAACTACTTTATATTTAAATTTTTTATTTAAAAATAAAAAACTATACACTTTTTTCTGAGATGAAGGGGCAGAATTAAGACTGCAAATGTTTGTGAGTCCTAGAGGCTTGGGAACTGGTCCCAACTGGGCCCATTTCCCCTCCATCTGTCATTTCCCCTCCTCTTCCATTGTAATTTACGCTCTTTACCCACAGTCCTTTGGGATACTCAACAAAAATCTTTACAGAATAAGACAGACATAAATTAGTAAACAAAATTAATAAAAATAGAATGTAGCAGCTCATCTACAAATTTTCCAGATCTATATCGATTCTCACCATTCCCTGTGGTGGTTTTGCTTCTCTAGCCTGACTTACGTAATGGTGTTTCCATGACATTTCATGTGTGAAAGATACATAGATCTGAAATAATTCAAGTTTGTGTTATAGTCATCTGAAATATTCCTTCTCTTTCTCTTTGTTTTGTGAACTAAAGGGTCTGGGGAGCCCATGGTGTACAAAGACTCACCCACCTCTATCTTCTCCCCTTTCCTTAATCCCTCTCCTGGCAACCGTAGGTGCTAACAGTCTAGGAGGCTTAGGGCTCTGTCACCTTAGAGCTGAACAGTTCATGTCAGGAATTCTGTAGGCTTTTGGGTCTTTAGGGTGAGTTGAAAGGGTTTAGGCAGTGGTTCTCAACCTTCTGGCCCTTTAAATACAGTTCCTCATGTTGTGACCCAACCATAAAATTATTTTCGTTGCTACTTCATAACTGTAATGTTGCTACTGTTATGAATCGTAATGTAAATATCTGATATGCAGGATGGTCTTAGGTGACCCCTGTGAAAGGGTCATTCGGCTGCCAAAGGGGTCGTGACCCACAGGTTGAGAACCGCTAGTTTAAGGGATGAAGATCCATTGAGTAAGTGCTTACCAGCATTATAGGGAGGTACCTGAGGACACATCTTCACATAATTGGCATGACCCCTAACGTGTGGTATCACAGAGCTACTTTCATTTCTTTATTCTAGTTGAGGAATGTGCACAAGTAATGCAAATATAATATTGTTATTCCCGAGGGTTAGGAAACTTGGGGGATGTTCACATTACTTGATGGTGTAAATATCAGTGTTATGATTAATGGTTGGTTTGGTTTTAATGCTTATTTACTACTGAAATAATCCAAACTCAATAAATAACTTAAAAATGTTATGTTGGACAGTATTAAACCCCTAATGTGTATTTGGTCTTGAGGGTATCTTGTTTATACTGCTGTGTTATTGTTTTTACCTCCAATAATATATGTATTATGTCCATGAGGGACCCTGGGAAGATGTGGGCTTGGCCTTGCTTGGGATTGATTTTATTTTACATGTTTTTTATGATCGCATGCACTGTAAGTACTGATGCTACCACACCCCTGCAAGTGTGAAATAAAACTGGCTCTTCAGCATTTTGTCCCAGTGCTAATTAATTTAGAAGGGGTGGAATTTGCACACAGGGCAAAGTTTACATTCTTTTCATTTGGGGGGGAATAGACTCTGCATTCCTCCCTCACATTTCTTGAGCTTCTGTTGGTGGTGCCACAGCGCACAGATATGAAGAATACTGGCTCCTTCAGGCTGGATCCTCTCATATCCTTAAAGGTCATTTTGGAGCCATGAAGTGGATTTTCCCTGTTAACCTTGACCATGACAGTCACCAATTGGAAGCTGTCTCTTAGGTGATGCTGCTTCTGTGGCTCTCCATATCCATCCTCTCTGTCTGCTTTTCTATTTTTTTGTTTGTTTGTTTGCTAATCCTCACCCAAGGATATTTTTCCATTGATTTTTAGAGAGTGAAAGGGAGGAGCAAAGAGAGAGAGAGAGAGAGAGAGAGAGAGAGAGAGAGAGAGAGAGAGAGAGAGAGAGAGAGAGAGAGAAAACATCTATGTGAGAGGGAGACACATCAATTGATTGCCTCCTGCACATGCAATGCCGGAGATTGAGCCTGCAACCTAGATACGTGCCCTTGACTGGGAATCAAACCTGCGACCCCTCAGTCCTCAGGATGACACTCTGTCCCCTGAGCCGAACTGGCTAGGGCTCTGTCTGCTTTTCTAAGCTTCAGTTAGAAACTTGACAGTCAGAGACTTGTCACTGCTTCCCAGGTCCAAATAGCATGTTGTCATTTATATATCAGACCAGAGGGACAGCCCATGGAATGTCCTCACAGTCAAGGTCTCTGGGAGAAAGTGGAGCAGTCAGTAGGGCCCTGGGGCAAGAGAGAATGTGTACTTCTGTCCTGCCCACTTACAAACAAACTGCATTTGATCCTTTTTATTGATAGTTTTGAAAAGATTAGAACATTAGCCACAAATCAAATGCCAAAGGTTCTGTTGACTGTTCCTGGTAATCCTCTCTGCACCCACAGGGTAGGTGGCCACATCATCCACCAGGATCTGTTTTTCACTGGGGCTCACAGGTCATTTGAATGGGGTGTGACGAGGATGTCCTGTGAGTCTTTGTGGAGGGGACACGATACCTGCTATTTCAGGAGGAATTGTGGTCTTGCTTCTGATTCATCTTGAGTGGAGGGGGTGTCCAGTTCCAGGACCTCCACTCAGCCCTGTCCTTCGTAGTGGCTCTCACTCATGGTGAGGGCTCTGGGGGTTGTTAGGTAAAACCATCCCAAGGTGCACTCAAGACCAGTGAAATAGCCATCAGGTGGATCCTCTGACTTGTTGGACCCACTGTGAGAAGGACTTGGCGCCAAGACTCCCTCTCTCCCCGGCCCAATAAGGGAGAGTGATGGCATTTCAGGTCCTCTGGTGTCAGTATCAGCTCAGACCATACCCAACAATCCTCAGAAGGTCTGGGGGTGCCACTTTCCTTAGGACTCAGGTACCCTAAGTCCCACTGGGGAAGGATTGGGAACTATTGCGTGTATAGTACTTGGAGTGGCATCGCAGGGCCCTCCCTGATGGGAATCCACCCAGCCCTTTGTTCAGTCAATTGGCTGTCAGAGCTGGCAACTGGGGGAAGATATGAATTTTCCATTGCAGGAGCTGATACCAGCCTTTGGCTCATGAGTTCTTGATTTGTTTTTTCTTGTTAGACACATCAAGCAACTCCCTCGCTGGTTGCCCAACCATCTCACCCTCTAGGAACGCTATGGTTTATGACCCATTGCTTAAGATGGCTATTGGCCAGCACACCTGGTTGCCACTCTGGCCTTGCTGGTCATTGTTGTCATTATACCCACCTACTCCTGATGGTCAAATGGTCTCTCTTTGATTGTCAGAATCTCATAACCCCCAAACACTAGGGATGCCAAGGCAGCATCTTCTATCACCCTTTTCCTACAGAGGACAACATGCTCATCGGCTTCTCAGAAATGCCAGGTTCCTCCTCCCTGGGCATTCCTCACTGAAGGGAGTGTCCTGGGGAAGTACAGTCAGATGGTGGCTTGTGAGCCATCTCATACCTTCCTCAGGGTGCCAACGCAGTCCTGGCATCTCCAGCTCATTTCCTGCAGGCCAGTGTCAGGTCCAGGTTCTGGAGAACCATTCTAACAGCAGGGGGGCGGGGGGCGGGTTAAGATGCTAATTCACATGTCATGGGAGAGTGCACCATGCCAGCAAACTTCCCTCTATCCAGCTTTCTATTCTGACCCCTCCAGATGCACTATCAGTGTCTCCATGATTAAGTCCTGAGCCTTACTTTTCTGGAAGGAGATGTAGGTCTCTAATTATTGTCATGGAAGCCTCTGGTGCTCACAGAATGCTCAGAGTGGATGGCTTACATGAGCCTGTCAGCCAATCTCTTTCTTCAAAGCTTTCAAGTCTGTGACAAAAGCCAGGCAACCTACAGTGCTTTCAATGACCAGTAACACACCCCATTCCAGGGGTAAAGCTAATGCAGATGCCACCTCTCCCCTTCTGCCTGTACCTCCTCCAAGTCCAGCACAGGTGAGGGCCTTAGTATTTGCATTGCCTCACCACCCGCTTAGCACCAGCTGCAGGGTCCTTGCTGCTGTTTGACATATATGAGACATCCAGGTACAGACTCACATCCTGAGCATCTGCTGTGTAGGCCACACCTTCATCTGGGTTCCTCTGGAAGCGTAACATGAAACAGGGGCTCCAGTGCAGGTGGTCTGAGAAGTAACTCAAGAGCGCAGAAATGAGGGACAGGTGGAAAGAAGCAAAAGCCTATATGAGGACCTGTGTTGCGGTTCTCACTCTATGCAACAGCCATGATTCTGCCAAGATCATTTTTCAGAGAAATGTGTAATCTAGCAATCTCCAGAGATGACAACTGAATTTCCCCCACTCTGTATATTGTTATAAACGTCATAGCTGTTAATATCCATGCAATCTTTTTTTTCTTTCCTGTTGATATGTCCCTTAAGTCTCTCTCTCTCAAAAAAAAAAATAATACTCAAATTTTTCCACCTGGGGGCAGTGGAGCCTCTACAATTCAGCCCCTGTGTCCTACACCTACACCTAACCAGGCCCCTGGTCCTATGGGTTCTCCCTGCTGTCCACTGCCCACCCCCGTCACTACCATGATCCAGGTCTCTGCTTCCTGTTTTGCCACTTCCATAAAAGGCCAGTGTCCTGAATATTTGAAAGCACACATTGGATCCTACCATTCTTCTGTTTAAATTGCTCTCCATAGCTCTTGACATAAAGTCCAGGCCCTTGAACTTGAAGTTCAGGGTTCATTCCATCTGGCCCCTGCCCATCTCTGTTTCAGCAGCTGTCATGCTCCATCTGTACTGATGTCTGCAGCTCTTTCCCTTCCTTGTAGCCTGTCCTCTCCGCCAGTCTCACACAGTTTCCTCTGCCTACATCACCTTTCCCTGTGGTCAACTCTACTTATTCTAGGGTTTCATTTAGGCCAGTAGTTCTCTCTCTCTCTCTCTTTTTTTAAATATATATTTTTATTGATTCAGAGAGGACGGGAGAGGGGGAGAGAGATAGAAACATCAATGATGAGAGAGAATCACTGATTGGCCGCCTCCTGCACACCCCCCACTGGGGATCGCCTGCAAGCCAGGCATGTGCCCTGACTGGGAATCAAACCTGGGACCCTTTAGTCTGCAGGCTGATGCTCTATCCACTGAGCCAGACCAGATAGGGCCAGTAGTTCTCTCTTTAAAAAAAAATTTTTTTTTTTATTGATCTCAGAGAGGAAGAGAGAAGGATAGAAACATCAATGATGAGAATCTTTGATTGGCTGCCTCCTGCATGCCCCCTACTGGGGATGGAGCCCACAACCCAGGCATGTGCCCTGACCAAGAATGGTGACCTCCTTGTTCATAGTTTGACACTCAATTATTGAGCTACACCGGCCGGCAGGCCAGTAGTTCTCAACTCTGCTGCACATTACATCATCTGGGGCAGTTTTAAGAAATACCAGTGCCTGGGCTCCACCTAAGATCAATTAAAATCTGAATGTCTGGAGAGTGAGGCCTGACTTTGCTATTTTAAAAACTTTGCAGGTGATTCTGACGTGTGGCCAAGGTTGAGAACTGCCGGGGTCCAACCCCAGCAGGTCCAGGGGTTCCCAAAGGCGTAGACGGAGTCGGCGAAGAAGGAAGGACACGGAGACAGTGTTCAGTTGATCAGCAGCCTAGCCAGGATCTCTAGCCCGGATCTCCAGCCAAGTTCTGGTCTGGATCTCCAGAGAGGTTCTGCTGTTTATTGTCTTGTTACATCCGTATTTATACCAGTTGATTTTAATCCTGTCAATTTCTATTACAAAGGTTAGGGCGTTTCTTATCTCCATTCCAGGGAGTAAAGATTATGTAGCTTAAGCATGATTGTTTGTAGTGATTAACTACCCGCCTGGCACTTAGTTAAGGAGTTTCATCCCCTCCCTGACTTCAGGGAAAAATTCCTACCTGGGGAAACAACCTTTCTAGGAGAGGCATCCCCTCCCTGACTTCAGGGAAAAATTCCTACCTGGGGAAACAACCTTTCTCGGAGAGGTGACCTTGGTTAAAACACACAGCGCTAAGGGGAGCAAACATATTAAGAACAGTATGCTATATACGCCAGGTCCCTTGAAACATATGCTGTGCAGATGTTTCTTTCCTGCAGAGACTGTGTCAAGCAGCAAGGATGGACCGGCTTCCGGCAGAGAACCACAGTTTGGGGTGTCCCTTCCTCTGGGAAACTTTCCCTTGCCACTCCCTGCCCCCCACTCCCATGCCTGGGTTACATGTCATTGAGTACTGCGGTAACATTCTGCTCAAATCCTTTTTTGTCCCCAGCTTTATTGAAATATAACTGATGGATAGCATTGTGTAAGTTTAAGGTGCACAACGTGATGGTCTTATCTTTATCATCTAGGCCTCACTAGGTTAACCCTTGGGTTTCTTCCTTGTTAGAGGGAAGCATGTGGGCTGTGGTCACATTTGTGTGGTCTGTGCTTACTCAGCACACAGTAGGGACTTGGTAATATTTCTAAACAGATGGTAGGGAGCTATTTGGGCTGGATTTGGAGGTTTTAAATACAGGATGAGGTTCCACTGTGTGGGACGAAAGCCAGATTCTATCATCCGCCAACATAATTTCTCGCCAACTCCTGCCTGGCTTTTCTGAATCCCTTCTCCTAGACATGTGGACTTCAAACAACCCTTTCCTTTTCCCCGTTCTGCCAAAGTCACTTACTTCCTTCAGGCTTGTTTGTTCAACGAATATTCCCAACTCCTAGGCCACCCTTGAACTCACAGAACTTGTGAGAAATCCTTATTTGACACTGTCATATACATGCACTGAAAGGTTTTCAAAATTGGGGCATCTGGCCTTAGCTGGTTTGGCTTAAGGGATAGAGCGTCAGCTTGTGGACTGAAGGGTCCAGGGTTTGATTCCAGTCAAGGGCACATGCCTGGGTTGCAGACTCGGTCCCCAGTGGGGGGGGCCTGTAGGAGGCAGCCAATCAGTGATTCCCTCTCATCTTTGATGTTTCTATCTCTCTGTCTCCCTTCCTCTCTGAAATCAATAAAAATATCTTTTTTAAAAATCGGTATATCAAATTATTTTTGTATTTTGTGAGTTTGAGTATCTTGCCTTTGAATGGAAATTAAAGCCTTGGTTTACTAGAAGAATAAATTGTCATTAAAATGATTATTTTATGATTATTTATGTGTCCTTATTTTGGGGGTAGCTTTATTGAGATGTAATTCACATACAGTAAAGCTTCCCATTTGTCCCAAAGCGATCTACTTGGGGTGTTTTCACTTACAGTCACAGTGTTCCATGCCCTTGTTGGACTTCAGACCATGTTGGATCTGGAACACTGCTGTCACCCTGGCTTCAGATATGACATCAAGGTCCTCTCCCCCCAAAAGCTCTTACTGTGATGCTGCTATGAAAAAAGAGCTTTAAAAAAAATTCATATTGTGACCTTTGAAAACCTAAAAATGCCCAAGGAATCCTACCAACTTTTCTTGAAGACCTAGTCCTGGTGGCACCTCTGGCCTGTTGCTACCTTTTTCACCCACCAGGGGACAGTATTTCCCTCTGCCTGTTGGCCTCTCCTTTGAGACCTTCCCTTTCAAATCCTAGCATTTCTAGTTTCTGAAGTCGTCCAAGTGTTCCTCAAAATTTGATTTGACTGCTAGAAATACATGTTACATTGCAACCACGTAGAGACCTACGTGCATATGCAATTCTATATATACATGTATAATAAAAGTTCCATAAAATAATACTTGTCTTTACTATGTGCGATACACTCTGTTTTCTAGTCTCTCTTATTAGCAAAAGGTGCCCATCATCACCCAAGCTGAGTGCATGACTCACAAACGGGGTCGCAGCCCACGATGTGAGAAATACTGCGTTAGAGTTCACTTAGTCTGACATCCTGCATGTTTTTGGATGAAAGGAGGCAGTAGAGAGGGACCTGCCCAGGTTCCACGCAGGTGGAACTTAGAGCAACACCTAGGATGAGGCTTCAGGACTTCTAATCCGTTGCTTTCAGCCCAGTGATATTACTGTTGAGGTACATCCAGTGCTCTGGCAGGTCACAGCCATAGGGAGGGAGGGATGCGTGTGTGTGTGTGTGTGTGTGTGTGTGTGTCTGTGTGTTGTATTCCGGGCCTACTGGGCTTTGCTACACCAAGAGAAGAATCACCGCCAGCAGGGTTTTCCCTTTGGAGACAGAACTCCGGCATCTCAGCCACCGACTGTCAGATCGGTGCTGGACTCTGGAAGGTGAGCCCTGTGGAATCCTGCACGTGGGTCCTGCTTGGTGATTCTGTTACCTGAGTGCCTACCTGGCTTAGCTGTGGTTTGTTCTGTAGCCCAGAAACCAAACATTCCCTCCATCAACACATTACGCAAATTGAATAGGCAGGGAGTCACCTGCCACGCTCAAAGTGTCTACCCCCAAAATGCTGCAGGGGCAGGCTCTCACGCGGTCTCACCCTTGCCCTGTAGAATGCCTCCCAGAAGACGTTCGAGATCGACTACGACCACAACTGCTTCCGCAAGGATGGCCAGCCGTTCCGCTACATCTCGGGCAGCATCCACTACTTCCGTGTGCCCCGCTTCTACTGGCAGGACCGGCTGTTGAAGATGAAGATGGCTGGGCTGAACGCCATCCAGATGTAAGTAGAAGGGCACTGGGCCCTCACCTGGGCCCGGGCAGCCGCACCTGGAGAGAGGGTTCAACTGCGTTTCTCAGCGCAGCTATTTCATTGCTCAGGATGGGAAATAGTGTTGTCCGGTGTTCTGGGAGGGGCTTCTAGGGGTAATTCATCACCTCTTCCAATCCTGAACATCATCGCTAGAAATCAAACCAGTATCAGCTTAAAAAGGCAAAGGGAAGTATCGATGATTGAGCGTTCACCATGTGCAGGGCACTTGACATGAATGATTCCATTTCTTCAAGGTCTTACCATTCCCATGTACAGCTGGTGACACTGAAATTTGCCCAGGCACAAGTTTTTGGCCAGAGATCCATCTAGGATTTGAAGATAAGGGTGTTTGTAAGTAGTTATAACGTCTCTCAGCTCTTAGGGGAATATTCCTTGTTAGGTAGATTCTGGAAACCCAGTCTGTTTTCAGGGTTCTTCTGAGTTCATGCTATCGCCTGGGGTTATAGAATTACCCCAGGAGCTATCTCTCCTCATCTCTTTTCATGCTGTTGCAAGGTGACTAATTGGGAAGAACTGGGGTGGCTGGCCACTCTGGTTTTTGCACTGCTGATGTGAATTGCCGATAACTTTGCAAAACTAAAGGGTGAGAAAAACCCAGAGGCAGATTCCCGGGACAGATAATTTAGGGGGAACCCCACTTGTTTTTCTGGTTGTAAGGCCACTGGGGTCTGTCTGTAGTTTCAACCCTGTGTTCAAGGGGACCAAGACTCTCTGTTCCAGGGGACCCTGAAAGCTTAGGATGGTGGAAAAAGGACACAGCCAGCCCAGCCCATGTGGCTCAGTGGTAGAGCATCGACGTATGAACCAGGAGGCCACGCTTCAGTTCCGGGTCTGGACACGTGCCTCGTTTGTGAGCTCGATCCCCAGTAGGGTGCATGCAAGAGGCAGCCAATCAATGATCCTCTCTCATCATTGATGTTTTGATCTCTCTCTCCCTCTCCCTTCCTCTCTAAAATCAATAACAATATTAAAAATTTAAAATGAAGGACACAGCCAGTGTCATCAGAGAGACCTCTGTGGTGTCCATGGGTGGCTTCGTATTTAAATTTATATTCCATGCTGTAGGCAGTCAGGGATGCCGGTAGGGACTTTTGTCATTTTTATCTCCTGCGTCGTGTTCCTGACAAAGTCTTCCGTCAGGAGGACAAAGGGGTTGAAGCTTTTTTCATTTTTATTAAAAAGTACTTTTCAAAAAATACGTGTAGTCATGCATGATGACGTTTCAGTCAAAGACAAACCTCCTGTATGATAGCGGTCCCATAAGATATAACTATACAATTTCTGTCACCCACGGCCGTCACAGCCATTGCAACATTGAAGTGCAACACATTCCTCGTGTGTTTGTGGTTATGCTGGTGTGAATATACCTGTTGTGCTGCCAGTCGGAAGTGTAGCACATACAATTACTAGTATGTACAGTACCTAATGCTTGATAGCAATAGCAAGTGACCATGTTACTGGTTAATGTATTTACTACACTATACTTTTTAGTGTTATCTTAGGGTGTACTATTTCTACTTTATAAAAAAAAAGTTTGCTCTAAAACAGTATGCCATGTTACTCCAGCCTCATCCATCTCGTGTTTACAGTGTCTCTATCTTTTTTTTTTAATGTATATTTTATTGATTTTTTACAGAGAGGAAGGGAGAGAGATAGAGAGCTAGAAACATCGATGAGAGAGAAACATCGATCAGCTGCCTCCTGCACACCTCCCACTGGAGATGTGCCCGCAACCAAGGTACATGCCCTTGACCAGAATCGAACCTGGGACCTTTCAGTCCGCAGGCCGACGCTCTATCCACTGAGCCAAACCGGTTACGGCTCTATCTTTTTTTAAAAAAATATGTTTTTATTGATTTCAGAGAGGAAGGGAGAGAGAGAGAGAGAAACATCAATGATGAGAGAGAATTGTTGATCATCTGCCTCCTGCATGCCCCCTACTGATGATCGAGCCCCAAACCCCGGCATGCGCCCTTGATCAGATTCGAACCCAGGACTCTTCAGTCCTAGGCCGACACTCTATCCACTGATCCAAACTGGCTAGGGCTACCGTGTTTCTTGATTGCTTCATGTTCTCTCCTGCTTGATTTAATTACACGTGGTTTTGCTGTACAGGCTTGTTGCCTAGGAGCAGTAGGCTAGACCATCCAGGTTTATAAGTGCACTCTATGATGTTTGCACAACGACAAAATTGCCTAATGACACATTTCTCAGAACCTATCCCCATCATTAAGTGGGGATATATATATATGTGTGTGTGTGTGTGTGTATGTATGTATATGTTATTACTTTAGCACAGATATTTTCATTTTTCCTAAGCTTTTCACAGGTATATGTAACTTTTACATATCAATAATTCGTGTTCATATAATTCCGTATCTTTCTTAAAGTCAAACAGTAAATAGGAATGGACACTCTTTGTGGGTCACAAACGTGAAAGTGTTCCCCCCCCACACACACGTTTGATTCGCTTGGGTAGCCACTGTGAAAACTCGAAACAAGGCCTGTTTCCCGAGAGGCTGCCTAAGGGAGAGGTCTGTGCGTCCTGCAAGTTGATAGCTCTGCAGAAATTCACGCAGGACTTCTGGGTTTCTGAGCCGTTTCCAGGAAGGGGCTGTGTGTGTCTTGGCAGCTACGTGCCCTGGAACTTCCACGAGCCCCAGCCAGGACAGTACCAGTTTTCCGAGGAGCATGACGTGGAGCATTTTATTCAGCTGGCGCACGAGCTGGGGCTGCTGGTTATCCTGAGGCCTGGACCCTACATCTGTGCGGAGTGGGAGATGGTGAGTGTGGCGAGGGCTGGGCTCTGCCTTGCCTGCTGTCTGTGACCCGGCTGGGCTGGCAGGCAGGGAGCCAGGGGAAAGGGAGTTCAAGCAGTTTAAGTAAGTCTCTAGTTCCAGATAACATGGAGCCTGTGACTGTAGCCACAAGGGTGTCTTTTCCCTTAGGATGCCTAAGCAGAGGGGAACAGGTAAGGGTCAGAGGTGTGGGTCCTCCTCTTGGTGGTCACTCACATAGCTCAGTTTCCTCATCTGAAAAAAAGCAGGTAATGGTGGGGGCTCTGTCTACCCCACAGGCTAGCTGGGAAGCTAAGTGGAGTTAATCTATAGCTAAGGCTTTGATTCTCAAACCATTTGTATTCATAAAGAGTGATCTTATTTTTTACCACGTTACAATTTCTACGTTCCCTGAAAGTTTTCAGATTAGAAAGCCCAACTCAAAATACCCCTTCTCCATGGAACCTTTCTTCCCTCACTGCTAGCAGTAATTTCTATCTCCCCTGGGTGCCTTTCACGAAATGGACCTGACATTGGTTTATTTATTTATTTATGTTTTGCTTTCCTTCCCTAGGGAGGATTACCTGCGTGGCTCTTAGAGAAGGAAAATATTGTTCTTCGTTCGTCTGATCCAGGTAAGTTGTGGCAGATGCCTTGAGAGAACTTACGAACGCGTAGACAACTTATATCGTGAGAATCAGGTATTTTGAAGGCTGGGGGACTTCTGTGCAGACACTTCTGAAAGTTTAGTGAAAGTGTTTATCGTTATCCACTGCAGAACGCCAGGCACTGCACGTGTAGGAAATAGGCTTTCTTGAACTTGACCAGATCTTGCTGACAAACTGATAACTCTTTGAATTGGCAATGGGCCCTATTTGCGGTTGACCGAGTGACTTCGATGCTTTCCCCTCCTACATTCTTAGAATATTGCAGGGCCGGGGGTAGCATCTAGCTTCTAGCTAATCCCCATGGCAGGCGCAGTAGCTGGAAAGGTGTCACTGGATTCCTCGGTAGCTAAGATGCTTTCTATCCCTTTATCTCCGTTCGCAGATGTAAATGATAGGTCTTTGTTCTTGACTTTTTAAACCACTAGATATCATTTTAGCTGTAAGCCCTGATTCACTGCATTTCTATCTTCTGACGACTTCAGTTTCTCTTGGTGGTGGCGGTGGTGGTGAAGGTGGTCATAAAAGCAGCTAACACCGATTAAGTTTACTGTGGAAAAGGCCAGTGCGTGATGCTGTGGGCACATTTCCTTCTAAGTGTATTCCCCTCACATTTTGCACCCTTAGTATATGATTAGTGTTTTCATATGTATTATCTCATTTAATCCGGCAACATGGCCAGCAACTTTATATTATTCCCATCAGACAAGGTAAATATAAAGGGTGTCCCAAAATTCACGCAAGAAGTAATTTTGATAGAAAACATGGGTTTATAATTAAACATTGTAAATTTTTTATTGATTCATAAAGTATACAGTATAGGGTTATGTATGGAATAGCATATCGGGTAAATGGCCTCCATGGCTTTGCTGGCACATACGCACTCTTTTGTTGAAATTTTCCATGACCGTTTTGCATAAATGTGGCTGAATTTCGATGAGGCTCATTTTCATCCTGATGGCTTGGTTAATCGACAAAATTGTCACATTTGGGGTTCAGAAAATCCACAAGTGATTGTTGAGAAACAAATGCATCATACTATGCTGCGGTAAAAAAGAAGGAACTCTTGCCTTTTGCAACAGCATGGATGGAACTGGAGAGCATTATGCTAAGTGAAATACGCCAGTCAGAGAAAGATAAATACCACATGATCTCACTCATTTGTGGATTATAGAGAACAACATAGACTGATGAACAGGGACAGACCCAAAGACAGAGAAACAGCAATCAGACTATCAATCCCCAGAGGGAAAGTAGGGGAGGGAGGGGGTAAGGAGAAGAGATCAACTGAAGGACTGTATGCATGCATATAAGCCAAACCAATGGACACGGACAACAAGGGGATGAGAACATGGGGGGGGGGGGGGTTAATGGGGGGGTTAAGGACACATTTGTAATACCTTAATAAAGAATTTTTTAAAAAATCATTAAAAAAAAGAAACAAATGCATCCACAACATGTCACTGTTTGGTGCGGATTTTGGGCTGGAAGCATCATCGGACCATTCCTCTTCGAAAATGCGGCTGCTCAGGCAGTAACTGTTAATGGTGCTCGCTATCGCGACATGATAATCCAGCTTTTTGTGCCTAAATTGCAAGATATGGATGTGGACGACATGTGATTTCAACAAGATGGTGCCACATGCCATACAGCCCAAGAAACAATTCAATTACTGCATGAGTCATTTTCTGGTCGTGTAATTTCCCATTTTGGTGATCAGAATTGCCGCCCAGATTATGCGTATGTGCCAGCAAAGCCGTGGAGGCCGTTTACTCGATATCCTATTCCATACATAACCCTATACTGTATACTTTAGGAATCAATAAAAAATTTACAATGTTTAATTATAAACTTGTGTTTTCTATCAAATTTACTTCTTGCGTGAATTTTGGGACACCCTTTATAATTCATTGGAGCTTAATTGTACAAAGAAAAAAAACCCTACTGTGACAGAGGAGGAGACACCATTCAGCCACTCTTTTCTTTTTTGTTGTTTGTTGTTGATCCTCACCAGATGTTTTTTCCCATTTATTTTTAGAGAGAATGGGAGAGGGGAGAAGGTGAGAGGGGGTGAGAGAGAGACAGAGAGAGTAAAGAGAGAACTATCGATGTGAGAGAGACACGTCGATTGGTAGCCTCCTGCAAGCACCCCAACCGGGGCCAGGGATCAAACCTGCAACCCAGGTATGTGCCCTTGACTCTCCCTCCAGTCTGCAGAGCAACACTCTAACCACTGAGCAACACCAGCCAGGGCTCAGTCACTCTTTTCTCCACTTAACACACACTGGCAGGATGCCTCCAGGCTTTCTGTCCTACCTACAGTGGCAGATACCAGGCATACTGGTCCTTGTCCACTGGGAGCTCAGCTGAGGAAATGGCCCCTTGCAAGACAACTTTCATCTGACTCTTGGGGCATGTTGCTGCCCCGTTTCAGCAGGTAATTGTTGAATCCAGCATATTCTGATCTCTGCTGGCAGCCCCAGAGTAATAAGGCTGTGTTGTGTCTATTTGTGCTAAAAGGTGCGTGATGGTGTTAAACCTGTCTTGTGTTCCAGACTACCTGGCAGCTGTGGACACGTGGTTGGGTGTCATTCTGCCCAAGATGAAGCCTCTTCTCTATCAGAATGGAGGACCGATTATAACGGTGCAGGTAACCATGGAGATGAGCATGGGCTGGCGGGACACGAAGGCTTCCATCCAGTCACAGTATTTATAGGAGGGATGCAGGCCTGAGCTTCATAAGTCTGTTTCTCTGAGAGGCAATGCCATAGATGGTGCTTTGATTTAAATTGCATCTGGGGGAGGTATTACCTTTTTTGAATGCCTGCTATGTAACAGACTCTGTCCTGGATGTCCTGCCAATGCTATTCAATTATTCTAGCCACCGTCTCTTTTATTTTTTTTTAATATGTTTTTATTGATTTCAGAAAGGAAGGGAGAGGGAGAAAGAGATAGAAACATCAATGATGAGAGAGAATCATTGACTGGCTGCCTCCTGCATGCCCCCTACTGGTGATCGAGCCCACAACTTGGCATGTGCCCTTAACCGAAATTGAATCCGGGACCCTTCAGTCTGCAGGCTGACACTCTATCTGAGCCAAACCGGCTAGGTCAACTGTCTCTTTTAAATGAAGACTTTCAAAGAGATTAAGTGACCTGGCCAATGCCACCCCGCTAGCACCTCCATTTATGAAGCATTTGAGGAAGTTTAGTGACCTTCATCCCTGCCCAGGTGTATCTCTAGTCTCTCCCACTGCCCATACCTCTGCCTGGCCGTCAGGAGGTCACATCCGGCGTGTATTCACACCTCACGCCTACCCAGTGGTTCTGGAATCTAATAGAAGCGGCTGGGCTAGATAAGAAAGAAGCTGGTGACAGTGCCCTTGGCGGTCCCGGATCTGTCTCTTGCTTCAACAGTGTTTGGACGCCCCAGACCCAGGGGCACCCCTTCTTCCAGCCTCCGGCCACTCTCCAGCATCTTATCCAGTCACACCTTCAGAACCACCTCTGAGACCAGCCAACACCCCTGTTGTTTTCTACCTTAACTCCTTATTGCCGAACAACCATGAGCTCCCAAATTCATCAAAATTATTCCACCGAGATGGAGGCTGCGGCCAACGCCTGGCCAGCCTGCATCTGCGGGCCTCCGCACCTACCTCTCTCTGGGCTTCTAGTTCCACCGCTGGGATGTGGCCCTCCAGGGCGTGGGCCACTTCTTCCGAGAGTTGGAGAAGAAGCGTGAGGACTCCCAGCGCCTCCTAACGACGCAAAACCAGCGCGGGGGCCGCATTCTCTTCCTGGATGCACTGAAAGCTTCCCAAGATGAGTAGGCAAAACTCAAGATGCCATGGAAGCAGCCCCGAACTGGAGAGGAACCTAAACCAGACCCTTGTGGAGCTGCAGGCCCTGGGTTCCACCCGCACAGACCCTCATCTCCGTGACTTCCTGGAGAACCACTTCCGGGGTGAGGAGGTGAAACTCATCAAGGAAATGGGCGACACCTGACTCACCTCCACAGGCTGGCCGGCCCCCAGGCTGGGCTGGGCAAGCATCTCTTCAAGAGACTCACCCTCCATCATGACTATGAGCCTTCGGAGCCCACAGGCCTTTGAGGGGCCCCTCTGCATTCCCCTGGTGTCTGGCTTTTGCCTCCCCCTGAAATACTAGCCATTCTTTTTTGTTTTCCTTTAAAAATATATATATTATTGATATCAGAGAGGAAGGGAGAGAGAGAGAGAATGATAGAAACATCAATGATGAGAGAGAATCATTGATTGGCTGCCTCCTGCACACCCCACACTGAGGATCAAGCCTGCAACATGGGCATCTGCCCTAAACTCAACCACTGAGCCACGCCCTACTAGCCAGTCTTTGAACCGCCCTGAAGCTCTCTCCCATGCATTGGACCAAATGGAAACAATAAAGCTTTTTGCAGCATAAAAGGAAGGAGGGAGGGAGGGAGGGAAGGATGGAAGGAAGGAAGAAAGGAAGGAAGGAAGGAAGGAGCGAGCTAGCCTCAGTAGCCAGGGTTTCACTGTGGAAGTTTCTATGAAAGCTGATTTCTATCTCTGCCTTAATTGAGGCCAAGGGCCGTAGGGATGATTCACTCAGTTCACAAAGCTGGCACTTTCTCTCGGTGCCCCGAGAGTCTGAAGAGGCCACCAAGGAGCTGTGTCTGCAGGCGGGACAAAATGATTCCTACCAGAGGACTCAGATCCCTGCCTGCAGGTGGTTAGGGCCCTCAACACCATTGTCTGACAGCTGCAGGAAGCCCAGCCTGGACCTTGACTCATCCTTATGATTCAGCCATAGGTGCAGATACTCTCTGAACCTCACCATCTGAACTGGATTCACATGTGGATGTTTATCGCAGTTCGTACCAAGACCACACCTAAAATAAGGAAAGCCACAAACACCTGTTAATATCCCAGGTGACAATAATTAGGGCAGGACCTTCCACCCACAACTTTGCTTCATCCAGTGTATGGAGTAGTCATCATGAGGTAATTAATAGCCCTGTTCCTACTTGTTGCCGTGGAAGATCAACCACTTTAAAGGTCCGTGGTGCCTTGTTGCCTCACTAAGGAGCTTACAGGATGACACAGTTACTCTAAAACTAGGATCTGCAGATGGCGGCCCATGAGCCAACTGGCCTGCTGCTTGTTTTTGTAAATAAAAGTCCATTGGAACACAGCCATGCCTATTCATTCATAGAGTGTCTATGGCTGGTTATGCACTACAATAGCAGAGTTGAGTATTATCTATAACTAGAGGCCCGGTGCATGAAATTCGTGCACTGGGGTGGGGGTTCCTCAGCCTGGCCTGCATCCTCTCACAGTCCAGGAGCCCTCAGGGGATGTCTGACTGATGGCTTAGGTGGGGAACAGGCTTAAGTCGTCAGTCAGACATCCTTAGCAATGCCGTGGAGGCAGGAGAGGCTCCCACCCCCGCTGCTGCACTTGCCAGCTGTGAGCCTGGCTCAGGGCTTCTGGCTGAGTGGCATTCCCCCTGTGGGAGCACACTGACCACCAGGGGGCAGCTCCTGCATTGAGCATCTGCCCCCGGTGGTCAGTGCGCATCATAGTGACCGGTTGTTCTGCCGTTTGGTCAATTTGCATATTAGCCTTTTATTATATAGGATTATCTACAATAGTATAGAACAGTGATGGTGAACTTATGACAGGCGAACTCATTTTTTTGGTTGATTTTTCTTTGTTAAATGGCATTTAAATATATAAAATAAATATCAAAAATATAAGTCTTTGTTTTACTATGGTTGCAAATATAAAAAAATTTCTATATGTGACATGGCACCAGAGTTAAGTTAGGGTTTTTCAAAATGCTGACACACTGAGCTCAAAAGGTTCGCCATCACTGGTATAGAACATCACTACAATCCAAAAACTAGCATTGTGATTTCTGTTTTCTTTTTCTTATTCCTGGGCAGGGTACGTTTTTATGCTGAGTTGCTTTTTGGAAAATGAATTTTTGAGCTTGATCAGTGTGGCTTAGTAGTTGAGCATTGACCTATGAACCAGGAGGTCACATGCCTGGAATGCAACCTCAATCCCAATTCCCAGTAGAGGCGTGCAGGAGGCAGCAGATCAATGATTCTCATCATTGATGTTTCTATCTCTCCCTTCCTCTCTGAAATCAATAAAAATATATTTTTTAAAAAATGATTTTTGAGGACTGAGTGTAGGGGATATTTGTGGCATTAGAATGACTTCACTGGGATCTCTGGTTTCTTTTCACCCTCCTCTTTTTTAATTTGCAGGTTGAAAATGAATATGGCAGCTACTTTTCCTGTGACTATGACTACCTGCGTTTCCTGCAGAAGCGTTTCCACTACCACCTGGGTAATGACGTGGTTCTGTTCACCACCGATGGCGAAATGGAGAAACTTATGCAGTGTGGGGCGCTGCAGGGGCTGTATGCCACCGTGGACTTCGGACCAGGTTGGTGTTTGTAGCAACAGAAAACCAAGCTGAGGCCATGCACGCAGGCTTGGGCTTTTGACCCAGCTGATGGCTCTGGGCGGCTGTTGTGCTGAGCGGCAGGGGCCTATTGAACGAGATTCCTCACATTTCCCTTTATCGAGTTGTTAAGATTATTTCATTTCTTTTGTAAAACATATTTTTATTGATTTTAGAGAGAGGAAGGGAGAGAGAGATAGAAACATCAATGATGAGAGAGAATCATTGATCAGCTGCCTCCTGCACACTCCCTACTGGGGATCGAGCCCTCAACTTGGGCATGTCCCCCAACCAGGAATCGAACCATGACCGGGTTCATAGTTCAGTGCTCAACCACACTGGCTGGGCGCCAAGACTATTTTCTTTCGGTTGATTCGGTCTTTAGGACAGGACCTCCGTTTGCAGCGCTGGCAGGCCTAGCCTGGAACCTGGAGCACTGTCCTCCCAGGCGCTGGCTGGCCCAGCAGCTGTTCCATCTGGGAGAAGCTCCACCCTGAGGCAGTAGCTGTTCAGGTTCCGACTGGGACACACTGCTCTTCTCTGCTCTCTCTGTCCCCCCAGTTGTGGCTGGATGCTCTGGGCTCTGTTGTGGCCACAGTGAACTCTGAGGTCAGCCACTGGCTGGTATGTTGGCCTGTCAGCCCTGGAGTGTGGAAAGTAACTTTCATTACCTTCTGCGTAACTCATAACCCCATGAACAGTCATGGGCCGGAGGTGGTTTGGTGGATGCTACAAAACTCGTCTTACCTGACTCATGAGTGCCTTGTAAGCTGCAGAGGTTCCACAAATGAAAGTTCAGGGGCAGTGTGGCTAGGATGCATCTGGATATAATATACCTCTGGCTGTAACGAAAGAATCTTCATTTAGGTTGAGAGCAGCTTTTGTAGGGGACATGGTACAAAGGATCCTGGACTGAACTTTTCTTCTTCTCTTTAGTTTTTGCTATGAAGAACGTTATTATGACCATTGAATGTGATTAGATTATACATAGATTAGATTGTAGTATTGTATCCATGTTAATTTCCTGATTTTTAATATTTGTATTGTGTTTATTTAAAAAATGCCCTTGCTCTTAGGAAAAGCACAGTGAAGTATTTAGGGGTAAAGGGCCATCATGTCTGCAATTTATTCTCAAATGAATTTTTAAAATATGTATCATTTATTTTTTAAATATTTTAATTGATTTTTTTTTTTTTTAGGAGAGAGGAAGGGTGGGAGGGAGGGAAAGAGAGAGAGAGAGAGAGAAACATTGATCAGTTGTCTTCTGCACACCTCCTACTGGGGATGGAGCCCACAACCCAGGCATGTGCCCTGACCTGGAATCAAACTGTAGACCTCTCAGTGCATGGGAAAACAGTCAGCCAACTGAGCCACGCCAGGGCAAAATATGTATATTTTTACATGAGAAATAAATTGACAAAGTAAATGTGGTAAAATGTTAACAATTAGAGAATCTGGGTGAAGGGAATATCTGTTTTTGGTACTATTCTTACAACCTTACTCTAAGTTTGCAGTTATTTTAAAATAAAAAGTTATTACCCCCACCCCTACCCCCCAAAAGACCAGTTCTTCAAGTGGCATAGAGACCTCACTGTTCTTCTGTCCAAGGAGTAAGACACTCCATGCATGTTGCATGTCCAATACTTGCCTTCACCAAAGAAGGTGTCATTATATTAAAATAATTTTTTTATTAATCCTCACCCAAGGATATTTTTCCCACTGATTTTTAGATAGAGTGGAAGGGAGGAGGGGGAGAGAGAAACATTGATGTGAGAGAGTCACATCAATTGGTTGCCTCCCATACGCACCACAGCCAGTGCTGGGGATCAAACCTGCAACCCAGACACGAGCCCTTAATCAGGAATCAAACCTGAGACCCTTCGGTGCACTGGCTGACCCTCTATCCACTGAGCAACACTGGTTAGGTGTAATTGCGTTTTTAAAGAGATTCTTCTATATTACCAAAACAATAAAAGAGCAGGCTTTAAGTGAATTGCGTGTTTCTAGAAACTGCTACACTGCTCAGAGCAACTGATGATAACTCATCTGCAAAGAACTGCACAGGAAGTGGCATGCTGGTTTCCTCCTTCTCTGGCACACCTCCCATTACAGTGATGAAAAAGCATAGACTTCTGTTGGGAGGAAAAAATGGAAGATTATCACGAGTGTGTTGTAAGCGTTATTTGTAGGTGGGATGACAGCACGATTGCTACTGTGGGTTGAAGGACAGACCATTGCAAGGCCAGTGTACCTGGGGCAGGTGGGCTCATGGCAACTTCATTCATTTGTGTGGAAGTGGGGCATTGGCTGAGGGTCAGGTCCTGGGAGGAGGCTCATGAGAAGAGAAACAAAAGATCTGAACCCCACCTGTTGCTTCATAGTGAGAAATTTACAGCGATACGTAAGTGATCTTTCTTGATCAGCACATTCTCTTCTGAAACCTGGCCTTACAGAGACCATTCGAGAGCAAGGGGTCATGTGGAGGTCTTGGCTGGTGTCACTTCCACTCTGGGACACCTGCTGTGGGCACTGGGTCATAGTTTGGGACCAGGGTGTCCTCTGTTCTGGTTGGAGAGACACTATCCATGCTCATTCTTTCACTGATGTAAGGCAACCATGACCTCTCTGTGGAATTCTTTCTCCTTTTAGAGGAGGAAGGGAGAAGTGAAGACATGGGAGGACAAGACACAGGCATCCTAAGGAATATTTAGAAGGAAAGATGGAGAGCAAGTGGCTGGTGATGTTCAAATTAAAATTCAGAGGATATTCCATTATTTAGGGATAGACACAATTAGACCACATTCATCCCTTTGATTCGTTAATTAATTGGCAAATATTTGTGTCACTGGTATTGTGTGTGGCACTGTAGAGAAGCGGTCGCCAACCTTTTGGACCTCACGGACCACGAGTGGTCTGCGGACCACTGGTTGGTGACTGCTGCTGTAGAGGAAGTATCTTTAGAGCAGACCCATCCTGTGGGGAGCATCTGGGTCAACCAGATGTCTATGTGAAGAGAGAATCCCGTAAGATATGCCCTGGCTGTGGGGAAAGACAGATGGAGAAGTCAAGCCTGTGACTTGAACTCCCCAGGCAGTGCAGTCAGGAAAGGCCATGGGGAACTGGTTCAGAGGGGAAGCAACGTTTTGTGGTCCCCACACATCCATTGGTCTGAGTGCAGCCTAAAGCTAGCTTGCAGGTCTTCCAGGCCCATGGGAGTGTTGAGAAGCTCTGGAACCTCAGATCCAAATCCTTCCTAGGGCTCTTTATCTAACTTCTTGTCATTCCCATGACTGACCTTTCTTCTCTCTCTGGTCATGTTCAGGTGCCAACATCACAAAAGCTTTCCTAATCCAGAGGAAGTATGAACCCAAAGGACCCTTGGTAAGAATTGGGGGTGAATGTGGAGAGACTGCTTGTACCAACTTCATTACAGTTGTTGAGAGGAGGTTACATGCAGTAGATGGGGGGAGCAGACCCGTGGTTCTTCTGGCTCTGGGATTGTGGGGACACAGCCCACTGGACACATGAGTGACAGCAGCAGCAATGCTTCTGCTTGAACTGAGGCCCTGCCCTGGAGTGGAACAGATGGGGACTAATGCAAATGTCTTGCCATACACTGGGCTCCGTGTTCTTGCCAACTTCACCTCACGTGTCCTCATGGCAACTCTCCTGGGTAGTATTATTGTCTCCCTTTTCAATGAGGCTCACAGAACATGTGACTTGCCCAGGGTTGTACAGCTGGAGAGTGGCAGAGCCAGGATCTGAGTTTAGGTCTGTGTTCCCACCTGTGTTCAGACTGTGGTACAAACAGCCTTTTCTGAAACTGGCCTCTGCTTAGCGAGCAGGGCAGAACCTGCACTCACAGACTTTGGGTGGAGCTACTTCCTGAGATGAGGAGGCCTCAGAACATGTCCAGATTTCTTTTCCCTTCTCTAGACCAAGGGCTTGGCAGGGTAATGCCCAGGAGAAGCATGAGGGCTTGGGGCCTGCTTTGCAGAATGCTTGGACAAGTTGACCTCACTTTAAGTCAACCTGAGATCTAAAAAGCGAAGGGGCCATTTGGAGCTGATTATAACAATATTTCCCATCCAATTCTTTTGCCCAATAAACTTTCCTACTGTATTTAAACTGGGGGATGGGTTAATAAAATTTTGATGCAGTTATCTAACTTTTCAGGCATACTATTTCATCAGTGCCTAAGTTCTGAGTTTGGGCAATGCTGTTTTCTAGGTTAAGCAGTGAATGTCAACTCCCTTTTCCACCTGTCCCTCAGTGGGGACCCTAGAGCAATAGTTACAGGGCAATAGCCCCAGAATTTGATGGTCATGACTCTAGCCCAGTGATGGCGAACCTATGATACGCGTGTCAGAGGTGACACGCGAACTCATTTTTTTGGTTGATTTTTCTTTGTTAAATGGCATTTAAATATATAAAACAAATATCAAAAATATGAATCTTTGCTTTACTATGGTTGCAAATATCAAAAAATTTCTATATGTGACACGGCACCAGAGTTAAGTTAGGGTTTTTCAAAATGCTGGCATGCCGAGCTCAAAAGGTTCGCCATCACTGCTCTAGCCTAACCTCCATCTCCCTTTCTCTTTTTAGATCAATTCTGAATTCTATACTGGCTGGTTAGACCACTGGGGCCAACCTCACTCAACAGTCAAGACTGAAGTGGTAGCATCCTCCCTCCAGGATATACTTGCCCGAGGGGCGAATGTGAACTTGTGAGTGTTCATTTCTGGAGGGAAGGGTGTCCCCACCCCCCGCCCGTCCCCCCCCCCCCCCCCACAGCTGTCGGCTCACAGTGAAGTACTGTCTCTTCTCCTGTTTCCTTGTAGGTACATGTTTATAGGTGGGACCAATTTTGGCTATTGGAATGGTAAGAGCAATTTAACATCTGTTTGTAGAAGCTTCTGCTAAAATGTTTTCTGGTGCTTGATTTTGGGGGAGAGGGGATGCCTACAGACAATTTTATTTTCTATTTGTGTGTGTCGTCTATATTTTCTAATATATAAAAATTGCCTATATAACTTAAGAAATCATTTTTCTTTAAAAAAAAATTTAAGGGTCATAAATTATGCATTTAGGAACCTTATTGTTTTAAAGCAGGCTGGCTAGGCAGGCCTTGGTCACAGTCTCTGGCTATAGCTCACATGGGCATATATGTTCTGTTGTGGTCTTTTTTGTTACATTTTGTTTTGGGGAAATATAATTCACATACCATAAAATGTACAATTCAGTGGTATTTAGTATATCACAAAGTTGTGCAACCATTTCTGCCGCCTAATTCTAGGACACTTTTATCAGTTCACAAAGAAACCCCATCCCCAAGAAATTCCCCATACTCCCTCCTCCCAGCCCCTGGCAACCACTAGTTTACTCTCTATAAGATTTGTCTATTCTGGACATTTCATATAAGTAGAACCATACAATATGTAGTCTTTTGTGTTCAATTTATGTTATTTAGTATAATCTTTTCAAGGTTCATCTATATGGTAGCATGTATCAGTACTTCATTCCTTTTTATTGTTGAGTAATATTCCAATTGTATGGATGTACAACATGTTGTTTATTCACTCATCAGCTGATGGGTATTTGGGTTGTTTCCACTTTTTGGCTATTCTGAACAATGTATGAATATTAATGCATAAACATTTGTTTGAATCCATTTCAATTTGGGGATGCGTGTGCCTAGGAGCAGAATTGCTGTGTCACATTGTAATTCTATATATTTATATATTTTTATGTTTTTTTATTGATTTCAGAGAGAGTAAGAGGGAGGGAGAGAGAGATAGAAACATCAATGAAGAGAGAATCATTGATCATCTGCCTCTTGCACGCTCCCTATTGGGGATCAAGCCTGCAACCTGGGCATGTGCCCTGATCAGGAACTGAACTGCAACCTACTGGTTCATGTGTTGCCACTCAAACACCGAGCTACACGGGCCGGGCTGTAACTCTATATGAGGGAACTGCCATAGTGTTTTCCAAAGTGGCTGAACCATTTTACATTTCTATATGGTCTTTTTTTTTTTTTTTTTTTTTGGTAGGAAGATTATGACAAAATTATCTTCCTTGCCATTAATTTTTACAAAGACATACAATGCTCTCTATTGGCCTTCTTCTAAGCCTCAATCCCCACCTCTCTTTATATCTGTATTTTTCTCTCGGAATCATTAAGGATCCTCTACTGTTGAGTTTTGAAGGGTTAGTTTGGACCTAAATCTCCTAAGATCTCTGATTGTATACTCTCTGCTCTTAATGAATTTCCCCCTTAGAACTGCTGTCTTTTGTGCAGGGTGGGGTGGGCTAAGAGAAGGCTTAGCTTCCAAGTATTATTAATGTTATTACTATTGTTAGAGCCAAGAAATGGACGTATTGCAAAACTTGAATGTCGCTGGTTGAAAGACAATAATGTGCAAGATTGGTAGTTGAAGTTTTAGATCATCTCTCTGTATCTCTGTCTTCTCATTAGAAACAGTAAGACTTTGGGATTCTTTTTTCATTCAGTAGCTAGTAATTCCACCTCACTTCCATTCGTGGAATTCAAATCCAGGAATGAAGACAGATATATTTGGGAACTTTACTATTCATGATATATTTTTAAATATCTTACTGTTCTGCTTAAAACAATACAGTTTTAAAAATTAGAAACTATGAAAACTACCACTGAGAAAAACAGAACTTGTCTTTCATCCTCTCCCTCGCTCCTTACCCTGCCATAATTCATGAGAGTCTCTTTTCCACCTCTGTTTTTCCACTTAGTCCTCATAGCAGTCTCAGCGGGGCTACGATTACTGACCTACTTTATCGATACGAAAAGCAGGGGACACAACAAGTCCACAGGTCTCCCCCACAGCTTGCAGGGGTGGAGCCTGGACTCAAAGTCAGGTCTTGGAAAGCTGGTCAGTGCCCTTGGGATAACCCCTTGCAGCCCAAAGCCCCTGCCCTACTCGTGAACGCCAGGCCCCTGACCTGCCGTGTGGCCTGGTCTCTTAGGGCAGATGAGGGAGAGCCAGTCTGCTTCTTAGCGGCTGTCCTTCAGGCCAGCTTCCCAGAGGAGAGCTATGAGAGAAGAACGTCATGAGCTCACTGTTCATCCTACCCAACACAGGTGCACACACATGTGCAAGTATGTGCACCACACTATGTGCCTGTGTGTGTCCCCATCTGTCTGAGGGGCTCCTGTGGGCTCCAGGCTGTCCTATACGTCTCACACCACGTGGAGAGCTGTTTCTTTGCCTTCCTCACTCGCACTCCCTGATGTGGAGAAGAGGCTTGAATTAGCAGTTTCTCTATGACACATTGCTGGTCTGAAGAAATAGTCTGCTGGTAGGAATGGAACAAAGACTTCCTTTGCCAGGCCATCCTTTAACCCACCAGACAGCTTCCCAGCCTGGGTTCCCTTGGCCTGTAAAGTTTGCTTCTGGAGGGCACACTTGTTTAACCCAGCTGGACAACCCATAGAGCTCCTCTCCCGCCCCTAGAAGGGTGGGGAGGCCTCTCGGGTCAGTGAGGCCACACCTACTTCTCAGGTGCACGCATTGTCTCCTGTGCGGCGAGAGCACAACCGCTGCCACTTGAGAGCTAGAGACGGGACCACAAAGAAGGTGAGCTCCTTGCAAAAAGGGATGTGGTTTTCTTTCTCGTTGCTTCTCACGGCAAAGGTCGTGTTTTATCATCTGTATCCCCAGAGGCGGGCAGACCTGTTGGCAGGCAGCTGTCTCTGATTAATAAGAAATGAGGGGAGTGCCTGGCCGGTGTCGCTCAGTGGATTGAGCGTCGTCCTATGCACCAAGAGGTCCCTGGTTTGATTCCCAGTCAGGACACGTGCCCAGTTGCTGGCTCCATCCTCAGTACGGGGCGTGCAAGAGGCAGCCGATGGATGTTTCTCTCTCATCAATGTTTCTATCTCTCTCCTTTCCTCTCTCTAAAATCAATAAAAACATATTTTAAAAAGAAAGAAATGGGGGAAAGTAACATGACGGGATCAATTCAGTTGGTTTAGGTGTTCCAAATGCAGATTCTGTGCAGAGAACTAATGAGAACTAGTTTGGCCTGGTTCGTGCCATGTGTCAACTCCACCACCAGAGGATCACCCAGGACAGATCCATCACTGGTGAGCTGTGGAACCATTTGAAGGACTTTGTTACTAAATCATAGGTGAACTCTTGGATTTGGGGCCTCATTTACTTAACATTTAGGTTGGATATAAGATTGTTTAAAAATAACATTATTCTCTCACACTTACATTGCAAATTGCTCTCTAAAGCAGAAGAGAAAGGGGAGGCACAGAGTCTGGCTGGTCCTGGGACAGCAGGGTCCCTGTCACCTGGGAGCCTGTTAGAAGTGCCGAGTCAGGTCCCACCCCAGGCCTGCTGAGTCAGAATCCCAGGCGGGGTTTAGGAGTCTCTTTTAACAAGCTCTCCATGTGACTTTCGTGCTTGGGTGACTTTTCTAAGTACTGGCATATGGTCATAGCCAAAGTTGCACACAATCTCCCACCTGTGAATATCATGTGTGACAAGGTGGCAGGACTGAGCTGAGGGCGGCACGAGGCTGTGATGTGGTTTCACAAGTGGCTTAGCTGATTCTAGAGGGAGCTCTGCCTGGAGCTAGGATGGCAAAGGGACTGAGTTTATATCCCCACCTGCATCACTTGTCAGATATGGGCTATCCTGGGAGGGTTGTAACTGTAAGCAGGGCAGCCCGGCAGAGGCCATGACCAGAGAGGAGCCCATCTGAGAGCCGTCAGCAGCCTACACTCCCAGTAGCTGGGGAACAAGTGAGTGCCTTAGTCCTGGAGAACAATGGGAGAGGCACACCAGGCATCCTCTCTAGTCTCCGCAGAAGCCTTAAGATCACGTTAGAATCTCTATGGGCTCATCATCTGTGTGCAGTCATCTCCCACTTTGTTTGGTCTGATAACCCTCCGTTGTTTTCTGCGGGTCCTTGGCCAAGTCACCTGTGTCTCCCCCACTGACCTTTTCTCAGCCACACAGTTCGAGATTATGCAAAAGACCACAAGGTTAGCCGTCAGAGATGCAGGTCATGCCATAAGCCCTGCCATGCCTGATTGTGCTGAGCAAGTTTTGTAGAGAGTTTCAGATTCTCTCTGCTTGTCCCCTGGCACTGAGATCGCTGGGGTTGCAACTGTGAGCTCTGTTGAGAGCAGATGGGGAAAGCGCTCTGTAGACTCCACGGTGCTTGGCAACAGTCTCTTGTAGCAAGAAACTGATTTCTCTAAACCTTGCATCCAGAAGGCCACCTCTGTGTGGCTCAGTTGGTTGAGCGTCGTCTTGTGAACCATAGAGTTGCCTGTTCGATCCCCAATCAGGGTGCATGCAGGAAGCATCCAATTGATGTTTCTCTCTCTGTCTGTCTCTCTAAAAATCAACTAAAAACTTTTTTTTTTTTAAAGAGAAAGCAATTGGTTCAAACATGTCCTTTATTTTTTCTCCTTCCATAATGCTGAGCTCATGAATCCCAAAGAGTTTGTCCCAGCCCAGGGCCTCCAGGAGTAACCAGTGGCACCTTTTTGTCTTCTAGGAGCCAACATGCCCTACCAACCACAGCCCACCAGCTACGACTATGACGCCCCCCTGAGTGAGGCAGGGGACCTCACCGAGAAGTATTTTGCTGTGCGAGATGTTATCCGGAAGGTGGGTGCTTTGTACGGACTGCGGTGGGCTGGTCTAGGGCAGAGCCTACCTTGGACCACTGTGCTCTGTAGACCAGCGGTCGTCAACCTTTCAGACCTCACGGACTATGGGTTGGCAACCGCTGCTGTAGATGACTTCGAAGGATGGATGCAGGGACACATCAGATAGACTTGGCCTTGAGTCCTGGCCCCAACCTGATGGAGAATGAGCCTACAGACAAGTTGCTCCACTAGTCTATTCATTTGTAAAACTGGACCATTAGCACTTGGGGGTGGTGTCAGGATGAAAAAGAACCTAGGTATGGCTCATGTGGTCCACTAAGAGGTAGCCATTACTATTATTTACACTAAAGGTAAGAAAATGTATGTCCAAATAAATCGCTAAAATGTGTCATAGAGAAAATCCGTGGGCAGTGGAAGCAAGGTTCAAATGTGAGCTGTCAGCAGTCCCTCCTTGTTCTGTCTGGGACAGTGTATGCTGTTGCTTCTGGCCTGGCACCTGAACTGCTTAGTCCTGCTAATGCTGTGACCTTTTGAGGCATCTAAAGCCCCAGGTGGGGTTTCCTGTCTCTACTGTGGGTTAAAAAAAAAACACAAAAACCCACAGTTTTTCTGCTCAGTCACCTGAGTTTTGAAATTAAAAAAACACAGGTTTTCTGCCTATAAATGGTATGGACTATTTTTTTTGTTTAAGTATGCTGTCTCCATTTAAGCCCACATAGTAAAATCTGTATTATGTAATACGTTAAACATATAGAAAAATGTGTTCTATACTTATCTACTAGTAAGAATTTGTCTATGTCATCTAAACTTTCGAGTGTCTGGTTAAAATGTTCCTCATGTGTTTTTATTATGGGCTCGATCACTGTAGAATTTGTAATGATGACTCCCAAGCTCTCTCTTGTATGTCTGCTCCCTTTCGAGCTCTCTGTTCCTATCTTTATTATTTCCTTCCTTTATTTGAAGCTTAGCTTTTTAAATTCAGCCTTTCTTCTTTCCTACTATAAATATTCAAGGTTATACATTTCCTTCAAGTACTTCTATAGCTCCATCTCGTAAATCTTAAGATGTAATATACTTATCATAGTTTTCTTCTAAACATGCTTATTTTGATTTCTCTTTGACCCTTGAAATGTTTAGAAGTGGGTTTTTCAATTATTACACACTAAACAATTGTCTAGTTTGTTGTTTTCTAACATATTTGCATCTGTTTGGAGCAAGTAGTCCTGTATGATAGCATATACAGAATGGAGCAAAAGTAGGTTTACAGTTGTGTGAAACAGCTTATTCTTGTATTATTATTTATTAACTAGAGGCCCGGTGCACAAAAATTTGTGCACTCGGGGTTGGGAGAGGAGGTCCCTCAGCCTGGCCTGTGCCCTCTCACAGTCTGGGACCCATCAGGAGATAATGACCTGCTGGCTTAGGCCTGCTCCCGGGTGACAGAGGGCAGGCCCAATCCCTAGGTGCAGCCCCTGGTTGGGCTCAGAGTAGGGCCAATTGGGGAGTTGGGGCACCGCCCCCTGTCATGCACAGAGCAGGGCGGATTGGGAGGTTGCGATGCCACCCTCAGTCACGCTCAGGGTAGGGCCGATTGGGGGGTTGGGGCACCGCCCCCTGTCACACTCAAGGCAGGGTCCATAGGGAGGTTGCAGCGCCACTCCTATCATGCACAGAGCAGGGCCCATCAGGGGGGTGGGGGCTCTGTACCCTGTCACACACAGAGCAGGGCCGATCAGAGGGTTGGGGCTCCGCACCCTGTCACACTGATCCCGGTGCTGGGAGGCCTCGCTGCTCTGCTGATCCCAGGGCCAGGACGCCTCTCGGCTCCCCTGATCCCTGGCCTGGAGGCCTCTCGGCTGCTGATAACCTGGCTGGGAGGCCTCTTGGCTCCGCTGATCGCGGGGCCTCCTACTCCGCTGATCACTGGCCTGGACCGGGCCGGGAGGCCTCTTGGCTGATCACCGGAGCCGGGAGGCCTCTGGACTCTGCTGATCACTGGGGCTGGGAGGCCTCTCGACTCTGCTGATCACCTGGGCTGGGAGGGCTCTCGGCTCCGCTGATCACCGGGGCTCGGAGGCCTCTCAGCTCTGCTGATCACCGGGGCTGGGAGGCCTCTCGGCTCCGCTGATCACCGGGGCTGGGAGGCCTCTCGGCTCCGCTGATCACCTGGGCTGGGAGGCCACTTGGCTCCGCTGATCTCGGGGCCTCCGACTCCGCTGATCGCTGGCTGGGAGGCCTCTCGGCTCTGCTGATCACCGGGGCTGGGAGGCCTCTCGGCTCCGCTGATCGCGGGGCCTCCGACTCCGCTGATCGCGGGCCGGGAGGCCTCTCGGCTCCGCTGATCGTGGGGCCTCCTACTCCGCTGATCACCGGCCTGGAGCGGGCCGGGAGGCCTCTTGGCTGATCACCGGAGCCGGGAGGCCTCTGGACTCCGCTGATCACTGGGGCTGGGAGGCCTCTCGACTCTGCTGATCACCTGGGCTGGGAGGCCTCTCGGCTCCGCTGATCACCGGGGCTGGGAGGCCTCTCGGCTCCGCTGATGACCTGGGCTGGGAGGCCTCTCGACTCCGCTGATCACCTGGGCTGGGAGGCCTCTCAGCTCCGCTGATCACTTGGGCTGGGAGGCCTCTCGGCTCCGCTGATCACCGGGGCTGGGAGGCCTCTCGGCTCCGCTGATCACCGGGGCTGGGAGGCCTCTTGGCTCCACTGATCGCGGGGCCTCGGACTCCCCTGATCACCAGGGCTGGGAGGCCTCTGGACTCCGCTGATCACCTGGGCTGGGAGGCCTCTCGCCTCCGCTGATCACCGGGGCTGGGAGGCCTCTTGGCTCCGCTGATCTCGGGGCCTCCGACTCTGCTGATCGCGGGCCGGGAGGCCTCTCGGCTCTGCTGATCACCTGGGCTGGGAGGCCTCTCGACTCCGCTGATCACCTGGGCTGGGAGGCCTCTCGGATCAGCTGATCACTGGGGCCGGGAGGCCTCTCGGATCCACTGATCGCGGGGCCTCCGACTCCGCTGATCGTGGGGCTGGGAGGCCTCTCGGCTCGGATGATAACCGGGGCTGGGGGGCCTCTGGGCTCTGCTGATCGCGGGGCTGGGCCGACTCTCGCCTCCCTGATTGCGGGGCTGGGCCGACTCTGGCCTCCGCTGATCTCGGGGCGGGAGGCCTCTCAGCTCCGCTGATCGCAGGGCTGGGAGGCCTCTCGACTCTGCTGATCCCAGGCCCTGAGGCCTCTCTGCCCTGCTGCTTCAGGGCTGTTTGGCTTCGCTCTGCTTGGAGCCTGAGTATGCAAATTAACCGCCATCTTTTAGCTTCTATAATTGAAACATCGTATCTTTTGGAGTTGTTGCTTCAGGAGCTCAGAGCCCCGCAGCTGCGGGGATCCTTGACTTTCTCCATCGCTGGGGCAACCAAGCCTCCTATTCTCAGCTGCCTGGCTGCCAGCCGCCATCTTGGCTGACAGTTAATTTGCATATCTCACTGATTAGCCAATGAAAAAGGTATCGGTTGTACGCCAATTACCATTTTTCTATTTTATTAGTATAGGATTATTATATTTTTTCATATAAAAAAAACCTGTAAAGACCGTAAACCTACATTTGCCCCACCTAAAGAGGTGTTAATCTAAATGCAGACAAGAAAAAAAAAGGCAATTCGAAACCTCAGGGGAGGAAAAAGAACACAAAAGGCTTGCCCTGGCCAGTGTGACTCAGGTGGTTGATCATTGTCCCATGCACTAAAAGGACACCAGTTCGATTCCCAGTTAAAGGCACATGCCCAGGTTGCAGGTTCGGTCCCCTGTTGGAGTATATATGGGGGCAATCAACTGATGTTTCTCTCTTACATCTTCCTTCTTTTCTTTCCACTATTTTTTAAAATATATATATACTAGAGGCCCGGTGCACAAAAATTTGTGCACTCGGGGTTGGGAGAGGAGGTCCCTCAGCCTGGCCTGTGCCCTCTCACAGTCTGGGACCCATCAGGAGATAAGGACCTGCTGGTTTAGGCCTGCTCCCAGGTGACAGAGGGCAGGCCCAATCCCTAGGTGCAGCCCCTGGTCGGGCTCAGAGCAGGGCCCATTGGGGAGTTGGGGCCCCACCTCCTGTCATGCACAGAGCAGGGCGGATTGGGAGGTTGCGATGCCACCCTCAGTCATGCTCAGGGTAGGGCCGATTGGGGGGTTGGGGCACCACCCCCTGTCACACTCAGGGGGAGTCCATAGGGAGGTTGCAGCGCCACTCCTGTCATGCACAGAGCAGGGCCGATCAGAGGGTTGGGGCTCCGCACCCTGTCACACGGATCCCGGTGCTGGGAAGCCTCGCAGCTCCGCTGATCCCAGGGCCAGGACGCCTCTCGGCTCCCCTGATCTCTGGCCCGGAGGCCTCTCGGCTCCGCTGATCACCAGGGCGGGAGGCCTCTCTGCTCCGCTGATTGCGGGGCCGGGAGCGGGTCGGGAGGCCTCTTGGCTGATCACCGGGCCAGGAGGCCTCTGGACTCCGCTGATCACAGGGGCTGGGAGGCCTCTCGGCTCCGCTGATCACCGGGGCCGGGAGGCCTCTGGGCTGATCACCGGGCCAGGAGGCCTCTGGACTCCGCTGATCACCGGGGCCGGGAGGCCTCTTGGCTGATCATCGGGCCAGGAGGCCTCTGGACTCCGCTGATCACCGGGGCTGGGAGGCCTCTCGGCTCCGCTGATCACCGGGGCCGGGAGGCCTCTCGGCTCCGCTGATCACCGGGGCCAGGAGGCCTCTGGGCTCCGCTGATCACCGGGGCCGGGAGGCCTCTCGGCTCCGCTGATCGTGGGGCCTCCGACTCCGCTGATCACCGGGGCTGGGAGGCGTCTAGGCTCCGCTGATCACCGGGGCCGGTAGGCCTCTCGGCTCCGCTGATCACCGGGGCCGGGAGGCGTCTGGGCTCCGCTGATCACCGGGGCCGGGAGGCCTCTCGGCTCCGCTGATCACCGGGGCCGGGAGGCCTCTCGGCTCCGCTGATCACCTGGGCCGGGAGGCCTCTCGGATCTGCTGATCGCTGGGCCAGGAGGCCTCTCGACTCTGCTGATCCCAGGCCCTGAGGCCTCTCTGCCCTGCTGCTTCAGGGCTGTTTGGCTTCGCTCTGCTTGGAGCCTGAGTATGCAAATTAACCGCCATCTTTTAGCTTCTATAATTGAAACATTGTATCTTTTGGAGTTGTTGCTTCAGGAGCTCAGAGCCCTGCAGCTGCGGGGATCCTTGACTTTCTCCATCGCTGGG
This sequence comes from Myotis daubentonii, assembly GCF_963259705.1. Classification (NCBI taxonomy): domain Eukaryota; kingdom Metazoa; phylum Chordata; class Mammalia; order Chiroptera; family Vespertilionidae; genus Myotis; species Myotis daubentonii. The sequence continues at coordinate 47,275,035 of NC_081853.1, read as the reverse complement.
GCAACCAAGCCTCCTATTCTCAGCTGCCTGGCTGCCAGCCGCCATCTTGGCTGACAGTTAATTTGCATATCTCGCTGATTAGCCAATGAAAAAGGTATCGGTTGTACGCCAATTACCATTTTTCTCTTTTATTAGTATAGGATTTTATTTTATTTTTGAAAAATATATTTTATTGATTTTTTACAGAGAGAAAGGGAGAGAGAGAGAGAGAGTCAGAAACCTCGATGAGAGAGAAACATCGATCAGTTGCCTCCTGCACATCTCCTACTGGGGATGTGCCCGCAACCCAGGTACATGCCCCTGACTGGAATCGAACCTGGGACCTTTCAGTCCGCAGGCCAACGCTCTATCCACTGAGCCAAACTGGTTTCGGCTAAAATATATTTTTATTGATTTCAGAGAGGGAGGGAAAGGGGGAGAGAGATAGAAACATCAATGATGAGAGAGAATCATTGATTGGCTACCTCCTGTACAACCCCTACTGGGGATCAAGTCTGCAACCTGGGCATGTGTCCTTGGCTGGAATCGAACCTGGGACCCTTCAGTTCACAGGCCAATGCTCTATCTACTGAGCCAAACCAGCCAGGCGCTCGCTCTCTCTCTCTCTCTCTCTCTCTCTCTCTCTCTCTCTCTCTAAAAATCAGTAAAAACAATCCTCAGGTAAGGATTAAAAAAATACATATATTTAGGAATTAAATTTAGTAGGGTTTGGCAACTAACTTAATGCAGATGAGAAAGAATAAGGAGTTGTTGATTTGTCCAGGTTATAACCTTCATTGGATAACTGAGTGGGTATTGGGGTCAGCAACTCAGATAGAGGATTGCAGAGAAAGCACAGGCTGGGGATGGGGAGGGGAAGCAAATTCAGTCCTGGGCTTGTTCAGCTCAAGATGCCCCTGGTGACATCCAGGTGGAAGTGTCTCTCCAGAACCTCCAGAAAGAAGTAGTTAGGACAGGCTCAGATTCTGGGGTCAGCAATGGAAGTGGAGGCTCAAGTCCCGGGAAGGTTGCGATTGGACATGGAGAGTTGAGCAAGAAAGGTGGTGGGCCAAGCAAAAGACAAACCCGGGGATCCCAATCATATAACCAGGGGCCCCAGCAAGATGAACCCATGAAGGACATAAAGACTTCAGAAATTAATGTAATTCAATAGTTCATCATAAATTATAGCTTAACCTGTAGTCATCTCTTCCCCCTTTCCTCTTGGATACTTAAGTTTGGGAGAGAGAAATAAACTACTTTAAAAGTGGGCTCTTTCTTCTGAGATTTTGTAGATGGGCAGTGAGCTGGTTTGTTAAACGATACTCAAAATATTTGCTTGCATCGAGAGAAACTATGGGATTATAAGTACCCCCATATCTAGCTCTCCCTGCCTCTTTCCTTTACCAAAGACTTACAAAGTGGAATGTATCTCTTCTTTTTTTTTTTTTTAAATATATTTTATTGATTTTTTACAGAGAGGAAGGGAGAGAGATAGAGAGTTAGAAACATCGATGAGAGAGAAACATCGATCAGCTGCCTCCTGCACATCTCCCACTGGGGATGTGCCCGCAACCCAGGTACATGCCCTTGACCGGAATCGAACCCGGGACCTCTCAGTCCGCAGGCCGACGCTCTATCCACTGAGCCAAACCGGTTTCGGCTGTATCTCTTCTTTAATCCATTTCCAGAGTTAGTTGGGTGGTGATGGACAATATCTTTCCCTGACCTGGACTCCCAGGGATGATAATTTCCCACCAGGCTGAACAAGCCCGTGCTTAGTGGTAGAAGCTTCAGGGACCCTTTGCATATGACTCTTTTTAAAAAACATATTTTTTATTGATTTTTTACAGAGAGGAAGGGAAGGGATAGAGAATTAGAAACATCGATGAGAGAGAAACATCGATCAGCTGCCTCCTGCACACTCCCTACTGGGTATGTGCCCACAACCAAGGTACATGCCCTTGACCGGAATCGAACCTGGGACCCTTGAGTCCACAGGCTGACGTTCTATCCACTGAGCCAAACCAGTTAGGGCTGCATATGACTCTTAAAGGCATGACAAAGCTCATGACATTTGCATTTTGTAAGTTATTCTCTTTGGTGTGGGTAAACTCAACCAGACATGGTTAACACTTTGACCTCGAGGGTGAACCCTCTGGTCCATTCATGTTGTTTCAGATGGCAAAATTTCATTCTTTTTTATGACTGAGTCATAAAAGAATGATTGATTTTGAATTTTGAGTCAGTATACAGATAAAGTGAGGACCTATGGCCACCGCACAGACTGTTTTAACCTTGACAATGTGAAAGTATAGCTGATGGTTTTGGAGACTGGAGTAGGGAGGAGAGCTCAGGGAAGGATGTAAATAGCCTTGTCTTAAAGTGTGGACACAAAGGATAATCTTTTTTTTTTTTTTAATATACTTTATTGATTTCTACAGAGAGGAAGGGAGAGGGATAGAGAGTCAGAAACATCGATGAGAGAGAAGCATCGATCAGCTGCCTCCTGCACACCCCCCACTGGGGATGCACCCGCAACCAAGGTACATGCCCTTGACTGGAATCGAACCCAGGACCCTTCAGTCCGCAGGCCGACGCTCTATCCACTGAGCCAAATCGGTCAGGGCAAAGGATAATCTTAATTGATGGAACTAAGAAACAAAGGTATAGATGTTATTTAAATCTGCAGAGCTAACCAGTAAAGAAACTGAAAATGGTGATAAGGCCATGTTGACAAGAAAAGGAGTTAAGATGAGTGAATAATACAACTGAGCTAAATTCTCATGTATTTTTTTTTATTTTTTTTTAATATATTATATTGATTTTTTACAGAGAGGAAGGGAGAGAGATAGAGAGTTAGAAACATCGATGAGAGAGAAATATTGATCAGCTGCCTCCTGCACATCTCCCACTGGGGATATGCCCGCAACCCAGGTACATGCCCTTGACCGGAATCGAACCTGGGACCTTTCAATCCGCAGGCCGACGCTCTATCCACTGAGCCAAACCGGTTTCGGCAAATTCTCATGTATTGAAGAAATGATATTTTAAAGGGATCTAACAGGCCTGGCTGGTGTGGCTCAGTGGTTGAGCATCGACCCATGCACCAGGAGGTTGCCAGTTCAATTCCTGATCAGGGCACATGCCCAGATTGTGGGCTCAATCCCCAGCAGGGCGCGTGTAGGAGGCAGCTGATGGATGTTGATGTTTCTCTATCATCGGTATTTCTGTCTCCCTCTCCCTTTCTCTCTCCAAACTTAATAAAAAAACATTTAAAAAATGCATCTAACAAGAAATTGCAGATAAGTATATTATTTAGAGACCAAAAGAAGCAAAAATAGGTACAAGTAAATGATTTGTAAATGATTTCCTCTGAAAATATAACTAAGAAAGTAGTGAGTCAGGAGACTATTGCTTTTCCTTAACCAGTCTTTTATCTTTTTCTTTTTAAAAAATTACTATTTAAAAAGGTAAACAAGAAGAAAGAAAGCAAGAAAGAAAGAAATGTAAGGATCCTGAAAGATCATAATGCAATCGACTTGGAGATGCCAGTTGTACCTAGACCTTGCTAAGACCTAGGATTTACACCCATATTTCCCAACGCTAATATGTGTGCATGCACACATATTTAATAGGGTTTTGTTATTTTTAGTTTTTTTAAATTTAAAAATAACTTCATAAAATTTTTAAAACGTACCTAAAAGTTTCAAGAATAAAAATTGTACAAAGAACACTTGTGTATTTCTCACCCAGATTCACCCATGTCAACATTTCACTCTATTTGCTTCATCATTTACCCCCGCCTCCCTCTTATATTTTCCAAACCATTGAAGGATTGCATCTATCATGACCCTTTATCCCTAAACACTTTAGTGAATGTTTCATAAGAATAGGTCGGAATATGCTTTTATGTAACCATGGCAATTTTAACATTGATACAAAATTTTAACCTACCAATATGATTTAATCTGCAAAAAATATTTGTCCTACTCTATCTAGGTTCCCTCCCTTCAGATCCTGTACCTTTTTCCTTTTCTTCCCCAACTCCAGTTTTCTGCCGCCACCCTCATTCTCTCTACTTGTTTTTGCTCTCTGCTTTGAAGTCTTTGTTCTGTATTGACTTGAATGATTCCTAGAGCTGAAAACACAGACGTACACAGACACACACTTGGAAGTAGAACCTTACCCGGATCCTGTCCTGGAAGAAAGTCTTTTGTTCCTTTGCCTTTCCAAAACATCACTGGCACTGTGGTTTCCATCTTTGACCCTCCTTTGGAAAAATGAATTAAATGAATTAAAATTTTAATTTAAAAATGAGTTAAATATGTTTCTGAGGGCTTAACAGCTCCTTTTCTTTTTTTCACTCTGGTTTACAGTTTGAAAAAGTACCGGAAGGCCCTATCCCTCCGTCCACACCAAAGTTTGCATATGGAAAAGTTGCTCTGAAAAAGGTAAGAAAAAAAAATAACAGAAACATTGAAAGTGAGGAAATGGAATTTAGAAGTCAGTGAAAGTGTTACGCTGGGGAGCCGGTTCATTATTTTTCTGTGAATTTGTTTTCTGTGAGACTGATGGGGAAGATGGTGTTTCTGAGAAAACGGGGACATGGAGGCGAGAGGATGTGTATGCGTGTTGACTGGGTGAGCAAATGGGCATGAGCAGGAGTAGAGAGGTGTTCTAGATCATACAAGTGATTTTGGTTGCCTTATCAGTGGCCCAAAGCAGTCTTGGGATCCTTTGTGGGAATAACATGACACCTTGTTGTTATGGCTGGTGAGATTCTTTTTTATAATTCACTATTATCTTAGGGGGTTCTCAAAAGCCACAGACATTTTGATAGGGTTTTGCCCTAATTACACACTCTCATCTCAGAATCAGTTTTTGTAATCTGTAGTTTATATGGTAAATGAGACATCACGAGGGAAAGCCAGAAATCAATCATAAATAAGAGTTAGGGACATTTTATTCCAGGAAAAGAGAAAAGGAAGTGAGGTTACGTTTAACAGTCAGGACTGACGTAAGCCGAAGTCAGTTTGTTTGTTTTTTTTAAATATATTTTATTGATTTTTTACAGAGAGGAAGGGAGAGGGATAGAGAGTTAGAAACATCGATGAGAGAGAAACATTGATCAGCTGCCTCCTGCACACTCCCCACTGGGGATGTGCCTGCAACCAAGGTACATGCCTTTGACCGGAATCGAACCCGGGACCCCTGAGTCCACAGGCTGACGTTCTATCCACTGAGCCAAACCGGTTAAGGCAAGTCAGTTTGTTTTGACCATCTCTGTCTTCAGGTTTTCCCCTTTTATAATCCCTAACTCCTACATGTGATAACTCACAAGCAAGAGAGAGAAAAACATGAACAATTGCATATTTCTTAAGAATCTTGATATTCTAAAATAGCATCATACATTTTTATCTTTAAGCCAAATACCAAACATGATTGTATGATTTTTCCATTCATGAAGCCCTTTGATATGATGGTGGGTTGAGTTCTTGTAACTTTTTCCACCTAGCGTCAGACGCGTGTGTTACATTCTACAGAGGACGTGGCCGGTCTCTCTGCCTGATAGGCATCTTTCGTTAGATTAATCAAACGAGAAACACACTTGTAAAGGGAGCATCTTCTGCTCCTTCACTGCCATTGCTACTTGAGGAAAATTTCATTTGTGGGGTTTAGAGCCATGAGGATTTTTTTTTTATATATATACAACAGAAAATAACTGCAACTGTTTCATACAACGTCGTTAAAACAGATCTAGCTCAGTACCCAAAGCACATTCTGTGAAAGAAAATTGTGTGAGCAGAAATGGCTTTTCCTTGTTAATACTGAAGAGAGCAAACCTGCATCTCACCGAATTAAATGTATGTGGAACATAGTTATGTAGGCTAAGACCTTCTTCGACCGTGAGTTGAGTTGTCCTAGTGGGAAAACGTCCGTGTGAGTGGCGGAATGGATGGAATTGTACTGAAGGTATTTTCCCCTCGGTGCTGCACATCAGCAAGGTAACCATGGGAAGTGCTTATACAATTCCTAACCAGTGCCGTGCCATGCAAAGTCCTGGGTTTGGAGCCAAACCTACCTGCAAATCCTGGCTTTGCCATTGCTCCACTGAGCTTCTCTGAGTCCCTAACAAGAATGCCTGCCTCACGGGGTAGTTGTGAGGATTCAGTGAGGTGTGTGGGTCAAGTCCTGCCTTCCCATGCTTAGCGAACCATGGTTGGGTAGCTGTTATCATTGTTGTTCTTGCACCTGAATGAGCATCCTGCGTTGCAAGAATACACAATCGTTTGGATTGAATGTGTGTATTTATTGAGTGGCTCCTCTGTACTGGGCATTGGGGTGGTGATAGTCTGTAAAGGGATCCAACTGGCAGATGATACCGAAGGTGTGCTGTCGACAAATTCAGAGGGCGCAGTCGGGTTACTTCCCTCAGGAGTGCCGGGGGAGGCTTCAGAGCAGGCAGCCTCGAGCCTGGGTTTTCATTTATTTTAAGGGCCTTTTCTATACAGGAGGTTGTACTTGCAAGCAGGTATGTTTGAAACGCTTCTTAAGATTCCCATCAGTTACTTTTCATCAAAGGTTAGGGAACTGCGAGAGATGATTAAAGGTGACTGGGGAACAGGACTGGGTGGAATTTGAACCACTGAGGTTTATTTCGGGGTTTGGCCAAACCCCACTGGTAACTTGGATAATTTGCAAATGACATTCTCCGTTCCGATGACCAGGGAGGGGCGGCAGTGAGTGAACACTGCTTTTGTTTCTTTTCAGTTAAAGACAGTGGAGGAAGCTCTGAACATTCTGTGTCCCGCGGGGCCTGTCAAAAGCCTTTATCCCTTGACATTTATCCAGGTGAAACAGGTAGGCCTTCAAAGGTAATGCTTCACCTTCCTTCTACTTGGGAAAATGTGTGCTCTGCCCTGCCCTGCAGTGTCTGTTCTGAGCACAGGGACCAAAATAGTAAGCAGCTAAATCAGACCCACGGAATCGAGCAGCAGAGCCCTGGGATCTCTGTAGCTGTGATATTGCACATTAGCCCGATCTGTCCTACGTTCCCCCTGTTTCTTATTCTCACTCAAATAAATTGTAGCTTAACCTGCTTCAGCATGATTCTGCCCAAGCTATATATTGAGTGCACGTCTCATCTAATTAATCTTTATTACTAGGTACCAGTGGGGAAACCGCTATTTTTTTATTTTTTATTTTTTAAATACATTTTATTGATTTTTTGCAGAGAGGAAGTGAGAGGGATAGAGAGTTAGAAACATCGATGAGAGAGAAACATCGATCAGCTGCCTCCTGCACACCCCCTACTGGGGATGTGCCCGCAACCAAGGTACATGTCCTTGACCGGAATCGAACCTGGGACCCTTGAGTCCGCAGGCTGACGGTCTATCCACTGAGCCAAACCGGTTAGGGCAGAAACCACTATTTTATACTCAGAAACGACAACTTAGTTATTTGTCCTTAGTTAGCGAAGTGTAAGGACGGTGTTCTTACTAGATTAGGTTCTTTGAGATTCTTTTTCTGGCTTTTGAAGAGAACAGAAAGCAGGCACTTTGTGTGTGTGTGTGTGTGTGTGTGTGTGTGTGTGTGTGTGTGTGTCTTAATGTGTGTCTAATCTCTAGGCGCTTCCCCATCTTTAAGAGCTTTTCCAACTTCCTGTTTTGGAAAATTTCATATGTAGAAGAGTTGCAAGAATAGTACAGCCAGCACCCATATAGCTTCCACCTAGACTCACCAGGTAGTAACATTGGCTCTGCTTGCTTTATCTTTCTGTGTGTGTATGTCATCAACTGCTGGTTTGGTTGTTTTCTTTTGTTTATTATTATTATTATTTTTTTTTTTACCATTTGAGTTAGTTGTCACCATCATGACACGTCACCCTTAGATATTACAGCATGTATCCCTTAAGAAAAAGGATATTATCCTACAGGACCACAACATAATGATCATACTTAAGAAATTTGATATTAATGCAATCCAGTTATCTAATAGACCTTCCATAGTCAAGTATCCCTGGTTATAATGTCCTCTATAGCTTATCTTTTTTCAGTCCAGTTTCCAATCCATGATCATGCATTACATTTAGTGACAAAGCCTCTTTAGTCCTATCAGGACAATTCCTACGTCTTTCTTTTCTCTCTCTCGTCACATGAACTTTTCTGAAGAGTTCAGACCAGTTGCTTGGTAGACGGCCCTTCACTAATTCGATTCAGCAAAACCTTTTTGGCACAAACACGACAAAGGTGATGTGTCCTCAGGGTGCCCATAAGGTCAACTTGTCCCTCTGTTACAATTGCTAAGTTTGATGACTCAGTTAGGATCTCAGCCCCATTTTTTGAATGGGGTCTGCCCTTTTGATTTTCTGTATCGATTGCCTTCTGGAAGGCGTCTGAACAATAAGATGATAGAATCATAGCAAATCTGATCTTAGTCTAGTGTGTTTTTGCCTTCAATTACTATTCCTACACTTGGAACGTTTCACAAGAATGTCTTACAGGTGACTATTTTTACACTTGTGGAATTTTACAAGAATGTTTTATGCCGACCGCTCTGGTGTGTGATAAATAAAGTGAATGATTAAGGTCCCCCACCCCCTAGCTTTTCATTCACATTGAGTAGAGTTCTTTCTCTAATTTGAGCACGCACCTGGCTGTGTGGTCGTGTCTCCAGCTATAAATCAGAACATGCCTTCTCCACCTGGCAGGGCATGGAGCACATAGGAGAAGACATGGACACTAGAGCAGCTGCCCCTGGGACGTGAGCTCCAGGTTAATGTATAGACACTCACACCGTGCTCTTTCTCAGGCCCCCCTGCTTTCTGATCTTGGACCAAGGCAGTGCTCTCGGATTGGGTGGGGTGCCTTGAGCCCTGGCTGTTTCAGGTCTGGGGCAAGCCCACACGTGTTTATTTCCAACGAAACCCATGGAGGCCACAGCTGCGGGGAGTGGGGTGCCACCCTGGTACACCCCCACCCCCAGCCTCGGAGGCCTCCGCTCCACCTTTGTGGGGAGCACCGCAGCTTCCGCTCCCCCCTAGGAAGCCTCCCTGTTTTCCCCAGCCTCGGAGTTAAGACTTACAAGAGACAGATGGAGACTTGGGGTCCGAGGGAGGCGTTCTTGAAGGTTCAGTGGCGACACCAGGGGCATTTCTTGAGTTCAGGCCTTTCCTGCAACACAGGAACATGGTTAACACTGTTTTCAGCTCCTCCAAATCACCTTTCCTCTTGCCCGAGGTGCACGTCCTTGCTTGCTGGGCCCTGGAAGTGAGGCACTTTGTCTCTGGTCCATGAAGGATTTGGATTTGGATTCTTTCCACTGACGTAGGGTTTGGTCCCGCTCACCCTGGCTAATGTCCACAGCAGGCAGGTGCCTCCGGGCCCTGGGTGCTGTTGCTGCCGAGGCTGACTGGGGCCTCCCTTTGGAGCAGGGATACCAGCACCTAGAAGTCTTTTCTGACCTAGCAGCAGGCTGCACCCATTGCTCACTATCTCCGTTTCCCCTACTCCTCCACTTTACACAGTTTCTGATTGACTCTTGTTTTGTATGTTAGAGCAGATTTAGCCCAAGAACCTGGAGAACGATTTACCGAACATTCTTGGCGTTGTTGTTATTTGTCTTCTTAGTTTGTTTTTTGAGATTCCATAAGTAACCTTCCATGTATGGGATAGGATTCCCTTCAGGGATTCAGGGCAAGTCACTGAACACATTCCAGGGTCCCGTTTCCTCATGTGGAAAAGGATGTTGGATGAAAGACTCTTCAGGGTTCCCTGAAGTTTACTTCTGTGATAGTTATTCCACGATCTAAAAACTGGGTAAGCTCAGTGATTAGAAAGTCGGCCCATGGACCGAAGGGTCTCAGGTTTGATTCCCGGTCAAGGGCATACAGCTCAGTTGCAGGCTCGATCCCCGGCCCTGGTTAGGGTGCATGCGGGAGGCAACCAATGTGTCTCTCTCACCTCAATGTTTCTCTCTCTCTTCCTCCCTTCCACTCTCTCTAAAAAATCAATGGAAAAAATATCCTCGGTGAGAATTAACATAAATAAACAAACAAATAACTCAAGCCAGTTCCCTTCTTTCAGATTGAATTTTCCCCGGAGGCGGAGAAAGCATTTCAGTTCCTTATGGTTTTAGAAGCATCACTTCCACTCAGATCGAGGGTGACCAAGTTCTCCTAAAACGAATTGCAAAAGTGATGGATTTGTCTTTCATCCTTTTCTCACCAGTATTTTGGGTTTGTGCTGTACCGAACAACACTTCCTGAAGACTGCAGCGAGCCAACCCCTCTCTCTTCACCCCGCAGGGGCGTCCACGACCGGGCCTACGTCTCCGTGGATGGGGTAAGAGTGGCCTCCGGACGGTGTGTCTGCCCCACTGGGGATGTGTGGTCTGCACTTGGTATCATGGCGTTGGAGACCTCTGTCCTCCTTCTCAACCTTAGGTTCTGCCCCTCTTCTTGTTGCCCCTCATTTGCTGACATGGCCTCCCTCGTGCTCCATCTGCCTGATACACCCCCTCACCCTTCTTAACCTGGAGGGCCCTCCCCAGAGCCCCACCTTCTCGGAAACCTTTCTGGCCTCCCCAGCCCAAGGCCATCCCATGTCTTCTCGGCTTCTGGAGGACGGGTCCGTTTTGTATGCACCAGAGGGGTGACTCATTTATGAAAAACAATATTCTGAAGAAGGATTGCTCATGACCATTACAGCTACAATCCACAAGAACTTTGTTTCATAACAAAGATATGTTAGGGTTTCCATTCCTCTCAGTGAAACATTCATGTGAAAGAAGACACAAAGAGAGTTTCCTAACCAAGAAAATTGGTTCAGAAGATTTCAAATTAAAATATTTCCATTCCAGTGTCATCCGCGGCTTTATTTTCAGTGGGAGCAAGTTTCTAAGTCATTATGTGTACACTGATGGCAATTGTTTCTTGGATTTCAGTCTAGGCGTTACGTTAGTGAATTATGGTCAGTAATATCAATTTTTTAAAATCTCGTTTTTTTAAAAAAATTAGGAATATGTTGTTGCTAAAATGCCTGCTGTTTCCGTTCATTCTATTATATAATTTTCGTGGTATCAGGTATTTTGAGGTGAGAGCACCCCACCTAACTCTCTGATTTTTATCTCTTTTATCTGATGTTGTTTCAACTCACCATGTTGTTTAGAAGCTAGTTTTTTATGACTGCCTTTTGCGCTATGAGAACACGAAGAGGTTCCTGTGATGGGAATCCTCCCCTGGAATGTTTTGCCGCCATTCCCTTTCTATTAAAAATAGACACGAAGGGAAACATTCCAGAGCAGAGGAAACCAGTCTAGACCTTCCTTGGCTCACAGCTGTTCAGAAAGAAAGCAGTGATTGGAGGAAGTTGGCCACCTGGCCGGTGACTTGGACTGAGGGGCCATCAAAGCGTTTCCTCCCAAGTCCGGTGGCTCATCAAGGCTGAGTTAACGGAGTGAGCTGCCTCTCTGTGATCCCCTCACCTTAGGTAATCCTCATTTGGCATTGAACCCACAGGTCCCGCAGGGAGTCCTTGACCGCAACTATGTGACCACTCTGAACATAACGGGGAAAGCTGGAGCCACTCTGGACCTTCTGGTGGAGAACATGGGGCGTGTGAACTACGGCTATTATATCAATGATTATAAGGTAGGACCAGCCTTGCTGTTGGCAGTGAGGTTCAAAGGTTGGCAGGACTGTGCCTAAGCCACCTGAGGAAATTTTTGTAAATCTGTTTAAATATGCTCTCACATTCTTTCCATTCAGTTAACACATTGTTTGCGGGTAGTTTTTATCGCGCGCCAACAGGTGGTGCGGGCCATTTTTGCTAATTTTTTGCGCAAATGGCAACGTTCAGTAAAATTACGATCACTTTAGTTTACGTATTTATACGTTACCCGCATTCTACCGCTAGTCTATAAAAAACGTATTGATACGTGTCCCGCGCTCTACTACACTGGTAGAACGTATAAATACGTAAAACGTGTAAACACGTTTCCCGCATACAATGTGTTAACATAGAAGCAGTTCTTAAAAGCACACACACTGGCCTAGCCGGTTCGGCTCAGTGGATAGAGCATCGGCCTGCAGACTGAAAGGTCCTGGGTTTGATTCCGGTCAAGGGCATGCACCTTGGTTGCAGGCTCCTCCCTGGCCCAGGCCCTGGTCGGGCATGTGCAGAGGGCAACCAATCGATGTGTTTTTTCTTACATCGATATTTCTGTCTTTCCCTCTTTTTTTTTTTAAATATATATTTTATTGGTTTTGTATAGAGAGGAAGGGAGAGGACTAGAGAGTTGGAAATATCAATGAGAGAGAAACATCGATCAGCTGCCTCCCGCACACCCCCTACTTGGGATGTGCCCGCAACCACGGTACATGCCCTTGAAAGGAATCAAACCTGGGACCCTTCAGTCCGCAGGCCAGTGCTCTATCCACTGAGCCAAACCGGTAAGGGCTTCCTCTATCTTCAACTCTTTCTAAAAATCAATGGAAAAATATCCTCAAGTGAGGATTAAAAAAAAAAAAAAAAAGGCACACACACTTTGGCCCTGGCTAGTGTGGCTCAGTTGGGTGTTGTCCACATACCAAAAGGGCGCCGGTTCAATTCCCAGTCAGGGCACATGCCCGGATTGCTGGCTTGATCCCCAGAAGGGGGTGTGCAGGAGGTTGCCCATTGATGTTTCTCTCTCATATTGATGTTTTTCTCTCTCCTCTCTCTAAAAAAAACCCAAAAAAACACACAACTAAAAAAACAAACAGGCCCACACACTTTGTCAACTTGGATGAATGAACCTGCTCTGATTTGTTTTGCAACCTAGAAGTTGGGTTATTTTGCAGACCTGTTTTCCTCTGCAGACAGAACCCTTCCCTTGTGTTTGAGTTCAATCATCCTGTAGAAAGAAACAGGAGGAGGAAACCACTGCACTGTGCTCGTCCTTTGCTTATAAAACCCACCCGGCTTTCGAAGGGCACTCCCTTGCCAACAAAGTCAGCTTAGCATTGGGTCTGCCCTGTTTTCTGGGTGTGGACGATTCATGACACTCTTGAACCATCCAAAACCTTGCTGCCCTGCCTCTCGCCTCTGCCGGTTACCATGTCCAGGTGTTTTTCTCACTCATATTTTTAGAGCATTACCCAACAAACCTCTGTGAAGCTCACACTCTGCGAGGTGCTTTGGGGATGTAAAGATGTTGAGATACATCCTCTGCTATCTCACCGTGTGCTAGAAGAGAGAAGGCCTGCACGGAGGGAATGATAGCACCACCCCGTCTAGGACAGGACAAGTGTCTGAGGCTCTTTCCTATCTCTCTATGTGGCTCAGAGGGAAGGCAATTATAGCCTTAGGGAATGGCCATGCTGGGGCCACCTTTGTCTCCAGTAGAAATGTCCCTGTGCCCTAGCCGTGTTGGCTCAGTGGATTGAGCATCGGCCTGTGGACTGAAGGGTCCCAGGTTCAATTCTGGTCAAGGGCACATGCCCAGGTTGCGGGCTCAGTCCCCAGTAGGGGGCATGCAGGAGGCAGCTGATCAATAATTCTCTCCCACCATTGATGTTTCTCTCTCTCTATGAAATCAATAAAATATAACCCTGTCAGAGGCTATAATTAGTGGCCTTCGTGCCTGGCTCTCAGCAGCCACACTGACACATGGAGTGACAGGACGGCTAGTGTAGTCTCTGGCTCCCCAGGACCCAGCTGAGAGCCTGGCACACCAGTGCCTGGCTAATGTTTGTTGAATTACTCTGTGAGTCATTGAGGCTTGCTATTGAGAGATGTCAGAGACAGATTTGGGATCTCACGGGGAATGGGGGTGCTCTCTCACATAAAAGGCCAAGAAGGGGAAGTTAGATGCACTGTGAGCAGAGGCTTCAATGCAGTGGCCAGTGCCAGCGACACCTGCCCCCTGCCCTCAGGGGACAAACAGAGCAACTTCAGAATACACCTCTGAGGTTCGCCACCATCACCGCTGCTCTTTCTATGCTTTGACGGATCCAGCAGCCACAGTTTCCCGTCTACAATTTCAGTTACCCACAGTCAACCATGGTCCAAAAATATTAAGTGGGAAATTCCAGAAACAATTCCAGTTTTAAATTGCAAGTAGTGTGATGAAATCTCATGCTGTCCCAGTCCATCCTGCCTGGAACAATCCCTTTGTCCAGCATCTCCACGCTGTGCACCTATAGCTCATTAGTCACGTAGCAGCTGTCTAGGTTATCAGATCTACTGTTGTAGTATCGCAGTGCTTGTGCTCAAGTAACCCTCATTTTACTTAATAATGGCCCCAAAGCACAAAATGTTTATGCTGGCAATTCTGATTTGCCAAAGAGAAGCCCTAAAGTGCTTTCTTTAAGTGAGAAGGTATGTATGTATCTATGTATGTATACATGTATCTATAGGGGAAAACATATGTATGTATAGGGTTCAGTGCTACCCACGGTTTCAGGCATCTGCTGGGGGTCTTGGAACAGTGTTCTCATGTATAGTATCTCATTGAGTCCTTACACCTGGTGAGTGAACTGAGCTGTGATCATCCCTGTGGGCGCTGCTCAGGAGCCCAAGGTCAAGACTTGCTTACTCCAGGTTATATGCCAGAGGCAGAGTCTGTCCCCTCCCTCAGTCCACAGTGAGCTGCATGTTCTTTTGCATTCCTCAGATTCCACCTTCTCTTCCATTCTAGCAGTGGCTCTGAATCAAACTCTGAAGATTGGGGGTTTGGGGTTAAAAGCTCTAGTAGCTCAGCCCCCTTTCAGGGCCTGTTGCGGGGACATCTGGCCTGCGAAGGAGAGAGAGAGCTGTGGCTTGGGAAACATACATCTTTCCAAGGAGATGCGCTTCTTCCCTAGCCAGATCGGTGTCACCTGGATGTACGCACCGGTTGAGTCTCGTTTACTATTGTTGGTGTTTCATATCCCAGTTTGCTTTTCCCAGGAACTCGGGTCTGGAACACAGACACTTAATGCCTTTTCCTCCCCACCCCAGCTCATTGCTCTGCTTCTCCTTTGCAGGGTCTGATTTCTAACCTGACCCTCAACTCCAGTATCCTCACAGACTGGATGATCTTCCCGCTGGACATTGAGAATGCTGTGTACCACCTGGGTGCCTGGCATGGCAACGACAGAAGCTACCGCAGTGAAGCCTGTGCCCACTCATCTAACTATACACTCCCGGCCTTTTATGTGGGAAACTTCTCCATTCCCAGTGGAATCCCAGACTTGCCCCAGGATACCTTTATCCAGTTTCCTGGGTGGACCAAGGTACGTGTCTTCATAGAGAGTGTTTGAATTCAAGCCTCAAGTATCTGGTTTTCAGTGTTTAATAAAGAGTCGAAAAGAGCTGCTCATGCCTGGCTGGTTTGGCTCAGGGGATAGAACATCGGCCTGCAGGCTGAAGGGTCTCAGGTTTGATTCCAGGCAAGGGCATGTACCTCAGTGGCAGGCTCAGTCCCCTGGTCGGGGCATGTGGGAGGCAGCCAACCAATGTGCCTCTCTCACATCAGTGTTTCTTTCTCTCTCTCTCTCCCCTCCCTTCTATGCTCTCTAAAGAGTCAATGGAAAAATATCCTCAGGTGAGGGTTTAAAAACAAACAAACAAAAAAAGAGCTGCTTGTGAGATGCCACGTGGCAGTTTGGGGAGTGGAGGGTTTTCTGTGTTAGTTTGCCCATTCCTTAGAAGTGGGACCATGGCAGATCTGCAGGGTTCAATGGCCAGCTTGGAGGTGGCACCATCTGCTCCATTTTCATTGACTTCCTTTAGTGAATGATGGCTTTTCTGATTTCTCTAAGAAAACTTCGTGCCTTTGGATACTGATTATGATGGGTATTTCCTCTTTATTCTGAAGTAAATATGGCACAGGCAAAGGGGTGAATCTCTGGGAAAGCCTGTTTTTCTTTCATCCATGCCTAACTTCATACTCCCATAATGCCCCACCTTCGTATAGCCCATGCCCTGGGGCACCCACCTTAGTCTACATGATCCTCAACTCTTTCTTGGCTATTCTACCACCCAGTCACTCTCCTTCATTCTTTGGAGATATTAGTGTGTCTTCCTTCACTGTCATTTTCTCTACTTCAAGTCCTATTTTCATCTTAAATAACCTAACCATCACTCAGTTATTCATTCAACAAAGCTTTTTTCAGTGGCTACTACATGTCAAACTTTGTGCTGGGCACTAAGGATATGCTACAGGGTGGAGCAAAAGTGGGTTTGCAATTGTGAGTATATAAAACAGTTTATTTTGTATTATTATATATTAATTATTCTCCATACAAACAACTATAAACCTACTTTTGCCCCACCCTGTATATAAAACCAGATATGGTCCTTGCCCTCATAGAACTTATAGTCTAGGTGGGGAGGAAGACCAAATTATGTAATAATCCAAATTAAGTGGTAAAACTGTAGCTGCAATGGGTGCTAAGAGGAGCTATTGGGAGTTAATAACTGGGGCATTTGACCTTGTCAGGGAGGTCAGGAAAGTCTCACTCGGGGAAGTGATGCTTGAGAAATATAAAGGATAAGTAAGAATTAACATGGCAAAAAGAAAAAGGGAGCATATTCCAGGCAGAGGAAGTAACATGTGCCAAGGTCATGTGCTTAGAGGGGAAAATGGCGAGTGTGAGGAAGGACCCAAATGTATGAAACACAGAGAAAAGGGAGTGTGGCTCAGAGAAGAGGCTAGAAAGTGGGAGTGGGTAGAGACCAGATTGGATTAGCCAATTAAATCACATTCAAGTTTTGTCTTTATGCTGAGAGCCACTGAAGCAGGAGAGTGACATGACATGATTGTGGTGTGCCAAGCCTCTCTGACCCTAGTGTGCAGAATGGGTTGGGTGAGGGTATGTGTGAATCCAGGGAAACTATCCAGGAGGTGGGATTGCAGTGTCCTCGAGAGACTGGGATGGTGGTAACCAAGATGGAGATGACATCAGCTATTCAAGAGATGTTTGAAGTCAATAAAATGTAATGATAGATTGGACATGGGGGTTTAAAGAGAAGAGCATATCCCAGATGACTCTTTAGTTTTAGACTTGCAGCTGAACAGATGGTACCATTTACCAAAAGAAGAAATTTCAGAAGAGGACTTGGGCTGGGACAGTGAGCTCATGAGTCTGGATTTGGACAACTGAGTTTGAAGAGCCTTTGAGAAGAGCTCTGAGAAGATACTGGAGGAGAGCTATTGGGTCCAAGTATTGGGAATTCAGAGGAGGGATCTGGGCTGGAAATACACATACAAGATCATTTGCATATGGGTGGCTGTTGAAGATGTGGGATGGATGAGGTCCTCAAAAAAGAGGATCTAAGGCTGATCTTTGAGAGACACAAATATGACAGAGAGTGAGGGGGAGAGACCAAAGAAGTAGGAGGAAACAGGCATTCATGCTGCTGAGAGGAGAAGTGAAATGAAGACAGAAGCATTATTCATAATTACCAAAAACTGGAAATAATTCAAAGGTCCTTCAACTGATGGATGGATAAATAACACATTGCATACAATAGAATAATATTTCATAGTAAAAAGGAACAGACTACTGACACATGCTATAGCATGGATAAATCTGAAAAACATTATGCTAAGTAAAAGAAGCCAGGCATAAAAGCCAGGCACATGTTGCATGATTCCATTTCTATGAAATGTTCAGAAAGGGCAAATCGACAGAGACAAAAAGTAGATTAATGGTTGCCAGGGGCTGATGGTGTGAATGGAGAGGGACAGCATGGATATGGGGTTTCTTTCTGGGGTAATGGAAAATGTTCCAGAATTAAATTGTGGTGATGGTTCCACAATCTTCTTAAATATATGGAGACTTGTCTTATGATCCAGCATATGGTATATCTTGGTGTGCGTAGCTCTGGAATTTTAAGGTCTAATATCCTCTCTCTGGCCACATGTTTCTATCCCCCAAACTCTCATGCCTCCCAAGCCTGCTCTTGGATTTTACTGGTGACCTGAAACTCTCCATCATTAAGGCTGCAATTGCTTTCTATCCAGTCTAGACATCACCACTATCCTTTTCTAAGAGCCATCAATCAACCCACTGGCCCTCTTGTCTCCTTGTTCATCCTCCATCTTGACTGGGTCTACCATTGGCCTTTACTGGTTCACAGTAATTGGGGGACTACTGGGGACCTCTCCAGTGCATTCATCAGGGCCACAGTCCTCTCACTCTCTCCTGCCTCTGGAGGCCCTCAGCTTGCCCAGGAGTCCCTGGTCAGTCTCTTCCCCCTCCTCAGCTGGCCTTTCTAACCTTCACCACTCTCCTTAGGCCACCTTGTTCTTCCTCCCACCTCCTCTACGGAGGACTCACCCTTCTTGTCTGCTATCAGGTGTGACTCCTTTGTTCCCTCAGCTTCCTGTCATTCTTATCTCTCTGCCTCCACCCTCACTTCCTGCCCAGTGGCCTCTAGGAGGAAGTCTAAGCTATGAATCCCCTCCCCACGTTCCTCCAGGCCAAGATCCCTTCTCATACTTCCCCCTGCATTTGTCAGCCTTCCCCTCTCCTCTGCCAAGTCCTGTGTTGCAGCCAAGAAGTGATATCTAGGGTCTCCAGGACCCAAAAAAACAAAGTAGAACCCTCCCTGGATGTACAGTCTCTAGCCAACAGGCTTGTTCTTGCTCCCTTGCTCCCTCTTTCTCTCCCTTCCTTCTTTCTCCCCTTCTCCCTCTTGATGCTCTGCTGTGTCTTATATTCCCCTTGCTCATGCTTTTTCATTCCCTCACTCTACCCGCCTAGCCATCACATGTTCATCTGTCAAGACTGACATGAACTCCTCTATGAAACCTTCCTAGACCCTTAGTCTAGGAAAGGACTGGTCACATCCTCCTTTGAGGCCCTCTGTGCCCCACCTGGACTCCATCATGATGCTTCATCACACGTAGGTCAGAGAGGAAGGGTGAGGGAGAGAGAGATAGAAACATCAGTGATGAAAGAGAATCACTGATCGGCTGCCTCCTGCACACCCCCTTACTGGGGATCGATCCCACAACCTGGACATGTGCCCTTGACTGGAATCAAACCCGGGACCCTTCCGTCCGCAGGCCAATGCTCTGTCCACTGAGCCAAACCAGCTAGGGCTATAATTGCTTTTAGATTAAAAAGGTGCACAAATGCCTGTGATGCTGAGCCCTGGGAAGAAAGCAGATGGGAGTGAGGAGGGACTTTGCTGGATACAGGGCTAAAGCAAACGAGAAGACCCACACACAAATCACTGCTCACCAAGTGGTATCAATTTAGTGCCTTAAGAGAAAGAATTCTGCAGAGATGCAAATCAGAAAAAAGACATGTCTGTTACAGGGATTATCAGAAGGGCTGGGTGGCTCAGATGGAGCTTGAAACAGACCTGAAGGACAGAAGGCCCTTCCTCAGAATTTGTCAGGGAAGGGATTTTCAGATGGGAGAATAATAGAAGCTCAGGTGCAGAAATGGAAAAGCAGGGGACGTTTTGGAGGTCAGAGGGGGTTCATCTTGGCCAGGTCATAAAGGTGTCATGCCCAAGAGTTACAGACCCAGGCCTTCAGCTCAGAACTTTAGAGATGCTATCTCCATAAACATCAAGAGTGGTACATGCGGTAGGATGTCTATCATTATCTCCAGTTTGCAGATGAGCAGATAGAGGCTCAGGGAGGTATGAGGTACGGAAGTAGGTGGTAGAACAGCTCCCTGAGCCCCGGGTCTGTCTGATTTGAAGGCCCACGTGAAAAGGCAGGCATCATTGAACAAGGCCTCAAAGACCAATGAAGAACCTGTGCTAATCCTCTAGGTTCATGGTCGGCAAACTGCGGCTCGCGAGCCACATATACAGCTCTTTGGCCCCTTGAGTGTGGCTCTTCCTAAGCTTAGAAGTACCCTAATTAAGTTAATAACAATGTACCCACCTATATAGTTTAAGTTTAAAAAATTTGGCTCTCAAAAGAAATTTCAATTGTTGTACTGTTGATATTTGGCTCTGTTGTCTAATGAGTTTGCCGACCACTGCTCTAGGCCAGTGGTTCTCAACCTTCTGGCCCTTTAAATACAGTTCCTCATGTTGTGACCCAACCATAAAATTATTTTCATTGCTACTTCATAACTGTAATGTTGCTACTGTTATGAATCGTCATGTAAATATCTGATATGCAGGATGGTCTTAGGCGACCCCTGTGAAAGGGTCGTTCGACCGCCAAAGGGGTCGCGACCCACAGGTTGAGAACCGCTGCTCTAGGCTCTTGATTTGTTTCACCAGTCTGACGAATGGTCTGCATCTTCATGCTTGAAAAGTACATATATACACAATATTATTGAATGTGTCAGAGGGTTCAGAACCCCAAAGTCCATCTAGTCCATATGTCCACTCTGAAACTAGTACACTAATGTTCACACCAGCTTTATCCCAAATTGCCAAAAGATGGAAAAACCAAATGTCCATCAACCGATGACTAAATAGACAAAATGTGGTATATCTGTATAATGGACTATCATTCAGCAATAAAAAGAAATGAAGTACTAATACATGGTACAGCCCTGGCCGGTTTGGCTCAGTAGATAGGGTCCCAGGTTCGATTCTGGTCCAGGGCACATGCCTGGGTTTCGGGCTCCATCCCCAGTAGGGGCATGCAGTAGGCAGCTAGTCAATGATTCACTCTCATCATTGATGTTTCTGTCTCTCTCTCTTTCTCCCTTCCTCTCTGAAATCAATAGAGATATATATATTTTAAAAATAATAATAATACATGGTACAACGTGGATGAACCTTGAAAACATGTTAAATAAAAGAAGCCAGTCACAAACCATACATTTGATATGATTCCACTTATATGAAATGTCCAGAATTGGCAAATATATTGACACAGGAAGATTCCTGGTTGCCTGGAGCAGGGAAAGGGGAGAAAGGGAGTGTTGGGTTGGAGATGGGGACTCACTGCTAAAGGGTGCAGGGTATCTTTTTGGAGTGATGAACATATTCTAGAATTGATTGTGGTGACAGTTGCATAGCTCTGTAGTATACTAAAAACCACTGCACTATACAGTTTAAATGAGTGAAATTGTATGGCTGTGAATTATATCAAAATGAGGCTTTCTGCATGCACACACACACGCACATGCACGCCCATCCACAGGATTCGTGGACCTGGTTGTGCAGGTCTGAGATGAGAGGCCATACCTACAACAGACATAAAATGGAGCATCTCTGTGTTTTCTGTTATTTTCTGGTGAGCAGTGGTCCTTGGTGCTGAGGGTGCCCCTGGCCAGCTCCTGATCAGCATGCGCAGAACAGACAGATCCCACTCCGCACCGGGCGCCGAGTGCTGACTTTTGGGAGAACTACCACTTTGGCAGCTGTGGGCGGTGGGGTGAGGATGGACCCAATGACCATTTCTAAGACTCTATCTCCAGGCACGCCAACCCTCCTCCAGCAGGGCGGCCCTGACAAGGCTCTTTCTTCCAGCCCCTTGGCTTATGCTATTCACTTGCTGTAAAGAAACTACCTTGATTTAGTGAATGAAGTCACTGGTAAGAGTGATTCATGAGATAAAAAATCTCTTCTGATCACTTTGGCTTTGCTTACGTCGGATGTGGCTTTCTGGTTAAATGCCTGAACGTCAGCTGGGATTTTGGTGGGAAGCGATCAGGCATGTTTTACTGTATCCAAGAGACACAGGCCAGAACTCTGGTCTGACCACAACCTCCCTAAGATAAGGCCGGCGTTGACGGTGTTCTGCAAATGCAGTGGCATCTGTACTGCTTATCTCTCCTTCAGCTGGGTGTGGATAAACCTCATATGAATGTGCTCTGCAGCCTTCCTGCATTTTTTTAGCCACTTGTAGGCTTGTCCCACTTTTCCTCAACCAGAATTATGCTTTGAAAAGCGAAGAATCAAAATATACTAAAACCAGTTTTATTTTTTTAAAGGCAAACATCACCTTTTCTCGAAATGTAAAAAAAAAAAAAAAAAAAATTCTAAAAAATCATGAAATAAAAGAATTTATAACAAAGAGCTGACAAAAATCCCATGTCCTCTCCTGAGGCCTGGTCACCTGAAAGACTACGTGATTAGAGGGTTGGAACTTTCAGCCCCATCCCTCCAACCTCTGGGGTCGGGTTGAGGTGGGGGGCCGGAGATGGGACTCTATAGCAACTCTAGCACAGGTAGATTTGGAGGGCTTCTGGGTGGGTGAACACATGCAGGTGCTGGGAGGTGCACCTGAAGAGGGCTGGAAGCTCCCCCCCACACACACACACAACCCCCCTTGTCCCGTGCATCTCTTCCATCTGGCCATCCCTGGATGATCCTTTATAACACACCTATGAATGTAAGTAAAACATTCTCCTGAGTCCTGTGAGCCATTCGAGGCTTGTTCACCTGGTGACTGGGAGGATTCAAAGAAAAAATACAAATGTGTGCGGCTTCTTAAGGCTCGGGTTAGAATTCATATGCCACTTCTTCCACGTTCTTGGGCCCGTACAAGTCATTCGACCGTCTTGGCCCAACGGATGGAGAAGCAGATTCTGCCTCCTGACAGGAGGAGCTGCAGGGAATTGTGGTCATTTTTGCAGTCTGCCACCGGTCTTAGCGCTCTTTGACCCTGCTTTCATTCTGAATTTGGTATGCTTTTCAAACTTTCCTGGCCTGATTTAGTTATTCTTACCCCCTACCATTTCCATCTAATTTGTTGTTTCTTTTTTTTTTTTTAAATATATTTTATTGATTTTTTACAGAGAGGAAGGGAGAGAGATAGAGAGTCAGAAACATCGATGAGAGAGAAACATCGATCAGCCGCCTCCTGCACATCCCCCTACTGGGGATGTGCCCGCAACCCAGGTACATGCCCTTGACCGGAATCGAACCCGGGACCCTACAGTCCGCAGGCCGACGCTCTATCCACTGAGCCAAACCGGTTTCGGCTAATTTGTTGTTTTTTTGTCACAAGTCCTGTGAGCTTGAAAACTAGATAATCAGATTGATTTCTATAAATGTATGTTAATTTAGTAACTAAAACTTGTGAAATGGTGTGTAAGCAGGAGTAAGGAGGCTCTGAGTGAAGGAGCGTCTCCCACAGTTTTTAGTGCATGGACTTTGTAACAAGTATTATATGGCTGCCGGGAGGCAGTTTTCCCTCAGCAGTTCTTAGCTTTGGTCCAGATATGTGAGTGGGTACAATGACTGTTAGGGAAGGTACTCCATAGAAGGGGTCAAGAAATGGGGCTTTGGGGAGTCGCGAAGGAAAGGAATTTATATTTGGGGGTTCTGTGAGGGGAGGAAGTGATGTATCTTTTATGCTAATGCTTTAGGTTTCCATGGCTTCCGTTCTGTTTAGGTCTAAAATACAGAGAAACCATAAAGCTACTTAACGTTATTACTGTGAGATCAAAGAGGAAGCCGAGAGGTGCGGTTTGCATCAGCTGCAGACCCCCTTGGGTTGGAGGGAAGAAGATGTTTCATTTTTTTCCCTGTGTACTGCAGTGACATTTATTTAACGTCTTATTTTTATATATATATATATATATATATATATATATATATATATATATATATATATATTTTATTGATTTTCCACAGAGAGGAAGGGAGAGGGATAGAGAGTTAGAAACATCGATGAGAGAGAAACATCAATCAGCTGCCTCCTGCACACTCGCCACTGGGTATGTGCCCGCAACCAAGGTACATGCCCTTGACCGGAATCGAACCTGGGACCCTTGAGTCCGCAGGCCGACGCTCTATCCACTGAGCCAAACCGGTCAGGGCTTATTTAACGTCTTATCTAAGCAAGCCCTTCACTATTTTTCCTTTTTAAAAAATGTTTTCCTTTCTCCCAAGTTAGCATGACAGTTACTCATGAATTGTGTGTGGTGAGGGCCCTTTAACCTTGAGAAATGGACCTGAGTCTTTCCCATTTTAAGTTCTCCGAGGGTCTGCATGTCTTCTCTCAGAGTGTGATAGAATCAACATTGGATCCGCGTTTGTTGTTTTTTAAGTGAACTCTTAGCCAAATTAGAAAAGTTTTAAACTGTGACTTAAAACAGCACTGGAACATTCGCTTTAAATTTGTATGAGAGGATTGATTTATCTAAAGAATTTAAAACAGACACATATCTGTCTGATTAATGAAGTAGGTCGACCATTTCCTGGAACCTAACATTTATTCTATTATCACCTTAGTAATAATAGCAAAGAGGGGAAGTCTGCCAAGGGTCAAGCTATGGTCAGAGAAAGTCAGACGCTGTCATGGAAATATTAGCTGGGACAGCCCCGGGGAGCCCCAGAAGCCACCAAGGTTCACGCTGCGAAGGCTTGGCCCCTGTGCGCTCACTATATTCATTTCCGAGGGTGTCTACTTTTATTATTTTTAACATATTTTTTTATTGATTTCAAAGAGGAGGGGAGAGGGAGAGAGATAGAAACACCAGTGATGACAGAGAATCATTGATTGGCTGCCTCCTGCACGGCCCCTACTGGGGATCGAGCCTGCAACCCAGGCATGTGCCCTTGCCTGGAATCGAACCCAGGACCCTTCAGTCCACAGACCAATGCTCCATGTACTGAGCCAAACCTGCTAAGGCATGAATGCGTCTACTTTTAAATGGCATTTACCAACATGTGCATACTCCCGCCTCCACCAGTAACTTCAGCATAATTTCTTAAAGAGAAACAAAAGTCAGAATATGTATATATTGTTTAAAAACACAGTGCTAGTCAAGGAGTGCAGATACTTCATTTTCCTTCCAGTAAACACTGTCCTCTAAAACTCTTAAGCCAGGAGCAGAGGAACATGAAGCATTCTTTCAGGAGGGCTTCGTGTCTCCTTGTAGGTGAGTCTTTTCTCAGGAGGAATGATCAGCCTGGGTATTATCTACTGAGTGCCGCTAGGTGTCGATGGAAATCACTGTGCTGAGAATCTCACCTTGGACAAGATGGACAAAGCCTTTCCCTTATAGAGCCCATGCTGGAAATAGCTGATAACCCACTACTCAAACAAAGGATGCAAATACCCAACAGTGACAATAACTAGGAAAAAAAAAAAAAAGAAGAGAGTACAGGGGTGGTGAGTGACTTGGAATGGGAGGCCCAGTCCTAAGGACGGTGTCCATGACCCTTCTCTCTGAAGAGGTGGTGCTGGATGGAGACCTGAGCCATCAGAAGGCTTCAGGTCTGGGGGAACCGTGATGGAGAGCATTTGGTGTGTAAAAGGGATGGGGACAAGTTCAGGGGCAGCTGTGTGAGCAAGGGGCAGAGGGGCAGAGACAGGGTGGGGAGGAAGAAGGCACAGGTCTGAGGGCCATGGTAAGGAGGTAAGGAGCAGGAACGCATGAAATCACCCGATTCTCACTTGGCTGCTGTGTGGAGCCTGGGGTTCTACAGTTAATAGAGGAAGTCGGGAGACCTGTGAGGAGACTAAGACAGCATTGGTTATGACTTGCTCTAGAAGGCTGGCAGTTGGGGGTAGAGAGAAGCGGAGAGATTGTGGTCTGATCATGAAACGACATGCGTTTCACCATACCTCAGCTGGATGGTAGCCACCAGCTACTTGTGGCTATTTACCTTTAAATTTAAATCAGTTGAAAGGGGAAATTCTATTCCTTCTTCCCACAAACCACATTTCAGGTGCTCAGTAGCCACTCTCAAGTGCACTCAGCTGCTCTGTTGGGCAGCAGAGAACACTCCATCATTGCCGAAAGTTCTGTTGAATGGTGATGACTCCACGCTATGGGCCTATGGCCTGTTCTTTCTAAATGCTTCATCCCCCCTCTCTTGGAAGGGCAGCCAAACTGCCATAAACATCATTTAATGCACATTCTGTTAAGAGCTGAGAGTGGGGGAGGGTGGGGGTAAGGGGAAGAGACCAACCAAAGGACTTGTATGCATGCATATAAGCATACGCGATGGACGCAGACAGCAGGGGGTGAGGGCAAAACTGGGGGGATGAGGGGACAATGGGGGGATAAAGACACATTTGTAATGCCTTAATCAACAACAAATGTAAAAAAAAATAAAAATAAAAATTACCTTAAAAAAAGAAAGCTGAGAGTGGGGGGAAATGTTGCCCTGAAGAAGTTTATAGCTTCATAATTTCATAGTTCATAACGGAGGCCTGAGAAGATGTAACCCTGAGTTTGGGGCAAGTTAGAGGGACGGTGAGAGACATGCCACCTCCATATTGGAGACTCGTTCAGGTGAGTCAGGAGGCAGAGTCCATATGGCAGCCAAAAACTCAAAATGGGCCGCGGGTGATCGTTTGGGGGAAGGAAAAAACAACTAGAACAGATTATGTAGTGTCCAGAATTAAGGCAGTAATTAGGAGAAAGATAATATCAACTTTGATCAATAACTAGGAGCGACCGTTTGAGATGATATCCGTCAGCCACAGTGTAGTCTGGGAGGTGGGGCCACTAGGAGTAGGCACTGGGAGTAAGCCTTACACAGGTATGGGAGGAGCCAGTAAGGGCTGGGTCTAAGACTGGAACCCAGCTAGGAAATTCAGAGGGAGCTTGAATAAAGGAGACACCTGGAGGCTGAAAAAATACTCAAAGCTGAGCAACTGAGTAGCTCTAAGGTGAGTGACCGCAGCTGTGACATGGAGCATGCTGGGGATCGGGGCTCAGCAGGTGACAGCCATGGTCCAGCCTCCTCCAGGGGTTCCCCCCCAAAATACAGGTGTTCCTCATTTACAATGCGGGTACAATAAGCCCATCGTAAGTTGAAAATATTGTAAGTGGAAGATGCATTTAATACACCTCACCGACCGAACATCATAGCTTAACCTATGAGCTCAGAACACTTACATTAGCCTACCGTTGGGCAAAATCATCTCACACAAAGCCTATTTTATAATAATATATTGGGTAATTTATGATACGTATCGCTTTTGCACAGTTCGTAAAGCCGAAAAATCCTAAAGTTGAACCATCCTAAGCTGGGGACCGTCTGTATTTGGGTCACGGTGGGGAATGATTTACTTACTTCTTCCTCCCTTCCTTCCTTCTCCCTTTATGCCTTCTTTCCTCTCCCGCACAGCCTCTCTCTCCTGTATGTGATATCCCGCCTCTGCTCTTTCTTCGTGGCAGAAGGTTCCCTCTGTCCAGCCCACTGGGAAGGCCTAGCACCCGCGGGGAGCTGTGGCCACACCCAACGCCAGCCCTCCTGGTAGAGGTTCTCTTCTGCTCTCAGTTTTGCAGCGGAAGCGGCTTCTGCTACTCACAGAACTTGTCTCTGCAGCTTGTAGGGCCCCCTCTGCTCCTTGAAGCACACCTAATGCTGGTGTGAAAACCATCCAAACACTTGCAGTACACACCCTACTGGGCGGGCCCCTATCTCTCCCTCACACAAGCCCCTCATCCTTTGAGGGGGTTGTTTTGTGTTTTGTTTTGTTTTTTAAAAAAATATATTTTTTTTATTGATTTCAGAGAGGAAGGGAGAGGGAGGGAGAGATAGAAACATCAAATGAGAGAGAATCATTGATTGGCTGCCTCCTGTATACCCCCTACTGGGGATCGAGCCCACATCCTGGGTATGTGCTATGACCAGGAATCACACTCTGACCTCCTGGCTCATAGGTCACTGCTCAACCACTGAGCCACGCCAGCCAGGCTGGGGGGGTGGGAGGGGGCGGTTGTTTGGGGACAGCTCCTAGGACCTGTGTGTTCCCAGGCTGCAGGCCTGTGCTCACCTGGTGTGTGAAGACAGTGTGGTCAAGACCCACCTCTAGAAGCAGAGGACATAGAAGGAAAGCTCACCTCCTCGAGGGGCCGCTTGGCAGTTCTCTGTGTGCGGGAGAGTCGGGGAGAGGCTGGCGTGGAGAGACAGGCAGTCCTCCAGGGCCCAGGACGAAATGCAGAAACTTGGCGAAACTGCCTCCCGTGTCGTCCAGCACTGATGAGTGGCTGCTGAAGCCAGTCAGAGGGGCCAAACATGGATTCTCCTGAAGCAGGAGTGGCTGTTTGGGCAACTTGTTATCTCTCCCACCCAGCCCCTGCCCCACTTGGCCAGTCACCCCAGCGGAATGCTGGGACCCAGGCTGGCCTGAACTGTGGAGGGAGAGCGCCACTGCGGGCTGGCGGCTGCCGGCTGGCCCACGTGCTGGCCCACGTGCATCGAGGCTCCTATTTCCAGGATCCGGGCAGCTGGGGTTGATGGTTTCTCTTTGTCTCTCTCTCCAGGGTCAGGTGTGGATTAATGGCTTTAACCTTGGTCGCTACTGGCCAGCACGGGGGCCCCCAGGTGACCTTGTTTGTGCCACGGCACATCCTGGTGACATCAGCCCCAAACACCATCGCAGTCCTGGAACTGGAGCGGGCGCCCTGCAGTGCCGATCCCCCCGAACCGTGCACCGTGGAGTTCGTGGACAAGCCGGTTATCAGTGCAACTGTGACCTACAGCCATCTCCTCCAACACCAGTCCGATCCAGACTCCTGACAGGACTGTGAATGATGACTCAAGCCCGGGACCTGGCCTTTCACATACCTCACATGTCCCCTTGCAGTGGCAACATTCACTGCAGTGCTCGATTGGAAACCAGATTCCGCTTGTGCGTTTCCACCTGAGGTTTCCCTGTAGCCTTGCAGTGACGGGCCCACCCCTGCCAAGGGCCGCCGTGGCCGTGAGATGGGGTGGTAGCCCAGTAGCACACCGGTGTACCTGCAGAGCTGGAACGGAAGCTTTCGAGGTGTTTCTGATTTTTACTTTGGAAGAATCATGTCTTTTTGTTAAATAAAATTTGCATTCATGATGTTACTGTTTTTGACGTTGGGCAGATATTAATTTACAGGTTCTGATTTAAATCATAACTAGACTTGAGTGGGCTGAAGAAGCCACTTCAGTCACTGGAGGTTCAAGGCATGGAAAATCGTCTTGGTTTGATCTAGTGGACTGCTGCTTCTCAGATCCCTATGTAAAGGTCGATCTCATTTTGTGTGTTTAGATGTAGCAATTGCACCTATCCACACACCAACACAGGCCTGTACACATCTGTAGACATGCATATGTGCATGGGCTATGGACACACATGGATGTGCAGGGACAAGGTGTTGCATAATCTGCATGTCCTGCCTGACATGGTAGAACTCTATTGCTGAGCACTGTCTTATTCCATGTCCAGTTGGGGGCACCTATATGTATAAAAGGCTAATATGCAAAGTGACCCTAGTGTCCCCCACTAGGACAGTGGTTGGCAAACCGCGGCTCGCGAGCCACATGCGGCTCTTTGGCCCCTTGAGTGTGGCTCTTCCTAAGCTTAGGAGTACCCTAATTAAGTTAATAACAATGTACCCACCTATATAGTTTAAGTTTAAAAAATTTGGCTCTCAAAAGAAATTTCAATCGTTGTACTGTTGATATTTGGCTCTATTGACTAATGAGTTTGCCGACCACTGAACTAGGAGACTGGAAGTTCGATCGCTCACTATGACGTGCGCTGACCACCAGGGGGCGGTGCAAAATGAAGGAAGGCCCCGGCTGGCAGCCAGAAGGCCCCGGCCGGCAGCCAGAAGGCCCCGATCAACCCTGATTGCCAGCCAGGACTAGGGGCCCTACCCGTGCATGAATTTTGTGCACCAGGTCTCTCGTATTACATATTTAATTCACTTGTCCCTCGAAAAAACTCTGAGGAATGTACTGTCATCTTCCCAGATTTGCCAGGACACACAGCAGTAAGTGGTAGAGACAGGGTTTGAACCCCGATTGTTTGGTTCTAGTGTCCAGACACGCACTGCATACATAATATATCAAGACAGGCTTATGTTCCTGTAGGAGAGGATTGGAACTACATAATCAAAAATGTTAATACAATCCTACCTGGGTGTTGTTTGAGAGATTGCTCACTGTTTCTTTTTTGCTTACCTGTGTTTTAAATCCTTTACAGGGAAGATGTACATTTTTTTAAGGGAGGGGGAGAGGAAAGGTTTTGAGGCTAGTCTACAACGTATTTTCATGATGGCGTATGTCTCCCTGTCTCATAGACATCAATAACGAAGATCTGGGGGTCAACAGGGAGTCTGGAAACTGGGTGTGCCAGCTCAGCAGTGGAGACAGACAGACACTTGATGAGGGACTATTTTCCACAGCACCTGGGTGAAGGAGGCGCTACACAGACCCAGGCCTCATTTCGTTTCTCTTCCTTCCACTGCTAAATTACCAGAAATGTGGAAAGTGATGATGCTTAAGAACTGTGTGCAGGAATAGCTTTGGAAAGAAAGAGATGGCTCCTTTTAAAGCATTGAGTATGCAGGGGAACCGCACCTCCCCGGACTCAGAGGCCGGCGTGGAGTCTCCGGAAGGAAGGCTCGGCAGTGGAGCGGGGTCACCACGTCGAGTGTGCACTTCCCTTTCATGCTCTCGTCTGACCTTCAGGACCACCGTAAGGGAGGCAGCAGTAAGCCCATTTTACAGATGGAAACTTTACTTTTTTAAAATCTTTATTGTTGAAAGTATTACATATGTCCCCTCTTCCCCCCCCCCCCCCATTAATCCCCTCGAGCCCGCCTCACCCCTGCCCCAGGCTTCCATCACCTAATTGTCCGTGTCCATGGGTTATGCACTTATATATACAAGGTCTTTGGCTGATCACCTCCCACCCACCCACCCTGCCCCGCCTTCCCGCCGAGATTCTGCACTCTGTCCCATGCTTCCACTCCGTTCAACAGATGGAAACTTTTAAAGCTTCGGCAAGAGGCAAGCTGGGTTCTAATCTGGTCTGTCCCCATCCAAAGCCAGGGTGTTCTGTCTTGTCAGCGTGAGGCAATCTTTTGGGTTTTTTCCCTTTCTACAGCACCATGACTTCCCTCGGCCAGGATGTCATGTTCTGGAAAACAGGATTTTAATACATAAATACCCACCCTGGGCTCTACTCCCAACCCGTCAGCTATCTAATACTCCCTCTGAGGGGCATACCTTCTACAATGTCATTCTCAAAATACGATGTGCCTTTAGTCCCTCCAGATTTCTCTTTTAAAAAAAAAAAATGTTTTTATTGATTTTTAGAGAGAGAGAAAGGGAGA
This sequence comes from Myotis daubentonii, assembly GCF_963259705.1. Lineage (NCBI taxonomy): Eukaryota > Metazoa > Chordata > Mammalia > Chiroptera > Vespertilionidae > Myotis > Myotis daubentonii. Next base: position 47,244,086 of record NC_081853.1, on the reverse strand, counting down.
AGTAGAGATATCAATGTGAGCCCTGACTGGTTTGGCTCAGTGGATGGAGCGTCGGCCTGTGGACTGAAGGGTCCCAGGTTCGATTCCGGTCAAGGGCATGTACCTTAGTTGCAGGCACATCCCCAGGCGGGGGTGTGCAGGAGGCAGCTGATCGATGTTCTCTCTCATCGATGTTTCTAGCTCTCTATCCCTCTCCCTTCCTCTCTGTAAAAAATCAATAAGATATATTTTTTTAAAAATCAATGAGAGAGAGAAACATTGATGGGCTGCCTCCCGCACAATTGTACCCTGACAGGGGATTGAGCCTGAAACCTAGGTATGTGCCCTGATCAGGAATTGAACCAGCAACCTTTCGGTGCACAGAAGGATGCTCAACCAGTGAGCCACCCCGGCCAGGCTATATGTTTAACTTTTGAAGAAACTGCTGAACAATTTCAGAACATCTTTTCTGAGGAAAGAAAGAGCTGCAGAGTGGCTGCGAGCAGAGCCCACTCCATTCCTCTTTCCTGCCCTGCCTCAGGCTGTTCGTTGCCTCTCTCTTTTTGTCTGTTGTCTGTTGATCTTTGTTTCTCAGCAAATCCAGCTTATTCAGAATGAAATTGTTTACCACTCATCTGAGTTGGGTTTTTTTTTCATTGTTTCCCCAACAAGCAATATTCGTCTGTCAGATGACACCACTAGGAAATGATCTTGTATGTTCTTTGTTTTCTTGCCTTATGAGAAAAAAAAAGTCATTTTCTGAAATCACTCTTTTAGTCAGTGTGAGGGATTCTGTCTGGTCTGTGGCAGAACAGACAGCTAGCGGAGACCAATAGCTCGTGGGCTGAGAGGGAATTCCGGTCAGTGTCCAGGTCATTGCCGTGGGTGGGAGCCCAGCCCCTGCTCTTGGTCTGACTGAGCATCCCTTTCTGGGTTGTCCCTTGCCTTCCAGCCTTCTGGCCCCGGGGTTTGTTAACTGGACACCCGGCAGCCGTCCGGTTGTCTGTAAGGGCCCAGTGAAGATCCTACGCTGATTACCCACTAGACAGTTGCTCTACTTCCACTCCCAGGGGATTTCCCACGCGTGAGGCAGCCTCCCACAGCTTCAGTCCTCTCAGCTCCCAAGCCAGCAGCCTTGTGTCTCCACGTGAAACAGGACAGACTTGGGGACAGAAGCAGGCTCCTGCTCCTGCTCCATCACCTTCCATTGGCATCATCTCATTTATAAACCTCAATTTCCTGATCTCCTAAGTGTGGGTTTTTTAAAAATCAAATAGAGGAATCATGAAAGCACCTCCCCTAGCCATCTAGGAGGTGCTTACCGAATGCTAGTGTGATTCTTCCCTGTCACCCTCCTCCACAGAAGGAGGTAAGGGAACCTGAGGGACCAAGGGAGAAGAAATACCACCAGGACACACCGTCGTTTCCCCGCATCCCCTTCCGTTCAGTTCAACAACTTGGTTTTTCTCCTGACCAGCTGCTGTGCAGGGCTCAGGATGCAAAGGTGAAGGAGACAGTCCGCTGTGAAACATGGACACAGACAGGAAGATGGAAGAGGAGGTTCCTTCGAAAAGGGAAGCTGCTATCAGCTGGCCGTGGCTCAGTGGTTGACCGCCAACCTATGAACCAGGAGGTCACGGTGTGATTCCCTATCAGGGCATATGCCCTGGTTGTGGGCTCAATCCCCTGTTTGGGGAGTGCAGGAGGCAGCCCATCAATGATTCTCTCTCGTCATTGATGTTTCTATCTCTCGATCCCTCTCCCTCTCTGAAATAAATTTAAAAAAAAAAAAAAAAAATATATATATATATATATATATATATATATATATATATATATATATATATATTTTTTTTAAAGAACCAGCTCTAGCCAGTTTGGCTCAGTGGATAGAGCATCAGCCTGTGAATTGAAGAGTCCCAGGTTCAATTCCTATCAAGGGCACATGCCCGGTTTGCGGGTTCGATCCCCAGTGTCTCTCTCATCATTGATGTTTCTATCTCTCCCTCTTCCTTCCTCTCTGAAATCAATAATATATATATAGGCATATACCTGAGGGAGAAGAAAAGTGACTAAAGAAGGTGAGTCTAGAACGTAAAAAAGAGCAAAGAGAAAAAAGAGTGCTAAATCCATTCATAAAAGTACACAAATATTAAACTCACAAATAACAATGACTAGTGAATCTCACAATATTGAATTACAATACACACAAACAAAGAATTATAAGACAGGAACAACATAAATAAAGTCTTCTAGTTTTGTGGTTGGTCTGGAGGCTTCTTTTGGGTAATATCTGTAATAAGGGCAAAGGTTTCTTTTAAACTTTCAAATTTTAAATATACTCTCCAAAAAAGGCAAGAAATGAGGGGGAAAGAAACCTGTAATAGGTAATATAAGTAGAATCCATGAAATAAGATTTACACACAAATATATCAGTAATCACACTATAAACTGGCTAAATACAATAATTAAAAGAGCGAAGTCACCAGAATGAGTCTTTTTAACCTAACTGCATGTTGTCTGCAAGAAAGCAAATGAAAACATAAGGATACCAAAAAGTTGAAAGTTAAAAGATGGAAAATGCAAATCAAGACAAGGCAGTAATCTCACCCAAAGGTTTTTGAGATAATGGACAGTTTCCTGTTGTTGTGATACCTTTACGCTCTCATTAGCTTAAAGTGGTGGTAGTGGAGCATCTGCAGTGTAGGCCTGTGCTCACAAAGCAATAGTTAATGATAACAACAATAATTTTTTAAAAAGAGAAACTTACATTTTTTTAATTAGGCCAAGGACACTGTGTCAGAATTCAGACTTGTGGATTAGGACCATGTTGATAAAACATTCTGAGAGTCTTGATGGCAGAAGAAGAAATGGATAGGACAGAGAGCAAACTTTCCCATGGCCTTCCTAGAGCTACGTTCTCCTGATGTTTATTAGTGCCAGGGCTGTTAATTCTTTCTCAGGTTATATGCCCCTCTATAGCATTCAGCTCATAATATTGTAGTTATTTGTTTACCACAGACGCAGAGAGAATTCATGACTAGTCTCATATAATTTTAATTCTCGTTTCCTTGAATTACTACATCTAGCCCATAGTAGGTCCTCAATCAATGCTTCCTGCATGAAAGAATGTTTCTGTGGTGACATTCACAGAGTGAGCGTGGGTCCATGTGTTTCCCGCATTCTTTTAGACATGTCTAACACAGATTTCAGCTGAGGTGTCCTTCTCTTTAAAAATCTAGATAAGATCTGTCTTTAAGACCCTTCCCAAGATTTCTGTGAACTCTGAGGGGGCTTACTTTCTCAGTTTCCTCTGGCTAGACATTCTGCCACTGCTTCCACTGAACTGTTCAGTTCATGAATAATCTCACCATCCCACACATTCTTTGCAGTAGATTGACTGAAATGTGGAACTGAGTCCCTTGAGTTTCATAAGATCTTCACCCACATTGGGCCGTTTATCTCTAGAACTTTACAGAAGCTTTGAAGAGGTTGGGGCGAGGGGCGGTCTACATTGCAACAGCATAAGCTCAATAGTGTTAACTATCAGATATCCCAGGTTTTTTGTTTTGTTTTGTTTTGTTTTTTTCAAATTACTTTTCTTTTCTTTCTTTTTTTTTTTAAAATCTATTTTATTGATTTTTTACAGAGAGGAAGGGAGAGAGATAGTTAGAAACATTGATGAGAGAGAAACATTAATCAGCTGCCTCCTGCACATCTCCTACTGGGGATATGCCCGCAACCCAGGTACATGCCCTTGACCGGAATCGAACCTGGGACCTTTCAGTCCGCAGGCGGATGCTCTATCCACTGAGCCAAACCGGTTTTGGCAGATATCCCAGTTTTTACAAGACATTCTACCATCATGCACATTGCTTGGACATTCTCTTATCTTCGCTTCTCTTCATTGTCCATTCCCTCCTCTGAATTTCTAATCATTTTTAATTTTTTAAATATATTTTATTGATTTTTTTAAAAATATATTTTATTGATTTTTTACAGAGAGGAAGAGAGAGAGACAGAGAGTTAGAAACATCGATGAGAGAGAAACATCGATCAGCTGCCTCCTGCACATCCCCCACTGGGGAAGTGCCCGCAACCCAGGCACATGCCCTTGACCGGAATCGAACCCGGGACCCCTCAGTCCGCAGGCCGACGCTCTATCCACTGAGCCAAACCGGTTTCAGCTATTTTATTGATTTTTTACAGAGAGGAAGGAAGAGGAATAGAGAGTTAGAAACATCGATCAGCTGCCTCCTGCACACCCCCCACTGGGGATGTGCCCGCAACCAAGGTACATGCCCTTGACCGGAATCGAACCTGGGACCCTTCAGTCCGCAGGCCGATGCTCTATCCACTGAGCCAAACCGGTTAGGGCTCTTATCATTTTTAAATTAAACATGTCTTATCTGTATTTCTGAAATGATACATGCTTGTCTTTCTCCTCCGGGTCCAACTTCTTAGGAAGGGGCCCTGAGAGGAATGAGGCTAACAGAAAGGAATCAGAGTGAGTATCCTGGAGACAAGTCCCATGGCCTAGCCCTCGGGATTGGGAAGCACAGTAGAATGCCCACTAAGGTTTTGAGATCTAAGGAAATAGGGCTTTTGAGCCATTATTCCCAAGGTCAAGCTTGAGGAGGAAGCAAGATACCTGAATTCCCCATCAGGATGCAAGTGTAGAGACAGCACACATCGATGTATGCACATGGACCAAGGGTTCCCATGAGGCAGACATGGAGTGGAGAGCAGTAGATGGTCTCTCATACCAGCTAGAGCATCATGAAGCAAGCAAAGGCTCTAGCCAACCCCATTAAGCCCTTGGAGACAACAGAGGAGACAATACATGGTGTCCTGTGTCCTGAGGAGTGCCATAGGATCGGAGAAGTAGCCTTGTGGAAGTCCTGTATGTGAGCGTGGATCAACTCAGCAGGTCACTTCCTGGACTGGTGCTTGTGACCCACACAGGGCAAGGTGCATGTCAGCAGGTGCTGGCATCAAGGATGACAAAGACCAGAGTCTTCTCCCAAAATTGTAACACCAAATTTACTGAGGGAAGGGGAAGTGGAAGTGGAAGTGGGTAAAACAGTGAATTGACTGAGATTCAGTTTCTTATTCCTGGGAGAACTAGGGTTTCAAAATAAAAAATTAAGCCCTAACCGGTTTGGCTCAGTGGAGAGAGCGTCGGCCTGCGGACTGAAGGGTCCCAGGTTCAATGCCGGTCAAGGGCATGTACCTTGGTTGCAGGCACATCCCCAGTAGGGGGTGTGCAGGAGGCAGCTGATCGATGTATCTCTCTCATCGATGTTTCTAACTCTCTATCCCTTTCCCTTCCTCTCTGTAAAAAAATCAATAAAATATATTTTTTTAAAAATAAAAAATTAAGATCAGTTCTAGGAGAAAATTTTGATTGTTGACACCTATGTAATATCACTCCTAACACCTTTGGGTAGGATCAGCCTGGTGTCGGTAAATATTTTGTTCTTTGTTAGTGGGTGTTAATACTTCCTCAAAAGAGATCAGAATATTTGTATTAAAGTATTTTTCACACTATTATATTATATTGAGTTCACCTCAAGTGAGCTCTTGTTCTGATTGTTAATCTTGTTCACTGTGATAGAATTACATTTCTTCCTTGAATGATGGACTTTTGGTTTGCCTGTAAATAAGGCTGATGTTGGTGGTTTGGATCTCAAGTCCTGTAGTGATTTGGGGGTATCACAGATCTGATCATTGAATCATGGTTCAAATCTTAGTTGTGAGTTTTTGTTTATCTTCCCACCTAATGAGGCCTACAATTGCCAACCAGCAGTTTTTCCATCTCCTCTCAGAGGTGGGGTAGCCCTGCCCTGCCCCCTCCATGTTGTCTGGAGCAGTTACCCCACAGGATCTGAACTGCTGGAGATTGCCACCAGCTTCAGACCCCAAGACCCAGCAGACTTGAGGTCTCAGCTTTGCTCACCCCTTTGGTTTTATTTCCCAACTGTGGTTCTTCCTCACAGATGCTTAATCCTATTATTTTCTGCAATACTATCTTTTTTTAATTGAATGTAATTTGCATGCCACAAAACATGCAGGTTTGTGAGCATATAATATAATAAAATTTGATAAATATGTCTACCCAGGCCACCCACACCCAATAAGATGTAGGAGATTTCCATCACCCAGATTATTCCTCTGTATGCCTCTACAATTAACACTGTACCACACACCAGAGGCAACTGCTGTTATAATCCTTTTCTCCCTAGGTTAGTTTTTGCCTGTTCTAGAACTTCAGATAGATAAAATCATACAATATGTGCCCATTTGTGTCTGGCTTCTTCTGCTCAACATAACATTTCTCAGGTATATCAATGTTGCGGATGCGAGTGATCCCTTCATTTACCTTGCTGAGTAGGATTCCATTGCATGAATACACCAAGTTTGTTTATCCATTCTCCTGCTAATGGACAATTGGATTATTTCCATTGTTTGGTGATTATGAATAATACAAACAATATTAAACATTTCTATAATTCACATACCATAACATGTACTTGTTAAAAATGTGCAATTCAATGGTTTTTAGTATATTCACAGAGTTGTGCAACCATTACCACAATCTAAGTTTAGAACCTTTTTATTACCCCAAAAAGAAACCCCATACCCATTAGTAGTTATTTCCCCATCTCCTTCTTCTCCCAGCCCTAGGCAGCCACTAGTCTACTTTTTGTCTCTATAAATTTGCCTAACCCAAGCTCATGAGATTTATAGCTATGTATTAATCATAGAACTTTACAGTTTTAGCTCTTACATTTACTAGTAGTTCTGTGATCCATTTTAATTTTGTGTTGGAATGAGGTAGTGGTCCAACTTCATTCTTTGCCTGTGGGTACCCAGTTGCTTCAATATCAGTTGCTGAAAAAAATCAGTCTTTCCCCCATTGAATTCTCTTGGCACCTTTATCAAAAATCTATTGGACATAAACATGAGGGTTTATTTCTGGACTCCCAATTCTATTTCCTTGATTTATGTGTCTATCTTCATGCCATTTTACGTTGTCTTGATTACAGTAGCTTTGCAATAAGTTTTGAATTTGAGAAGTGTGGTTCCTCCAACTTTGTTCTTCTCTTTCAAAATCATTTGAGCTCTTCTATATCCCTTTTACTTCCATATAAAATCAGCTTGTCAATTTCTACAAAAAAAAATTATTTTTAAGCCAGCTGGAATTGTGACAAGGATTTTATTGAATCTAGAGATGAATTTAGAGAGTATTGCCATATTTAAAATATCAAATCTCCCAATTAATGAGCACAGAATGTCTTTCCACATATTTAGGTCTCTCTTAATTTATTTCCGTGATGTCTTCTAGCTTTCAGTGTACACATCTTGCACTTCTTTTGTTAAATTTATTTCCAAGTATTTTATTTTTGATGTTATTATAAATGGAATTGTTTTCTTAACTTCATGTTTGGATTATTCACTGCCACTCTAGAGAAATGTAATTGATTTTTATATATTGATCTTGTATTCTGCACCCTGCTGAATTCATTCATTAGCTTTAATAGTTTTTTAATGGATTCCTTAGAATTCATTACATAAAAGGTCATGTTGTTGGCAAATAGACATAGTTTTACTTCTTCCTTTCCAATCTTGACGTGTGTTTTTTCTTGCCTTCCCCCCCCCCCCCCCCGGCCCCCCGACAAGAACCGTTAGTATAACACGAATAGAAGAGGCAAAAACAGAGGTCCTTGTCCTGTCCCTGATCTTCAGGGGAAAGCATTCAGCCTTTCACCATTAAGTCTGATGTTATGACCATTCTTAAACAAGTGATTTTGTGGAGCTTAAACATTGATTTGTTGTTCCACTTATCTTATGCATTCATTGGAATGGAATTTGTGGGTTTTCAAATTCATTCTTCTTGCTGTTATTTTACAGTTTCCCAGAGAAGGTGAAAATGTAGACTTCTGTAGCTATGTTCATAAAAAGTCTTAATGAAGTAATTTTTGACCCAAAGACCGCCCACTAATTTCTGGAACTAGGGGGCAATTCAGTCTTTGAACTCTGTCACATAAAGTTTTATTAGAAACAAAATGGGGATTTTGGAGCGAGGACTGGTGAACTTTGCGTGCTGAAATAGAAACCTGATTGCCGGTGTAGAGAACTTGATTAAGAGATAAGGAAGTTCACTCATTCAGTAAAAAGAACAATTGAAAAACTGCTTTGGGATAGGCAGTTAGGAATTAGTCTAATTTATGATTAAGATGTTGTTTCCCCTGCTCTGGCAGGTTTTGATCAGGGGTTAGAGTGTCAGCCCGCAGACCAAAGGGTCGGGGGTTTGATTCCAGTCAAGGGCACATACATCGGTTGCGGGTTCACTCCGTGCCCCCAGTAAGGGTGCATGTGGGAGGCAACCAGTCAATGTGTCTCTCTCACATCGATGTCTGTCTGTCTGTCTGTCTGTCTGTCTCTCTCTCCCCTTCCTCCCTTCCTTTCACTTTCTTTGGAAATCAATGGAAAAAATATCCTCCTGCGAGGATTAAACATATATATAGTTTCCCCTGGACCTCAGTTTCTTGGGGGTAATGAAACCAAATTAATCTACTTTAAGAAGAGGCTGAAATGAGTTTGCACTTAGTGAATCTTATTGTCTAAAAGGGTAATCTGGAGCCATTGTCAACTTTTTTAAAAAAATATATTTTATTGATTTTTTACAGAGAGGAAGGGAGAGGGATAGAGAGTTAGAAACATCGATGAGAGAGAAACATCGATCAGCTGCCTCCTGCACACCCCCCACTGGGGATGTGCCAGCAACCAAGGTACATGCCCCTGATCAGAATCGAACCTGGGACCCTTCAGTCCGCAGGCTGATGCTCTATCCACTGAGCCAAACCGGTTAGGGCCCATTGTAAACTTTTAAGGAATATGGAGTACTGTGACCCCAAAAATGGCTAGAGCTGTGTCTGATTCATTTAAGCTGAGGAAGTCACTGATCGGTGAAGGATATAGGATGTCAGGTGACCGAGGCATGACCAACAGGAGACATGACAGAAAGAGAGTGTGTAGGTGCCTCAGGGCTTGAGGCAAATTATGGAAGCAAATGTGAGACTGAGTAATGGAAGCATGGGGACCAAGAGTCAAATTGGGGTTGATGGTCAGAGGGCAATGAGTGAAGGACATCCCTAATGCAAAGATTATGCCTCTTCATTTTTCCACACTTGAGGTCAATCTCCATTTATATTAGGCGCCCACTTGTCCCCCTGTGTGATCCAAAAGTCCCATTTTAGATTGGGGTTCCTGGAAACAGACTCTGAGACAAGCTTAGCATCCAGGAGACTTGATGGGGAGTCCTCTAGGGCAGCGGTCACCCACCTTGCAGACCTCACGGACCACCAGTGGTCCACTAGTGGTTGGCGACCGCTGCTCTAGGGAACAGCACCTGTAGGGCAGGAAGGAAGCAGGACTAGACAGTAGGCAAAGTTGAACGGCAAGGTCATTACAGCAGAGGTCTCGGCTGATCTTATGGGGAGCTCTGGAGTAGAAAGGGCTCTTCAGAGTTGTCCCAAATTAAGGCAAGAAGGAAAATGTTTTGTTCCAGCCACTATCTGGTCACTGGATGTGAGCTGCACCCGGAGAGGATAGTCTGGAAAGGAGAGGAGCTGAGTGTCATCCGTCAGGGCTCCTTGTGCTGGAGAATGCACGCTCCAGTCCTAACAGAGGGCGTAAGGACAGCACACCTCAGCAGTCACTGAAGTCTTCTCAAGCCTAATATGGGCTGGCAGCTGACTCAGTAGCTCAGAACTGCAGCCTCTGTGGTCTCTCTCATCTTTCCCTACTTTGTTCCTCTTCCCCGCCCTGCACATTATCACTTTAACTACAAAAACCTACTCACCACTCCCTGGACACATAATATGCTCTCACTACCCTGCCTTTTCATATGCTATTTCATTAGTCTAGAATTGCCGGGAGCCGGTCCATCCTTGCTGTTTCAAGGGACCTGGCATATATGGCATACTGTTCTTAATATGTTTGCTCACCTTCTTGGCACTATGTGTTTTAACCAAGGTCACCTCTCTGAGAAAGGTTGTTTCCCCAGGTAGGGATTTTCCCCTGAAGTTAGGGAGGGAATAAAACCCCTTAACTAAGTTCCAGGCGGGTAATTAATCACTTTAACTACGAACAATCATGCTTAAACTACATAATCTTTACTCCCTGGAATGGAGATAAGAAACACCCTAACCTTTGGAATAGAGATTGATAGGATTGGAATCAACTGGTATAAATACAGATGTAATAAGACAACAGGACGCAGAACCTAGACACAGAACCTAGACACAGAACCTACACAGAACCTACACAGAACCTAGAAACAGAACCTACACAGAACCTAGAGACAGAAGAACTTCGCTGGAGAGAACATGGCAAAAGATCCTGGACAGAAACTGGCCACAGAACCTAGAGACAGAACCTAGCGAGAGAATCTGGCTGAAGAACCTAGAGACAGAACCTGGCTACAAAACCTGGCTGGAGATCCTGACCAGAACTTGGCTAGAGATCCTGGCTAGGCTGCTGATAAACTGAACGCTGTCTCCGTGTCATTCCTTCTTCGCCGACTCCGTCTACACCTTTGGGAACCCCTGGACCTGCTGGGGTTGGATCCCAGCATAGAATAGATTGTCCTTCCTCCCTTCCATTCATCAAAATCAAGCTCCTCTTTGGCCCGAGGACTGAAGGGTCCTGGGTTCAATTAGGTCAAGGACATGTACCTCGGTTGCAGGCTTGGGCCCTGGCACATGTGGGAGACAACCAATCAATGTCTCTTTCTCACATTGATGTTTCTCTCTCTCTCCCCCTCCCTCCCACTCTCTCTCTCTCTCTCTCTATCAAAAAAAAAAAAAAAAAAAAAAAAGCCCTGGCTGGTTTGGCACACTGGATCAAGCCCTGCAGACTGAGGGGATTCTGGTCAAGGTCACATGCCTGGGTTGTGGGCTTGATCCCCAGTGGGGGGTGTGCGGGAGGCAGCCAAGCAATGATTCTCATTATTGATGTTTCTCCCTCTCCCTTCCATTCTGAAATCAATACAAATATATTTTAAAAAATTAAAAATAAAAAGGTCGGCAGGTGTGACTCAGTGGTTGAGCATCAACCTATGAACCAGGAAGTCAGGGTTCAATTCCCAGTTGATTCCCGGTTGGGGCACATGCCCGGGTTGCAGGCTCATTCCCCAGTGTGGGGCGTGCAGGAGGCAGCCAATGAATGATTCTGTCATTGAGGTTTCTATCTCTCTCCCTCTCCCTTCCTCTCTAAAATCAATTTTAAAAAATATTTTTAATCAAGCTCCTCTAACAAGGCCTACTTCAAAGGATAATTGTATTATAAAAAGTTGAAACTGAATCCATTTCTCCTTCCTCTGGGTCACAAAGCATGTTCCCAATTCTTATATCATATCCGTCCGGCTTGCATAAGAGTGGACCTTGTGTTTGTGGTTTCCCTTATTAGACTGTAAATTCAGTGAGTGGAGAGCTTCCTCCTTTATCCTATTATTCTCTCCATAGCCTCACATTCTGCTTGGCACAAAACAGGCACTCCACACATCCTAATTAATTACATCAAATGTTCCAAATTGCTATGAGAGGTTCTTAGGAAAAATCTCCCTAAAGGTCTGAAGACCCTTTGGCATCACCCTGTATTTCTCTTCTCATGGGAAACAGATTGTTTTTTCTTTTTTTAGGGATTATTTTATTGTGTACATTTTTGGGGGAAACAGATGTTATTTATTTTTTATTTTTTTAAAATATATTTTTATTGATTTTTTTACAGAGAGGAAGGGAGAGGGATAGAGAGTTAGAAACACCGATGAGAGAGAAACGTTGACCAGCTGCCTCCTGCACACCCCCTACTGGGGATGTGCCCACAACCAAGGTACATGCTCTTGACTGGAATCAAACCTGGGACCCTTCAGTCCACAGGCCAACGCTCTATCCACTGAGCCAAAAATGGTTAGGAGATGTTATTTATTTATTCAAAATCATTTGAGTGCTTACTCTGAGACAAATACTGCTAGGGCAATTTCCTATTATTCTTCTTGTTGTTAGTGGTGGTGGTGTTAAGGTAAAATTCACATAGTATAAAAATAACCATTTAAAAATGTACAAGCCCTGGCTGGTGTGGCTCGGTTGGTTGGAGTGTCATCCCATGCACCAAAAAGTTGCTGGTTCGATTCCCAGTCAGGGCACATGCCTGGGTTGCAGGCTTGATCCCCAATCAATGTTTCTCTCTCCCTCTCTCTCTCAAACCAATAAGAACATATTTAAAAATCAATAAATAGGTACAATTCCATGGCATTTAGCACATTCACCTCAACGTTGTGCAGCCATCATCTCTATCCAGTTCCAAAACCTTTACATCACCCCGAAAGCAAACCTGCCCTTACTGTTCTTCAACAAATTAAACCTAGTCTTCCAGAAGCGAGGCCTGTTGCAACAAGAAAGGAATGGATCTAATGTCTGAAAACTGACTGGTGTAACCCACCTTTGTGTAGAAATCATGCCGGCTTGCTTTTCCAGGTTTCTATTACTGAATGGGAAGGAACTTCGTTTCCCGTGTTCCGAGAGGGTCGTGTTTGGGTGGCACTAGAGGTTCTACAGTCCCATCCTGAGGAAATATCCCCCAGCTTCGGAACAGGGGAAGCCCTGAGTGACCTGAGGTGATGGATGACCCCACCCCAGGGGGAGGGTTGGAAGCTGTGCGGTCTGCCTCTCACCCTTGCTGAGCACTGCCTGTGATGGGGGATGAAGGGACAGTAAAACCGCTATGGCCAGTCTTTGTCTTTCGGTGTCCCGAAATGTCTGTCACTGAGATTAAGTGAATGCAAAGCTGGGATCTGGCAGGTCCTCGCATACCATGTGGAGGTTTTCTAAGGAAACTTTACCGAGGAACCTGGCCCGCCCTCCCTTCTGACCCACACTGATTCCCAAGGGCACTGGAAGAAGAAAGCAACTCCACTCCCCACCCCAAGGGGAGATCTGAACAGCAAACCCTCTGATTCCTCCCCCGGGACACGTCCATATCATCCTGGGCGTGTGGCTGATGAGGGGAAGATGAGGCAAGGGGACCTCAGCAGCTTGGATCCTCATCCACATCAGATCAAACCCGAACATGACCAGGAAAAGAGGCTCTGTGGGACTACGTACACATTTACTTTATTTTATTTTCTTCTATGAAGGCAACATCGACGTACCCTTTTCAAATCACTTTCCTGAAAATAAATCATCTGGAAATGCATTCTTTCTAAATGCAGAGCATGCGATAATGTGTCAACTTACAGAAGCGGTTTGAACTGCGTAATTCAGTGAATGGTTTGCAAGATAGGCCTTTGTTTCTGGAAGGGCTTTAAGTATCCCTATATTACAATTATGCCCAGACTTTGTTGAAGTCTTTCCATAATTGTGGTTAATTAAGGCTGTGAGTAAGAACAGAGATTTCTCTTCATGGTGCAAAATGACTAATTACATGCTTAAAATTACCTAAGAAATGACTTAACTTTTGAGTCATGCAACATGTAAGAACCAGGGCTAATATTTTAAAAGAGAGGATGACACTTTGCAAAATTTCACTGTTTTTTGACAGTCATTTTTGGTGTCACATCAACAATAACTTTTAGTTGATTATTCTTGCCTCCCTCGATGGCAGGCACCTCAAAAGCACAAAGGAAGCACCATCATACCTCAGTAGTCCTTGTTGTTTTTAGTTTTGAAGGCACTGTTTGTAAACAAGTACATGACCGCAAATAAAAGTATCGGGGACTGTGTATTATTTTTCAAATTTGGATGTTCATCTGATACAATTAAACCAAAACATTGGAATTTCCACAAGTATGTTTGGGTTTTTTATTGCCTTGAATTTCATGTTTAGAAATCAGACCATGCTAATGCCTTCATCTCCTTCTACTTAGAGTCAGCGTAAAAAGTTCGGCTTCCACTAACAGACAATCCTTTACATTCAAAGAATCAAGATCTCCGTTCATTACTTCGCTATTCATTTCCACATATACCTGGCTTCAGATATGTTATCAGAAAAAAACACTGGCACAGCCTGTCAAAGTTTTCTATATTTTTCTGCAAAAGCTAGAAATTCATGGAAGAGCCCATTTCCCTCAGCAGAAAGTAGCGATTTACGCCACCAGTCAATTCTCTTCTCTTCCCTCAGGAGAACCCCATCTGTCCAGGTCAGAAGGGAATGAATGTCTTCCAATATTGTTTCTCTTTGAAACACTGCTCAGAAATCTCCTCAGGGTAACCGATCGCGCAGGCTAGCCTGCTGCGGGCCGCGTGGACTCTTGCCGCATCGAACTTGTACGTGGCAAGAGGACAGCTGACCGCAGGGCGAGAAGCCCCACTTCCTGCAGTGGATGTACATCTTCCCCCTCACCCTCGCTCGGGGAACTCTTCCTAGGATACAATTGTAGGTAAACTTTTAACTTGGGAAGGATATTAACTCTGCTTTTTGGTGGTGGTGGTGCATTTCCATGGTTTACAGCGCGTCGTGCAGCTCGTGATCCATGGTGGACTGCGTGTAAGATGAGCTGGGGGCGTCGGGGGAGTAATTCTGGAGGAGCCCGCAGTGTTTGCAGAGCACGAGAGAGCCCCTGCAGGTTTTGAGAAGCTGGATGATGTACTTGCGGAATTTCTCCCCCAGGAAGAAGTAGATGACCGGGTTCAGGCAGCAGTGGACGAAAGCCAGCGTCTCTGTGGCCTGCATGGCGTAGTCCAGGTGCCTCTCCAAGGTGCAGTCCTGGAGCACCTCCAGCTCCACCAGCGTCTCCAGGAAGAGCACCACGTTGTACGGCGTCCAGAACCCCAGGAAGAGGACCACCACGGCGAAGATCATCTTCACCGCCTTGTTCTTCTTCTCGTTCTTGCAGTGCTGCAGGGTCCTGATGATCCTGGAGTAGCAAAACAGCATGATCCCCAAGGGGATCACCAGGCCTAGAACGTTGATCTCCAGGGAGCTGAGGACCTTCCACTGCGTGGAGTTGAACGAGTACTTGGTTTTGCAGTGGGTATGGTTGCGCTCTGTGTAGCAAGTGCTGAACAGAAGGCCTGGCAGGGAGACGAAGACAGCCACTGACCACGTGGCCAAGCTGATGATGACCCCGTAAGTCACGGTCCTGGCTCTCAGGGAAAACACCACATGCACGATCGCCAGGTACCTATCGATGCTCATGAGCATGATGAAGAAGATGCCACTGTAAAAGCCTACCAGGTAGATCCAGGAAATAATCTTGCAGAGACCTAGTCCGAAAACCCACTGGTCTGCCGCGTAGTAGGCCCAGAAAGGAAGGGAGAGCACGAAGAGCAGGTCCGAGATGGCAAGGTTGAGCAGGTACACATCCGTCATGGACCTGAGCCGCTTGTACTTGAACAGGACCAGAACCACCATGGAGTTTCCCAGCAGCCCAAACAGAAAGACCAAGGTGTAGAGAGGAGGCAGGAAGAGACCCCCAAATTTCTTGACGCCTTCTTTGGTGCAAGGCTCGGGGAAATTGTCGTCATGATAGTAAATGCTGTAGATGCTTTCATCCGTGAGGGTGGGGTCTGTTGTACCTGTGACGTTCATTTTCAAATCGACAGGCTCCTCAAGGCAGACCTGAGGCCAACCAGAGGAAGCTAATGAGGAGAAGGGCAAACAAGAGCTTGGTAAGAACAAAAGCACATCAAAACATGGCTGAATGCAGAGAACACCGGCTTCGTATTTTGCCCCAATCGTTCTACATCCTTTCCAACCTTCCCAAGTCGAAGGGCTCAGTTCCTTGGAGGGCAGCGTAGCCAAATGAAATAATCCTGCCCTTCGGAGTCAGGCAGATTCCAGATTCCAGCCCCGCCACTGTTCTTACCCCTCTGCTGAGGACACGTTGCTAAAAGATAGTCTGGGGTTACTGAAATCACGTGCAGGAAGGAAAAGACTAGCAGCTATCCCCAACAGCACTGCACCGAGGGCCTTTCCCACATAAAAAAGGGAAGAAAAAAAGAGATTTAAAAATCTACCCACGTTGCCCCTTTAGATTGTAACTCCAAAAATTCAGTAATTGCTCAGGTAATCATTAAGCTAAAAGGAAGGCAGGTTGGTCACTTGCCTTTATATATAAAATAATTTTTTTTAATCCTCACCGGAGGACATATTCATTGATCTGCAGAGAGGGGAAAGAAGAGAGAGAGAGAGAGAGAGAGAGACGTCAATGACTTGCCTCCCATAGAAGCCTTGACCAGGAATCAAACCCACAACCTAGGTATGTGCCCCAACCTGGAATCGAACCCTCAACCCTTTGGTGGACAGAATGATGCTCCAACCAACTGAGCCACACTGGCCAGGGCTGTATAAAAATTCTAATTCCTCCTGTATACTTGGCACTTTATAGATTTCAAACCATGTTCATTGGTATTGACCACTTAATCCCACTCCAATGCTCCTGTCCCCAGCACGCCACCATCCCAACAAAACTCTGGCACTCTAAGCCAATCGAGCATACTGAGCCATGGCGTGGATAACTCATGATAGATTCAGAGAGGTTAAGTGACTGCTGAAGGCCACACAGCTTTGAACAGAACTTACTCTTCAGGCTCCAAGTCCCAGTGATATGCTGGTAAAGGAAGTCTGGGGGTATTGGAGATGGGAGGGCTCTGATTTATGGTTTTTGCTGGTTTCCATGCATGATGCAAATACTCCCACCATGGCCAAGGTCAAGCTACCGCCTGCCTCACAAAATTCCCGTTTAACAATCAGCTCGTGAGAGTTAGGGCAAGTGGGCTCCAGTGCACCACTGCCAAGTTTCATGGTCGCTCTAGAGCAGTGGTTCTCAACCTTCCTAATGCCGCGACCCTTTAATACAGTTCCTCATGTTGTGGTGACCCCCAACCATAAAATTATTTTCCTTGCTACTTCATAACTGTAATTTTGCTACTGTTATGAATCGTCATGTAAATGTCTGATATGCAGGATGTGTTTTCATTGTTACAAATTGAACATAATTAAAGCATAGTGATTAATCACAAAAACAATAGGTAATTATATATGTGTTTTCCGATGGTCTTAGGCGACCCCTGTGAAAGGGTCGTTCGACCCCCAAAGGGGTCGCGACCCACAGGTTGAGAACTGCTGCTCTAGAGCATCATCCCAGGTGGGAACATGCCTGGCCTCCCAGGCCTGGGTGGCCAGCCTCCCCCGGCCAGTTTGACACTAACACACCACGTCTGTTCTCAAGGCCCCTCGGAAGGTTACAGTACTTAGCTGTGTAAACTGGGGGAAATTTTTGGTCTTTTCATGAAAGCCATATATGAAAATCAATCCTATCAGAATGGGAATTGGTGTGACAGATCTAGAAAAGGCACATCAAAGCCAGAAATAAAATCTCTATCTCCCCAACTACCATGTTTCCTCTCTAAATTGGGAGATGAAGAGGTTAAAACCTTCTTAAAGTTACACACATGTTCATGTGTAAATCAGAGCAATTCAGGGATGAGGACTTTCGGACTCAAGGCCAATTCCCCTGGCTTCCTTCTTTTTTTTTCAATTACAGTTTACATTCAGTATTATTATGTATTAGTGTCAGATGTACAGCATAGTGGTTAGACGACCATATACATTACAGAGTGGTTCCCAATATTTCAAGTACCTGCCTAGCCCCATGCATAGTTATTACAATATTATTGGCTATATTCTTCTTTCTTTCTTTTTTATTTTTTTAAAATATATTTTATTGATTTTTTACAGAGAGGAAGGGAGAGAGACAGAGAGTTAGAAACATCAATGAGAAAGAAACATCGATCAGCTGCCTCCTGCACATCTCCCACTGGGGATATGCCCGCAACCAAGGCACATGCCCTTGACCAGAATCGAACCTGGGACCCTTCAGTCCACGGGCCGTCGCACTATCCACTGAACCAAACCGGTTAGGGCTCTTTCTTTCTTTTTAAAAAACCACCTGAGGATATGTTTCTATTCATTTGAGAGAGAGACATCAATGTGAGGGAAACATTGATTGGTTGCCTCCCATATGCACCCTAAATGGGGAATCAAACCCATAACCTAGGCATGTGCCCTGACCTGGAATCAAATCCGCAATCTTTTGGTGTACCACTCTCCAACCAACAGAGCCACCTGGCCAGCGCCTCTCACTTCCTTCTTATTGGCACCCTGATGTCTCTTATTAAAACCCTTTTCCCGCCGAAACCGGTTTGGCTCAGTGGATAGAGCGTCGGCCTGCGGACTGAAGGGTCTCAGGTTCGATTCCGGTCAAGGGCATGTACCTTGGTTGCGGGCACATCCCCAATAGGAGATGTGCAGGAGGCAGCTGATCGATGTTTCTCTCTCATCGATGTTTCTAACTCTCTATCTCTCTCCCTTCCTCTCTGTAAAAAATCAATAAAATATATTAAAAAAAACAAAAAAACAAAAAAAAACCCTTTTCCCATTGTTCAGTAATTCAGAGCTATGCCCTGCCTCCCACCCTCACCACCACACACCCAAACACCTAAACTCTGTGTTTCTCCAGAGAGAGACTTTGATTTACTCCAGCAAACAAAGGCTGAAGACCTGGTGCACTCAGGGTCTCCAGAAAAAAAAAATGTATTAAATGAATAGCAACTCCATTTAAACAATTCTAGTCTTTCTGCACCATTTTACCAGTGAAAATTAAAGAGATCCAGTAAAAGAGGCCGAGAAATTAGGAAATTATCATCAGAACACACGAGAGCAAACACCATTGGTAAATGTTTGAAATTCTTCCGTTGCCCCAGTTTGTGTGGTCTTTCTTGGCCTGGGAGTCTTCAAAAAAGCAAGAAGCAGAGAAGTTTATATGTCCAATGAACATTGTCTGTGTAGCCCAAGCATGCGGACCTAGGCCAGATGTGAGCAAAAATGAGTAACTGATCAGATGAGGGCTCCGAGGGTGTGGGTCCAGGTAGATCGCGTGTGACCTCCAAGACAGGAGCCACATGTGAGCACGAGACTGACCAAGATGCCCGAGTGATGGGACTGGGTGAGCGGCTGGCAGCTCCCAGCGCCTCCAAAGTCCTCGCACCTGTTAGAAACCAGCACCCGGCCTGGAGCCCTGAGCATGGCCCCGTCCACCCCACTTACCTTGCTCTTCCGCACGTGGCTCTGAGGAAGGTCTGCAAGGCTCTGCCAGACTCGCTCCAGAAGCAGCGCTGGGACAGTCGCCTTTGAAGGGCACGTGTCTTCCTGTGAGTGCTCTCTCTCACTCTGTGCTGACTTCAAGGGCCCCCCCCCTTTTTCTTTTTCTTTTTTTTTTACAGAAGAATCAGAAAATGACTCTTAGTCATTTCCCCAAACCGAAAGCTGAGAAAGGTTTATTCTCTGGTAGATTATGGAGAAAAATGAAGTAACTTTTTTAAAAAGACACACATAATAAAAAAATATTTTTGCTACATTCCCAACGTCCCTTTTAGCTGGCTGTCCGCGGTAGAAAGGATCTTTATATTCTGGATCAGGGGCGGATCGTTATTCCCCCGTCACATCTCCCTTAGCCAGAACTAGGAATCCAGGAGATATCTGGACTTGGACTCCGTGGGCCACCTTCGAGTTCTGAGTCAAGATTCAGCTTAAAAGCAGGTTTCAAGTTTTCAAGTTTGCGGGGGGTCAGTGTTCAGGTTTGCAAAGTAATAACGTTACTGTCCTGGAGAAACACTAAATAGGTTTTCCCTCCCTTAAGGATTTCAAACCTAAATAATAACACACATACACGCACCCTAAAGGATCACATTTTTAGTAGTTCCTACTTCATAGATGGGGAAATAAGAACCGAGAGGGGAGCTGGTGTGCTCAAGGCAGTCAGTCAGAGACACAGGCAGGACTAACACCTGCACTCCTGACATTTTCACGGACAACAGCTTCCACTGGCCTGAGTTTCCGAAAGCTGACTTAGACAGGAGCAGGCCAACAAAATACTCCAGGGCAACCCTCCCCCAAACCAAGACGGTACACAGCCCAGCCCCGGCATCCAGGAGGAAAGCAGTAACATGAGACGACAGCGCCCCCTGGTGTCACCAAGCCTTATTTTCGACATCAAAACACATTCATTCCCCGGGGCCACACTACTAATCAAATCCACAGGGACCAGCATACCTGACATTGGAAGCCATAACTGCCCAGGCCTGCAGGAGGAGCTCAGGGACTCAGCTCTAGAGCGGTGGTGGAAAAGCATCAAAGACGGGTGTCCGACCTGTCACAGATTAAAATGAGAAGGCTGCTAGGCAGGGTCACACACGGGGTTGTATCCAGGGACAGGGTAGCACTGGGTTACAGCAAGCTGGCACACTCTAGGAGTCAGCTTATGTATGGCAAGCAGGATGGGGTTAGTTAGTTTTCCTGGGTTCTCTGATGATTGGCTAATTTGAATAATTTTGTGTGGATAGTGACCCCATATAATGAGAAGCTATCAAGGGAAGTGATTGTGGTATGGACCTCGCTGCTCAAAAGGGAGGAATTGACCCCTGGCCGGTGTTGCACAGTAGTTAGAGCATTGGTCCCAGCACCAAAGGGTCATGGGTTCAATTCCCAGGTAAGGGCACATACCTGGATTGCAGGTTCGATCCCCAGCCTCGGTCTGGACTTGTGGGAGAGGCAACTAATCGATGTGTTTCTCTCATATCGATGTTTCTCTCTCTCTTCCTCTAAGTATGTCCTTGGGTGAGGATATAAAATAACAACAGCAACAATACTCCTAGCCTCATTTTAAGAACTTAATGCACCTTTGATAACAACCAGTTGAAAAAATAAAATTACTCAATTTCACTTATGAATATATCGATGCAAATGTACTATATAAAATATTAACAAATTAACCAAAGTTGAAAAATACATACTAGCCAAGTTAGCTCATTTCAGAAATGCAAAGTTGGTTTACTGTTAGAGAACTTATCAATGCAAATCATGACATTAGCAGAATAAATGAGAAAAGCCATCTGAAAGCATTAACTCAGAAAAGCAATCGTGTTGTAATAAGATGGTTACTAAGTTACTGGGGTGATCACTTCCTAATGTACATAAATGTCTAATCACTAGGTTGTACATCTGAAGCTAAGATAAAATTGTGTGCCAACTATAATTAAAAATAAATTTAAAAAAAGAAAAACAAACAACCTTAGGACATTAAGAACATGAAGGAGGGGGCAGGGGCAGGGACAGGCTGGAGGGGGTCCATGGGGGAAAAAGGGGGACGTATGTAATATTTCACCAATAAATAATTATTTTTTTAAAAAAGAAGAACATAAAGGAATGCCCTCGCTGGATAGTTAGTTCAGTTGGTTAGAGCGTCGTCCCCATACACCATGGTTTCAGGTTCGATCTCTGGCCAGGGCACATACAAGGAGCAATCAGTGAATGCATAAATAAGTGGAAGCACAAATTGATCCCCTGGAAAGGGTCACAGGAACCTTTCCTCTCACCCGCAGCGGTCCAAGGATCACACTTTGAGAATCACTGTTTTCAGGAAATAAAACCTGCCACCAGATGGCAGCAGGTACGGCAGCATTTTCCAATCTGCGTTGGCCATGATTTAGGAAATACTAGTTATTTTATGATAAACTTATCTCAACGATAACATTTCTAATTTTAAAATATACAAGAGAATTTCAGCTCACAGCTCAAGCAGTTATACAAGAACTGTTTCTTTAAAAAAATACTTTTATTGATGTTAGAGAGCAAGAGGGAGAGAAACATCGATTTGTTGTTCCACTTAACATAACCATCATATTTTAGTGTGCAGGAGTGCTCCGGGCCTACGCTCACTTTGTCACCCAGAATATTAAGAACAGTATTTGGCCTTGATCCTGTCATTTTATTAAACTAAACAAATTTTAAATGTTATGCAAACTGGAATTACGACAAGACTGAAACATTTATATAAAAAAATGTCTCTAGAATTTAATAAAGCTCACTTTTAAAAAATGTTAAAGATCAGTCTTTTTCCTTTTTCATTATTAAATCTATGAGAGGACGAAGGGGTAGCTCAGCAAAGAAAACTCATATCCACTGGAACTCAGCATCTAAATATTGTCTTAAAGCTTCTCAGTGAATGCATTTTTTTCTTCACAGAGAAAAAGTTCTGAATTTTATTTATAAGACATCAAATTTTCATGATGCATATCATGAAAGCTCCTGTAAGGTATGAGATTCAACAATGGAGCAAGATATTAGTAAGTATGTATTTCTGAACTAAAACCAACCAAATAAAACAAGAGCAGACTGGGTAACTTGGAAAGCAGTTAAGTATGTAGAATTGAAATACGGTTCAATAATAAAATGTAAAACAGAAGCATGATCAGAACTGAAGTGTTCCAATTTAAAAGTAGTTGTCAATTACCTAGAAGACATTAGAATATCAGTTCCATGAGTGCAATATCAGTTCCTCAACTTTCAGCCCATCCCTGCTCCCTATCATCCCACCCACTGAAGTCAAACCACTGAGCTGAGCTCTAAGGCCCCTCTCCCCTCTGTCAGAACCCATCTGTCTTGCAGGATTTTTGCTCAAAATAAACTGAGTTCCTCTCCATCTATACCTCCCCCCCGAGAAATGAGCTCATCAGCCGGGCCACTGTGGCTCAGTGGTTGAGTGATGACCTAAGGCCCAGGAGGTCACAGTTCAATTCCCAGTCAGGGCACACGCCAGGGTTGTAGGCTTGATCCCCAGTGTGGGGTGTGCAGGAGGCAGCCAATCAATGATTCTCTCTCATCATTGATGTTTCTCTCTCTCTCCCTCTCCCTTCCTCTCTAAAATCAATACAAGTTTTTTTTTTTTTAAAGAAATGAGCTCATCATATACCCATTCTTTCCATAAACTGCCCACCCCTTCCAGAATCTCTCCCAGTCCAGAGCCATATCTCTGCAACCATAGCCTTGGGTTTTGAGAATCACTGTCCTGGGCTTGGATTCTACTTTTGGCGGCCTGTGGCAACTTATCTTAAAAGGTGCATATGAAAAGAAAAATAAGAAAATTACGTGAACAGTATGTTTTTAAAGGTCTAATACAATTTAAGGTGTCATATTAATATTTACTTTTTTTAAAAAATATATTTTATTGATATTTTACAGAGAGGAAGGGAGAGAGATAGTTAGAAACATCGATGAGAGAGAAACATCGATCAGCTGCCTCCTGCACATCTCCTACTGGGATGTGCCTGCAACCCAGGTACATGCCCTCGACCAGAATCGAACCCGGGACCTTTCAGTCCGCAAGCCGACGCTCTACCCACTGAGCCAAACCGGTTTCGGCAATATTTACTCTTATATAAACTTCTAGAAACTCACAGAACAGCAAACCTCCCCTCCTCAAAAGTTGACTCCCAGATAACCCCGCCTCTCTCCTGCACTCTGACCAGCTTGGAGGAATTTGTTTGGTTTGGTGACATGGAAACCTCAGAATGTCTGGCATCAGCGGGAGCTGAGGTAGAATCCTTGGATCTGTCACTTATTAACTCTGTGTCCGTAAGCAGGTTCCTTTACTCTTCTGCTTCCTCGCCTGCAAAATGAGCACATAATTGCTTTATTTGGTTGTTTTGGTACTAAAACAAGAAAAAACTCACAAGGTCCTCAAAGCTCATGACGACCAGGTCTTCACTGGTGGAGACAGGAGCCATTGGTCATGAAGCACAGAGAACCAGAGTGCCTGGGATTCGTGACCTCCTTAACCGACAATGGACTGGCACAGGGCATGAATAGCTGGTGTCCTCTCTCCTATTGAGGACAAATCCGTGTGTGCCCTACACTGTCTTCAGTGCACTCCGTTGTGGGATGAAGTCGGTTATCCCCTGTGGCTCCTTCCTTGATATTGCACCCTTGCTTGGCCTCTTTCCCTTCCGTGTCTCTAATCCCCTTCCAGTGTTTCTTGGGAACAATTCCTGATGAAAAGCTTTTACAGAGTTCCTCATTCATGGTCTGCTTTGGGGAACCCAGCCAAACCTAAGAAAGGCTCATGAGCCCGGCCGGCATCACTCCGTGGTTGAGTGTCGACCTATGAACCAGGAGGTTATGGTTCGATTGCCGGTCGGGGCACATGCTCGGGTTGCGGGCTCAATCGCCAGTGTGGGGAGTGCAGGAGGCAGCCCACCGATGGTTCTCTCTCATCATTGATGTTTCTCTCTCTCTCCCCCCTCTCCCTTCCTTTCTGAAATCAATAAACATATTATTTAAAAAAAGAAAGCAATACTCCGGCTAGGAAGTTGCACCAAATCACTGCTGCTCAAAACTCACCAGGCAGAACTAGTCACAGGATTCTCAAAACACAGAGGCCAAAAAAGGCCATCAGACTTTTCCCTGAAGTTCTTTAAGCAGTCACATGTACTGATTTTACGTGTTGCCTGTCGCTCTTCATGGAGATGAGTCGTATACCATAAAATTGACCCACTTAGCTGTAAAACCATCACCACTACCTGATTCTACAACTTTTTCATCTCTCAATTTTAATGTGAACCTAAAACTGCTCCTGAGGAAAAGGGGGTTTAGGGGAAGGACAGTATTGTACATCTGAAACCTATATAATTTTATTAACCAGTCACCCCAGTGAATTTAAAAACATCTATGAAAAAATAAAAATATCTATGAGCTCTGACCTGTGTGGTTCAGTTAGTTGGAACGTCGTCCCATATACCAAAAGGTGGTGGGTCGATCCCCGATTGGGGCATGTGCTAATAGATGTTTCTCTCTCACATTTGATGTTGCTCTCTTGAGAAGGCTGAAATCCAGTGTCTACTGATCATCACTAGTTTGCCAGACTCTTCATTCAATGGTCAAACTTAGGCCTGGCCGGGTGTGGCTCAGCAGTTGAGCATCGACCCAGAAACCAAGAAGTCACCAGTTCAATTCCCAGTCAGGGCACATGCCCAGGTTGCGGGCTCAATCCCCAATATAGGGGGCGTGCAGGAGGCAGCCAAGCAATGATTTTCTCTTACCATTGATGTTTCTATCTCCCTCTCTGAAAGCAATGTATATGCATTTTTTAAAAGGCCAAACTTAGGCTGTGGGAATAGACACACAAGACAGGTGAGCAAAGTAGGGGACAATTTAGTTCCAATGAAAAATGAAGTCCCAAAGTGAGATGCTAACACAGAGGGCACCAAAGAATGGTCCTCTTTATCTACCTGGCACCTCTGGTATGCTGTCAAAGTTATTTGGGCAAATTGCTCACTACCCACCGCGGCCAGAGCTTAGACCCAAAGTTGGCCCCCCACCCCAGGCAGGAGGGCTACACACAAACACACACACACAAGGCCAGTGTCCACTAGGGAGGTGGCATGTGGGTAAGGGGGGGAGGGGTGTTGGATGGGAAGAGGACTGTGGTAACTGAGGCACCCCACTCTTGCCACTCTAAACGGACATCTGCTACTCTGTTCGTTGGGAGAACGTAGGCCTGGGGCTGCCAGATCTGAAATTTCCCCAAATTCCGTTAAGCCCAGGTTTTAAAATATCAAGGCTCTTGAACATTTCTTCTATTTTAAAATGCTGTATGCACCTGTTCTGAAAACACTTCACGGACCTAATCTGGCCCAGCAGCCAGAGGGCAGCCTCTCGACCCACCCTCCTCCCAGACTCCCTTCCACACCAGGCGGCACACACACCCTTATTTACTCTCGATTAAAGGATCACACAGACACATTATTTCCATGGAAAAAAACCCTCTTGTTTATTTGATTAAACAAAAATAAAATAAGCTGCATAGGAACAATTTTAAAGTCCAAAGAGACACCAACTTTGTTTTAAGGCTGCAGTAGCTGATACAGCATCTCCTTGCTACCTTCTCCAGCCTTCTCCGTGGACCACAGCGATACATTCAGAAGCCCGTTAGCCAACACAGGAGTTTTTGAACACTTATCCATTGGTTCTTCACCTGCTCATTGCCTGTCATGCCTGCGGCCTGCAGTACAACATTTAAGATTTAAAGTAAAAATCCACAGGGGGAGAAAAAACAAAACAAAACAAAAACACCCACCCCAAGCAAACACCCGCTTAAAGGTTGGAGGGAAAGCCTCTGTTCCCCCTTCTCCACGTGATTGATGGGACCTGCACCACTGCTGCGATGCCCACCGAACAGTGTCCAGAGGCAGACGGCACCCCAAGATGGGCTTGGAGATGGTTTCTGTGGCCCGGGCAGTTATGCTGGGGGTGCGTATTCCTTACCTACGCATGTCTGCCTTGGGGGGGCGGGAAAAAGTATATTTAGTCTAATATCAGGCAACATGCCCATGTTAATTTCTCCAATTCTGCATTTACCTTTTTCACAAAAGAAAAAAAAAAAATCATCAAACTCAACCGAGTCATGTGTTCTACACTTAAAGCATTTTGCTGACGGGGCATGACAGCTAATGGGCAGTATTAAACAAGATTCATTAAAAAAAAACAACAACAACAAAAAAAAAACAACTAACAACCCTCCCACCCACCCTAGTATATCTAACATGCTAGTTAAAAACAACAGCCCTTACCCCACCCACCCTTTCACCTGCATTGATTTTAGGGAAGAAAACAATAAAAATTAAAAAAAAAAAGAAAAGAAAACTTACCACCCTAAAAATAAGAAAACCCCAGAAACATGAGAAACCTACACAGACTCCTAGAAACATAAAGAATTATTACAGAGCTGGTTATTTATAGAAAGTAAACACTTTGCTACACACATTAACATTCAGTCAGTGTGCTCTGAGATAGAGCCTTAAGAAAAAAATACTACCTGAGCTTGTAAGTTAATACAATCATTAAAAGGAGGTCTAAGACCATGTGGATACACGAAACTTTTAGAACCATTACTGGTTAAATGACGATGGAAAACATCCCACCAGGCTGGCTTGTTAACCCGTAAGATCAATTTAAAAATAGACATCATCGAGGTATTTCTTCACCATGACATTTAAAACCCAATTCACAATCATTACAGTGGTCTTAGGACCCTCTCCTCCAACCTAAACAAAACTCAACGAGGGGAAGAAGAGGTGGAGAGGCAGTACAGTATATCGTGATAATGTGCTTCTCAATTTTATCAAGTATTTAATAAACAAGCAGAGGAAAAGAACAACCCGTCAACATGTTACCTTTGGTAGAAAAAAAAAAAAATTTTTTTTTTTAAAACACAAAACAAAAGAGCAACACACACTTTACCAGTCACTGCTCAGTAAGACAGCGATTGTTGCAATGTCGCGGAGATGAACATCCAGTGAGGTCTAGGAGAGCAACAAATACAATCAAGAAGTCTAAAGATCCTCATTCCCTTCAAACACTTGATGTTTCCAACAAGACCCTTAGAATTGCTCCTAAAGGGGTATACCTGCCGGCATTCAAAACAGATAAAATATTTTTTCTCTTGAAGAGAAAAAAAGAGACCTAAAGGTCTTTATTTGTAGTTAAGTCCTCAAATAGGTCAGATGAACCAGTAGTTCCATAATACTGAACAACATGGTAACAGTGTGCGTAATTCCTGGTTGCGGGGGGGTGAGGGAAAGGTTTGGGGAGTCACGTTGGTAAGGAACACTTGGATTTCTGACTATGTTTGCCTGAGTAGTAGAAGGAATATTTGGTTTCAAGATTTCTTGTTCAAGGTCAGTCAAACGTTTCTCCCGGGAGAAATCAGTTCTGGATTCCTGAAAACATTTTCTTCTAGAGGTAGCTTCACGCCCACCCACTCCCCAGGGGTTTAATACTATTGATTCCGAGACCCGTCAGATGCTAACATGAGGTAGATGAACTTTTGCCAAAAGTGAGGTAGAAACCAAACGGAACAACTGGTGTGGAGTGGAGTGGGGTGAGTGGTGTGCGTGCCCTGTGCTCCTGGCCTGCAGGAAGCCAGAGAGAGTTGCAGAGCCTCGAGAGCTCGTAGCTCTCTGGCATCATCATCATCGCACAAGTAGAAGAGTTCGACTTTGATACAGCCCCAGACTGTTGGAACCGCAAGAGTGATGTTTTCAATAAATACCCTAAATACTTTTTGGCACCATTGAATTTTTTTTTTTCTTCTTTCCCCAAACAGAAAAACAAGCCTATGAATAACTTTGGCATTTCTTTCACTATCTACCAGAACACAGCAGTCTTTGAATCTCCCAGCGAGGAAGACGACACATAGACAGACAGTATGCTGCTGCTTCAAGCCTAAAAGACACCCCTCCTCAAACCATTAAGCTTTGGCTTAACTAGAAATACACAGACCGAGCCCATCTCACGCTCTTCTCTTACAGCTCCAACTCAAAGTGCCTTAAACCTGGCGAACTTTTTTGGCCCAATACATAATTTAGATTCTGTTTATGGTACCCTTGTGCTTCCCTAAATAAATTACACTTAAAAGGGCATCCATCAGTCAAGGAGTTAGTGCACCTGGGGCCGTGCCCAGCGCCCTGGGCTCCAGCCACCTGCCAGCTGCAATACAGCACAGGCTGAGAGAGCATTGCCTCTCGAGAAGGAATGATTTTTTTTTTTTAAAGCAAAAGATGAACACTTTTGAAATGTGAAGTCAGTGACAAACCAAAAGTGGTTTTCATCTGTGCGTTAGATTTCCTTTAGCCATCTCAATACCCAAACCTATATTTTCGAATCCAATTGGCATTTCCGAACATAAGTTGGCCTTATGTCCCACCACCCTGCCACCTGACCAGATTAGACATACATGGGGATTGTGGTCTGAACATCACATGTACTCAATAGAAACATTTTACTCTCCTCCCTTCCGGCACCTAGGACCTCTCACCAGGTTAAAGACTTCCCTTTCTGACGCAATTCCTACCCACCCTAGCATCACCTCACATCGGGCAGGAGGTATGCACTTAAATACAACTAATTTTGAACAGCCTCCCTCACACTAGAGAGTTCCAAATATTGGCTTTTCTCCTCTTTCTTTGATTTGGAGCATTCCACATTGTCCAATAAACACATTCCAAAGTGCTTCGCACCAATCCCTGCGGATCAGGGGTCAACTGTGGGCGGCCACAGAGGCCAATGTTTTAAAAACAACATCTTCCCCAGTGTGACCATGTTTTGCAAAGGGCCGTGATGCACAATTGTGGGTAAGGAGAGAGAGACCCCCACTGAGGGTAGAAAGAGGCAGCACCACCCACCTACCCACATTCCAGGGAGAACCTCCTAGAGCTTTAAGCCTGCAAATTGATCAGTCTATTGATTATCAGACCTGGTCATTTCAGCCATGTGTGGAAACGCTGGCTTTACAATCAAATCCATAGAAAAGTGATAAATAAGCAATTTTAGTTACTGCCATTCACCAAGAAAATGCCCCACTCAGATCCCAAGGTGTCCCCACATGTGGGAGACTGGGAGGAAAAGATGAGAGCGAAGGTGATGATGAAACTGAACACGGAATCATCAAAGGGAGTAACCACACTTGGTACGTCATCCCAGCCATTATCATGACCTAGAGTTTTCTGAGAACATTAAAGAACTTTTCAAGATCCATTTCTTCAATAAAAAAAAAAAAATGTTTTTAAGCATTTAAAACAAGTTGTCTTTGGTGTTTAAAGGGTGATTTGTTGGGTAAGGTGGGGTGGGGCTGGGGGTGAGGAAAAGACCAGCACCAAGTTATCCCAAAATAAAAAATAAAAATGCTTACTTACATGAGCTCTTTACCAAAGACGTTAGGGACAAAATAAAAGGCAACTGAATAGAAACTGAGGCAGGTTTCACTGTTCAATTCTTCAATAAAAGAAAAGGCGTTTTTACAAAATGAGACTTCCTGTCACCTCCCACCCTGTAACACAGCAAGCTGAGGCAGCAGGTTCAAGTTTTTTAAATTTTTGGATACTTTACTGAAGCTCTTCAAGAAATGAGGTTCCCCCCATTTCGGTCATTTAGAAACCCTAGAACCAAAGCAATGGGAACCGGGAATTAAATGTCCGGTAAAGCAATTTGATTGATTTGTTAACACTGTCCCCGACATCTTTTCTTTGGGGATGACAAATTGCTTCATTTGTCAGTTTATTCTGTTCACTTAAAACGACATCCATATTGCAAAAGGGATTTCTTTTAAATTCAGGAACAGAAAGTGACCCGTTAGTCTGTTTAAACAAGAGCTCTTCCTGTAAGCCCCTGGCTTCCGAGAGAGCCCGTTTTCCTCCTGAGCTGTGCAAGTCTCGAATCTGGTTCTTATTTCCGTGTTTGCGGGAAATGCAGGGACCCGTGTGGGCTCTGCCACGCAGGGTATCAGCCCCACCGGCTTCCCACTTAAAAAAGACGGATAATGCCCAGAAGCACAAGGTTTTGTACCCAAGTCCAGGTTACTACGAACCAACCCTGTAAAGTGACCGACGCCGTCCCCCGGTTCTGCAGTGGAGACTGGCTTCCATTTTCATTCTTTGGTACCGATAGAGGTTTCACAAAAGATAGCATGTCCTACATTTTGAGTTGGGGCAATTTAAGTTTACAGATCCTTTACATTCAAAGGCCTTTGGGGGGCCTGGGGGGGGGGGCGGTGGAGAGACGTTAACCTTGAGGTCCTACGGTAGGGCGCGGGGAGCAGACCGCTTTGTAAAAGAGACCCGAGCAGAGGGTGAAGGATGGGCTGTTCCTATGAATCTGACTTTCAAAACATTCTATTTCCCTGCACTTCCCAAGCAGGAAAAAAATTGTGCTTTTAAACATAAAAGTTCACTCCCTTGCCTACTACTCTTCTTAGCAAAAGGCATGCATGCTTCCACGAACAGAACAACGTTCAACCTAGGATCGGGGATCAACCCCAACCCTCCTGCAGAGTCCGGGGGTGACTTGCTTCATTCTCATGCTCCCAAGCGACTACCTCGGGACACGCATGTGCACCCACCAGGCCATGTCCAAATCCCTCTTTCTGAGAATGAGGTCCACTCTCTTCTTCCGTTTGCTTAACTCTTTATAACCAACAGCAAACTAGGAATACTTAACTTGTGAGAATACTTTTAACAAAAATGCTGAATTACACATTACTTTTTGGAAACTAAAGGAGGAAGAGAAAGGTTCTTTGGGAGGTTGTGCATCACCTTCAGCTTCATTAACCTGATGTAAGACGGCCTCACACACACGCCCCTACCTTGAAAGAAACGAAGGTGACATAAGCTAAACGAGGAATAATATGAGTCGGCATTTCTCGGCTGGCAAGCCACAGCCCCATCTTCGAGGAACAAGAAAAGATGCTGAACAGGATGACAGACACACTGAGATATAAAAGGAGAACATTAAGGAAGTTCTCCATTGCAGCATTTAAAAAAAAATTTCCCCCCAAAAAAGATCAAGATCACACAACACAATCTAACCCCATAAACACAGTATTCTCAAGAACACAAATACTCTATAATTAAGCATTTAAAATCCTATTTTCCCACGTTTTATACTTTTTTGTGGGGTATTTTTTTAACTTAGTAGTTTTTCCGTGTTTCCTTGGCTCAATCTACAGAGTATCAGCCCACCACACACATCCAGGGCCCTGCCAGCCAGAGACAATAGGCTTGTGCATGTCACGTCCCACGGAGGGGAAGAGGGACACGTGACCTCCACTGAACTGAGGGCCGGCTGGAGAAGGAAATGTAAAGATTTATGAGGTAGATAGAAATTATCACTTCACAGGCTCAATCCCTGCAGAAAAGATAAGTACATTCATCTGTAAAAAAAATAAAGATGAGGTAGGACTTAGGCAACGTTGTACTTTTCTTGTTCTCTTTAAACAAAAGAAAAAAAGAAATTTCCCTGAGACTGTTTCTTCCTTGAAATTCAAAAGGAGGAGGAGAGAGAGAGAGAGAGAGAGAGAGAGAGAGAGAGAGAGATGCACACCCCAAACACAAAAGCCTAGAAAATGTGATTAGAAGATGAGGATTCGATTGTTGCCAAAGTCAACCACGACGATCATCCCATCGGGGGTGACGGCGATGCCGGAAGGACGGTCCATCTGCCCGAAGCCACTGCCCTGAGCTCCGAACTTGCACAGGAAGCTGCCGTTGGACTCGAACATCTGTACCCGGTGGTTCCTGGAGTCGGCCACAAGGATGCGCCCCTCCTGATCCACGGCCACGCCCTGCGGGCGCAGGAACTGCCCGTTGCCGGTGCCCTCCGAGCCCAGGAAGCGTGCAGACTGGCAGTCGGGGTGGATCACCAGGAGCCGGTGGTTGTTGAAGTCGGTGACCACCAAGTGGCCCTCGTGGTTGAAGGCCACGCCCCGGGGGGAGTCAAAGTGCTTCCAGAGAGCCCCCTCGAAGCCGTACTTATTCAGGAAGGCGCCGTCGGGCCCGAACAACTGGATCCGGTGGTTCCGCGTGTCCGAGACCAGGATCTTGCCCTCAGAATTCACCGCCACATCCCAAGGGTAGTTGAACTGCCCGTTTTTGGTCCCTTTCTCGCCAAACTTGAGGAGGAACTGGCCCTCGAAGGTGAAGACCTGGATTCGGTGATTGTCCTTGTCGGCCACCACGATCCTGCGGGAGGCGTCGCAGGCAACCCCGGCCGGCCGGTCGAACTGCCCGGGCCGGGAGCCCAGGGTGCCGAATTTGTGGTGGAAGGTGCCACAGGGCTGGAACACCTGGATGCGGTTGTTGCTGCGGTCGGCGACCACGATGTAGCCCTCCTTGTCCACACTCACGCCCCAGGGACGGCAGAGCTTGCCATCGCTGTCGCCCTCGCTGCCGAAACTCAGGCCCGGGATCCCAATGCCCACGTAGCTGCGGCCCGACTTGACCACCACCTTGAAGGGGCTGTTCTCGATGTGCTGGTTGCACAGGGTGACCGACACCAGGTGCTCACCCTCCAGCTGGGGCCGGTAGCTCACCAGGTAAGTCCCGTTCTGCTGATCACTCACCTCGGCCCCAAACAGGTTGCCGTCAGGGCCCAGGACCACGGCTGACATCAGGTCGCCCCCCGAGAGACGAGGCTCTCCATCGTGGTCGTAGCCCATGACCGTGAAGGTGGCCACCTTACCCTGGAGGGCCCGCTTGAGGCCGTCGCCCGTGGCCTTGGTGAGCGGCGCGAAGGCCCCGCTGCTGACGAAGCCGAAGGACTTGATGGCGAGGTACAGTGCCTGGTCGGGGGGCGTGAACATGACCCGGTCGTCTTCCTGGGGCTGCAGGAAGCTGCGCACCGTCTTCAGCTCCTGCACCTGGGCCAGCATGCGGTCTCGGGCCAGCAGGATGTCCAGCGCCCGGCCCTCCTCCAGGACCTGCTGGACGGCGCTGATGGTGCTCTCCAGCTTGTTGAGGTTCTGCCGCAGCTTTTCCACCTGCAGGTACAGAGACTTGGCCTTCACCTGGCGGATCTTCTCTACCTGGAGGGAAAGGTGAGGACAGGGAGAGAGGACACAGAGGCTTAGAGCCAAGCACAGAGGCTTAGAGCCCATCACCTGACACTAGTCAGGAAGAACCCTCAGACAAATCCGTGCTGAGGAGATAATCCACAGAAACAACTGGTCTGCACTCCTCAAACTCAGCAAAATCCAACGGCAAAAAAAGGCTGAGGAACTGTTCCAGGTATAGCGGATGACTACACAGACATAACTAAATGCAATGAGTGATCCTGGATTGGGCGGGGCAGGTGTGAAAGGAACAAGGTGGGGAGAGCGGAGTTGTGCTACTAAAAATACTATTTCTTTTTTTTTTTTAATATATTTTTATTGATTTTTTACAGAGAGGAAGGGAGAGGGATAGAGAGTTAGAAACATCGATGAGAGAGAAACATTGATCAGCTGCCTCCTGCACACTCCCCACTGGGGATGTGCCTGCAACCAAGGTACATGCCCTTGACTGGAACCGAACCTGGGACCCTTCAGTCCGCAGGCCGACACTCTATTTCTGAAATTTGACTACTGACTGACTGAGGAGTAGATACTAGCACAGAACTGGGATTAAACTTCCTGATTTTAATGAACTATGTGCTTAGCTAAGAGAATGTTCTTGATCAGAGGCAATAAACAGTTTAGAACTTGGGGGATAAAGGGACATCGTGTCTCCAACACCAACTTACTCTCAAGTCAGATCCATACATTTTATATATACTAGTAGAGAGAGTGATGAAAATAGGGCAAAATATAAATAACTGGTGAATATGGATAAAGGATGTGCGGGGTTCTTTTATTATTAACCCCTGCAACTTTCTTGTAAGTTAGAAATTAAATAAAAATAAAAAAACAGCCCTCTAGTAAGTTGTTTATTGAGTATCTACATTGTGTCAGGCACTGGAGGTACAGTGGCCAAGGGAAAACATGGATGGTTCTTGCCCTCATAGGAGATTATACTTTTAAATGACATATACTCAAGCAAGCACACAGAGAAACAAGGTAAGGTAATTTCTGGTGATGATGGGTGTTAGAGAGTAGAAATGGGAGATACAAGACAGCATCTAGGGAGGCTGGATTTAGACAGAGGGATGTCAGAGACCCTTCATTTCACAAGCCAACAGCTAAAAAGAGTGATCCAGCCCTGACCGGTGTGGCTCAGTGGATAGAGCGTTGGCCTGCGGACTGAAGGGTCCCAGGTTTGATTCCAGTCAAAGGCATGTACCTTGGATGCAGGCGCATCCCCAGTGGGGAGTGTATAGGAGGAAGCTGATCGATGTTTCTAACTCTCTATCCTTCTCCCTTCCTCTCTGTAAAAAAATCAATAAAAAATATACTTTTTAAAAACACCACTATAAAGTCATTTTTAAAAAAATACATGAGTAAAAAGAGTGATCCAAGCAGAGGAAAGAATAGGCATGAAGACCCTGAGGTGGGCACTTGCCTGGAATTTCAAAAAAACTAGCAAGTTTTACACAGGGATGAGTGGATGGATGTTTTTATATAACCTATAAGGAGCATGTATTGGAGAGGACAAGGGAGGAAGCAGAGACCAGCGAGCACCCGGGTGAGGCCACAGTGGTGGCTGTGAAGGTGGAGAGATAGAAAAGTGGCAGAAAGGATGCCACAGGCAGAACCAGCAGGGCTTCCCAACAGCCGAGGCCAGCCTTCCATTCCCTGAAGACTGAACGGTCAGTGCTGCTAGGGAGAGCCAGCAAGGCCTTGAATAAAATGCCACCCCCAGCCTCACCCACAAGAAAGATACCGAGAGATTAAAGGGACTTGGTGAGGACCTAATTCCACATTACACCTCCTCTGGTCTCCTCTCCTCACCTCTAAGAACAGGTTTCAGAAACCTTCAATAGGAAGCCCAAAAGGCCTTACCCACAAAAGTTGGAAAAAGGAGCCCCCTAAATCTAAAATGCTATAATAAACATGGATCCAGATCTGCCGCAGAAATTCCTGCCTCGAAGGTGGGATTTTTGTCTGACCAAGGAAAACAGAGTCGTTTCTCCATTCTTTTGCATTAACGAACTAAAAGTCCTCTCATTCTAAGTGATTTCCCCCAGGAAGGGAGCACAAAGGTCACCCAGCTAGTTCACCCTGCTCTGCAGAGGGCCGTGAATGCTGACTGCCCCAAAAGCTGCGGAAAGCCTTTTTTCAGAAGGCGGGGAGGCCTGGATTTTCATCGGACTTTCCCTTGGGGAGTGATGAGGTGATTTCTGACCCACTCACATGCGTTCTCATCTGCTCATCCTGGAAGCAAGACACGAATGTGCAGAGAGGGCCTTGTGGGGACAGGTCAGAGGGGCTTTGTCCTTCGGTCTTGCACTGGACCAAGCCTCCAGGCTTTGGTTCTGACCCCTCAGCCAGGTGGTTGTTGCTAACCCCAAGAGGAAGCCACACCCACTGGAAATTTATAAGCCACAAGCATGGCCTTCCAGTATCTCAATGTACAATAGGTGAGATGCAAAAAGGCAAAACCTTATCACAAAGAGGTGCCCAGGCAGAAAAATTCGTAATCAATAAAAGGGAGGGGGATTCCCACATGATGCGGGGCGGGGTACCATAGCGAAAAGTCAAGATAAAAGAGTGTGTCCAGAATGAACAAGCCTATTTGGGAGGAATCTGAGAATGAGTGCTTGGGCAAGGAGAAATAATAATGTTTATTGCACAAAGAAATGGACTCGACACCCCCCCACACACACACCCCCGCCCAAATTTGCTTCTCTTAGCATCAAAACTTGCTTTCCATGCCTCCTGAAAGAAAACTGCCTTTGGAGTCAGCCTCACGGGAGGGAGGATGAGAACGTAGGTGAGATCCGCAGAAACACACAAAGGCCTTTTCATCGGCAAATCCAGAGGAGCGAGTTTGTGGCAGAGTTCACCACAGAGCTCTCAGGTTGCAAGGAGTGGGCCCCCTTTCAGTTATAATGAACATTCGTGGGTGGCATGAGGCTGACAGGCCACGGGGGCATCTGAGTGTCTGATAACCGTGTCAGGGCCACAAAGGTGCCTACATAAAATATGTGCTGAATTAAATCTTGGGACTTTTTTCCTCCCACGGAGTCTTTCTCTTCTTGTCAAAAAAGCAACCGAGCCATATTCCTTGAGAGGTCGGACGGAGCAGAAAGCAGCGAATTAGGAGCTAACTAAATGGGAGAATGCAAGATCCGAGGTAGCCTTCCAGAGAGCATTTTAGGGCGTAGTGATACGTGAGGGCCACCTCCGGAAATAGAGGTACCACCTCGCTACCATCATATAGTTTGATGATCAAAACAAGCACGCTCACCCTTTATATGTGGCCTCACGTGTGCGCTCAGAGAATGTAATTACAGTGGAACTGGGCGTGTGGCACAAGCCCATTCACAAGCATATTCCCCTCTGCCCTCTGAGGGAGAGGGAAGGTCAGACAGGACAATGCTGGGATGGTGACTTGGGTAGGAACAGCCATCTTTCCAGCTGATTTTTAAAACATGTATATTTGTATTGATTTCAGAGAGGAAGGGAGAGGGAGAGAGAGAGAGAGAAACATCAATGATGAGAGAGAATCATTGATGGGCTGCCTCCTGCACGCCCCCTACCGCATCCTGGGCATGTGCCCTTGACCAGAATCGAATCTGGGACCCTTCAGTCCGCAGGTCGACGCTCTATCCACTGAGCCAAACCAACTAGGGCTCCAGCTGATTTTTTATCTAAACAGCACACCAGTGTGCTCAGCATGCTTTCCTGCTCCAACAGGAAGAAAGGGCACACGCTCACTGCCCTGGCCAGGTGGAAAACGGGCCTTCCACAAGGGTTCAGGAAGTGCAACCAGCCAGGACACCGAAAATAAGGATGTTGCCTACCAGCCTGCTTTCCTAACAACGGCTTCGATTGTCCGTCCTTTCAGCTTCCTTCGGAGCGTGTGTGCCATAGAAAACTCGGGACTCTTTCCAGTCTTGGTACCAGACCACTTCTGAAAAGGCTTCTTGTTATTTTACTGCCTGGACAGCACCCACAAGGTTCCAGGGACCCCTGAATTTTTCTGCCAATGGAACTCTGGTCAACTACCAAGTCATCTAAATTTAGAGCTGGGGCCCAGGATCTGACATGTGGTTCACGGAAGAAATGCTGGCCGGCCGAGGAGGCCCGAACTGGGGGTGGGGGTAGGGGGTGGGGTGCACTCTCCCCATTACCTTCCACAGCAGCTCGCACTCCCGCTCCTCCAGGGCCTTCTTATGTCTTGCAGTCACGGCCTTGACCTCCGACTGTACCACCTTGGCCTTCATCTCCACCTGCTCCGCCACGGTCTGGGCCTGCTCGATACTCAGCTGGAAAACCAGAAACAATTGCACGGCATCAGAAGGAGCTTCACACGCTTTCAACAAAACGTGTAAGTCTGCCCCCACCCCCAACCCCCACCAGACCCGAAAAGCGAACACCCAGGGCCCCCCAGACCGCCTGCTCCACTTCCTTGGAAAGAAAAGCAGACACTTAGGGAGAGAATGGCATCTGTCTGACATGTAACTGAAGGAGTTGCTGGCAAGCTCTGGGTGTCTTTGTAGGGGAAATGGCACCTACGCGGTGAATGTCAGGACTATTAAGAGCTACTCTGACACAGTGAAACCAGTGTAGCTGGGTCGCAGCCGAAAACTGGGGACACGGATCAGATGTGAAATGCACTACCCCGGGCACGCGAACAACTTCCTTCCCACAGACTGTCTGGCCTTCTCACTGCCCACCTGGGGGAAGCCCTGAGGGCTGGGCCCATCCCGCACGTGAGGGTTATACAACAGGCTGCAAGCCGGCGGCTATCCATCACCTTCCTGTCATGTCATTTCCAGCCAGAACCAACCCCACATGCATACTGGGAATATTGGTCACCTCAGAAACCGTGCCCTGTGGTTAGAGACCATCAACACCCCCCCCACCACCACACACACACACAACCTGTACCACCAGCTCTAGTAAATCAGCCAGTTTAATCAGACGTATTATTGTTCATAAAAAATTAATCCAGACAGAAGGCCTCGTGTTTTCATTAATATTACATGACACGTCTTCAAAAGGATTTCTCTGAGATACTGAGGTATTAAATCAGGGATTCTACTAGTAAACTGACTGCTGATGGTGCAGTAGTCTCAGAGCTGGCGTCCCAAACCAGGAGGGGCCTGGAGAAGCATAAAGAGTTTGGAGCCTGGCCTGGGCTCAGGAATTGGTGACGGGTGACCAGCCATCCTTGTTCCCCGGACAGAGGAGTATCCAGAATACGGAACACATCAAAAACTGGGGCAGTCCTGGGCAAACCAGGCTGATGATCAACACAGGAGTCGGGTAACCGGGTTCAAATCCTGGCTCCACCGCCTACTGGTTGAAAGGCCTTGAGACGAGTTCCTGGCCCCCGACCCTGGTAAAGGAGGACTGTGAGAAAAAATGCACAGAATACATGGGGAAGAGCAGACCACAACAGCTGGCAAGCAAAGATTCTTCCCTAGAAGTTCCAGTAGGAGCATAGCGCATTTTTTTAAAAATATATATATATTTTATTGATTTTTTACAGAGAAAGGGACAGGGATAGAGAGCCAGAAACATCTATGAGAGAGAAACATCGATCAGCTGCCTCCTGCACACCCCCCACTGGGGATGTGCCCGCAACCAAGGTACATGCCCTTGACCGGAATCGAACCTGGGACCCTTGAGTCCGCAGGCCGACGTTCCATCCACTGAGCCAAACCGGCTAGGGCTATAGTGCATTCTTGCTGACACCCTGATTTTGGACTCCTAGCCTTCAGAGCTGCGAGATAACACATTCCTATTGTTTTAAGTCACCCAGGTGGTGGTTAAGTTGTTGAAGGAGCCCCAGGAAACGAACAAATAGCCAACAAACGGAAGTAGATGAATTTGTCCAAATTTTCCCTTAAGATCAAAAACCAGAATGACCAACAAAGCAATAGTGTGCCTATAAACAGATATAATGGGGTTTGGTAGATTTCAAATGTCACAGCCTGTTAAGTCAAGATTCATTCAGAAAAAGAGAAACCTCACTAGACATTGAAACAGAGACCATTTACAGAATCGGGCTAACTAGGAATCGGAGCAGGGCTAGGACAAAGGGCACGCTGAGGATGAGAGACAGACAGTCACTGGGGGAAGTAGCCACCGACCGCTCGGGGGTTCCCAAGAATGGCGAGAAGAAATTGGGGTTTTTCCCGTTCATTCTGGGAGCGGCAAGAGCAAGACATGGGAAGCAACTTCTGCAGCCAGGATGAAAAAATGCCCCTGATAACAACACGAAGTTAAGAGGAAGAAGCGAGTCCCTTCTTCCCACGTCCAGGTAGAGGCTGGAAGGGAGTGCCGCAGCCCCAGCGTCCCGTGGTGAGAAAGGGTGGGAGAGGAGAACTCAGTGACGGGTACACCCTGCTTTCAGGTGTGCTGGTTATTAATTAGCACAGACGTGCCCACACCCAACACAGCCAAGCCTGTGTCCGTAATATCTCTTTTTTAAAAAATATGTTTTACTGCCGAAACCGGTTTGGCTCAGGGGATAGAGCGTCGGCCTGCGGACTGAGGGGTCCCGGGTTCGATTCCAGTCAAGGGCATGTACCTGGGTTGCGGGCACATCCCCAGTGGGAGATGTGCAGGAGGCAGCTGATCGATGTTTCTCTCTCATCGATGTTTCTAACTCTCTCTCTCTCCCCCTTCCTCTCTGTAAAAAAATCAATAAAATATATTTAAAAAATAAAATAAAATATGTTTTACTGATTTTAGAGAGAGGAAGGAAGAGGGAGAGATAGAAACATCAATGATGAGAGAGAATTATTGATCGGTTGCCTCCTGCACACCCCCCACTGGGGATGGAGCCCAAAAACTGGGCATGTGCCCTGAAACAACCACTGAGCCATGCTAGTTGGACCATAATATTTCTTTTTTATTGATTTCAGAAGGAAGGGAGCAGGAGAGATAGAAACATCAATGGTGAAAAAGAAAAAAAGAAAGTAAAGGAAAAGAAAAGAAAAGGAAACAACAATGATGAGAATCACTGATCAGCTGCCTCCTGCAGGACCCCTACTGGGGATGGAGCCCCCAACCCAGGCAACCGGGGCATGTGCCCTGGCCAGGAATCGAACCGTAACCTCCTGGTTCATAGGTCAATGCTCAGCCACTGAGCCACACCAACTTAATGTTTATTCAATGATCAGCAGAGGTGGCAAACTGCTTTCTATTTTCATCAATGTCATTCATTGTATACCAAACTGATTTCTATAAAAAAAAAACAACAAAAAACAAAAAACACAAGATTTGAAAATAACAAGGCCAACCAACACTCCTGTAGGGCAAGAACTGGCTGGGAAGGCAACGACCACCCCCTTTGCGTGGGGGTGGGGTGGGGCGCTTATCGTGTGACTCTACTCTGCTCCCTCAGGCCCTGCCAGATCCCTGCAAGCCAAGCCCTTGGGTTTGGAACTCCCATTCTCTAGCAAGAACCATTTCTTCCACTTTTCCAGCAGGTGGAAGGGGAGAAAAGCTCTTACTACAATCTCAGTCATCCCCAGGCATGCAAGGATAACATCAATCCTAGGGTGGAGAGTCACAAAGGCCGTGTTGCAGACAAAATGGGTCTTGGCTTTCTAAATCGTGCACAAACCAGTCGAGCACTGCATTCCAAGATGCGCAGCCAGGACCTGCTGAACTCGTTCCCATTATCGAGAAAGCAGGGCCTCTGGAGGAGACAAGAGGCCGGTGGGCTGGGGAAGAGGACAGTGGGGAAGGGGCTGGGTCAACTTTGAAAACAGAAACACACTTTGCAGTTAAAATGAAAACAAACAAAAAACAACCAACAAGCATGGGGCTTGAAGAAAAAAATGTTATCTTCTAAATGTTAACACAGAGCCAATCAAACATCTGAAATTGGGGGTCTCAATCTCAGCAGGCGAATCAGCCAGTGCGTGCCAGCTGGCCACTTAGTACCGAGGAGTGTGAGGCCATATGTGGGTTTCCTAGGGCGGAGTGCAGAAAGCGATTAGTGATGTCTGCCGTGGAGAATAGTGGTGGCCTGATGGCTGGTATTTAGAGTGCACCGATAACCAGAAGAAGATAAAAGTGCATAAACTCGCAGGCCACCATAGCAGATAATGAAAAATACTCTACTGTACTCATATAATTGTAATCACATTTAAGAGCTTTGAAACTATGATTCATCTTAAAATTGTCAGTACATGGCTCAGTGGTTGGAGCGTCGGCCTGCAGACCAACGGGTCCAGGGTTTGATTCCTGGTCAAGGGCATATACCTGGGTTGCAGGTTTGTTTCCCCACCCTGTTCAGTGTACATGCAGTGCATGTAGGAATTAACCAGTGGATGTGTCTCTCTCACATTAATGTTTCTTCTCTCTCTTCCTCCCTCCCTCTTTCTCTTAAAAGAAAAAAATTATGGAAAAAATATCCCTAAGTGAGGATTAACAAACAAAAAAGTCAGCACAGTTTTTCCTTCATTGGTTATATATAAAATAAATGTGCATCTTACACCCAATGGCATCTTAAATGTGATAAAAGACATAAAACAATTAAAGAATCAAGGCTCTCTTATGTGGAGAGCAACCATATTCCTATCCTGCTTATGAATATCCCCAGGTAATCAGTGTACCTTATAAAACCCTCTAATTACACAGGTGACCAGAATGACGTATATTTTTCAGGAAGAATCAAAATAATAGAAGGTTCTTCCCCGCCAGCGTGGCTCAGTGGTTGAGCATCGACCTATGAACCAGAAGGTCACAGGTTTGATTCTGGTCAGGGCACATGCCCAGGATGCAGTGTGGGACTTGCAGGAGGCAGCTGATCGGTGATTCTCTCTCATCACTGATGTTTTTATCCCTCTCTCCCTCTCCCTTCCTTTCTGAAATCAATAAAAATTAAAATTAAAATTAAAAAAAAAATAATAGAGGGTTCTAAAAAGCAATAAAAATGATGAGGTAACACTACAAACATCTTCCATGCTTTCTTTGTTATGGGCAATTCTAGACTCTCGTCAGGGTAATTCTGTCCAGAATTAATCTAAGGATTTACTTCTGGGTGCTTTTTATAAATACGAAAAGCTAAATTAACAGAGGATTAAAAAACACACCAAAGTCAACAGGAGAGATGTCTTTTTATGCATACTCTTCCCACCCAGGAATGATTTATTAAAAGCTTACACAGAAATTAATCTTGAAAAGAAGCTGATGAGGACAACAGGATGGGAGGAAAAGAAGGTGCTCAAGCCCTGGCTGGCTTGGCTCATTGGACAGAGAGTTGGCCTGTGGACTCAAGGGTCCTGGGTTCGATTCCAGTCAAAGGTATCTGCCCGGGTTTCGGGCTCACTTCCCAGTGAGGGGCGTGAGGGAGGCAGCTGATCAATGATTCTCTCTCATCATTGATGTTTCTCTCTCTCTCCCCCTCTCCTTTCTCTTACAGGGCATGACTGCTTATTTATTACTAGAGGCCCGGTGCGTGACATTTGTGCACTGGAGGTGTGTGTGTGTGTGTGTGTGTGTGTGTGTGTGTGTGTGTGTGTGTCCCTCAGCCCGGCCTGCACCCTTTTGCAGTGCGGGAGCCCTCAGGGGATGTCCGACTGACGGCTTAGGCCTGCTCCTCCAGAGCCTAAGCCACAGTTGGACATCCTTAGTGCTGCGGAGGCGGGCTGCTGTGCTCGCCTGTGGGAGCATACTGACCACCAGGGGGCAGCTCCTGCATTGAGCGTCTACCCCTAGTGGTCAGTACGCGTCATAGCCACCTGTCCTTCCACTGTTTGGTCACTTGCATATTACCCTTTTATTATATAGGACAGGAGAGCAACCAATATATATCTCAAGCCTTCTGGCCCCAACACACACATAAAAGAGGATCAGTGTGTGATTCGGGGTCCAGAAGTGACCTGAAAAAAAGGCAAAAAACACCTCTAGTGAGTGTATATTATCTTCCAACTACAGAGGGGAAACCAATAAGACAAATTCCTCTGGTTGAAGAAAGGGAACAGAGTTTCTGAAATGTTTTTCTAAACAAAAGCTGTTAAATGTAAATTAAAACAACCCCCCAAACTGTACTGAGCCCATACACATTGTAAAATATATTTCTGGGTTACTAATACTCATTTAAAGGTGGTGTAAATGCCCTAACTGATTTGGCTCAGTGGATAGGGCGTCGGCCTGTGGACTGAAGGGCCCCGGGTTCGATTCTGGTCAAGGGCATGTACCTTGGTTGCGGGCACATCCCCACTAGGGGATGTGCAGGAGGCAGCTGATCGATGTCTCTCTCTCACTGATGTTTCTAACTCTCTATCCTTCTCCCTTCCTCTCTGTAAAAAATCAATAAAATATATTAAAAAAAAAAAATAAAGGTGGTGTAAAGTTGATATGGACTTAAATCTACTACCTGTCTACCTGCAGATGTGGTTGCCTAGTATCCTTTACTTTGAGATGTTAAATGCTCGTTCATTCGCTCCAAAGGGAACTCCCTATCATAGTGCCCTCAGCCACTGTGCCCAAGGAGGAATGAACGAAGACAGGCCAGTCAAGGGCCCTTCCCTGGGATTTTGTATATGGACTAGAGGCCCGGTGCACAAAATTCGTGTGTGTGTGTGTGGGGGGGGGGGTGGTTTTGTCCCTCAGCCCGGCCTGTACCCTCTCGCAATCTGGAACCCCTCAGGCGATGTCCAACTGTCCGACTGCCAGTTTAGGCCCAATCCCACAAGGATCCCTACAGATAGGGCCTAAACTGGCAGTTGGACATACCTCTTGCAATCCAGGACCACTGGCTCCTAACTCCTTGCCTATGTGCCTGATTGCCCCTAGCCACTCTGCCTGCCTGTCTCATCGCCCCTAACCACTCTGCCTTCCTGCCTGATCGCCCCTAACCCCTCGCTGGGGGGCAGGGCTGCCGGGGCAAGGGGCCGTGGTCATTCTGGTCTCTGGTTTTCCTGCTGTTTCTGTCACTGGGCTTTTATTGTATAGGATGCTCCAGCCTCCTCCACCAACCTGAAAAGGGAAGAGGAGGGGGGGAAAGGACACCCACTCTTTCCCTGAGCGTGGCTTATTGAACAGTGCAGGCCCGAAGCGATCACCACTTAAGCCCACCTTTCCCTCCGCACTACACGGACAAGCCCAGATCCAGTAGCAAGAATGAGGTTACCATGGAGAGAGGGACAGTGCTAAATGATTGACAGTGCTGGCACCAAGGTCTGCGTCCCTGGATACCTGAAGCCTGATCCATCCATATTCTTCTACCTGGTCACCTGAGACTATTCATTCATTCCCTTTTAGTCAATGGCAACCAAGAGTCCTAATTAAGACAGCATGGGAAATTTTTAAATTAGGTCATGGTGCATTCAAGTTCTTCAACCATGATTTTTCTTCGTATCTGGGGGGGGGGGGGGGGGGTGGTGCGTGTGGTGGTGGGGGGTTGCACATGCATAAGAAGGGGTTGGGGAGCTAGAGAGAGGACACCTGCTCACATGCTTCCCAAATGAGAAACTGTTAGTTTTGGATTCAAACTGCAATTCTATTCACCCTTAGTGTGCCTCTGGCAGGTTACTTGAGGTTAATTTCTTTGGAGCAAAGTGTTCTCTTTGCAAAATGGAAAGAATGGCCCTAGCCGGTTTGGCTCAGTGGATAGAGCTAAGGCCTGCAGACTCAAG
Organism: Myotis daubentonii; assembly: GCF_963259705.1. NCBI lineage: Eukaryota > Metazoa > Chordata > Mammalia > Chiroptera > Vespertilionidae > Myotis > Myotis daubentonii. Next base: position 47,199,194 of record NC_081853.1, on the reverse strand, counting down.
GGTCCCAGGTTCGATTCCGGTCAAGGGCATGTATCTTGGTTGCAGGCACATCCCCAGTAGGGAGTGTGCAGGAGGCAGCTGATCGATGTTTCACTCTCATCGATGTTTCTAACTCTCTATCCCTCTCCCTTCCACTCTGTAAAACATCAATAAAATATATTTTTCAAAAAGAAATGGAAAGAATGACACCCACACCATAAAAGCACTACTATGTATGCATAAAGTGCCTATTTCAGTGCCTGGAACAAAGCAGGCGCTCAGTAAACAGGTTTGGTAGTTCTCACTGAAGAAAAGGGAAGGCCGATTGGTTAAGATCTGGTTGCTTGAGCAAAGCAATTAATTTTGTTCCTCCATTTCCATTATTTGTAATAGAGAGAAAAAAATGTTTCCTTGATCTACTTTTGGGGATAGTTTAAATTAGTTCACAAGAGAGAGTAGGCTTTCTCAGCATAGTAGTGGCAGCTTTCCACCATGGCAAGCTGGAGTGTCCGCAGGGGACCTTCGTCTATTAGGATGATCAAAGAAATGATCAAAGACAAACAGGAGATAAGGGACAAAATTAATCCAAAAGTCTAGATTAACATTGCATCTGTACAACCTAAAACAATTATGCTTAGACATTAAGCTCAGTTCTCATTTTTGTGCAAAATGGTGTAATATCTGTTACTCTTGCTTTAACATGAAGAGTGACCATGTTTATTTTTTTTAATGTATATATATTTATTGATTGGTTTCAGAGAGGGAGAGAGAGAGATAGAAACATCAACGATGAGAGAGGATCATCGATCGGCTATCTCCTGCACACCCTCTTACTGGGGATTGAGCCTGCAACCCGGGAATGTGCCCTGAAGGGGAATCAAACGGGCAACCTTTTGGTGCACAAAGGCAAGGCACCCAAGGGAGCCACACCAGCAAGGATGACATCAATGGTTCTTTAAACTCCCCAGGTGACGGTGTCTTAGAAAGAAGCCTGCAGGGCAAGAACTGGGCAAGGTCCTAACTGTAGTGGCATAAAAAATGAAAACCACAAACCACTTCATTCACGGGGACACAGTCATTAAGACAGAATAGAAATAAAACAGAGTATGTACCAGTGAGGATGCTGACACGTGAGATGTAACAGCAACCACGGGACAGAGACACTCGGAAGGAAGGCATAATAGGAATACGACAGAGTAAATCATTCCAGAAACAGACTCTCAAACCTTCAATTTTAGGACGTGGATATCAGACAATTTGACTCATCGGAAAGATTACTTCAACATCATGCACAGGAAAGTGGCAGCTGTGGAGAAATATATTAAAATCTAAACCATCCTTCAACCATCTTCCCTAGAGCACATGGTCAGTTCTTCAACCACTTTCCTAAAAGATACTTTTTAAAAAAATAGATTTTATTGATTTTTTTACAGACAGGAAGGGAGAGGGATAGAGAGTTAGAAATATCGATGAGAGGAAAAACATCAACCAGCTGCCTCCTGAACACCCCCTACTGGGGATGTGCCCACAACCAAGGTACATGCCCTTAATCAGAATCGAACCTGGGACCCTTCAGTCTATAGGCCAATGCTCTATCCACTGAGCCAAACCGATTAGGACTAAAAGATGCTTTTTTAACAATTCACTTATTCAAATACTCTAACTAACAATAGTTTCCTATTCTATTTCTGCTCAAGGATTAGCAGTGTCGATTTTTCCAGCTTAGCCTACAAAACAAAGGCTAACACATCTCATGGTGTTTCCGTGTTCCTAAAACCTGGATCAGGCCAGGAGATTCAAAATCAGTTCAGGCACACAATATTACCTGGCTGCGTGAGAGAACGGTGCTATGCCCCAAGGTTACATGTGTCCCAACCCCAAAGAGATAGAAATCCAACAGAAACAAGAATCTAAATGACTTGATCACCCAGGGAAGAAGTTTTGAGATTCTGAACCTTATGGGAAAGTGCCCATATTTGCTTCTTTCTCACCTATAAATAAATAAATCTGAATAGCAAAGGTCTCTATCTGAAAAGCATCAAGCTCCCAGGCCTTCTGTGTAGTCCATCTGGAATTGGGGAGGGGCTGGATGGGAAACAGACAGATGAGGTGATAGGGGCCCAGGCTAAGTGTATGGAACAAGCCTAGACCAGCCATTAACTTTGGCCACATCCTAATCTGCACAAGACTTCAAGGTGGTCCCCACCCCTGTGCCCCAGCCCCAGGGATTATTGCTGCATGGATATCACATGAGCTCACTTGGGTCATTGTTCCACCAAGGCCCCCACACACTGGCGTCTGCCCAGTAATCTACACATGCCATCTAAAAGGTAGTGGGAAAGGTTTTATGCACAAGGAAGTAGGTGAAGGAAGGACTGACCTGGATCGCCTGGCGGCCCTGCTGGGCGTCAGCCAGCAGCTGGATGGTGAGTGCCCGGGAGTCCTGCAGTGCCTCCTGGAGGTAGATGAAGCTGTGGCCCCCGTGCCGGCCCATTGTACACTCACGACAGATGGGCACCGAGCAAGTGTCACAGTACAGGTGCAGCACCTGGAGACGAGAGAGGGGACAGGCATGAATGAGAGCCGCAGGCCTGGGGACAGAAAGGACAGCAACAGGGGCTCCCAGGCTCCCAGCCTCTCCCCTCCTAGCACACACAAGGGCAGGGAGCAGTGTAGTCAACTGTGAGCCCAACTTGCTCTTCTCCCCACCCCGCCCTGTCAAAAGAAAGACAACCATCATTCCACTCCAGTTTCATTCAGAAACATAACTGAGACACTTCACAGGCAATAATATGTCCCTGTATCTTAGATTTAATTACCCAGAAATATTCGAAGACGATGTGTTCCTGATCCGAGATTGGTAGCCCAAATGAAAGCACACACCAGAAATTTTCTCTCGCCACCCCTGCCTCTGGGCATGCGAAGCAAGGTTAGGCCAATATCCATCAGCCTCACACCACAGGTTGCTGGCCACCCTCCCCGTCACGGAGGTTAGCACAACATGCAGAGCACGGCTCCCCAGGCACTCAAGCAAGCTAAGGGCTTAAGCTCCTGGAAGGAAGGCAAACAGCTAGTGAGGTAAGGTCAGCCAGCTTCTTGTCTTTCTTCTTCCTGCCAAGTTGTCCCAAGGAGTTGACCCGGGGAGGCAGCCCATGCTGAGAGAGCCGATGGTCTGTATGTCCCTGGGGCCCAGCATGCTGGGAGGGAGGGAGAGGAAGGGCTGGCACCACCTCCACCTGCTGATAAATGAGGAGCTCTCAAGAGCGACAGCTCTTTGGCTCAGAAACTGGGCCAGTCTCGTATCCCTCCACAGAGCAGGGCACTTAGCACCACTCTCTGTAAATGTTTGCTGGATTGCTTTCAAGAGCAGGGCTTAAATTTGCCTCTGGTTCACTTGGGTGTGAGGCAAAGCCAGCCAACACGCAACAGGAGGCAGGAGAGCGGTGTCCAAGGGGGTTCTCTCACCAAGCACTTCGTCTCCAGGTGAAGACAAGAGGTTGTGAGGTGCTTAAGGCCACACAGCCAGCAAGGGCAGAGCAAGGAGGCCAACCTAAGACTAATTCTTTTTTTTTTTTTTTTCATTGAACTCATTGCAGTGACACGGGTTACCAAAATTATACAGGTTTCAGGTGCACAACGGTACAACACGCCATCTGTACACTGTACTACTGTGTGTGACCGGAGACTTCTAAAGAGTTGCTTCCAACCCGTGCCTGGTACTGGCCTCCTGATGCAGACAGAGCCCACAGCACCTTGCTAGGTCTCCTGGAGGACAAAGGGGTTCCAGAGCTCATCCAGGCTGAGAAGCAGAGACAGGGAGACAGCGATAAGGAGGGAGAAAGGGTTAGTGGGAGCCCTGAGGCAAACAGTGAGAATGCTGTTCCTCTCCTTTTCCAGGTCCGTGTATTAACCCATCAAGTCTTGGCATGGAGCATGCCCACTAGGAAAGGCTCTCCCAAGCGGCTCAGCCCAGTCAACAGGCCTGCTGCGCTCTGGGTCGGAGGCAAAGATTTAGGATCTTCCGTTCCTACTTTGAAGAAATGGCTCTGGCGTGGCATGTTTTCTGGAGTCTACATTACAGGAGGGAGAACGTGGTCAGGTTCATAGTCTTCGACCATTTTTGCCATCCAGCGAGATGCCGTTCAGGAGCCATGGTAGACTGAAAACCAAGTGTTGGCCATCGGCCTTCCTCGAGACCAATCACTCTCAAAAAAGGCAGGTCCACCATGTGGAGATGGACTCACCTTTCTAATCTGGCAAACCCAAAATTCTCTATCTCACCTTAAATACTCACCACAAGATGCTACACTGGATGCATTTGGGGGAAATTCCCGGGGTCTTTTTTTTTTTTCTTCTTTTTAATGATGTGATGCTAAAGCAATTCGCCCACAGGTTTCAGCCACTTTGCTCCCCCTTTGCTCCCTCCATTTGTCGTGGGAAGAAAGGAATCACCCCGATGCTAACGGCAAGTGTAAAAACCTCCCATCAGAAGGTTCCTTTTAAATTAGAATGAGGCATGCTGGCCAGCCTTCTGTCTCCTGCCCACACGTAAGCAATCTTCTCTACCTCTTCTCAAGACCAGCCTGTTGTCCGACAGCTGTGTGGACTGAACAGCTGTGTGGGAGACAGCTCATCTGTCTGCACAGGCAGTTAGTTAGCTGAGTGACAAAGAACCTTAGGCTGTTCACCTGAGCCTGGCACTACACCTGGTCATGGGACAAGCTAGCCAGTCTGACTAGGTACCTCAGGAGACCTCTTCTACCCCAGAAACCCCAAGAACCCTGTCTCTAAGGGTCTCAACCTCAGAAACCAAGAGGCTTGGAAATAATAACTCTGGGCCAAAGCAGGAAGCCAGGCTCCAGGTGCCAGTTGTGTAACTGCCAGGAATTAAGGGGATTTTTCTGGGCTTTAGAGGTTTGTGAAAATTGGAACCTGGTGAATCCGACAAGTGAGAGGTGTCGAAGAATTCTGCAGGTGAAGTGGCCAGAAAAGAAATCCTGGTCAGAGGGTGGAAGGAGCGGGATGCCCGAAGGCCCTGGCACCAGGCCCCTCACATGTGCAGGCTGGAACCCCCAAGATGGACAAAGGGGGTCCCGGGTCCCTGGATGCAATCCCACCTGGCATCATTTCACATGAGATGGATGCAGCTCTAGGCCATGGTGGGGCTGGGCGTGGGGAGCACCCAGCCAGTTGGTCATAAAAAGCTGTGGGTGAGTAGAACCATAGCCACATGGTGCTTGTAATTCATAAACCACCGACTTTAAAAACAACAACAACACATATTGTCCCAAATACTGAAAATGTGATCAATTATATAAACTCTCTAATAAAAAGTTGGGAGTAGAACTTTGGGGAAGATTTCGCACTCCGTTTAGAAGCTCCGCATCTCATCTGCTTGAAATTTCCAAGGTCGAAAACCCACCATTTCAGAGCCTGTGAAACACGATCCATAGGTAAGGATGTGTACATGGGTGCAATTCTCTGAATCAGCTGCAAGATATTTTAACAGAGCAAACTGGGAAACCCACGTCTTCCAAAGAAAGGGCTGTGTGGAGGGTCCAAGGCCAGATATGTAGCAGAGGCCATGAACTATGGCTCCAGGAAGGGGGTGGAGGGGGGTGGGGAGGGGAGAGGAGCAGGCCTCTGGTGGGAGGAATTCCAGGGCCTGGGGCTGCCTGTTTGGGGCTTCCCGGGCAGATGCACAGGCACGCCCCCACCCCCACCTCCTCCCGCCCTTGCATGGCGACAATCTGGCTGCCCCAGCTGAATGGAGCAGGCTCGACCTCTGACCTCGCAAGTGACCACCCTCTTCCCTGCCCCCAGCTTCCAGGAGGCCCCACCCACTGCCTTCCTCTCCCAAAATTTCTAAAATACCAGGCAGAGACAAAGACCTAGGAATGCGGGCCCTGCAGGAGAGGAAGGGGGAGGTTAAAGAAAAAATAAATAAATAAAAATACCAAGTAGGCAGGTTTACCTTAGCCAGAGCTTAAATAAAGTGCTTTGTTAACGAATAAGACTGTGTGTGTGCGCGCGCGCGTGCGCTTTACACAACCTACTTTTTCCAATACCTGCGATCCAACAAGGAATTCGTCCACCCCGCACATCTGTAAGAACGAGCTTCTAGTTTCAAACACAACTGCCCCCATCAGCGAAGAATGCAAGCGCAGCGGACGGGCGGGCCTCTCGTAGGCAAAATACCCCACAAATGAAACACAATCTATGGACCGCTGTTAAAGTTACCTTGGAGATTCCCCCCCCCCCCCAACATCGCTTAAAATGACTGGGGACGACATCTGGCCTCCCACAAACTCCAGCTTAGACAGAAAGAGGTCCCCACCCACCCAAAAGGGCTTCTCCTTAAGTTTCCCACGACAGAAACGGAGTGAATGAAGAATGACTGGTGACAACCAGAAGCCTTATCAGTGTGTGCCACTGGGCAGGCTCTCTCCTCTTGAAAAGTGGGTAAGCCAAGTTCAAGGAGGGAAGTCCAGCCACAAAGCGAAGTCTATTCAGTAACATCAAAACCAAGCTTTACTTGATTTATGGAACGTACACTGAATGCCCAGTCCAAACCCGAGGCAGGGGCTCCTCCTGTCTCCCTGGCCGCGTGCCGCTGCTGTGCGCCCCCCGCCCCCCATTACCCCTGGAAAGAGGGGGAAGAAAGAAATCTGGACCCTTTTCCCAGCACAATCACCACCAGCTCAAAATAGCAGAGCTGGGCTGAGGACAAATTATTTCTTGTGTGGGGAAGGGGAGTGTCTGAAAAACCTTAGATAGGGCACTCCCTGTGTTTTTAACACACAAAGACACATAAGTGCAAATAGTTTTAAATCTCCCAATTTACATAATCATCCAAAATATGCTATATTCTACACATTCGAATTTTTAGAAGACAGACAGTCGACTTTTTTTTTTTTTCCACTTAACCATATTAAACTTGGAGAGTGTCCTGGGTCAAGCTGCCTGCCTTAAGAATGGCTCCATGATATGTCATCTGTGAATGTAACCATAACTTATTTAATTGCTCATTAGTACCTATAGACAGGAGCAAGTCCCAATTTTTTTTTTTTTTAATCACAAGCAATGCTGCAGGGACTATCCCTGTTCTTTATACAACCCAAAATTTTCAACTTGGCAATATTTCCCATTGCTATGTCACTTGATGTATCGGGGAAAACATCTACTTGCCAAGTGTGGTTAGTAAGGATTCTTGAATTTAATAACTTCAAGTCAGCTCAACCTCCCTCCATGGGAACACAGGCTAGCAAGCGCCTGTTCCTGTTCCCAACAAGACCCCAAGTACCGCCGTAACCGGTTTGGCTCAGTGGATAGAGCGTCGGCCTGCAGACTGAAAGGTCCCAGGTTCGATTCCGGTCAAGGGCATGTACCTTGGTTGCGGGCACATCTCTAGTGGGAGGTGTGCAGGAGGCAGCTGATCGATGTTTCTCTCTCATCGATGTTTCTAGCTCTCTATCTCTCTCCCTTCCTCTCTGTAAAAAATCAATAAAATATATATTAAAAAAAAAAAAAAAAAAAAAAAAAAGACCCCAAGTACCCAAAAAGCCAGCAGGGGGACGCCAGGCGAGTCGGCCAATGATGGGACTGGGGGGGGGAAGGAACCGCTCAGAGGAGCGGCAGAAAGGCAGGCCTGGTTGTTTTGCATCCTCAGTCGTGGCTGCTGCAGAGACTAAGGAGACGACTGTTCCAAACCTGAAGACTGTAAGCTACTGGACAGCAAAACCTGAAAATGATTTTATGATTTTTACCACTGACTGTGAGCTCTCTGAAGCAACGCTAATACTCATTATTTTGTGGTGTTGTTACTAACAGATGCATGTACAGATGTGCCTCAAAACTTCTAGAATCAGACATTTCGAAGCACATCAGATCCCAAGGGCACATATTACTACCTGCCTGGCCAGCTAGCTAAATAAGTAAAATTCATTACCAGGCCTCACCAAGCAACAGAAAGAATCAAGAGTACCTGGTGGTGCCGGAACCGGTTTGGCTCAGTGGATAGAGCGTCGGTCTGCGGACTGAAGGGTCCCGGGTTCGATTCCGGTCAAGGGCATGTACCTGGGTTGCGGGCACATCCCCAGTAGGAGATGTGCAGGAGGCGGCTGATCGATGTTTCTCTCTCATTGATGTTTCTAGCTCTCTATCTCTCTCCCTTCCTCTCTGTAAAAAATCAATAAAATATATTAAAAAAAAAAAAAGAGTACCTGGTGGTGCCCAAGCCGGTTTTGCTCAGTGGATAGAGCGTCAGCCCACAGACTGAAGGGTCCTGGGCTCGATTCCGGTCAAGGACACGTAAACTGGTTGCAGGCTCGACCCTACTCAAGGAGCTGCAGTTAGTTTAACTGGACAAGAGAAACACACCAACCAGGTGAGCAAAGGGCAGAGGTGGAGGTGGAGAGGGGCAGGGGGATTTGGGCAGAAGACAGAGCCTTTGTGAAGCCATAAGAAGAAACATCTAGTCTTTAAAGTATAAATACCGTGTCATACAGAGCTACACGTCTAGCTCATTCCATTTTACTGGCACTGAGAGAGTCTTGTTGGGTCCGCATCTGCTTCCTTCCCTGCCTTTCACTGCTGCTGATAAACAAGTTTACTATCCAGGCCCCAGTGCCTGCCTCTGGGGAAGCCAACCTGCAGCAGCTCCCTCCCTCCAGTGATTCTGATCTTCAGGCTGGAGCCTCTTATCTCTGCCCCACCATATGCAGCCCAAGGCATGGCCGGTGCCCACCAAGGCCAGCAGGTCTCACTCACATTTTTGTTGATGTTGTTGTTAATCCTCACCTGAGGATATTTTTTCCATTGATTTTTTAAGAGAGTGTTAGGGAGGGGACACACAGAGAGAGAAGCACCGATGACATCGATTGGTTGCCTCCTGCAGTGCCACCGACTGGGAATGGAACCTGAGATCTTTCGGAGGGCTGTCCCACGCCCCAACCACCGAGCCAAACCGGCCAGGGCTACGCACATTTCTTGAAGGCTAACAGCTAACACTGGCCCACAGTGGCCAAGAGACACACATGCACTCGGGTTTCCTGCAACTGATCCCAGTTATGACCCCACTGAGTGGCACGTGGAACATGCCAGAACTGTGTTTTGGATTACTGCCTACCGAACGTTACTTTTTAGCAAATGAACTTATTTCCTTAAATAAAACTGGGTGTTTAAAACATTCTTCCAGTTTAGAAATTAAAGATTTCCACACCAGAAAAACAGGCTGGTATACCTACACAAAATAACTATTTTTCAGCAATGAAAATGAATTCACGGACTGGTGAAATCATGCAGAAAAATCTCAAAGGCATATGCTTGGTGGGAAAAGCCAGGATAAAAAATAACAGGCTGCTTAATTCCATTTATATGAAGGCAAAACTAATGGGGGGGGGGGGGGCAGAGAAGTTGCAGGTAAAAACAGGAGTGACTGGAGGGCACTCAAAGGAACTGTTCTGGAGTGATGGAAATGTCCTAATATCTTGATGGGTACACAGATTTATATATAATTGTCAAGACTCAAATTGCAAATTTACAATCTTTTTTTTTTTTTTAATTTTTTTAATTGTATCTTTAAAAAAGAGTGAGGGGGCCCTGGCCGGGTAAGCTCAGTTGGTTGGAATGTTGTGCCATACACCAAAAGGTTGCGGGTTCGATTCCCAGTCAGGGCACAAACCCAGATTACAGGTTCAATCCCTAGTGAAGGCCCACACAGGAATCAAAGCCAGTTTCTTTCTCTCTCTCTCTCAAAATCAATTTAAAAACGTACCTTCAGGTGAGGATTTTTTTAAAAAAATTGTAGAAAGGGGGGAGGGAGGGGACGACCTACTGTTGATGGGGTGAAGTTTGGAGCCCAGCCTTGGCATGGCACTCTTCCTAGCTAAAGACCTAATAAATACCCGTTGAGCCCATAAATGAGCTACTCCAATGGCCAGATGTAATTTACTTCAAATAGGTTGCTACCATTCTTCCCACAATGCTCGCATTAGGCAGTATTTCTCCTTTGCCCTCGACGGTAAATATTATCTTAAGTTCCTACTCACAAGAGGCAGGTCTCGACCAACTCCCTGGAGGTTTTTGGGGTGGGGGGATTAGAGCGCTGAGTCCGATTTACAGCACTGCAGGCGGCCGGCGGTCATACAAAGCCGTATGAAATCATTAGTGTCCCAGCTGCCGCCCCTGCATGCATCTGACCTCTGATGTACTAATGAGGGGCCCATGCAGCTTCCAGCAGCAAATAAAATTGAGATTTGTTCCAACACTGAGCTCACTGCCCACGGAAATTATAGATTTTTAAACAGTACCCGAAAAGATAGATTTTTGACACAGATACCTAGTTTTCCTGTTGCCTCTGAGGTCACGAAAGCAAGGCATAGAGGTTTAATCTGTTCTGTTCTGGACAAGCGTCGGTGGTGCTGGGAGGCTGCTTAAAAAAAAAAAAAAAAAAAAACATGGCGAGACTCTGTAGGTGGCCGTGTAACTCAGTCCTCACTCACCTCTTAAACAGTGGGCAACACTGTGCACCTGAAACCTTTTCACTCTCGAAAGTAGCAAAAGGGGTTTCAATTGCCTGTGTGGGGGCGATGATGTGCACAGGTGGATTTAAGCAAGGGAAGGCACTCACACCTGGGGAAAACTGTCTTGAGAAGGAAGCAGAAATAAAAGACACTGATAAGGAGAATAACAAAAAAAATGTTTTAAATATCTTTTTATTAATTTCAGAGAGGAAGGGGGAGAGAGAGATAGAAACATCAATGATGAGAGACATCATTGATCAGCTACCTCCCCCGCAGCCCATCCCCCACTGGGAATCAAGCCCAAAACCTGGACATATACCCTGACCGGGAATCGAACAGTGACCTCCTGGTTCATAGATCCATGCTCAGCCCCTGAGCCACACCAGCAGGGCACCCCCCGCCCCCCCCAAAAAATGCTTTAAAAACATTTCTAGCCGTGTTTTCTCTCTCCAATGTAACACAATAAAAATTTTCTTTTCTCTCCCCATCCCAGCAAGTTCCACTCTCAAGCAGCGGATCTTCCATGTTAGCAGTTGCCCTCTGCCTTGGGGGAGAAGGGCCCCGTTCTGGCCTTCCAGGTGGCCCAAGTTTACATACACTGTCACATCCGTTGACAATTTTAAGAGCAGGTTACCTTCCCAAGCGCTGCCTGCAAATCAAGAGGTTAACCAAGTATTTATTGCTGTAGAAATCTTGTTCACAGGCAGGACTTATTTAAACTGGGGAGGGGACCAATCAAGGGAGCCGTCGATGGCCTCTGTGAATTCTCAAGGCCAGTAAGTGCCCACTCCTCGGCGGGGGGCTGGGCAGGGGCAGTGCGCGCCTGTGAAGCCTGGGGATTTGTGGCCAAGCCCCGGCACTCCTCCAAACTGCCCCCATCGAGGAGCGCATTCAACACGGAGAACAGACACGCTCCTGCCAGCACCTCCTCTTTCCCAAGGAAATCAGCAGAGCCTTTTCAGCAAGTCTCCTCGGTTGAGTAAAAGGCAGAATGAGCAAGAGCAGAGGGGGCTCCAAGCAAACCTCTAGGGCAACAGCTGGGAGCAAAAAGGAAGGGCCTTGGTCTTATCAAGACACGGATTTCTTTTCTAAACCCCCTTCAAGCCAATGGTGTCTTAGGCGATTCGTTTAAAATGATCACATTCCTCTACTCCAACAATAGGAAACCTAATTCCACCCCCACCCCCACCCCCACCCCCCAATGCCAAAGGGACACCACCGGCCCGAGTCACTGAGTCAGACTTGGAGACTAGCTTTTACAGAGTCACCTGTCACCCTCCCGGGGAGCCCCCGGAGGAATAGGGGCCCCGCGGCTGTTCCACGAAGGGGGCAGTTAACAGGGTGGGTCTTACCCCTCCTGGCCCCACCCCAGAGAAAAATGCACACTGGAGAGAATCAGACCTAGCAGGGACCTAGGGTCCTAGGTAGGGAGGGCGTAGGTAGGGTAGGGATAATAGGGCAACAAGACACTAATACTAAGCAAGACATCTCAGATTAAGCACAATTGGCAGTTTTTTAAAGTCCCCCCCCCCTTTTTTTTTTTAAAAAGAAGGGTGTGGGAAACAGAAACCAAACTCAACAAAGGGTGGGACAAGACGCCTAGGCAAACCAGTAGAAACTGGTCCAGCCGAGAAAAGAACTGGGTGGTAGAAAAGCCGCATTCCAATCTTAAGTGATGTGACCTGGGGAGGAAGGGCCCAACCTGTTCTGGAATCACAAGGGACAAACCGGGATAAACCCACCAACTGCAAAGGATCAATTCAGCTGCCAAACCAGACAATCAGGAACTGTCTCGGGGCCCAGCTAAAGCCTGAAACGCAGCCCCAGTCCCTGGGAGTTCGCCCATCCCTCTTCCCACAAGTGCAACACAGCTCTTAACAGCTGTGGTCTTAAAGGAGCACTAATTACAGCCGGATCTGGCAAGGAGTCAGGGAACCCCCACACCCAGGCCAGCGGGATCTCAGGCAAAGAAAAATGCCAACTAACTAGTAATAAGATACGACCCAAAAACAAAGGTCGACGTTTGGGGACACGGCAGACAAAAGCATGGGAGTCGAATGCCTCTTTAAGAAGCGTGCGTTCCCCCGGACCATTCATCATACATGGTTTATTTATTCCCTCTAATAAGAAAACGATGGTGATGAGAAGTAATCATTTCCAACCCTCAGATAGGGAGCTTTCTCGGAAATCCCACTTCGTTCCAACAGATGAAAAAGCGAGGCATCTCTTCATACTGTACATCAGAACTCAATGGGCGGCCTGCTGACCCTGCCTCGGCAGGTAAAGAAATCAGGACCACCACCCCCACCGACTCCCATCTTCTACAGAGCTTCATCAGCACCCAAGCAGATACTCAAGGATCAACTCAAAAAGATAAGAGAAGCCAAACTTGATAGGGGTAGGGGAAAAAATCACATTATACAGTCACGTCATCTAAAGTTTCAGGAGGAAAATAAAGGTGATCAGGTCTCTCTCTGCTTGGTCCTAAAATTCCACACTTGCTTCATCTGGCCCTGTGTTGATTTAATTTAAAAAAAAAAAAAATGCACCCTTACTTTGGCTAGCACCTAAACCAGGAAAAAGCTACAAGTCAGGCGAAATAGAAATATTTGACTGTGACAAAGCCTCAAATAAGGTGGGTTTTAAAATTCTGGCCTCGTGTGGCTGCTTCTTCTTTTGTTGTTGTCCTTCTGCAACATTGATCCCACTACACCTTAAACTCAAAGGGCTTTCCTCCAAGAGGCACTGGCCTGGCCACTTTTTGGTCAGCTGTGGGGAGCCACCTGGCTCTCCCAATAGTTCCCTCCTGGGTGGTCAACTTCATGCTGTAGCTTCAGCTCTTATACTCAGCCTGCGCTCAGTGTCTCCAAAGCCACAACATCCTTATCAAGTGTGCTGTGTTGACTGCTATTTTTTTTTTCTTCTCCTTCTTTTTAAAAAACTATTTACACTGGATTTAAAGTTCTGAGCAAAGGACCTTGAGCGATTAAAAAACAACTCAAGACGTTTCTGGTCTTGGTTGGTCAGACTGGGGAGGTGCAGTGTGCCGGGGCCGTCAGGGGGTAATTATTGACAGCACCCTTGCTCACTCTCAAATATGGCCGTTTTGGAAACCTGCTGCAGAGGATCGGTAAGACAAATGGGGGATTAACCAAAATACACGAGGGCAGAAGCAGACAGGAAAATCTGCCCTCCAGAAAATATAGAACTTCCTGCAATTTACCTTGGTCACCAAGCCTGGGGATGGATGGGCAGGTGTCTTCTAAGACTGGAATAAGAGGGAACAAGGTAGAAAGAAGACTTACAAATCCAAGTAAAAGGAATGACTTGGAGCCCAAGTGTAGGAGAAGAATCTGGAGCCGGACTAGAGGGAATTTAGCTGGAAGCTCATGGGCCAGGCGGGAAATGGAGAAGCCAGGAGAAAGCCCCCAAGCAGGGGCATAAATATGGTACCTGGGTGGTGTTGCGAGGACAGAGATTACAGTGACTGTTCCAGTGGTCTAGACACAGAAAGAGACCAAGCACAGCCTTGTGTTGAGGAGTTGAAAAATCTGTGCTTGCAATTCACCATAGCTAAGATCTGGAAACAGCCTAAGTGCCCATCAGTAGATGAATGGATTAGAAAACTGTGGTACATCTACACGATGGAATACTATGCTGCTGTAAAAAGGAAGGAACTCTTACCATTTGCAACGTCATGGATGGAACTGGAGAGCATTATGCTAAGTGAAATAAGCCAGTCAATAAAGGAAAAATACCACATGATCTCACTCATTCGTGGACAATAGAGACCATTATAAACTTTTGAACAATAATAGATACAGAGGCAGAGCTGCCTCAAACAGATTGTCGAGCTGCAGCGGGAAGGCCGGGGAGGGTTGGGGGGCAGGAGGTAGGGGGGTAAGAGATCAACTAAAGGACTTGTATGCATGCATATAAGCATAACCAATGGACATAAGACACTGGGTGATAGGGGAGGCTAGGGGACTGTCTAGGGCGGGGGGATAAAATGGATACATATGTAATACCCTTTGTAATACTTTAAGCAATAAAAAAAAAAAAGAAAGAAAGAAAAATCTGTGCTTGAAACAGCGATGTGGGCCACTTCCCCCCCCCCACCCCCCCCACCCCCCGCTTGTTTGGGCGCGTGGGCTGAGCTCTGTGTCTACTCATGAAACGGGGATAATACAGTTCATCTCCTAGTGCAGTGATGGCGAACCTTTTGAGCTCGGCGTGTCAGCATTTTGGAAAACCCTAACTTAACTCTGGTGCCTGTCACATATAGAAATTTTTTGATATTTGCGACCACAGTAAAACAAAGGCTTATATTTTTGATATTTATTTTATATATTTAAATGCCATCTAACAAAGAAAAATCAGGTTCGCCATCACTGTTTTAGTGGGTGGTGGTGAAGAATTCTTAAGTGCAGGAAATCCAAAGGTGGCCAGTTGTAACAGAAAGTAGAGGGGTGGTGGCCTGCCCAAGGGTTCCGGCGTGGTGAGTGGAGGGCAACTTAAATCAAACTCCAGGGACACGCTTGCAGGCTGGATGCCAGGCAGGTGTGACAACGGCTGTAAAGCCACTCCAGCTGCCTCTGGACCAGCGTTCTCTGGGGCTGTGTGCCCACTGAAAAGAATGTCCAGGGAGTCCATACACAGCGGGAACGTGTGCTGGATGACAACCTCTGCCCCGTAGGCTCCAACTTCCTGTGGGGCCACAGTGCCTCTGCCCCTCCAACTCATGACGAGTCAGATCAGCCTCTTTTAGCCTCCAACAACAAATGTCACTATATTTTTAACAGGATTGCCCAAGACACGCATTGCACCATGCTCGGCCCTATGCCCTTGCCCTCGAAGAGGATACAGTCCAGTAGGAGGGGTCACCGAAAGGCTGCCATTTCAGGATTGGGGGAAGAGAATCAGAAAGCGCTGGGCCTGAGACATTCATCTCAGCAGACTTCCCGGAGGAAGAGAAGTTTGAGTGCAGGACGAAACTATAAATAGGAACAGGTGAGGTGAAAGGTCCGGATGTACCGTGGCTCAGATGGGACAGTCCCCTGATGCTCAGAATCCCTTCCCCCCCCCCCCCCCCCCCCGTTAAATCATGCGTCCCTATGAGCTCACCCTTCTTCCTCTCTCCCCCTTAGCCAGAAGCTTTGCACCTTTGCTTGTGTTCCCCCAACCACCATCCCTGAACCTTTTTATTCCAGGACAAGGCTCCCAGGTTTGATTCCGGTCAAGGGCACATGCCCAGGTTGCAGGCTCGATCCCCAGTAAAGGGTGTGCAGGAGGCAGCCGATCAGTGATTCTCTCTCTCATCATTGATGTTTCTATCTCTCTCCCCTCTCCTTCCTCTCTGAAATCAATTTTAAAAAAAAATGTGTGGTCTGTTCCCCTTCCCTTGAATCTGGACTGATTTTACAGCTTGCCTTGCCTAGTCAAATTATGATAAAAGCTATTCCAGTAACAAATAGGACAAAAGACTCTCTCAGGGCCGAGTCCTGTCTACCTACAGAATCATGAGAAAAACATCTTTTTTATTTTATCTACTTAAAAAAGATAAAACAGCTTTTCGCAGTATAGGAGCTGGGGTCTAGGTTTTCCTCAGGCAGATAATGCTGACTAAGCCTTTCCTCTTTCAGGAAGGTGTAGGATATTCAAGGTTCCTTCCTAGCTCTCCTGCCCATGTCTAATTCCATCAAAACTTGATTCCTGGCCCTAGCCGGTTTGGCTCAAGTGGATAGAGTGTCGGCATGCAGACTGAAGTGTCCCGGGTTTGATTCCAATCAAGGGCACATGCCCAGCTTGTGGGCTCGATCCCCAGAAGGAAGCGTGCAGGAGGCAACCAATCAATGACTCTCATCATTGATGTTTCTCTCCCCCTGCCTCTCTAAAATAAAAAAAATAAAATTAAGCCCTGCCCTAGCCGGTTTGGCTCAGTGGATGGAGCATCAGCCTGCGGACTGAAAGGTCCCAGGTTCGATTCCAGCCAAGGGCATGTACCATGGTTGCAGGCACATCCCCAGTAGGAACCATGGTTGCAGGCACATCCCCAGTAGGAGGTGTGCAGGAGGCAGCTGATCGATGTTTCTCTCTCATCGGTGTTTCTAACTCTCTATCTCTCTCCCCCTTCCTCTCTGTAAAAAATCAATAAAATATATTTTTTTAAAAAAATAAAATTAAAATTAAAAAAAGAAAGTTGATCCATGAATTCAATTCCAGAGCCTTGGTCAGGCAGCAGCCACGGAGGGAAAGCCAGAGGAAAATTCAGATTCCCAAACTCCAGGAGCTGATGTCAACCTCTCAGAGCCTCAACAGCCCACGAAGCATGCGTGGAAGCATCCTTTCCGTGACTGAGACTGTATCTATCAACCAGATGGTTCTCCAGAAATAACCACCCATGGAATGTGGTGGAAAACAAAACCATTAAATGGGACGGGGAGAGTGTAAATCCCAGTAAGGTTCTAAGGGAGGGCCAACCCTAAGAGGTCTGCCTTTCCACGGGCGTCTCCCCTAAGCCACTGTCTCTCCCACACACTTTGGACAAACCAAACTCCAGATGTGACACGTCCGTGGTCCAGAGCTCTAATCTCTTTAATCACCACCGGCCCAATGTGATCTCAGGAAATGCTTCAACCTCCATGTTTTCTCAGGAAAAAGAAAGGGCGTCCCTTTTCTCCAGTAAACAAGAACCTTACAAGTGACAGGATATTATCTCTCTATGTTCAAGCCACCCAGCTAGGAATGAGGCACTTCCTTGAAAAGACCGATGATTTATGGCACCGTGTTTAAGATGGGAGGCAAACTAAATGTCCATCAATAGGGGGCTGGCTAAATAACTGTTAAATAGATTGATTACTGGGTACCCCACGAAAGAATGAGTGGCTCTGGACCCGTGGAATGATCTACAAAATGATTATGGAAAAAGCAAGGAGTAATGTACGAAGAATGCTACTGTTTGTGTAAAGGGGGAAAAAATAGGTACAAGTATTTCTTGCTAACCAAATCTGTAAGAGGGATGGATGCCTGGGTGTGGCTTGGATATCCTCGAATATATTGTGTACTTTTCACACCCAACTGGGTGGGATGTGTTTCTGTAGTAACTTAGGACTTCATAAAGTTGCAAATACTTTACTATTCCCTTCACATTCCTAAAATATTTGCTAAGATAAGCTACACATGTGTTTATACTAAATAAATAACAGCACTAGATAAAAGCAAAATATGATGCATATAAAACTGTTAATCGTTATCTCTTAGTTAGGATGACCAGCAATGCAATCTTTAGTATTTTTTTTTCTTTTTCTTTTTTTTTTAATATATTTCATTGATTTTTCACAGAGAGGATGGGAGAGAGATAGAAAGCTAGAAACATCGATGAGAGAGAAACATCGACCAGCCGCCTCCTGCACATCCCCCACTGGGGATGTGCCTGCAACCCAGGCACATGCCCTTGACCAGAATCGAACCCGGGAACCTTCAGTCCACAGGCCGACGCTCTATCCACTGAGCCAAACCGGTTTCGGCGCAATCTTTAGTATTTTGTAAATTTCCATGTAGGGCAGTGATGGCGAACTTTTTGAGCTCGGCGTGTCAGCATTTTGAAAATCCCTAACTTGACTCTGGTGCCGTGTCACATATAGAAATTTTTTGATATTTGCAAACATAGTAAAACAAAGACTTATATTTTTGATATCTGTTTTATATGTTTAAATGCCATTTAACAAAGAAAAATCAACCAAAAAAATGAGTTTGCGTGTCACCTCTGACACGCGTGTCATAGGTTCGCCATCACTGGTATAGGGCATACCTGGTGGGCCTCAATGAAGCACGGGGGGCTCTCCCTGGAGGAGGTCCATTACCCAAGCTCTGTCAGGCCCAGAAGGAATTTCATGGCAAACATTAAACTTACTAGGATCAGGCCCAAAGGCAGGTGGCTTTACATATTAACTGGTTTCATCCTCCTCACAGCCCTGAGGTAGCTGCTATGATCCTCATTTTGCAGAAGACACAGAGGCACAGACAGTAACTTGCCCAAGGACACAAGTAGAAAGTGGCAGGATCTGCTCCGGAGTCGGTGTAGAAACCACTGGGCTTTGCTGGCCCTACAAACAGCAACACTCCCTCCACCACCACCTTGAAATACTCACCTCTGCGTCCCTCTACCCGGCTAGGATTTTGTAATCGGTGGGTAGGCGGTGTTATCTGTGTGACAACAATTATTGCAAACGTCCTCCAATTGATTTTTTTCCCCCCTCACGACTCCCAAACTCCACAACCCTCGATGGTTCGCCACTGCCTACCTACAGGTTGAGAATAAACTCGTTGAGTTGAACATGTGTGACTTTTCACAGCACATTCCCAGGGCACTATAACATGAACTTAGTATGCTAAAACCTCTGGCCAAATGTTCTCATCTTATTTTGGGCCTCTGCTCCTAAGTGCTGGCCTCTGGGGGCCCCCACCCTCCTCCTCCTAGTTCTTAAGGAGCCTCTTACCCCCTCCTTACACTGCATGTATTCCAACCACTCATCTGGGCTCCTAATACCGCACATTTCTATACAACCCCCTCAGGCATAACCCAGCAGTGGACACGTGGTGAGGCTGGAAAAACCTATTTATCTGCCTCCCGACTCCCCCCCTCCCCCTCTGATCAGAGGGAAGGAACACAGCTCTCAATGTCCTTCTCCAGGATGTGCCCCCAGGGGCTCCAATTTAGGCCACAACACTGTCCCTGTCCCTAATTTCACTCATGGCCCCACAATCCAAAAGGCTACCCTCCTCCCAGGGGATCTGTGATCAATTTAGTCCAAGGCTTAGAGCCAATAGTATAATAGATGGGTCCAAGATGGCAGCTGGTCCAATACAGAACCTTTGTTCTTACAAGTTCCCGCAAGCGGGCTCCAGCAAGAGGGTTGGGTCCAGGCATATTCTCTCCCCCCACTGAAGAGCTTCTTGCAAGCAGGAAGTGGGCAGAAAATTCCTTCCCTGTGCCTGACTGGTCAAATCAGCCTTCCCTTCTTTCTTTTCCCCTTTTTGCAATTTTGATTCACTCTTCAAGACCCGCCCCCCTTCCCATTTTGCCACCCTGAAATCCTAGCGGTTCCCCAAATTACGTTTTCTGATTGTCACATAAGATTTAATTAATTTAAACCAGAATTTCCCCATCCCTCTCAAAGGTGCCACCTCCAGTATCAGCACTGATTGGAATAAAAGGTGAAGATTTTAACACCAAGAGACTTTGAAAAACTTTGTGTTTGAGTTGAGTGAATTCCCTGAAGGAGGAAGGCACACAATCAAAGTGGCGTCTGCATTTGCTTATTGTTGATTCAGCTCTTTCTGTTAATTGTATTCAGCATTATTACTAATTGGAGTCACCTTATTACCAATTGTAATCCTCCAGGTAATTCTAAGCAGAAATTTAAATTTCAGGATCCATTTAGGATGTTTTTAGAAGTCTGAGTGGGGGTGGGGAGGGAACGGAAATCTAACATTTATCAAAAATAAACAAACTTTCCCCATTCCCCCCAAGAAACATGATCAAGAAGGTTTTAAAATATAGGAGTTGAACTAGTGACATTTCCAGTCACGTTTTGGGAAAGGAAGCTTTTATAATGGCCCATTAACAAAAGTGCTTAACACACACACACACACACACACACACACACACACACACACACACACACACACGAGAGAAAGGTAGAGAGGATTGTTTTAAACATTCATTTTGTGTAGTTTGATAAATACTTTTTCTATTAAAACCTCTCCCCCACTCGCACCTAAGGACTTCTAATTTGATGGGGTTGGGTGGTGGGGGAGGAGAAATGACTTGAGATTTCGGGATTTGATCAATGCAACATGTTAGGGGCAGAGCGCAAGGTCAAAAGGAAATGATTAATCCCACAAGAGAAACAGGCAGGCGGATGGGGCAGGGAATGGCTTCCCTACAAAAAACCCCACTAATAGGTCAACAGATAGTGTGGATGGCAGGGTTTCCCCCCTTAACCCATTCTCAGGATTTCATCTTCAAACACATTTTTTGAAATCCAAAGATCTTTAATCTACACCAGCTCATTGTCCTTAGCGGTTATTTTTATTTGCCAATTACATTCCGGTTGTTGCCAAAGGGGGTCCAGAACTAAACAGGAGGGAGAATGACTCCAGTCATCTGGATGACTCCGACACTCTATGACAATTTCCATTACCGGAGGGAACCCGCTGATCATTAATAGAGATGGGGATAGTTTAGGCCTACTTAAAAGAAGTTACCAGTTAAGGCATACAATATCCCTTTGAAATGCTATGACATCAACACTCTGAAAGTACATAAACGGGTCAAAACACAAGAGGAGGGGGAAGGCGAATGCCTTACAAAAAAATCCTTTGGAAAGCAATTTTCCTCTTAGCTTTTCTTCCCTCCCCAATGCCTCCTAGGGAACCACAGGCAAAAAAATTTGTACGCCTAATTACTGATGCAAATTCCGCTCTCTAATCACTACGTTCTCCAATACAAATCCCAGATTTGCCACAGGGCTGGCATTTAAACAAGCTCAGAACTGCCTCAACACCTTTCTGCCCCATTACCTACCTCATCCCCCAAGAAGCAGATACAGAGACTGGAAGACTTCACCAACCACCAAGGGTCTCAGCCACAGGGGCTCAATTGGGAAACCATCCAGGCTGGGGGGGGGGGGGGGGGGGCCTGCTCTGTTCCACTTTTCAAAATGGATGGTACCAGATGACTATCTTGCTTTAAAAAAGTAACTGAAGGCATCCCCCAAGAATGCTTTGAGCCACAAAATCGTATAAGCTAGGGGGAGCCACCTTCAATTTGTGTGTGCACACCTTTCTGGTCCACCACCCCCCCCCCCCTTTTTTTAAGTTAAAATCCACAGTCAATGCACTCCAACTCTGTCACTTCCACCAGCCAAAGTAAGTGAAGGCAGGTTTATCTGGTAAAACAGGCAGCATGGGTTAACATAGGAATAAGGATTAAAATGTGGGCCTCGAATGCAGGTGTTTACAAATGGGTAGGGAGTGAGGGTTGAGGGAATCACAATGCCAGGTTTATAATCTTAGGCAGGTAAAGAGGACTTGGCTCTGCCTTCCCCACGGAAAAGGATGTTTAACCAAGGTTTCATGGCTGCCCGCGCCCCCCCCCCCACCCGCCCCACACACACGCACAAGATCCAGTTCCTTCTGACCTTGTCCATCCAAACGGAGGCCCATTTTCTAACCCATGGCGTTTAAATTGCAGTTATCATGCCCATCTAGCTCTATACTTAAGGCCCCCCTGACCTCTCAGGGTTAGGGTCCCCAAGATCCATTTCATAAAACAGGAGAGTCCTTGAAAACTTTTTGAGTAGCATCTTAACCCTTACCCACCCCCAGACACTATGGCTGCAGGGAGCTCACTGATTGCGGTTGGGGCTATGGATCCCATGTTCGGCAGCGACCCATCCACTGCTGGGTGATGGAGCCACAGAAGGCTTGCCTGGCTTTCTGGGTTTTCTTGCAAACTTGAGTCCCAGCTACATCTCCACTGGGTCCACCTCAACTTGGCTACTGCCCCGGGTTCACACAGCCAGGACTAGGGGCCAAGGGTAAGGGCGGCAAAAATGAAGAGGACAGGGGCATTTAAAATTTGTCTGGCAACTAATCTCGGACGCCTGCTCATGAATGAAGTAATATATATTTTTTTAGCCTAGTTTCCCCAAAGGAGCACGAAAAGGAGCCATCTTCAGAAATGTGATGACGAGGCAGCAAACCATAAGCAAAAACAATCTCCTTGTTTCTTTGGAGGGGCCCTTCCAACAACCCCATGACCAGATGACTCAGGCCCCCATCCCTCCAGGGAATCAGGGATAGAAGACCAGCTGACTTCTGGAAAGACAATGATAAGAGTTTATGGGCCAGATCCTTGTGGAACGCCCTTGTCAGGATTCCTATGCCCTGCAGAACCAAGAAGGCAGGGAGCGATGCACCCTACCCTGGGGTGTAGGCCTGCCAAAACGCACAGCTCAGCTTTGTGTAGAATGCGCCTATCATTATCCCTTTTTTAACAAATAAGGAAACCAAGGCAAAGAGAGATGAACTAACTTTAACGTGCACAAGGTCACGTAGCAGGGAGTGGTGCTGTGCTCTTTGACACGCTGGTAGAAAGTACACCCGGACACATTACAGCTGACCCTGGAACCATACGGGTTTAAACTGGGCAGGTCCACCTATACGTGGACCTTTTCAACAAATATTTATAGTACTGTTAAGTGTATTTTCTCAGTAACACTCTCTCCTCCTGCTTTACAGTAAGAATACAGTACGTAACACATAGAATATACAAAAATTTGTGTGTTAATCACCTGTTTTATGTTACTGGGTCAGGCTTCCTGGTCAACAGATTATTAGCTTTGAGGGAGTCAAAAGTTATGCGTGGGTTTGACTGCATGGGGGCGGTCAGTGCCCCTAACCTCAGAGTTGTCTGAGAGTCGGCTGTACTTCTACAATGTGTGCTCTCACAACTAAAAAGAACAGAGCCCCATGAAGAGCAACCGGAGCCAAGCCGCAGGGGGCAGACCTCTTCGGCCGTCAGCACATTTATTTGTCACAGGAGGAAGGGGCTGCATTCAACACAACACGGCACAATGCTAAGCCCGGAGATACGCCGAGTATGCTTGCCACTGATGTAGTAAGTTAGGTAGTGAGCTGAATGCCCCCTAGATCGTCATATTTAAAAAGCACAACCTAAGGAACCACAGGGCGGGTCACCATGTTACAGATGGTGGAAACCGAAGTACTGCCCAGGTCACATGACTGAATATGCAATTTAACACTAAAACCTCATGAAAGACCCCCCCCCCCCCCAGGCACTTGATTCTCTCACAGGGCTGGACCAGTTAACGTTATTAACCCACAATCGGCACAACTGGCTTATAATCTCCTATTATGCTCAGTTACCTAGTGCCCACAGCTTTTATGCAAAGTTTGTATCTGTGAGTAAGTAACCCTGAACGACTAACTCCCTCCAGAGCTGCTGGAGTGTGCAAAAGGCACACAAGTTGATTTATACAAGTGCTACCTGCTTTACGGTACAGGCAGCGCTGAAAAGAGGATGAAAGGGGCAAAGAAAAGAGGGAGGGAGGGAACGAGGGAGGCTGCTGCTAGTGGTGGTAGCAGGAGCTGCTCAGGCAGGTGAAGGCTTGGGGACATCCTGGAACACCATGATGAGAGCAGTTGGCCAGGGCTCCTAGGGATTCCTACATCTTTGTGAGGTTTCTGTGGGTTAGTTCTGCATCAGGAGCAGGGTATGAGCCCATTATCTCCCACGTGTCACCCTGGACAGCGAATGGCAGCCCTGGCTTAAAATTATTGTACTCCTCGTCCATAGCACAGTAGCAGCTGTTTTAATACCATCTTCAAGTGAAAGGGATACCTGGGGAAGATGAGTCCCATTTGAACATTCCCCTTTCATTTGTCAAAGGCTGCTGGGGAGAAGGGGGGTAGATTAATTCAAGGTGGCCTTTGCCACCGGAGTTTAAATGAAATGACATCAGAGGACTTACAGGGAAGAAAAAAGAAGCGTATTTACCCACTTCTACGCTTTCAAGGAAACATGGGGATGATAAAAATAATACTGGGATACAGTGCACAGTGTTTTGTTTTTTAAATAAATTTTTTAAATCCCACCAGAGGATGTGTTTTTATTAATTTTAGAGAGGGAGGGAGGGAGTAGGAGAGAAACATCAATGTGAGAGTGAAACGTTGATCGGTTGCCTCCCAGAAGGTGCCCCATCTGGGGAATTGAACCCGGGACCTCTTGGCTGTGTAGGACAACGCTCCAACCAACTGAGCCACACTGGCCATGGCTAGTACACGATTCTCCAGGGTAGAATAAAATAGCGTGGCTCTAAAAGGATTGTTTCTTAACCAAAATGAATTCTACACTATCCAGGTGGGCGAGTAAGGTCTGGGGATTTTGTTTTGTTTTTGATGGGCTACAATCTCCCCCCCCCCCCCCCAATCAGAGGGATGCCTACCTTTCCTCCCTCCTAAGGAGCTGCCCCCAGGTCCTCCCAAAACTTCCCAGGGGCCAGGAGGGCTCCATGCCTTACAGACAGGTAACTGGAAGGCCTCCAGGTGGCTGCCCTACAGCTAACAGGTGATGCCAACTGGCAGCGAGACCTGCAGCTAAAGACCCAGACATAGGCAACTGTGTGGACAGAGAAGTTGGCACCAGTGTCCAGTCCCAGAGCAGCTAACCTAGTTCCAGCTGCTTTTATGTGTGTGGAGCAGAGTTCTGCATGCAGTGACTGCAGGGAGTTTCACTCCAGGGCAGGCCAAATAAAATGCCTTGCCTTCATTTACGTGTCTAACTTGGATTTTCATCCCTGTGTCATTAAGGTTGGAGAACCCTGGGACTGTGCAGTAGTAAGTAGTATCTTAGAAACATAATGTCCGTCTCTCTTGGACCCTCTTTTCAAAGGTGGCTCAGAGGAAGGGGTGGCTACAAGTCTACCACGTTTTGGCTTAAAGATGGAGAAACACCAAATAACGTTAAGTCCTGTATTATTATCAAGGGCTGCTTAAATCAGGGCATCTGATGATAAACAAGTGTAACAACTCAGATGCATTCACTCAGATAGGGTAAATGAAATAGAGATCATTAATGATTGACCACGGGGGTGGGGGGGTTTAAATGCCAAAGTAAAAAATAAAACTGCTTGGGACTCTGCACAGTGACCTTAAATCTCCTCTCCAGGGTACCATTTAAATTTAAATCTCTTTCTCAGAGGCCACATTAGGTGCTTGTTAAAAATGCAAATTTGGGCCTCACCCGGGTTTGAAAGAATCTGAATCTCAGTGGGGTAGAGAGTCCCAAGGGTTATCAACTCCTCCATCATTATTAAAATGGGGAAAAGCTGATTTAATAATGGAACAAGAAAACAACAGTAAGCTCTGAGCGGGGGGGCCCGTCACTAAAAATACTTCTGGCATAAAATACTTCTGCTAATAGTTTAGGGCACTTGTTTTTGTTTTATTTCACCTCCAGGCGCCTTTTTAAAAATGCATTCTCTGGAGTTATTTGCATAACATTCAATCCAGGAGGATTTAAGCAGCTCCTCCACAAAGGAGGGCCAGGGTGTTTCAAGGGCAGGGCCCAGATTAACCCTTGCTTTCTGGGTCGCCCCGGCACCCTCCCACCTTCCCAGAGAGCAGAGACAAGAGTTTCAGGGAGGTTCTAATGTGCCTTCCCAGAATGTTACTTGTCCTTGGCTGGGCTGGAACAGAAAACCCAGCAGGGCAGCCCGCTTCCCGGGGAAGATTAAACACAGTTAATTAAAACCCTGCAGAAGGGGAGGCAGGGGGATTAGGGAAAGGAGGGAGCTGCTAGCAGAGGTGATGCCTGCCCCGAGATTTCCTTCCCAGAGCTCTGCGCTCACCAGGGCCATCCATCCATCCATCCATCCATCCATCCATCCATCCATCCATTCCACTGAGACAGATCCCTGTATCCCTTGGGAAAGGCCACTCTGTAAAGCCTGCCCCAAGACCTGGGCAACCAGAAATGCTTTTTCACTAAAAAAAATTAAGCTTAGCCCTGGCCGGTTTAGCTCAGTGGATAGAGCGTTGGCCTGCGGACCGAAGAATCCCAGGTTCGGTTCCGGTCAAGGGCACATGCCTGGGTTGTGGGCTCGGTCCAACTGATGCAGGAGGCAGCTAATCAATGATTCCCTCTCATCGTTGATGTTTCTATCTCTCTCCTCCTCTCCTTTCCTCTCTGAAATAAATGAAAATATCTTTAAAAAAAAATTAAGCTTAAAACTCCAACGAGTGAAACAAAGGATACTGGGTAGGCAGAGAGTTTCCTCTGAAGAGCAATCATCACTCAAGCCATTAATTAGGGTTCCCTTCCTATTTCTCCCCTCGCTATCCCGCAGCCCGCATCTGGGGGGACAGAAAGCAGAGGGTTCCCTAGGAGGGTGGGGTCCTGCCCTTTCTGGATTCCCCTGCCATACAAATTCCGTCCAACCTTGCCCAGTCAGCGTCTCCAAACCCAAGCCAGGCTGGAGGGAATCAGGTATGGCACCAGACCAGGTAATCCCACAAATCGTCCCACCCCACCTCTCAAGTACAGAAGACTGAGAGAGCATCACCCAAGAAAAGCATCTGTTAAGCACCTAACTGCCCAGAGTCTGGGCAAAGATTCATTCATAGGGGGCCTAGCCCCTGCCCTGGGAGAGGGTCATTTATGACCATTAAGGCCAGAGTGAGGCAGGCTCCCAGAGGCCCATAAAACTCCCAGGGAAGGAAGTGGGGATTAACCACTTCCTCCCACCCCTCAAGAAGGGGTTTCAAGCTCTACCAAATTGCAGAAGAGAGGGTTCCCCGGAGGGGGTGGGGAGTCGGGTCAGAAGATCCCACACCTCTACCAGGGGACAGGACTAACCCTGGGGTTTCTCAAATGGCTTTGATTTTTACAGATGGGGCTTTGTAGTCCTGCTGCCCCAGCAGCTCTGCAAGGCACATTCTAGCAAAGCCTGCTCGCTGCCCCTCGGCACAGGTCTGGACTCTGTCCAGGGAGGGACAGAGCGCGCATGAGAATTACGTGTTTGTTTGACAAGTACTGTGCTGGCACAATGGCTTGATTCTTCCACATACTCATCCGCCAGATTGATTGGATGGAAAACTGTCACTATTCTGGGCAGTTTGCAACCCCCCCTCATCTTTCACTCCGGTTTTTTTTTTTTTATATTGAAATTGATTTCAGCAACTTTCTTTACCCAAATCAAATCAACGATGGACAACTTACAAAGAATGCCAAATCACACGCAGAAACAAGCATGAGTCAGGGAAAGGAAAAACATGTCAATGAGCCTTCCCAGACTGGGGCCATGAGTTTGGCCCCGAGCTTCCTGGCAGTCACAGCAAAATGAGCAACACTATACAATTATGTCATTATCAAACCACCGCTTAGAGAGCCCCTACTTTTTCCTGGCTGCAAATCCTACATAGTAGTAAATACCACTTGTGGGCAGCCAGGAACACAACACAGATATAACCTGCTCTCTGGGCTGTGGAAAGCCCTGCTAAAACCCTACAGGAACGATGTTTCTTGTGCCCAGAACCAAATGAAGTGTGCATCCTAAAAACTCTCCTCCAGAAACCCTGGGAATAAGACTAGGATGGGGCAGTGGAATGGGTCCTAATGAGACACACCACCCCCATAAACACACTGGCCTATGGGGGCACCAAGACTCCACAGATTGTTTGGCAGCAATGGACCTGGAATTGGGGAGCTTGCTGCTTTCCTGGCTGGCATTCGGTTTCCAAGGTGAGCATCCATCCCCCCACCCCACTGTTAGCCAGGACACCCTCCCTTCCTTTACCAGAACCTGGTGAAAGGGGGTTAGGGTTGGAGAGAGCCACAGGGGTCCTATTCCAGGTATAGTGTCCTGTGACAAAGCACTGTCACCCACAAGGAATCCTACAAAGGTCTGTAGGACCCAAATGCAGAGTCATGGGCAGGGATGGGGGGAATGTCAGTCTCAATAGCTTTTAAAGAACTGTCAGACTAGAATTACCATTTAAAAAAAACAAAAACACATTTCCCAGTTAAAATTTCAGACAATTTTTAGTAGTATAAGTCTGCACCAAATACTCATGGGGCATAATCATACTTTAAAAATTATTTCCTGTTGCTGTGCCGAAACCGGTTTGGCTCAGTGGATAGAGTGTCGGCCTGCAGACTAAAAGGTCCCAGGTTCGATTCCGGTCAAGGGCATGTACCTGGGTTGCGGGCATATCCCCAGGGGGGGGATGTGCAGGAGGCAGCTGATCGATGTTTCTAACTCTCTATCTCTCTCCCTTCCTCTCTGTAAAAAATCAATAAAATATATTAAAAAAAATAAAAATAAATAAAAATTATTTCCTGTTTATGAACTTGGGGAGATGGAGGGGGAGGACTAAAGCTGGCAATGCTGGCCGGAGAATTCCCGGTGAATCCTGGGGGTCCCAGTTAGGTGAGACCCCACAAATCCTGAACTTTAATAAGCATATTAAGCCAATGAATAGGAATAAGCACCAATCATCTTAGTAATAACCATTTGTAATGGGGAAGGTTAGTTTGATTGTGGTTAAAACAAAATCTCGCTCTTACTCCAGCCCAGGGGTGAGTGAGATGGGAAGCCACCATTCATGGCCAGGGCCGACCCCCATCCCAGCTCCCATCTGAGCCCGGAGAACTCCCCAGGAACAGGAGACAGGAGGCTTCCAGGGTGCTCGCCACTCCAGCCT
This sequence comes from Myotis daubentonii, assembly GCF_963259705.1. Taxonomy (NCBI): domain Eukaryota; kingdom Metazoa; phylum Chordata; class Mammalia; order Chiroptera; family Vespertilionidae; genus Myotis; species Myotis daubentonii. Next base: position 47,170,401 of record NC_081853.1, on the reverse strand, counting down.
GGGCGATCAACATTCCAGGAGGCGGCCATTCCCGCCCTTCAGGAGGAACAAAGAGCCCGGGGAGGAATTCCTGCTGCCCCAAGCCTGGGGGGTGGGGTGGTAGCCAAACAAAACTGGGCAGAAAAAAGTGCCCCCACCCTCACCCCCCTCCACCCCCCCACCCCCACCCCCACACACACACCGGAGCCCTAGGAAGCCAATTCCCTCCAAGTCAGAGGAATGAGGAGGCCAAGGCACATCTCCAGCACAGATATGAAAACCGGACCTTATAAATGTGGTGTGCAATTTGGGGGCTGAGTCCCTAACTGCAATAGAGTAAAGTTCGAGAGAGAGAAATCTCTACAGGACACAAGCCAAACCTCTGAGTGTAATCATTAACTTTATCTTGAGGGTCTTCTTTGTATTCATGCTACGTGCTGGCTCTTACTGTAAAACCAGTGCAAACATTTTACTGTCTTTCCAAACACAGAAAGGTGGGTTTTGTTGGCTTGTTTTTCTTTTCAGCTGCAGCTTCTACATGAGCATAGATTATTTCAGGGAGGTTCCAATCTAAGGTCCCTTTTGCTGGAGACTTGGGCTTTCAAAGGCCTCAGTGAAGAATTTTGGGGACAGGCTGACTCAACGACAACTCAAGGCTGTCTTTTGCTTTGGGGCCGAGGTGCTTCCCAGCGTGATGATGAGGTGACTCCAAGGGTGAAACGCACCCTTCACCGTCCCCAACCAAAGGTTCTCAATGGGGCCCAACAGCTCCCTGGAGCCCGAGTTAACTCCGTAAACACTGGTTGAACGTTTGCTTTGCAGATAAAGTTCTAATCTGCCAATGAGGCCCTTAGCAAAGTGCTTCCCAGTTTTTCAGGCTCCTCAGAGGCTCCCCGGTCTTTCTTCCTGAAGCACCACTAGAGATCCTCTCTCCCCCCATACACGCCCCCCCACCACCCAAACGCTTCGCAACTGGTTCTCACCACGTCCAACCCTTACTCCGTTCCAGCTCAGCAACCCGCTATTTCGTTCAGCAGACCCTGTTCTCACTGGGGGGGCAGAGAACACGAAAAGAGGTGACGTGGGGGAAACGTGGAGAAACCAACTCTGAATCCTGAGAGTGCGGGGCACTGACCCGCCCCCACAGCAAAGCTCAATAATCAACCTTGAGTTCTAACCTGAGGTCTCAACCATTTTGCCCACAGGAAACTGCCTAAAACCTGGGGTAAAGTTCTCAGGCCTGGGGGAGGGAGGTGGGTCACATGTCAACCAGCGATAGGCAGTTCTGAATGACATACACAATGGTTGGTCCGAGGCAAGGAACTCCCCCCCCCCCCAAAGTGGCATTTCCCCCATAAATTTACATTTTCTAAGAAACTTAAAACCAAAATGTCTCTGAAAGAAGAGTCTTCGGAATGGAGGCCACCAAGCTGTCAACTCCAACGGACCCGGCAGGCCAGGGAAGCTATGAATTTTCTCAGAAGTGTTCACCACCAGGGGCCTAGACTCCAAGTAGGCCCCAGGACAAGACAGCTTTAGCTCCCCTAGACTCACACCCCTGGAAGAACACAGGAAGCTGGCGCTCTTGTCACTAGAACTTCAATACTGCAAAACCTTTTTGAGACTTTGAATTTCTTTTCCTTAAAGCATATAATACGGAATCCAAATTAACTTAATACTTTTACGTGTACTTCATTCAGCACAGTACCCAGGGCCCGTAATTCTATTTCCCTTTATCGTGATGCTAGTCCTTTGTGTCCCCAAACACCCGGGAGAGAGCCAGGAGAGAGCCAGGCATACGGCAGATGCTCAATGGGAAGTGTGTTGATTGAACGGAATTCTCTTCCACATTTTCCAAGCAATCCTTGAGGAATTTGCCTCCCAGCAGGCATCTGCTCACTAGAAAACAATGTGCCCTGGCCATTTGCATTGTGGCCCTGGGACAGCAAATGTTTAAGGGGGGGGGGGGGGGGGAACGTGAATCAGGGCCTTCATAACAGAGGCTGAAATGTCTCAGAGGTAAAGATTTTAGGGGGTTTTATAGCTATCCTTGCAGCCGCAAAAACCCACAACACCAGCCATGGCAACTTCCCATCGTTAAAAACTCATTCGCATCCAAAGCCCCACAGTTTCCGCATATCCTCTCAAAATCCAAGACCAGCGTGGTAGGCCAAATTCTCCAGATCAGCACTACAAGGAACTACAGCAAAGGAACCTTCTGGGGTGCTAGAAATGTCGTCTTATTTATGGTGGCAATGGCGCGCACGCTTGTGTGTGTAAATTTGGCAGAACTCAACAAAATATGCACTTACAGTGAGTGTCTGATGGTGCCTAAACTAAACCTCAACACAGATGACGTGTATGTTTGCCATGCAAGGATGTGCCAGATTCATTTACAGCAAGAGTTAAACACCAAATTCTCCTCATCGGTATAATTTGATCTGGCACGTGGCTTTCTAATTTAATCCCATGTATTTATCTGTACCCCCCCTTTTTTGAAGAGGATGAAATTGCCTTTACATCCTAAAAAAGCAACAAAAGGATGTGCCAGATTCATTCTTTAAGTAACAAAGCAAAATGAAGAACTACAGCTGCAGTATACAAATAGATTTCAAAACTTTATCATCACCAGTGTGTTCACGATTAAATGATAGTCATAAAACTAATGTGGCATGGGAAATATGACCAATCATACAGTCCAGACTATTAACAGTAGTTACATCCAGGGAATGAACTTTTAGCAAGTTACATATTTTTTTAGCTACTTAGCATTTGACTGTGGTACAAGGACTATATTTCTCTTGAAATTTAAAAATCCAATGAAGATAAAAATTGAGGGGGAAAAAGGCAGCTATATATATATATAGGAGAGCAGGTCTGTATGGTCCTGCCCAGGAATTGGTATACAGCAGGCAACAGTGCAACATGCTGAAGGATGGGCTGGTGTGGAACAGGCCTAGCCCGAGACCAGCCGCGGGTCAAACTATGGCCTGCGGGCCGGATCTGGCCCGTTTTAAATGAATAAAACTAAAAAAAAAAAAAAAAAAAAAAGACCATACCCTTTTATGTAATGATGTTTACTTTGAATTTATATTAGTTCACACAAACACTCCATCCATGCTTTTGTTCCGGCCCTCCGGTCCAGTTTAAGAACCCATTGTGGCCCTCGAGTCAAAAAGTTTGCCCACCCCTGCCCTAGACCAATCAATGTAAGCATCGCCGCTGATCTGTTGTGAATAACTGGACATCTGCAGAGAATCTATTTCCTTAACAGCTACCAAGTTATCGAGTTTTGGGTGTTTTTTTTTCCCAGAGATCACTGGTATATGTCCATAAAACAATATGCATTCAACTGTATGCCAGTTGACACCCACAGGGTAAAGGCCTTAATACACCCACTCCTCACCCCCAGCCATCAGCTATATTCAGAACTGTTTCCCAGAAATGTGAGGTTCAGAGAAAAAGGGGAAATGAGACCATTCACTAGCAGTTAGGGCATTAGGTTGACCATTTGCTCTAAATAAAATTAGACACAGCTTCATATGATACACCAAGTATAGATTCTAAAGTGGGATTAAAGAGTTAAGATATAGAGAAAATAAATGATGATCAGGAGGGACAGAGAGAGAGAGAGAGAGAGAGAGAGAGAGAGAGAGAGAGAGAGAGAGAGAGAACACTCATGGACATGGACAAGAGTGTGGTGATTTGGGGAGGAGGCTGGGCGGACGGGGATGGGTGGAAGTGATAGAGGACATAGAGGGGATAAACAGTGATGGAAAAGTAAAATAATTTTTTTAAAAATGATCACCGACCACACTGAAATTTGGAATGTTGACTGAGTTAAACGAAATTGAGGCAAGCCACAGACTCAGAGAAATCCTTTGCAACAGACAGCTAGTTCTTAGTATTGTATTTATCCTCCAAAAAAAATTTTTTTTAAACCCAGGAGAGAGAGGCCCAGGAACCAAGGCAATCCAGGGAGGAAACCCCAAATGGCCAATAAACATATGAAAGGACGCCCACCTAGCCACAATCACGGAAATGCAAAAGTAAAACAACAGGACGGAGCCATTTGAGCCATTTTTCTCGTTTAAATTGATGGCAGCAAGGATGGGTGGGGTGGGAGGAAATGTGGCTGGTAGGAGGCAAGCTCTCAGGAGCAAAATTAACATTTCAAATGCATCTCTCCAGCTTCCGAGCAATTCCCTGGCTGGGGGTGGAGAGGGATCTTCCCTCTAGAAGTAACAGGGACAAGTATTAGACCTGAAGGATGATGGCAGTAGCCAAATGAGAAAATCCAAATGAGGGAACAGCTAAATAAATTCCACAGCATGAACGCCAAGTTGGGAGCAGTAATGACCAGCAAATCAGTACAGGGAAACGTCCACGTTTGTAAGACTCTATTTCTTATAGACCAGTGTCATCCCAATAAACCTAATTTTTAAAGAAGAGGTCACCGAAAGAATTTTTTAAATTACGTGTGTGTGTGTGTGTGTGTGTGTGTGTGTGTGTGTGTGTGTGATTGTTAAGGTTTAAAAGAAAATACACAAACCCAGATCATGTAATTAGTTTTGCTTGTTTTGGTTTTTTTTAGGATCATATAATTTGGAAAGAAGTAGGGCTGAGGATACATATCAATTTTTTTTTTACAGGTAAATCCAAAGATATATTTATGTATTGTATCATTATAGAAGGATTAGAGCTAACTGGTCAGGTTACCCTGAGAAAAATCTCATTTTTGCCATTCTCCCAGCAACTACAAGCTGAGGATGGTGGAGGAAGAAATGAAAGGCCAAATAAATATAGTCACAAGCACATACATATTCAGAAAAAAACTCAACCCACATTCAGAAAAAAATTCAACCCAAAATGACAAGGGCTGTGAAGTCAAACAAAATGTCAGTTTAAAAAATCTTAAATGCTGTTAAAAGAACACAAATTTAAAACAAAAACTGTTACCTCGTCTCCCCCTCCCCCCCCCTTTTAACCTCTGTCCGTGTTTGCAAACCTTCTATAGTTTTTATTAAGCACTCATTCATTTGGTTCCTTTTTGTTGTTGTTCCCTGTGGGCAAACCTGTCTACCTTTAGCACCAAGAGGGGGTGAGAACCCTCACACGGTGGTGACAGCATTCGTAAGTGCTGCCCGCAAAAAAGTCAAGGAACTTCAGGTCCTGGCAGGCAGGACAGGGACCTACCTCCAAGTTAGTTTTTAGCCCACCTCCTCATCTGCATAATTTGATCTTACACATGGCTCTCTAATTTTATTCCCATTTATTTACCTGATCCTGCCCACCCCCCCCCACCCCCCCCCCCTTTTTTTTTTGGTGGAGAAGTAGAAAATTGGTTTTGCATCCTAGAAAGCAAACAAAAGGAACTTGGGGGGGAAAAACTTTATGGGGCTGGAAAACATAGGCACTGATGAACTAGGCAGACTGTCATAAAATGCAGACAAATTCTGCGCTCAGTTGTACAGCAGATGCTAAACAGTCAACAGAGGGAAAAAACACTCTAATATGCTGAAAACCAAATGTGAACACCGGCCCTCCTTTTGAAAAAGCGAAATGTTTGTTCTCAGAGTTATTCTGCATTAGAGGCATAACTTTCAGTCCGAGATGCCCAAATATAGGTAGGTGCCTCTCTTTGCATGTATTTGCATGCTATTAACGTTTGTGCATAATGAACAATCAACACAAATTTAGTTACCAATAACAGTAAAGAAAGATGCTACAGATGAGAAGCAGGTAATCACGTCAGTTTTTAGACACTGAGGCACATCTGTTTACTGCACAATAAACTTAAGGACGAAAAAGGTTTTAAAAAAACTGGTAGCTGTTGTGGCAAGTCACAAAGGTTGTCCAGAAGTAACCATTATGTTACCTCTTGCCTAGGAGAGGATTTTTGCTACCCTTCATAAACTGTTTGCCATTTGTCACCATAAATAAGCCCTAACACAAAACCCTTTTCTTCCTGAACTAACCTTCTCTATCCACACTAATCTTTGCCAAGATTCCCTCAAAACTCCAGATAACTGGGTTGGTCCATAGCTAGCCAGAGCCCATGTGATATTTTTTAAAAATCTAATTAAATCGGTGAAATAAAATTTCCTCTTCGAATATCCCTCTAAATCCCTGAAAGCGATGATAAAACTAACAACCGAAACCAAAGGAGATATAACAAACCAAGGGGAATCAATCTCTCTGGAAGATTATTAAAACAAAAGAGTGGGACTAGCAGGTGCTTCCACCCACCGCCTGCAGCACAGGCCCCCACGTCAATTCCTTCGTTTTAAATTTCTTCACTTACATTTATACACGGGGCACATGGCAAATTTTCATCAGGAAATACTTCATTTGATTTTCAAACGAAAAAGTCAGCCCTAGGCTGACTAATGCTGACTAATGAGAATGTTACCTACCAACGAGACGGATGAGGAAACTGAGGCTCAAAGTGACACAGTGTTTGTGTTGGGTCAAAACAGGGACTCCAGCATGAGTCACTGACCACCACTGCACAAGGCACCGCACGCATTCCGGGCATTAAAACAGACATTCACAGTCGCCAAAAAAAACCAACAACAACACAACAACAGGAAACTCCAGTGCCCCTCAACTGGGGGATGTGTTAACTTTGGTACATTCACACAATGGAAAACTACTCGGCAATAAAAAGGGGGGAACTACTGATAGGCCAACAGGGATGACTCTTGAATGCATTATGGCAACTGAAAAAAAAAACCACACACACACACCCCAACTACAAAGACCTGAGCACCGTTTGGGTCCAGGCTATGACAGTCTAGAAAGGACAAAACTGTAGTAAGAGGTGGCTGTCTGAGGCTGGGGTGGGGCGGGGTGGGGTGGGCGTTGGGGAGGGGGTGGGGGGTGACGGAACCGTTCCTCCACATTTTGACTGTCCTAATTATGCCTTGTGAACTCTTGTTAAAATGTGCATAACTGTACCCTGAACAAAGGTGACTATACCTCCATAAACAAAAACAAATTAGAAAAAAAAAACCGCCCAACCAGCAGGCGCGGGCCTTCCCTCTGAACCGCAGGCAGGACAAAGCTTGGTGGGGTGGGGGAAGGGCGGCTGGCCACCTAAAGGCTGAGAGGGAGGGGGAGCTGCTTCCTACGGCCGGTTCCCAGCCTCCCCAGCTCACTCCCAAGATTATAGCCATAAAGTGCTGGCTGGGGGAGATACCCATGGTCGTCCACGGGCAGCCCTGCATAGATGTCCCCTCCGGGGCCAGAACCAAATCAAGCCATTAGGGAAGACAGGGACCTCAACCCCACACCGGTTATGAGAAAAGGGAGTTGGGGCTATTTTGCCTGCTCCTGTATTCCCAGTGCCTCCTACTTTAACCAAATCGGTTTCCATAGAAATTCAAGGCCTGTTTTCATTGAAATTACAATGTCCGGCATTCATTTCATCTTTCCTGAAACTGTGTGATTAGGTGAGCAAGTACAACACGCAGAAACAGCAATCTCTCTTGGTAAGCACACAGCTCCACGGGGGAGGGCGGGGTGCCGGGAGAGGGGTGGCAGAGGCCTGCCGCAGCCTGGGTTAGTAGAGCCTGACCATTGATAGAAACAGTTGGCAGTGCTGTTTCTAGTAACTTGGGACCCATTCTGGTTCTCATCCGTCTGAGGTCGCCCCCATATTTTCGTGAAAAGTTTCAAGGGAATCAAGCCAGGTCGCACTGGCAGGAGGCGCAGTGGCCCAAATGGGATACCATCTTCCCCAGCCACGCTGCTCCCCGAGTTATCGCTCAGCCTCAAACCCATCCTCCTCCGGCCCCCTCCCTCTGTGACTCGGGGAGGGGGAACGGAGACTGGCAAAGCACACCTCTGCATGGCCAGCGGGGTCACAGTTACTCAGCCAACAGGGGATGCTAAGGGAGAAAAGATTTTGGTTTTTCTCCGCTGCTTCCTGGGTCACACCCGGTCAAGACTTCTTTATCCCAGCAGCACTCAGGTCATTTCAGTGGAGGAACCAGCTTTCTCGTCCTGCCTCCCCACCCCCACCCCGAGGGGGCCAGGCCCACAGGAACCCTCTTAAGTATTAATAACCCCAACCTCTTCCCTTTTGATCCCCCAACCCCGGGATGGCAGCTGCTTCCCACAGTTGCTACTTCCCAGATACTCGAGCGTTCTTGTAACAGTCAACAATTCTTTACATTAAATTACCTATTAAAGAAATAAATGTGGCTGTGGCTCTGGCTCCTGCCGGGCACACCAATTATTTCCTCTACCTATCAGTAATCCCTCCCACCCCCCTAGGAGCGGGGTAAGAGGAGGTGACCCTAACACCCTCCTGAGGGATGTTGAAAGGATTAGGAAAAATAAGGTCAGAGATGGACCCTCCACTCCAGGCTCCTGGAAACCACTCTGCCTTATCAACACACCTTTGCCCTAAATTCCGCAATTCTCCAAGAAACCCCTCTTCTTTCAGCCCAAACTCATCTTCCCCTCAGAACTTCTGTTCCCTGAGCTTTAGGGAACTGCTTTCATCTGATCATTTTTAAAAGACACATAAAGCAGCCTCGCAGAGAAGGTGAGAACCCTCCCTCTCCATTCACCTCTCCCTTCCAGTTGTCTTCTCACACAGACAGGCCACAAGCCCAGGTAGGGGACAGGCTGCAGGCTGCCCTCATACATCTGTACCCGGGAGCACAATTCTTGGCGGCTAACGCTCGACTATCTGATGACACATCTTAATGCATCGAGAGTCTTCTTATCAGCAATGAGGAACGGCCCAAATTATTTTGTGACATCAAATAAGGCTTGGCCATCCACCAGGAAATATTTAACCAAGCTAAGCAGCGTATTTAATTTCATGAAAAAGAAATTTTACCAGGAAAAGTTGAAGCCGAAACTTTTTCCAGGATATTTACACAATTTATGTGCATCTGCTGTATGATTAAAATTCGATTCTACCTCCTGCAAAGCACCTCCATGTAAATCATTACAGCTCTCCCCACGGATAGGTCTCTACTATGAAACCATTCCTAGGGCTCCCATCGAAAAGGTCAGAGATGCCGAAACCGGTTTGGCTCAGTGGATAGAGCATCAGCCTGCGGACTCAAGGGTCCCAGGTTCGATTCCGGTCAAGGGCATGTACCTTGGTTGCGGGCACATCCCCAGTAGGAGATGTGCAGGAGGCGGCTGATCGATGTTTCTCTCTCATCGATGTTTCTAACTCTCTAATCCTCTCCCTTCCTCTCTATAAAAATATCAATAAAATATATTAAAAAAAAGAAAGAAAGAAAGAAAAGAAAAGGTCAGAGATCAAGAGGTTAAATGACTTGTCCAAGGTCACACAGCCACTTCAGGACAACGATGGGCCTTAAATCCAGGTCTTTTTAGTCTAAAGCTCATGCTCTTCTCTTTTCTACTGAGAAGCTACAAGCATTTTTCAATTTTCTGTGTCCCCTTCTCATCCCCAAAATTTCCCCTTTCCATCTAATAAATGTGAAAGGTCCAACTTTCAAAACCTAGTATTTTCAAGGGCATTCCATTTTTGGCTTGAAAAACTAAGAAGTCTCCTTTGTTCCTGGCAAAAGGAATAAAATGGCAGCAATATGAGCATCTTCTGAAGGTCAAACCCAATTTGCATCAATCACCACTGAAAATCCGGCAAAATATTTCTGGAACTAGTCCTTAAATCCACTAACATCAGCAGAGGCCAGATCTAAGAGCCCATACCCATTAATGCCAAAGTGCTTGCTTTGAAGTGTTGAGGCCAGGGTCTTGGGGTGGGGGAGGCAGGAGGTGGCCTCCAGAATAGAACATGCCTATTATAAATTGCTTGGTAGAAGAAGCATCCTTCACACTCTGATACTGCAGAGATCTCTTTTGAGACTTAGTTGTAATTTCAAGAGGATAATTAAGACTCCAGACCTCTTCCCTTGCAAAACTATTGTTCTGATAATCACTTCACACATTAAGTTAATTTTGGAATGAGACGCATAGTAGTGACTGTCACACTCGTTTTTTGCCCAAGGTCATGGCCCATTATGGGTGATATTTAACTTTCTACTTAACAACTTGGAAAAGATCAAAAATTAAGAAAATAAAACACAAGACGCTAAAAAATCGTCAAGCAATAAATTTAATCTTAAATAGCCGATGTTCAAGGACGAGTTTCAATAACATACTAGTCACCTTGACAAATATCATGAGTAAAGAGCAATGTGAAGAGTCTGACCTCCATCCCTGGCTTGCGGAGTAGCAGTTTTTTTCTGCGGTGATTTAAGCCTTTCCTGTAATAATGTGTAATAATGTGTTTCCTCTTCAAATGCCACCCCCAAACACACACACACACACACACACACACACACACACACACACACCTGATAATACCGTGAGATTAAAGCTTATACAATATTTCAGTCCCTGAAATCAGACTGTTCCCTTCAGCAAGTTGATCTGTTTCCTTGATATGTTAGTTTTGGGAGGCGAAAAAAATATCATGGCTTCAAAGATTAATGGTGCTCAAACACATCATATGTAAAATATAAACTGGCCTTCCCTCTGAAAAAGAAAAAAAAAAAGCTCAAGGCACTGACTGGCACAGCCTCTAAATACACTTGCACCCAACTTTTCTCGTCAGTTTGCGGAGCCTTATAACCCTCAAATGTTCTAAACCAAAAGTTACTCCCAGTTTTTCTAAAGTGAAACGAGGTTCATGCATTTTTCTCCAGTACACCTTGTACCACCTGAAAGAACTACTTATCTTTTCATTTAAGATCAGAGGCGGGGCGCCCGGTGGGCTGTATAAGGCCACAAAGTTATTTGGTCAGGCCCTGCCAAGGCATGAGGGGTGAGTTATTTAAATGTTTGACCAAATACAGCTGGCTAATTTTTACCAGTAAGTTGATAATTTTGAATGGCCCTCGTGGTATAGATACCCAAATGGCCCTTGGCAGAAAAAAGGTTCCCAGCCTGATTTAGATAATGGTAAACTGATAACAGCACAGCTCAGCCATAATTTCGACCACTGAAAATTAGTTTTCTTCTACAACACTCCCTTTTGAGGGAAAGAGAAGGGGAGAAGGAGGGTGGGTAGGGTCTGCTTCCAGTCCCTAACATGTAGCTGAGTAATAAAACTAGTATGAATGTTTACAATTGCCTTCTATTGTGGGGCACCGCTGTGACGTGTTACTGCTGATCTGCAGCCATTTTACAAGTGAGAAAACTGAGGCAGAGCAAGAATGCAACCTAGAATCACACTGTCTGAGTTGCTCGAGGAAAGCTAGATAGACACCTTGAATAAGAAAGGTCACAAAAACCTTTTTCCAACCACTACTAAAACTTTCTTTACCTTTTCTGCTAACACTTACCCACACATTTGTGTGTCTTCAGTACAAGCCTATAGGGATGATCCCAAGTGAGAGAGAAATCGCTCCCTCTGATACTGATCTCAAAGAGACAGAGGGCACAGACCAAAATTTACAGACCTGGTCCGAACGCGTCGTAATTATGCCTGCAGATGCCAGTTATACCCAATTCTCATTTTTAAAACACCTGTGCTGAAGTAGTCATATCCGACCCATGTTTAGCGACAAAATCTAAGTGCAGGGGTTTTTTTCATATAATAGAATTTTTATAATTACCCCAATTAATCAGAATATGAAAGACATTCCCCAAGCCCACTGACATTTCAAGAACTGCAAATGGTTAAGGCTAGAAGGAAACGGCTGGCCAGGCTTTCCAGAAGTAACAACTAAAGGATACAGCTGTTGACACATGTTAGGAAGGCACAGGGGTTCCTCTCTCATTCCCAGGGGTTCCTCACCAGCTCAGGCTCCAAAGCCCACTCAGGGGCCTCAAAATTCACAGGGTGGCCAAGCTATGAGGGGATGCCCTCAGTCCTACTAACCTTGACTCACTTAATTCTCTTTTGTGTATCCTGCTCTGCTTCATTCCAAGTCCATTTATGTGGACAGCATGTGCTGTTCTGCAGGAGCCTGTCCAGGTAAATATTCACAATTGAAAATTATCCTCATATTCTTAACCAAGTCTCCCCTTCCAAAAACTGGCAACTTCAATATGCTGAAAGCAGTAACTTTATCACTAAAAATGACCACTTCCTTAGGGTGTTGTACCTAGTGATTATTAAACTGGGAACATTATACAGATTAACAAAAAACTCACTTGGTGGGAACTGATGCTCAGGTAAGGGTCTGCGATTAATTTTTTAAAAAATTCTACATTAAGGAGGACAAAACAAAATACTGACTTGATAACTTCAGATTAAATATGGATTTCACGCCCTAACTGATTTGGCTCAGTGGATAGAGCCTTGGCCTTCGGACTGGAGGGTCCCGGGTTCGATTCTGGTCAAGGGCACGTATCTGGGTTGCAGGCTTGATCTCCAGCCCTGGTAAGGGAGCAGCAGGAGGCAACCAGTTGATGTGTCTCTCCTTGATGTATGTTTCTCTCTCTCTCTCTCTCTCTCCCCCCCCCCTTCAATTCTCTCTAAAACTCGATGGGAAAATATCTTTGGGTGAGGATTAACAACAAAAAATAATAAGTATGGATTTCCCATAATAGGATTTGAGTGGGAGATGAGACCCAGGAGGAGCTGGCGTCTTCCCCCATTTCATTTCAGCCTACCTTCAACGCCCATTGCAAGCACACTAAACAGGAGGGCAGCTGGAGATGGCAGCTGAAGCGGGAAGGAATTACACTGGAATAAGGTTTACATCAAATAGTTCCAAATGTAAACTGCTCAGCCCCCACCCCTCCCAATTTTTCTGTTAAGTCAGAGTCTTGTCAGTCAAAACAGTCAATCTGCTTTCAGTCAACTCCGCTTGTAAGTAGAGACAAAACCTCAAAGGGAGAAGAATAATTTAGTAGTGAACAAGCATGAGGTCGCATCAACTTAAGAGGAAAGATGGATCAAGCTTCCTCTTGCAAGTCACAGTGCTTGAAAGGTCAAGAGAAGGGGGAACCGAGTGGACTGCAATGGGTGGTTTCTTGCTTGCTCCCTTTAGGCAACTGTAATTCCTTATCAATCTTCCCCTTGCTCTTCCAAAATAACAGAGATGGCAAAAACAGCCTTTCGTGAGCCAAGCCTTTAACTCTTTGTCCGTGTTATGGGCTATGGGCGAGTGGAGAGGGAACACTACACTTTGAAAACCGCCTGCAATGGTAGAATTCATCTCAACCTTTTGCTTAAAAGTGTCATGAAGAATGACACCAAAGTGGTCCTTTATTCACTAAGAATAATACATCTAAAAAAAATCTGGCCTTGTGTGAGTAACTGGATGGAGAAATGGTAAGATAGTAAGCAAACCATGTGACTTTTAAGTTAGCACCAGAGAAATAAAATTTGGAGAGGATAAATTTTAACCACTTTGCCTAAATTCATAGCTTTCTTCCAAAAGCTAACTCCCTATATAGGCCAAGTTTTAAAAATTCAAATAAAAAGTGAAACAGCTACGCTCCAAAATTTTACATAGGAAGAGAAAGTTGCTTCCGTTGTTTTAAGTAGTGCTTTAAGAAACTATACATTTTAAATGCTGATTTCAGTGTCCTGAAATTTATAAATAGCTAAAATGGGAGGAAGAACTCTGGTGGAAAAAGGAAATTTTACTCAATCCGCAAACACTTTCCAGACTTCTTTGTTCCACGTACAACTACTTAACTTGAACGCATCTAAATCCTAAACAGCATATAGTAATATCAAATGAAGAACTGAAGTCTGGGAGAAAGTGCCTGTTCTGTTTTCTTCCTAAAGTCATCTTCATGGTTTCCAAAATATATATTATTATTCCTAGCACTGGAAATAAAAATCCTGCAGACCCAAAGGAAGTCTATGCAACCTGAAAACCAATGTAGTTTACTCTGTGAGAGGGAAAAATCACAAAAGGTTCCCCAAGGCAGTGCTGATGCCACCGGTAATCTCTCTCAGGTATTACCGGCACACTTCATGGCTCGGGGTTATACCTGCCTGCAAGGCAGCCTCCCCAGCGAAGGTTTGCCAAATCCAGCAAGGCCCACTTTGATAAGATCATTCCCTATGCACTTAATTGAACTACAGGGGCACATTCCCCAGCTCAAACGTTGACTTTTTAAAAGCCCACAAACAGAATGCCTTCAAGGATAAGAAATTAAGAAATCAATAGCATTTCTCTTCCATATATTTTCACCGAGCATCTTCTTCACTCCACAGGCTTCCCCACCTACAAACCTGCTGAATGCAATTCAAAGCGGCAACCTCCAATTTATTTCCAAGTTATGAAAAGTTTGGTGTCCTGGCAAATGGGTCAGATGTATGCATTAAGCAGACATGTCCACCTAATTCCTATACATGCAGCAGGTCAAAAATGTGGGGCAGAAATACTAGAATTCGCACTTACATTGACTTTTTCTCTTGTTCTCACACAAAGTCTTTTGGTATAGGTTTTGTAAGTTACACAGCTGACACATAATTTAAAGACAACACTGGGTATGCGTGCCTGAAAAAGCTTAGGCACTGTGAATACACAACCAAAAAAGACGTATATTTGAGGGCATGCGAGAGGGGTTGGGGGGTAATGTGGGGATAAGGACACATATGTAATAACTTTAAATCAATAAAGAAATTTTAAAAATACGTATATTGGTGCCAACACTGGTATAATCCGCACTTCACAGTGACTTATTCCAAATAAGACACAAAACAAGAATTTATTCCACATGCAATTACTTTAGGCAGCAAACCTGCCTTCCTCAAAGGGGTTTGAGGCTGATTTTCAAAGTGGTTTCCCAGGGAAAGATAGTCCTCAAGTCTAAATCATTCAATATCCAGGGTCTTATCTGATTAGAATTCTAAAACTTGTATCTTTCCAAGTTGTTGTGTTTTTTTAACCCAAGGAGGGGACTGGATATTAGGTGGGTAAACATCTGCACCCCATTTTCCATCCAGGGGACTCAGGAAAACCCCACACTTGGCCTGCCTAACTGGAAGCAACATTGCCATCTTTGATGAGATGGGCTAAAATGTTTACCTTGGCTAAGATGCAAGCGTGTCACCCCGGCCTTGTCATCGTAGTCCCCCACCACACACACACACACACACACACACACACACACACACACACACACCGCTAGTGACAGGGCCTTCCTAGAAACCGGAACACATTTAGACCACATTCAGTTTCCCACCATTTACACAGTCCTGACACCCGGCCCTTTAACACACAACACACACACCCTGGTCCCCCTAGATTTTTGCTCCAGTGTCGCCTCCAAGTCAGCAAAGGGCTCGCATCCTAAGTGCCAATAATACAGCTTTAAAGGGCAACTGGGGAGTGGCTGGAGCAGGGCGATCAAGGCGCTCAAGTCCCACTTAACTCCCTGCCACTCTTCTCCCCCACCCCAAACACGTGTGAACCCTTGCAGACCCTTTTTCTCGGGTGTCCGCGGGGTGAGGAGCGGCCACAGGGCCAGCAGCGTCACCAGAGCTGAGGTGGGTTGGGGGCTCCAGGATGGCGGAGGCACAGGCCCACAGCCCACAGCCAGGCTACCCTGGGGGCCTCTTTGGGAACTCGGCCCAGTTCCAGGCCTGGATGTCCGCGGGGCCACAGGGCCCGCAGGCCTTCCGCCTTTTGGACTGACCATCGAGACATACAACTAGGAGAAAACCCAAACTCTTATTTTTTTTTTTTTTGAGCCAAATACCTGGGAGCAAGCAATTCTTACAACTTTGTTGGGAACCCCAACTCCCTCCCCTGTTAGATTTTAAAGTTATTTTGAATCAAGCGCTCAAAACAACACTTGGCCAATCCAGAAGAGCCCTTGCGCTGGGGGAGGGGGGTGCTTGAGAAAAGCCTCCCACACCCGTGAGGGGCCAACTGTCGGAGGTACCCTCCCTAAAATTAAAGGACAAAAGCCAGGCGTCAACCCTCCTTCCCAAGGTCAGGTGGCATCAGTCACCATAAGGCAAGAGCACCCTGAATTATTTAATGGAGCCTGTTGTCACAGGAGGCAACTCAGCAAAGCAGCACATTTTAAAAATCAAGGTAGAGTGTGCATACAGTCAAATACCTGGGGTTTGGGTGTTCAGTCCTTCACCATCAATTAGAGGACAGCCATCCTCCAAGAGTGCCCCCATGCTCTCTGCCAGTCAACAAGCATGACTTTTCAATGGAACAATATTTTAAAACTGTTACCCATCACTTCCTTAGAAGGAAAGGAAAAATTTAGGCCATGGGCGGGACCCCTTATAAGAACATGGTGTCACTTTACTCCTCCATTCACAGCACTGGTTTGTCATCATTAAACTCAAATTTCCTAGCATTCTAAATCCAGGAAAAAAAAGGTCTAACAATTAATGTCCAATTTTTTGGTAATGAAAAATGGAAAAGTGGGAGGTTGATTTTGCTCAAAACTGCAAAGTTTCATGTTTTTAAAGGGACCTTTAGTTTAACAATGCAGTATATCTTAACACTTCTGCCAAACCATTTTAACCTAGTGTAGGGCACATGTTAAACAGTGAATTTCCAGGGCATCCAGGTACCTTCCAGGGTGGGGGGAGCGTCACTTCGAATTTTACACTCCCCCATCCCATCTGAATGGTTTTATAATTTAAAAAGTGCATAAACCTTTTACAAGCCTGGTGACACTAAGCATCCACTGTTTTAGCCCAAATAAATCGAATGTGGATCTTTAACTGGGAATATAAATAAAACCTGACATTTAAAATCAACTGCTGGGAAGGAGGGTCCAATCAACAGGCATCCCAGGAGGAAAATACGGTGGATTCAAGTTGCCCTCTTCCCTGAACACTTCCCCGGACCCCCAGTTCACCCTAATCTCCACACCTTTCCATTCCTGAGATTCGGATTGATATTTAGCTCAACCATTTTTCTGAAAGTGAGGCAAGAACATACTGGAAACATTCACCCGTGAATGTGTAGAAAACTTTAAAGGTGAGTCCCTTCAAAGCTTAAAAACAAAGGGCAAGAATAACTGTTCCCCAGCTTCAAACCTAGAAGAAAACCTTTAATAAAGGGAGGCACCCAGAACAAGTAGATTAGAATTTCAACTTTTTCCCACTAGGAGAAGCCGGCTTAAGGACATCAGGCAAATAGCTCCGCCTTCCTCCCCAAATAACAGGTTAGGAGAGGAAAAGGCTGCGCTTTGCAAGCCTCTGCCCAGCTCGGTACCAGCACGCCCACTCCAACTCGCAGGCAGCAACCCCCACTGCGATTTTTAAGCCTTTGCTGTCTCCTGCTCTACGTAGGTCCACGGCAAAGACTTTAGCAAGTACACACAGCGTAAGTTACCGACCATCTTTACAGAGCCTGCTGCTCAACGCTTTCGGCCCTTTGCTCTAATGGTTCGGGGGAGTGGACGGTGTCACACGATGTGAAAAATATGCAATAAGGCTTTCATTTAACAGCCAAAACAGAGAAATGCAGCCCAAAGACAGCAGTGCAGCCCTCGGACGTTGCGAACCCCCAGGTTCGAGCCGCGTGCAGCTAGGTCCGTTTTTGTGTGTGTGTGTTTTCCCCAAGAGGAGTCGAGCCCCCCTCAATCCGGTTCCAGTAGGAATCAAAGCTGGATCGGCCCAAGGGACTTCCAGCTGGGAGAGGGCAATGGGGACAGTCCCCCAATTCTGCTTTTCTAGGCGCAAACCTGGGCCGACGAGCTAAGGGCATGAGGGCAGGTTCAGGCACCAGGACACGTTTTCTCCAGTGCGGGGAAAACAACAGCGGGGAAGAGAGGCGCTTTCGACCCGGGCCCCTCGGTCCTCAAAGATCCAGATGCTCTCAGATACAGCGCAAGGAGAGGGCTGCCACCGTGTCCCAACAAAAAACAGAGACCTCCCTCAGAAACGAGCACGTGGAAACCAGGTCTACACAGGCACACTCACTCTTCACCCACACAGCCATCTCCTCCTGGCTCATGCCCTACTTAAAAGCAACCATCTATGAATTTTACGAAAAAGGAGCAAAGAAGCTAAAAGAGAGCCCTCGGCACGTTGGGAGGCCTCTAGGAGTGCCCGCACAAGGAAACCACATCTCCGCGGACACACAGCACATGCTCTGCCATCTCGGGTCTTACTTAAAACAATAGCACGCACGCCTTGTCAAACAAATAAGGAAATCAAATCCATAAAAAGAAGGGGGGGGGTGTCCTCGGGAACGGGGGCGGCGGAAACCCTCGCACTAGGAAACCAGGTCTACACTGACACTCACCTCTCTCTTCCCTGCCTCGTTAGAGAAAACGGTTGCCACGTTTTGTCACACGGGAAATTAGAGGAAAAGGGATAACTCCACATGTGGGGATCCACGTTTTCGGACACACACATAGCCCTACTGCTATGTAGCGAGGACCGCCATGTAGCCAAAGGGAAAACAAGACATCCCGAAAGGAGAAGACACCCCCCACCCAACGACTCACCGCTGTGGGACCGTCCCGCGCGCGGCCTCCCCGATGGAAACACACACACGCCGCACCCGCGCCCTGGGGAAGCCCCCTCGGAATTCGCCATGCACTCACCTCGTCGTCGTGGTGCTGGCAGAAGCCGAGGCGCTCGGGGAAGACCGAGATGATGGAGAAGGGCGGGCCGGTGAAGGGCGCCCCGAGCCCGAGCTGCTGCGCGGCGGCGGCGGCGGCGGCGGGCCCCGGCGGGCCGCGCTCGATGTAGTGGTCCTTGGTGAGGCGCACGCGCTGGTGCGCTCGGACGCAGTTGTCGCACAGGTGCTCCTGGCAGTCGAGGCAGCGGGACGAGGCGGCGTTGCCCTCGTCACAGGAGCTGCAGCCGTGAGGCCGGCGCAGCAACAGCGCCGACGGAGAAGCGGCGGGTCCTCCCGGCGCGGAGCGGGGAGGCGCGGGCGGCGGCGGAGGCGCCTGCGGGAGCGCCGGGGCCGAGGCGGACGCGCGCGGGTGCGCGTGGTGCGCGTGGTGCCGGTGGTTGCTGTGGCCGCCCGCACCCGCCGGGGTGCCGGCGCGCCCGTTCTTGGGCGGCGGCTCGTCGGCCGTGGCCACCACGGCGTCGAGCAGGTTGCTGAGCAGGAAGGCGGACGAGGGTAGCGCGTCCATGCCCGTCGCCTCGGCCAGCACGACTTTCTGGTCGCAGACAGGGCAAAGCAGTTTGAGTGACTCTCCCGGCGCGCCGCCGCCGGCCGTAGGCAGCCGGTGCGCCTCGAGGCACGGGCGGCAGAAGGCGTGCAGGCAGGGCAGGACGTGCAGGCGGCGCGCCGCGGCCCCGGGGGCCCCGCCGCCGCCCCCCGACGACGTGGACGTCTGCGAGGACGACGACGACGCAGACGAGTTGGAGGAGAGCGGCGCTGGCGAGCCGCACATCTCCTTGCACAGCAGGCAGATCTGGAAGTCGGTCTCAGGGAACGAAGCCATTTGCAACCAGGCCCGGAGGAGGGAGGAGACCAGAGAGGAAGAGGAGGAGAGGAGAGCGCCGACGAGGTGGGTGGGGAGCCGCCGACTCACTCAGAAAAATGCATCGATTAGGTCTGCAATCCAGGAGCCCGCACCAGAGCGGCGCGGCCCTCTTGGCCTCGCCGCGTCCGGCCCGCGCGCTGCCACTCCCGACGCTGCGGGCATTAAATGCCACTATCCAGAGGCTACAGATTCTCCCCGGAGGACGTGGGGGCTGCGTGCCTTACAAAGCGGGAGCGCCGGAACAAGTCCCGACTCGCGAGGAGAGAGCGGGGGCAGGGAGGTCAGAGGACTCCCTGGAGCAGCTGGAGCTTGGCTTCTCGCTCGCGGAGGCAAGTCCTCCAAAGTAGAGTCCGCTGTGCAATCCCAGTCCGGGCGGGAGAAGCAAAATTTGGTTCGACGAGTACTTGGTGCGTTGCTTTTCTTTAGATTAATTTAGTTAGTCTCTTCTTGGGAGAGAGTGGCTCCCCCAAACTAGTAAAGGCGGGAGCGGCGCGACGCCAAGCCCGTGTCCCCCCGCGCGACGCCGGCCGCCCCACCGCATGACGCGGCGGCCAGGGACTCCTGGGTGGCCCGGCGTGCCGCGCTCGGGCTTGCGCACGGCCGGGCGCGGGCTCCCCTGCAGGACTGTCGGCCCCGCAGCAGCTGCAGGTCGTAGGGGCCCGGCCGCGGCCGCCCGCGTGTGGTAGTACGCACGCGCGTCCCACGCGCCTCGAGTCTCCCGCGCGCCTGCCTGGCCTGGCCGCGGCTGCCGGCGCTTAACACGCACGCGCGCCCCACGCGGCCCCGGGCCCTCGTGCCCCGCCTCGCCCGGCCTGGGCGCCTCCCGCGCGCTCCTTCCCCTCCGGTTTAGCCGCGCTGCAGCGCGGGGCCGCAGGTCCCCGCGGGCCGTCCTGAATTATTCATCGGCAGGAAGATATTAGATGTACCCGCTGCCCGCTCCGCGCGAGCCGTCGTGCAATGCTATCCGAGCTCCGCGCGCGCCCCGCGCCCCTCCTCCTCCTCACGTCCGTCCTCTCTGAAACCTTGGCAGCGAAGGGGGATCACATTTCCTTTGTCATCGGGCCATTTCGCCCTCGCCTCAGTCCCCCCTCCGATCCCGAGCCGCGGGGACGGAGCCTCCTCTGGGGCGCGCAGGAATCAGTGGAACCGGCAACGGCCCAGCGCGCTGAGCTCGGGAGCCGCGTGGCCAACGCCGCCGGCCAGCGTCATCTTTCAGAAACGAGTCGCCGTGCAAGACTAGGGTGGCCCCGGCCGCGCTGCGCCTACCGGGCTTTGCTCACGCCGCGCGCCCTGACCTCCTGGGGCTTTGCACAACTCCCCCAATTCGGGCTGCGGGCGTGCACGCGCGTGCGAGCCCCCCTCTTTCTCTGCTTTGCCGTCTCTTCCTCCTCCTCCTCCTCTTAGTTCGCTGGTTATTGGGACTGATCGGAATTCGGAATCCTTTTAATCTCCAAAGGAGCAAACTCACTTCCGCCCGAGTGCTGGGAGGGGGCTGGGGGAGGGGACACAGGGGAGGGGGTTCCAGGCAAACAGGAAACATTAGCCCTCTCTGCATGGCTCGCTTTTGTGTGCTCCCTCCCTCCTCCCTCCAACCTCCTCCCTTCTCCAGGCCGCTGGGGAGACGAACGCCCCCAGGCTTCAGTGTGACGACCTTTGAAACCTTCCGAGCGAGGAGCGGAGAGGGACTCTTCCGTTTATTTAAAAAAATAAAAGAAAGGAAACGATTTCATTCGGAATCCTGGTTCAACAGAAGCTGATATCCACTGCCCGTGAGATCTAGGATTTTTTCCCCCACCTTTTTTTTTTTTTTTTTGAATTATTATTTTTTAACATTTTCTTAAGGACTGCATATCTGTGATCGACACTAAAACATCACGCCGTTGTGTGCAGTTGGATGGGTGGAATTAAACGAACCTGAATTCTGATCTCCGGAGGGGCCGGTTTCCTTTGAGTTTTAATGAGGGGTGTGGGGCAGAGGGCAGCTGTTCAGGGGAGGCTGCCGGGGTGATGGCCCCTCGGCCATCTGGGTGGTGCCCCAGGCTGCCTGGGCGGGTTCTGGAAGAGGAACTTGTTTGGCCCTGGAAAGAGACT
Organism: Myotis daubentonii; assembly: GCF_963259705.1. Classification (NCBI taxonomy): domain Eukaryota; kingdom Metazoa; phylum Chordata; class Mammalia; order Chiroptera; family Vespertilionidae; genus Myotis; species Myotis daubentonii. The sequence goes on along the minus strand of NC_081853.1, from coordinate 47,148,936 downwards.
GACTTGGGAGAGCAGATAGGACCACATGTCAGGATTTAGAGGGTATCTGGTCTGATGGCCAATGGGTTGAACAGTTGTCCGGGTCTAAACACTGTCAAGCTGTTAGTGACATGTTGGGTCCTACTTATACAGGCAATAACCTAGATGAGTCTCAAAAACATCACGTTAGGAAAAAGCTGCCAAAACACAAGAGTCCATACTATGTGATTCCATTTACAGGAAATTAGAGAACAGGCAAATCTAAGCCATAGAGATAAGAAGATTATCCGTGGGGGTGGGGTTATATTGACTGGGAGGGCGGGGAGGAGGGAACCTTGGGGTGAAGATATCTATAAAAAATATATTGGTGTCTACATTTGTCAGAACTTGTCAATCTGACATTTAAGATCTGTGCAGGTCACTGTATGTAAATTATATTTCAATAAAATGAAAGAAAAAATAGTGTCCACTCTGAATAACCATGTCTGAGTTATAAAGATGAAAAAAAACACAGCCAGGTAAATATCCCCAGCTTCTCTAAATTTGCCCACCAGAATTGGGGGAGTTTTACAGGAAAAATCAGCTTGGGAAGAGCCCTTAAATCGACCCAGCTGGATAAATGTGCTGAACATTCCATAGTGCAGAAACACCTCCCTACCCCTGAGGGGACAAAGCCAAGTGCTGTCCTGAGCCTGGCAGCCCCACTGGGAAGGGCCAAGTCCTCAGCTGCCCTCAGGAGCGCTGTCCTCAACACCTGGAGTCAATCGGAGCTCAGTGAACATTGACTGAAATATGTAGGGAGTGCAGCAATTACTCTCAAATAAAAGCAAAACATGCCAATTATATCTCAATAAAACTGGAAAAACAAAACAGCTCCTTGTTTGCCAATGAAATAGAAGTAAGCGTCTCATGCTACCATTTATTGCCTTTATGAGTTTCTTCGTTTCATAGTTTGAGACCTCCGTGTAAACATCCACACAGTCACATATGACTCTACACGCGGCTATAGAATTTTCTACCACACTGGCCTTGCTTCAGAGGTGTTGTATGTATTTGGGGGGTTGGTTTCTTTTCCTTTCTTTGATTGTTTTTAATCCCCCCCCCCCATTTAAAAAAAAAAAAAAGAGGAGGAAAACAGATGGGGGGAAGAGAATTGCCAGAAGGAAGATGGCCCCAGAGGGTCAGAAAAAGGATGGGCCAGACCTGCTGTCTCCCTCGTGGTTGGCCCCACCCACCAGCATCTAAAAGGTTTATTTTAAAAATTTAAAGATTATGGGTGCAGCTGGGGGTAGGACGGTGTTGAGCAGTCCTGCAGATCCTAACTCTAAAATATCTTGCAAGTGGATAGCGGATATGAGATGAGAAGTCAGCTGAGACATCATGGAGGGGCAGGAAGGCTGTAACTCCAGAAAGAGGAATCAGACTTGACAGCGGTTGGTGGGTTAATTTCCTGGGGACAATTGCTCAGAATAAGCCAAAAAGAAAAGAAAAAAGGAGTAGGGGTTTGAGGGAAGAAAGGTTTTGATTTTATCAAATATATTTCCTTTCTTAAATTGATAAACATTGCCAGGAAACAGGGCTGTGGTATAAATTGTTAAATTAGCACATTCCTAATGTCCATTGACTTAATGTACCATAGGTAGGAAAGAGGGAACTCTTTAAAGCCAGTAATTTAATCCTAATTGTACAGAAATACAGTTAAAATTTTTAAAAAATATTGTATAGTGATAAATAACAAATTAGGATTAGACTCTAATTAGCCTTATCCACGAGAGGAACAAAAGCCATATATCCAGATGAGAGGCCAGAGAGAGTCCCCTGCTATAAACTAGTATTAAAATTTTCATTGCATCCTAGCTAATAAACACCCTTTCTTAGCAAGGGAGGAGCAGGCAGCCTTCCAGTTTTCTCTCTGCAAGTTAATGTGAGAAAGGGAGTTCATATACCTCCCCAAATCCTGAACATAAATCATTTTGTATTTTAATAATAACCACCTTTTAAAAGAAACCAGCCCTGAAATTATGTAGGCAGTAAATTTGCATTCTTTCTCCAAATTCATCTGTAACCATATTTTGTTTCCAAAGATGACAGTAGACCCTGCTGCTCTCAGACCTGGGGTTGGGGATTAGACCATACTTCCATCAGAGTGATTGCATCTGCTTTTTTCAACTTATCTTTAATTAAATATCTGATGCACCTGCTTGTTTTGATGTCAAAACTGCACCTTCACCATCATCCTCCAGTGCATTCATATAAATATTTAAAGCATAACTCACCAAGTATTTTTGAAAACATTCAACAAATATTACATCACAATCCGTATTTTGAACCATGAGGATGGGTGGGTACCAGCCTAATAGGCAACCGTTGAATCATTGTTTGCATCATCCTGCTAGTTGAGGGGGGATAGAGTTCTACACTGGGGCCAACGCTTGACTCTGCCCTAAGGCTGGCCTTGGAATCATTAACAGTAGTGTGTCAGGTGCTTTCCACCTCCCAGAAGTCAGAATAGCGCATGTCAGATGATAAAGTATAAACGCTAGCCACCTAGATCTTCAGAAACAACAGTAGGGAAACTTGAATTGCACATATGAAAGCTAAAAGTCAACATCCAGCTTTACTAGTTAAACGTTGTTCAGAGTTCAGCTAGGCTTACATCCCAGTTTCATCACTCTTAACTGAGTGACCTCGAGCAAGATACTTAACTTCTCTGTGCCTCGGATTTCCCATGCATGTAATATGACTGATATAAGTACCTAGCCCATCAGGGTCAAATGAGCTACTAACTGTACAGTCTTAGTATAGTACCAATCATATGTCAAGCACACATCTAATTAGCTTTCTGGGTTTTGGGGGTGTTTTTTTAAAATATGTTTTTATTGATTTCAGAGAGGAAAGGAGAGAGAGAGAAACATCAATGGTGAGAGAGAATCATTGATTGGCTGCTTCCTGCACGCCCCCCACTGGGGATCGAGCCCCGCAACTCTGGCCCATGCCCTTGACCGGAATGGAACCTGGGACCCTTCAATCCACTAGGCTGACGCTCTATCCACTGAGCCAAACCAGCTAGGGTTTAGGTTTATTTTTAATACATTTTTTATTGATTGATTTTTAGAGAGAGAGAGAAACATATATTTGTTGTTCCGCTTATTTACGCATCCATTGGTTGTATGTGCCCTGACCAGAGATCATATCCCACAGTCTTGGCATATCTGGATGATGCTCTAACTAACTGAGCTACCCCACCAGGGCTTAGCTTTCTGTTGTTGTTGTTTCTTTTTTCTTTTTTAAATTATCCTTACTCAGCATAATCAACAGGCTGTTTTCCCAAACTGCCTGCCCACCCATTTAACATTGTCATTGCCTAATCACTACCCTTCACTGAACCTCGCATCTCACACACTCATTTACATCTTCCTTCCCATCCATAATAGACAGCTATAATCTCACCTGTCACTCTCACCTCAAGACCCCACTGTGGCAGCCTGTCGCCCACAGTGTTTTGGCTAAGCTCTTAGCTTTAGTTTTCTTAAATGGAACAAGTATGTCTTTTATAATAAGGAGGCAAAAACTGTAAAAGTTGTTCTTAAAAATAGCAGAAAATCGAGATATATAAGTCAGTGCATACTGTTAAGACTGAACAGTTTCTTATTCCAAATGCTCTCTGATGTTGTCGCTGAAAGATTCTCTGCCATTCAAGTTATCCCTGTTTCACCCTGACCGTGATTTGACCCTCACTCATTCCACCTGCTCTAGACTTCAATAGCTTCCTCTTACCTAAAAAAGGTGAACTCAAACTGTTTAACCTGACGGCCAAGGACCTCTCTGCTTTGTCCCAAGTCTATTCCGTTATTATTACACACAGCCCTGCCCACCTCCCATATATTCCCAAACTCAACTGCTTCGGACCCGTTACATTTTCTGCCTGGCCTTGGCTCTTTTAACTCAGCCTCTTCCCAGTCCCAGGACTTTCACTGAGAAGCGGGGTCTATTGCCCCTACCCTAGAGTCTGGGCTAGCTGGGTTTACTTTGACAGATAGAATGTGACAGAAGAGATGCTATTGCCAGTTCCGGGCTCAGCCTGTAAGAAAACTAGCAGCTTCCACCTTGATCTCTTGTAGACTGAACCACCATGTTCAGTCACGTGGAGAGTTGCTGAGTCTACGTGGAGAGGGAAAGGGATGCATTGGGCTTGGCCTCCAAGCCATCCCCGCTAAGGTGCCAGGCCTGGGAATGAAGGCATGTTGGGACCTCCAGACCATCCAGCCTGAATACCACCAGGTTGGTGTCATGGGGCATCACTCAGTTGAGCCAGCCCAAATTTCTGATCCACAAAATTGTGAAATATAACAAAACTATTGTCCTTTTAAGGCACTATATTTTGGGGTCTTTTTAAATTGAGTTTGAGAGAGAGAGAGAAACATTGATGAAACATCAATTTATTGTTCCATGTAGTTATACATTCATTGGTTTATTCTTGTATGTGCCCTAACTGGGCTATCGAACCCACAACCTTGGTGTATTAGCATGACGCTCTAACCACTGAGCAACCCAGGCAGAGCATTCATTTTGGGGTCTTTTGTTACACAGCAATAAATAACTAGGTCACTCACACTCCAGCCTACCCTATATTCTGTGCCAGGTTAAGTCTCTAAAGTTATTCTTTCTTTCTTTTTTTTAAAAAATATATTTTATTGATTTTTTACAGAGAGGAAGGGAGAGGGATTGAGAGTCAGAAACATGGATGAGAGAGAAACAATGGTCAGCTGCTTTCCTGAACACTCCCCACTGGGGATGTGCCCGCAACCAAGGTACATGCCCTTGACCGGAATCGAACCTGGGACCCTTCAGGCCGACGCTCTATCCACTGAGCCAAACCCGCCAGGGCTATCCTTTCTTTATTTTTTAAACAGCTTTATTGAGGTATGATTGGCCCATAATAAATAAACTACACACATTTAAAGTGTACAATTTGGTACAGAATAATAATGAATGTAAACTAATTGAAAAAGAAAAATGTAAAACTTATCAAAAAATGTATACAATTGGGTAAGTTTTGATATATGGATACCCCATAAAACCATGACTACAACCAAGAATGTTTCCATCATCCTTAAAAGTTTTCTTAGGCCCGGCTGGCGTGGCTCAGTGGTTAAACATCAACCTCTAAACAAGGAGGTCAAGGTTCGATTCCCTGTCAGGGCACGTGCCCAGGTTGTGGGCTCAATCCCCAGGAGGGGGCATGCAAGGAGGCAGCTGATCAATGATTCTCTTTCCTCATTGTTGTTTCTATCTCTCTGCCTCTGAAATCAATAAAGATGTTTTTTAAAAAAAGTTTTCTTAGGACCCTTGGTAATCCCTCTATTCAACCCCATCCCATTCAACCATGATCTGCTTTCAGTCACTATTAATTAGTTTGCATTTTCTATAAATAAAACAATATAATATGTGTTCTTTTGTATAATATGTATTTTTGAGGGGGATGAGATCTGACTTCTTTCATTCAGCATAATTACCGTGAGATTCATCCATGCTGGTGCATCAGTAATTCATTTCTTTTTTTAAAATATATATTTTATTGATTTTTTACAGAGAGGAAGGGAGAGGGATAGAGTTAGAAGCATCGATGAAAGAGAAACACCGATCAGCTGCCTCCTGCACACCTCCCACTGGGGATGTGCCCGCAACCCAGGTACATGCCCTTGACCGGAATCGAACCTGGGACCTTTCAGTCCGCAGGCCGACGTTCTATCCACTGAGCCAAACCAGTTAGGGCAGTAATCCATTTCTTTTTATTGCCAAATATTATTCCATTGTGTGGATGCACTGCAATTTGTTGCTTCATGCTCCTGTTGGTCATTTGGTTTTTTGTTTTTGTTGTTTTTTCCCCCCCAAAGTTTGGCTACTTCAAATAAGGGTGCTATGAACATTCATATATAAGTCTTTGTATGGACAAGTATATCTTTTCTCTTGGAAAAAACCTATGAGTGGAATGGCTGGATCATATGCTAGGTATATGTTACCTTTTCAAGGAACTGCAAAATGGTTTTAAATAGTGGTTGCATCATTTTACATTTCCACCAACAATGTATGAGAGTTCAATTTTTTTATTTATTTTAAATATATATATTTTATTGATTTTTTACAGAGAGGAAGGGAGAGAGATAGTTAGAAACATCGATGAGAGAGAAACATTGATCAGCTGCCTCCAGCACACCTCCTACTGGGGATGTGCCCGCAACCCAGGTACATGCCCTTGACCGGAATCGAACCTGGGACCTTTCAGTCCGCAGGCTGACGCTCTATCCACTGAGCCAAACCGGTTTTGGCATATGAGAGTTCAATTTTATCCACCAAAAATTTCTATGATTATTTTTGTGTTTTATTTAATTTTACCCATTCTAATAGGTGTATGATAATATTGTTATGGTTTTAATTCGCATGTCCCTAAGTCTAATGATGTTGAGCATTTTTTCATGTGTTCATCTGCAAACCATAGATTTTCAGTGAAGTGTCTGTTTAAAGCTTCTGCCTTTTTTTAGTGGGTAGTTGATTTTTTCTTATTATTAAGTGTTTCCTTATTATTGGAGAGTTCTTTATATATTTTGGGTATAATCCCTTTATCTGATACCTACTGTGCAAAGATTTTTCTCCTAATCTGTAGCTTGTGTTTTCATTCTCTTTCTTCTGAATTAATTTTAAATTTTCGTGAAGCTTAGTTTATAAATTCTTTTATGGATTGTAGTTTTGCTGTTGTATCTAAACAACCTTTCTCTAGGCCTTGTTTTCCTTTTCTACATAAAATTGGAATGAAAATAGACCCTAGCTTTCTGGATGATTGTGAGGATAAAATGAGATAATGCTTTTAAAGCATTTACCAGTAACTCAGTCTGGTGCATGATAAAGCTCAGAAAATGATAGTGACCTATGTTGTTATAATTATTACTAATAATACTTTTACCCTCCACACACTTTGATCCTATATCATCTGAAATGTCCTTGCCCTCAATCTCCATCCATCTAAATCCACTCATCTTTTAGAATCAAAGGCCACTGCTTTTCCATAACCCTGGGGCTAAAGTCATTTGATGTGCTTTGGTTAATGGGGACAGTAGCAAATGACTGAAGCAGAAACCTGAAAGCATTTGAGCTTTTGGAGCTTGCCCGCTTGCTGCCCTTGAACCCCTGTGACCACCTGGGCCAACCTGCTGGAGGATGAGAGACATGTGGCCCAGCTAACCCCTTCGCCCCCCTGACAGATGGCCAACTAATGAACATGTGAGTGAGGCCAGCCTCCAACTTACCTGCCAAATGACGAGAGGAGTGATTGACCCAAGGCAATACAGTGAGGGGATGAGGCAATAGGTGAAATCAGTCAATGAACAAATATTTGTTAAGCACCTACTTGCTATGTGCCAGGCTTTGGGAATGTAGCAGTGAGCCACAGTCCCTCCCTGGAAGGGGGACACAGACAATGCACACATAAGTGAATGTGGAGTGTATTTGTTTCTTGTGATCAGTGCTATAAAGCAAAGCTGGGTCAGGAGACCAAGCATGATGGGGATGGGCTGCTGCTATTGTTGTTGTTGTTGTTGTTGTTGTTTTTGTTGTTTGTTTGTTTTTATTGATTTCAGAAAAGAAGGGAGAGGGAGAGAGAGATAGAAACATCAATAATGAGAGAGAGAATCATTGATCAGATGCCTACTGGAGCCGGAGCCCTCAACTGGGCATGTCCCCTGATTGGAATCGAATCATGACCTCCTGGTTCATAGGTCGATGTTCAACCACTGAGCCACGCCAGCAGGGCTCTCCTTGTTTTGATTTGCATTTTCAAATGCAAATGGTCCTGATGGTTAGTGATGTTGGACATCTGTAAGTCTTTCTTTAGAAAAATGTTTATTCAGAGCTTTTGTCCATTTTAAAATCAGATTGCCCTAACTGGTTTGGCTCAATGGATAGAGCGTCGGCCTGTGGACTGAAGGGTCCCAGGTTCAATTCCGGTCAAGGGCATGTACCTTGGTTGCAGGCACATACCCAATAGGGAGTGTGCAAGAGGCAGCTGGTCGATGTTTCTCTCTCATCGATGTTTCTAACTATCTGTAAGAAATCAATAAAATATATTTTTTAAAAATAATAAAAAAATAAAAATAAAATCAGATTGATTGTGGTGTGTGTGTGTATGTTACTGTTGAGTTCTATGAGCTCTTCATATATTTTGGGTATTAGCCCCTTATCAGATTTATGATTTGCAAATATTTTGTTCCATTCAGTATGTTGCCTTTTCATTTTCTTGATGGTTTCCTTCTCTGTACAGAAGCTTTTTGTTTATAGTCCCCTTTTTTTTTATTTTTGCTTTTCTTAACTTTGCTTTTGGTGTCAGATTTAAAACAATCATCTCTGAGACCTATGTTAAGGAGCTTACTGCCTATGTTGTATTCTAGGAGTTTTATAGTTTTAACCCTTATGTTTAAGTCTAATCCCTTTTGAGTTAACTTTGGTTTATGGTGTAAGTTAGTGATCCATTTTCATTATTTTGCATGTGGCTGTCAAATTTTCTCAGCACCATTTATTGAAGAGACTATCCTTTCCCCATTGTATATTCTTAGCTCCTTGGTCACAACTTTATTGACCATATATATATGTGTGGATTTATCTCAGGGCTCTCTATTCCATTTCATTGATTTATGTGTCTGTTTTAATCACTATAGCTTTGTAATAGAGTTTAAAATGAGTGTGATGCTTCCAGCTTTGTTCTTTCTAAAGGTTGCTTTGGCTCCAGTATATCTTAAAAGAAGAGAGAGAGAGAGAGAGAGAGAGAGAGAGAGAGAGAGAGAGAGAGAGAGAGAGAGAGAGGAAGAAAGAAGAAGAAGAAGAAGAAGAAGGAGGAGGAGGAGGAGGAGGAGGAGGAGGAGGAGGAGGAGGAGGAGGAGGAGGAGGAGGAGGAGAAAGGAGGGAAGGAGGGAGGGAGGGAGGGAGGAAGGAAGGAAGGAAGGGAGGGAGGGAGGGAGGGAGGGAGGGAGGGAGGGAGGGAAACCAGTAAGATTTGCTGATGGATTTAATGGGAGAAACTCAATAGTGAGAGTGGGGGTAACTCCAGAGTTTTGGCCTGAGCAGTTGGTTAAATGGTGGCACCATTTCCTGAGCTGCAGAATGCTGGGAAGACTGAATGAGTTTATACGGCTACTGCTACTAAAAGGACTGTGTAGTTTACAGCTGGGACAGAAAACAATTTCTGGAGAATTCCTAACTGGGCTGCTTCTGGGCCTGTGTGCCCTCAGATCTGTTTCTTGTCCTCTGTGCTCTGTATTACAGAGGAGCTGATTTTAGTAGTGTTCTCCCAGGTTCCCAAGTCATTGGCTGCTGCCTGGGTTTGGCCAACAGGAGGCTGGCAGTTGATTGGGGAATGGGAAGAAGGGAAAAGCCATGGTATTTCTCTCCTTCTCTTTCTGGCTTGGGTAGCAACTCCAGTCTCCAGCCATGGATACATCTCTCATGCCGTCTGTGGCTTCATCTTCTAGCAGGTGACCTCCACCCCTGGGTTCTGCTAACATCATCTCCTTTTTGACCTTCCAGCCAATGAGTGTCAGCAGTTTCCTGCTCGAGCTGAACTCTGGGTTCCATCACCTGTCCAATTAAATCCCTCCGTTAAATCCCCTCTGTGTAAATATGTAAAGGTATTTCTGTCTTCCTGCGTTGGCCCTGACCGCGGGACTCCAGGCTGAAGACTTACATGAAAGCACGCAGCCTCAGGTGAGAAGCAAACACCTTGCACAACCCCACCTTGTGCAGACTCCCAGGCTCCACGGTGTTTACCAGCCCTCGCCTTGGGATTTGCTTATTGCTGACCTCTGTGCTTTTGTACCAGACATTCCTTCCATCTGTGTGTGATACATGCTTTTTACGCATCCGTGGCAATCTCCCTCTTCAAATCCCAGCTTAGAAACCCTGGCCTCCTCTAAGCCTTCCAGCAATGACTCACATGTCCAGCCTCCAGCCTGTTGACTTTGCTCAATGGGCACTTGCTCAGATATTGCCTAGTAGTTGCATTCTGTCTCCTACCCCTGTGCTTTGGCAGACTGTCCCCTCGACTATTGCTCACAACTCCCTTTTACTGGGAAACTTCTAGTCAGTCTTCAAAACCTACTTCAAGTGTCCCATCTGGGAAGTAAGTCATTTCTGATAGGCTCCCTCCCCCGACCGAGACACACACTCCCACATTCATGCCGCCATCACGGTTCCTGTCAAACCGCACTGCAGTGAGCTTACACATCTGTCTCCTTTTTAAAATGGCCAGTTCCTTGGAGGCAGGAGCTAAGCCACAAGCTCCAGTCTGGGCAGCGGTGGCCCTGACTCTTTGTTGGATGCTGGCTGCTGGCTGCATGGACAATAGTGGGTTTTCAATGACTGCAAGGGCCCTCGGACTACCCTGTTAGGGTGTAAACCTCTCTTAGGAAAATTCCTAATCCTTGTGCAGCCTGTTGGCCTATCCTGGGGCATTATCTGGCAGGAGGAAACCAATAAATGTTGTCATCAGATGTGAACAATTTGTTTATTTCCCTATGTCCCACCCCTTTTTTTCCTCTTATTTTATTTCTTATCTCTCCTTAGCTTTTTTTTTTTTTAATATATTTTATTGAATTTTTACAGAGAGGAAGGGAGAGGGATAGAGAGTTAGAAACATCGATGAGAGAGAAGCATTGATCAGCTGCCTCCTGCACACCCCCCACCCGGGATGTGGCTGGCAACCAAGGTATATGCCCTTGACTGAAATCGAACCCGGAACCCTTGAGTCCGCAGGCTGATGCTCTAACCACTGAGCCAAACCGGTTAGGGCTCTCCTTAGCTTTATTTAGTTTTACCTATTTTTGTTTACTTTGTATTTGAAATAATTTAAACATTTTATTTATTGATTGATTAATTTTTAGAGAATGAGACAGAGAAACTTCAATTTGTTGTATCACTTCTTTATGCGTTCACTGGTTAATTCTTGTATGTGCCCTGACCAGGCATTGTACCTGCAACCTTGGTCTATCAGGATGTTGTTCTAACCAACTGAGCTACCTGGCCAGGGTGGAATAAAACTAAATGTAGAGAAAATTACAATAATAATTCAAAGCACTCCCATATTTCCTTTACCCGGAGTCCCTAAATGTTAACTTTTTCCTCATTTGCATTATCACTCCTTCTCTCCCTCTCCATATATATGTACATATTACATGTACAAAATATGTATGTACTATATGTATGTGTATATGTGTGTGTATGTAATGTGTGTATTTATATTTACATGTAAATATAAATAGCATTGTCTTTCTGAACCATTTGGGAGGGGATAACAATGCCCCTCTATTCCTAATCACTTGTGCATTTCCTAAGAATACAAACATTATCTTATGTAACCAAAGTGCAATGATCTAAATCAGGAAATTTAGCATTGGTATAACACTATTATCTAATCCCCAGACTGCATTCACATTTCACCAGTTTCCCCAGTAATGTCCTTCTGGGCACATGTGCGTTTCCCTTCCCGGGACCAGTCCAGGACAACAGGCTGCCTTCAGGGGTCATGTCTCTGCATCCCCTTTAATCCGGGTTGGTCCCCAGCCCTGCTTTTGTCTTTCAGGACCCTGACATTTTTGAAGTGTCCAGGCCAGTTGTTTTGTTTCCTCATGGATTTCAAAATGGCCCTAAGATTGTACCTCTCACCAACTCTCTTCTGATCCAGGCTCAGGGGAGGGACTCCTTGCAGGGCCTTGTAAAACCTTAAATAAACTACATGAACAAATTCCACTTTGACCACTATCTTGTTAAAATTCCTTAAAAAAGTTAACTCGTTGGGCTCAAAGCACCTTAACAAAAGCCAGGCTGTACTTCTCCTAGTATTCGCTGTTCCTCAAAGGGTTTTATGTGCTGTTTAATGATTTTTCACAAATAGTTTTTCTTGCCCTTAAAGTCGTATTAATTGAATTTTAATTCAGTAGGATCACCCTCTAAAAAAGGAACACTGGCTATGCAGGTTGAGCAAGTTAGGGCCCCTAGACCTACTTAAGGCCTTTTGCAAGCAAAGTGGGAATTCAAAGGGTGGAAAATAGAGCCATGCAGCACCTTAATGAAAAGTCCCTTTTTCATTCTCAGCCAAGGAAAACCTGGACGGTCTAGGAAAGGAAACCACTAGCTTTCCCAGGCTCAATCTACTCACCCTCTCAAATTTGATTTTTCTTCTTTTGATTTGATGGGTGGCCTAAGACCACTCCCCCATGGCCCAAGTCACCCTCCTATTAGCTTCATTTTCTTCCATTTGTCCTGCCCCTTTCAGAACTTCACTTTCATCAAAACAAAAAACAATTTTTAAAAATCGACTTTTTATTTTGATTTAAACATTTTTAAAAAAATATATTTTACTGATTTTTTACAGAGAAGAAGGGAGAGGGATAGAGAGTTAGAAACATCAATGAGAGAGAAACATCGATCAGCTGCCTCCTGCACACCTCCCACTGGGGATGTGCCCACAACCAAGGTACATGCCCTTGACCAGAATCGAACTTGGGACCTTTCAGTCTGCAGGCCGACGCTCTATCCGCTGAGCCAAACCGGTCAGGGCAATTTAAACATTTTTTGAAGCCCTGGCTGGTGTGGCTCAGTTGGTTGGGCATCGCCCCATGCTGAAAGGTTTAATTCCTGGTCAGGGCACACACCCAGGTTGTGGGCTCAATCATGCAGGAGGCAGACAATTGATGGCTTTTGCTCTCACATCAATGTTTCTCTCTCTCCCTCTCTCCCTTTCTCTCTCTCTCTAAAATTAATTTTTAAAATCTTAAAAAAATATTTTTTGAGCAGATATAGTCGAAATTCCCAAAATACAATTTTATACTAAGAAAAGTATGGACTCTCTCTCATGAATCCTGGACTCAATCTCACTATCCTTAGTTGTTTTTGCTGGCTCAGGCAGGTTTCCAGGAGCCTTGAATGCTTTTGTTGTATGAATTTCACTGAATGAGTCATTTCCTATTTTCATGAAAATTTGCTATTTTCATGATCAGCCTAGGGGATGGATTTCAGTAGATAGGTAGGTAGGTACATAGTTAGTAGGTAGATAAACCAAACCACATTCAGAATTCTATAAAACATTATTTGAGAGGATAATTATAAAAGAAATATTGGGTTAGTCAACAGCCACTGGATGACTTATGTGGCCGTAAGGGGCTGGCAGAGGCCAAATGAGGGCTGCTAGTGATCTCAGATCCCTGATCCCTGAAGGCACTGTTGGGTGTTTTACACTGCTCTTATGAAAGGCCAGAAAGGAAGAAAAAGCTTGTTTCTTACAACTGAGCAGACTGGATTTTAGGCAGAAATCAGAGACTCTGGGAACCACTCCTAAAACAGCTAGAGGCCATTTATTACGCAGCATTCCCTAAGGAAGTACCCCTTAAGCTGCAAAGTGAGCCTTAAACTCATTGTATAGATGTGGAAGCTGAGGTCCAGAGAGGGCAAGCAATCTGCACACAGTCACACAGCCAGGAAGTGGCAGAGCTGCGATCTGAATCCAAGAGTGTCTAATTCCAACGCCCAGGACGTTCAGAGGCAGGAAAACATATATGCTCCAGAATGGGGGCGGTGGTGGAGGGGGGTGGTGGTGGTGGAGGGGGGCGCGGGTGAGGCGGGAGGCGGGGGGTGGGGTGTGTGTGTGTGGGGATAGCCACCTTTCCTTTACCCACAAATAAGTAAAATAAGATAAAATAAAACAAACGAAATAAAGTAAATAATTAGATTAAATAACATGAATTTAAAGATAAATTAATCCAATAGAGAAAATGAAAACAAAATAAACGAAATACATTAGTAAAATGAATGTGAAGTGAAATAATAAACCGAGTAAAATAACCAAGCGGAATAAAGAAAATAAAAACGAAATGAAAGGAAATAACTAAAATAAAGCAAAATCCATAAAACTAAACAAATACGAGAAGATAAGTAAAATGAAAAGAAAGAAAACGAATCAAACACCATAATCATTAAAGAACACTGAGTGTGCGCTTTTCCGCCAGCATCTTTGGGCTCCCAGGTGTCGGCCAGAGAGAAAGCTCGGCTCTCGGAAATGCTGGGTCCCCAGCACTGCACTCCTCCGCCCGGGGTGGGTTTCCAAGCCGGTAAAGGTGCAGCCGCGCTGGAGAGAAGGGGCGCTCGGGGCTCGACAGTGACCCGGCTCTTCCCGGGCTCGTTTCCCCGAGCCCACCGACCTGCCGCCGGTAGGTGGCGCTCTGCGACCCGAGGCCCACGCGCGGCGCCTGCGGATCAAGTCCTCCTGGCGCTGCCCGGGCACCAGGAAAGCCGCTTTCAACCCGCGCATCTCCACCCCAGCCGCCTCCTAACCCTTTGGGCTGAGTGTCTCCCTCCTCACCCCACCATCTGCGGTCTCTGGGGTGCTCACCGAGGACAAAGCACGCACTGGCTAGTTTGGAGCCCCTGCAGTGTCATATCAAACGCAGGGTTCTTGCCACAGGAACATAAATGTGCAGCTGGACATCCAATGCTTTGATCTTCCTTGACGGAATACGTTGTTTTACATAAAATAATTGGAAGTGTTAAGTAACATCTTGACGTTGGAGGGAAAAACAAGTCACCTGCCTGGCGCCTCAGGGGAAAGCTATTCATTCCCAACGTTCCCAAACAGCTACCTGTGGCTTTGGCGGGGATGAATGACGGCAGAGGACCCTTGCAGACGGTCTTTCCATCGGCCCCAGAGGTCCCCTAGGAGCTGTGTTGGGGGAGGGGAGAGATGGGGGTGGGGGTGGGGACAAGGGGCCGCTCGCATGCAAATGCCGCTGTGACAATCCAGCCGGGCGCCTCCGCGCCTGGGGGAGGCCGAGGCTGGAACAAAGCATTAGCATTTTCTACATGTGAAAAGCCCGCATTCCTGGGCCCCTCTCCGCATTCACACTCCGGACCACACAGAGCGCTTCTCCAGCCAAAGGCTCGAAGGTTCGTTTCAGCTTTCTTTTGACCCGGGCGATGCATACGAAATGTAGATATTTCCCTAAACGCCGGCTTTGACATTTAATGCGATCCTAAGTAGTCTGAAATGTGGACCGGATTAGGACGAAGCTTGGGGCCCACAGGGACACTTGGCCAAATCCTCCTAAATCCTCCCGGACAATTGTTTGTCACCACACGGATCCCCTCTGCCCCAAATGAGGGGGCTAATGAACTTCGCTGCCTCCTCCCCCGGCGCCCCCACTCCTACCCTACAGCCCGTATTTCAGCCCGGTTCTTCCCAGGGAGAACAGGAAGGTGAATGTGTAAACTGCTTGCTTTGTGTCAGTGAGGGTCTGATTACTCTAGGCTGGGCCGCGAGTCTGACCAGTACCCACCTGTGTTGGGCCGTAGTTAACACTTGATAGGGCTCAGGTCAAGGATACTGAGTCCCTGTTATGTTAATTGGCCAACCCAGCCTTGCAAGTAGTTCCTGGGACATTGACAGGCCTAGGAAGAGAACATCATCAAAATTCTTCCCTTTAGCCGGTGGGAGTGGCTCAGTGGTTGAGCATCCACCTATGACTCAGGAGGTCACGGTTCAGTTCCGGGTCAGGGCACATACCTGGGTTGCAGGCTCAATCTCCAGTGTGGGCTGTGTAAGAGGGAGCCAATCAATGAGTCTCTGTCATCATTGATGTTTCTCTCTCCCTCTCACTTCTCTGAAATCAATTAAAAAAATATATATATATATAATTCTCCTGTTCAGATTTTATTGCTCATACAGATCCTTCTACTGTATCATAAACAGGAAGGAGAAGAAAACACATTACAAAGAACAGAACATAGACTGTGCCTGCAGATTTGCCACATCCTCAACAAAAAAACCCCAGAACATGCCTTTGGTAAGCATGGGTGGAATGAAGAGTTGGGGCATAAGAGACCCTCCTTGCAGGTCAGGGACCCAGGGAGGCAGTGTGAGATGACGAGGATGTGGACACAATGAAATGGGAAGAGAGTTCCTGGGAGCGGAGGAGACTGAAGCAAAGCCCTGGGGGTGGGGAATGGTGACTCCTTTTGGGTGACAGCAGAGAGTCCAGTTTGGGTAACACATGGGAGTAAAGGAGGGATCCACAGAAGCTAAGCAGAAGGGAGCGGTTACCATGAAAAGACCCAGAAGCTCCTGAAGGAACCTCTGGGCGGGAGTCAGCTGTCGGAGGACGTGTAGGGTGGTGAGGAAAGGGTGGGAGAAGGGGCCTGAGGGAGGGAGACTGTCATCGCAGGGTAAGGGCCCGAGGCAGGTAACAATGGGACGAGAACACAGGATGCCCGTGAACTGGACACTGGACATTCCAGAGCAACTTACCTCGGAGCCCCCTGCCCCCTACCACCCACCTGCAGTGCTACCTCCACAATGTCACAGGTTCAGAAAACAGTCTCTGCTATGACATCCTCTATATCACACAGTGAAAATTCCTGCACTGTGGAGTTCCCAGCATGTGCAGCCATAGCAACAATAGCCAGGCCCTTAAACCTCATTCCGACCTTGTGAGGTAGGTACTGTTTGTGTCCTCATTTTACAAAGAAAGAAACCGAGGCACAAAGAAGCAAAACAACCTGTTCCAGATCAAACTGTCCCAGGGAGAGGACCAAGATTTGAAGTCAGTCTGAGTCTGGCTCCAGGGTCTGTGATGTCATCACTTTCCTCTAGGTGCAGAGGGTGACTGGGCTGAGCCGGTCCTTAAGACAGCAAGAGGGAGGAGTAAGTGAACTCACCTGTACTCAATGGTGCGCTTTGCATTCACCATCTCGCACTGGACCCTGAGGAAAGGTGCGCTCATTTTGCAAACCTGTCAAGGACCCAACATTTGCTCAACGTTGCTTGGGTTGAGTAAGGGGCAGAGCTCCTAGTCTGGTCAGATAAGGGACTGACTGTGAGCGCTGGAAACAGCCATCAGGGCAGGTGGTTATCACAGGGGGCAGAATTTGAGACGTGCCGCCCTGTGCAGGCAGGTGGAAGAGGATCCGGAAAGGCCAATGAAGGCTTCTGGGCCTACATGCCGGTCAAGGAAGTGGCCAGAGCGGAGCGCTGTTGGGGGCCTCCTAAGGGGTAGGAGCCAGGAGGACGACCCCAGCCCTTCTAAGGGTTCGTTCCTTGCAGTTTGGGGAACACCTACAATCACATTCTCATTGGGTCAGTGAATTTTGCCCCATTTTGCAGCCGAATGGATGGTGGAGCTTCAACAGGGCGCTTCTCAGAACTCACGTTCCCATCAAATAAGATGCCATCCTTTGAGGCTAAGTCCTACAGCACCCACACCTGTTAAACTACAGAAAACCGTAAGATCCCCCTTGATGGCACATACAAGAATCAACCAATAAATGCATAAATAAGTGGAACAACAAAGCGATGTTTCTCTCTTGCTCTCTAAAATAAATAAAAAATTAAAGCCTTTTAGCAGAGTTAGTATTACTTTGGTTAGCAGGTGGTATTAACAACAGGGAGTGGGGGCGCGGGGGTGGGGGGGCGGACAGGAAAAACAGGTGGGAAAAAGCCTTCCTGGCTGATGCACCCAGTACAGTCACCAGGTGAAGAGCTTACGTTTAATGTGCCGGGATCTGCCCAGGGTGGCAGTGGAAGGCAAAGCTGGGCTGCTGGAATCCCAATTTGACACAAGGTATCAGAGAGAGTTCTCAGGCTGGGAAAACATTTAATGGGGCTATTCCAGCCACTGCAGCAGATACTGGCAGCCACTTCACTTCTTTCCCAGCCTTCCTTGCAGCTAAGGATGGCTACACGAGGACCTGACAGAGGTGATGTAAGCTGAGGTCTGCTGGGGTTTTCTGGGAAAGCTTTGATCCTGACAGTCTCCTATCAAGATAGATTGCCTTTGCCCTTGCATTCTTGCCTTCCATGTGGGTATAATGCTGGACCATCTTATGACCACGGGGACAAAGGCCCCAGTGCTGAGTGATGAGGGAAAATAGAGCCGAGTCCCTGCTGGCACCATGGAGAACTAGAACCCAGGCCAGCAGGCGGCTGCCTACGTGCCCCCTTCAGTGAGGGAAGAACATTCATCCTTTAAACAGCGGGTCCATTTTTTGCTACTTAAGCCAAATGTGTTCTTATTTAACACAACAACCCGGGGCCTCACCTGCCTCACAGTGATTCCCGCTTTCCCATAAACCGAACAGCAAGCGGGGAAAGTTCTAATTTCTTGACATTTCTTCCAAGATTATCTTTGAGTATAACTACAGGCCTTTTCCCACTTCACACAACCCAGGGCCCGGTGGGGTCCTAGCCGTTTTTGAGGTCTGTAGACTCTCTCTCCAGAAGGTGCCCAGGTTAAGCAACCCTGCTACCATCCTGCAGCAGAGGAGGGGCCCCACAGAGCTGGGGCTTGGAGAGTAGAGGCTGCACACCTGGACCAATAGCCAGGGCACTTTAAGGAAACTCCTTTCATCTCAGCTGGAAAAGGCTCTGAGAGGCCCATGGAAACGAGGGCCTGCATTCTGGACCTACATGGAAAGATCTGTTCTGTGTATAAAACTGGAATGTCACAGCCCTGGCCGGCTAGCTCAGTTGGTTAGAGCACAGTCCTGACATGTCAAGGTTGCAGGGTCCATCCCCGGTCAGGGCACATACAAGAATGAATCAATGAATGCATCAATAAGTGGAACAACAAATCCAAGTTTCTCTCACTCTCTCTCACATCAGTTAAAAAACAACAAAAACTGTAATCTGACAAAAGAGCAAGACCCATGTGCACATCCATCCCTGCGTCTGAGTCATCTGCAGGCAATGTCTAATACACCACAAATACTTAGTTCTGGGATACAGCACTAGGCTCTGTTGGATTTCAGCCAGTATCTAATGCAGAAAAAGTTGTGGATAAATCTTGGGCTATGCAAACACTCACTTTTCTAGCTGTGAAACCCAGGGACCTGCATGGAGCTAGCTAGTGTGATACACTGTTCCAAATCTGGGAACTGGAGAGATGCAGATAGCAAGAGTACTCCTAAATGACTAGCTTTGATGAATCTACCCATTTGATTTTAACTGGGAGGTCATCCATTTTTCTAAAGCAAGTCTGTATTACATTTGATTTTTTTTCCTTCTACTTCTAGTTAGTATATTAACCCTATGCACAAATTTTGGCCACGTTGATCCTGCAACACATACCTGTCTTTGGGAAAGGAGCTTGTAAATTTTTGTCTGCATCTGCAAAGGGGTTAGCAACAAAGCTTGAACAACTTGCTAACAGACTCCAGAATCGGTGCCTCTGCCCAAGGGAATGGGATGGAGGTGACACGGGACCGGAGCCCTGAACCTTGTTGTCTTCACTTGTGATTTTTAGCAAATTGATTCCTATCAAATCAGTAATCTCTTCTTTTGGCCAACTTAACTGGCCCTCTGGGTTTTATTCTGCATTGTTGGTCCTTTTATTCATAACTAGGCGTAGTAAAACACATGAACTTCTCCTCCCCTATGCCTCCGGGTCAGCTTCTGAAGGGCTACTCATCTACTGCTGAGGTGGTTCTCTCAATTTTACAAACTTTAACACTAAATAAATCTCAGATGCTAACATACTCTGAACAGTTGCAAGAAAGACAAAATCTGTTATATGAGGCCGTTCTGGTAAGACCATGATTTAATTACCTATGACACAGATACATTACATAATGGCTCCAAATTAATAGTCTAGCAAAGATTAAAGAAAAAAACAGATGAAAATCAATTTGTGAATCCTTAATTTTAAGTGAGCTTCCGGCAAAACAAAAAATAGAATTAGGGGTTAGAATCGTTTCAAATTGTATGTCCAAAACTAGCACCCTTCACCATCTGTCTTTTATTCATTTTGCTGTGATACAACTAAAAAGGCCCGTAAGTACTCCCCTGGGTCTCAGGTAACAGTTTTCCAAGAGCAAAATATCACTTTCTCTGTACAGTGAACGCTGGCATTTGGATGGGCTGGATCGGGTGGACGGGCTGAAACACTGGCTTCTTTCTCATTTCAGAGAGTGTTTTCACTGTAGGGAGCAGCTGATTCCTTTTGATGATCTGTAAGGCCAGCTGGGTATTACCTAAAAAACACTTCCCATTAAAAAAATAAAAAGAGCACACAACAATACCACCACATCTAAAGCAAGCCACTGGAATCTGCGAGGGGGGTTAGAGATGTTCTGGAAGAGCAGGGGTCGGCCCCTCTGCTATACTCTGGCATCACATCATGCCTCCGTCCCAGCCCCACAGGGACGTGTGTGACCTGGGCAATGGGATTTTTTTTAAGCTCCGCAGTGATGCTCAGGTATAGCTCAGGTTGAAAACTTGTCTACAGGCAGAATGCACAGAAGGGATCTAGAACCATGCACTGACCCTAATCGTGCCTTTCAGGAGGCCATGATTAGTGCCAGGCACTTAACGCCCCTTCTTCAGCTATAAAGAAGGGAACCTTGTAAGGATTCCCATGATCCACAAGAAGGTCTGACTTTCAACTCTATTTCTGTCTCTTCTAATTTCTCCCATTCACATATCTTTTCTACTTCATGTTATCTCTTACCTGGGACCCATAGCCTTTCTTGCAGGGAGCCATATCCTTGAGGTTATCTATACCGCAGAAGTGTAAGCGGTATTTAGGACTGTCTAAACTACGGATGGCGAACCTATGACACACAAACTCATTTTTTTGGTTGATTTTTCTTTGTTAAATGGCATTTAAGTAGATAAAATAAATATCAAAAATATAAGTCTTTGTTTTACTGTGGTTGCAAATATCAAAAATTTCTATATGTGACACGGCACCAGAGTTAAGTTAGGGTTTTTCAAAATGCTGACACACTGAGCTCACAAGGTTCGCCATCACTGGTCTAAATAATTCTCAGCAAAAACCGGTTTACTGCAAAACTCATTAATGATATCTGTGTTCAAAGTACTCAGATGTACAACTCAGAGCCAC
Source organism: Myotis daubentonii (assembly GCF_963259705.1). Classification (NCBI taxonomy): domain Eukaryota; kingdom Metazoa; phylum Chordata; class Mammalia; order Chiroptera; family Vespertilionidae; genus Myotis; species Myotis daubentonii. The sequence continues at coordinate 47,128,030 of NC_081853.1, read as the reverse complement.
TGGCATTCTGACTCATGATCTCAATTAAGAGTCATTTGGCTGCCTAAGAGAAAGGTTAATCAGTAGGGATTAAATTATAATTAAGTGTCAGAAGTTATGCTATTTCACATTTTCACAGATAAAAGGAAATACACTTAACTTGCAAGAAGGAAGAGTCTGCAAAATACCAAAAATTCCCTAGCTACATTTTTGTTTAGAAGACCCTGATGGGTAATATCTTCAAGGAAGGCTAAATTCTAATTTCAAAGAGAGAAAAGCAAACCCCAGTCAGAAGAGGAGGAAAGCATTCCTTACCATTCTGCAGTTCAAGGTAGACTGCTAGTAGGATGGCTTCAGGGGGTATCTCTTTAGGATGGATCATTGAAGCCGCCTGTGCTCAAAACAAAAGTCACCCGTGAAACCAGCAGCTCAAGATGCAAATGCCAAGTAATGCCAAACAAACAAACAAACAAACAAACAAAATGTCAGCCTACCAATGACAAGTTAGCAAACTTATTGAAGCTCATTCCCACATGACCTCCCAGGGACCACTATAGTTCTGCTCTGATGGCTCTCAGATGCCTTTGTCTTGATCCCTACCAAACGAAACCAGACATGTAATTTTTAGTTAAATATTTATTTTCCCTTGCCTAATCCATAATAAGGTCTTCAGAGGGGAAAGCCTTTCTGCCCTCTTGGCTTTCACTTGTCTGGGTTCTTGTATCTCCAGGCTATATTCAGTTTTGAGAGTTAGACCCTCCTGACTCCACTCACCAGCTTTCCACCACACATACACTGGCACTTAGAGTGAAATCTGCATGCCCATTCATCTTCCTACGTAACAGGTCAGGACTGTAACCTGCAAGTTCCCAGTGTTAGCAACAGGAATTCAATCTTAAAAGCTGGCGATATAGGCCTGGCCGGTTTCTCAGTGGTTAGAGCACTGGCCCCTAGGCTGAAGGGTCTTGGGTTCCATTCCAGGTAAAGGGCACATACCCTGGAAGCAGGTTCAATCTCCCCTGCCCATCCCCCCTCAGGAGCTTGAAGGAGGCACGAATTGATGTGTCTCTCACATGTCCACATTTCTCTCTCTCCCCCTCTCCCTCCCTTCCACTCTCTCTAAAAACCAATGGAAGAAGTACCCATGGGTGAGGATTTTAAAAAAAAAGGCCAGCGATACAGAAAATAGCATACCACTATGTCTCTCATGTCTCCATTCTTAAGGACTAAACTACGATTTAGTCAAAATAATTTCTTTGCTCAGGCAAATGCTGTCCTTCCCCAGATCCAAGATCCATTACCAGCCAGCAGCTCTCTCTGACCTGGTCCTCGGAAAAGGAAACCTGGACTGCTCTGGACAAAGGTGCTGAGGTTACAGGTTTATTTCCTCAGCCCTGGCCTCTCTGGGCTGCAGCCTTTCTGACACTTACCGCGGACTCATATCTCCCCATCCAGTTTCCGGTCCTCGTGCTCCCAGACTGCTTTGCTTCTTCCCTTACCCTAACCGGAAAGTGTACTTCTACAAGTATTTACTGACCAGATAATAAACAAGCATGTAAATAACTGACAATCACACGAACCAATTTACCTAAATGCCAGGGAGAGAGGAAAGGGAATGTACTGAGAATGCGGAGAGAAAAGGCGTTTCTTTTGATGGACAGCTTCCAGGCGAGGGAAGCCTGCCCTACTCCTTGCAGGGTCCGTATCTGACAGGCAGAAAACGGGGAGAAATGGCATCGCAGGCCGAGGTGTGACTGCAGGAGCTGTCCTTGGGTCCAGACACTTGCCCAAGTTCAGTTCCTGGCAGCATTAGGAGAAACCTCAGACGAGTGGGGATTCCTGTCCAGAGCACATGCTCCCGAGTTCCTCAGGAATGAAGCAGGGAGCTCTCTGTTCCTCCCACTACATTACCGAGGGGGAACAACTCCGTTCAGAAAAGGAGACTTCATATTTCCAGGCCCATCTTTTATATATATATTTTATTGGTTTCAGAGAGGAAGCGGGGGGGGGGGGGGAAGAGAAACACCAATGATGAGAGAGAATCCTGCACGCCCCCAACTGGGGATTGAGTCCGCAACCCAGGCATGTGCCCTTGACTGGAATCGAACCTGGGGCCCTTCAGTCCGCAGGTCGATACTCTATCCACTGAGCCAAAGCAGCCAGGCCAGGCCCATCTTTACACAGGCAAGCTCACCATTACAGCATTTTGTGAATATTAAACTCTCCATTTTCCCTCCAACTGATCACTAACATTGGTCATTTGTTATTCGTCGCATTGACCACAGTCTGCAGCTTTATCTATTATGAGACTTAATGGTGTTTTGCTTACTCACTGTTCAGAACGGTCAGGGGTGGGCAGGCAACCTCAGAAACATATGCTCAGGAGCCCTTTCCAACCCTTCACATCACTGCTCTGCCCTCCCAGGCAGGGTGGGCCTCCCAATTAACAAAGGTCCAGCCACTGGATTAACCTAAAAACCCAGGGACCAAAACAAACCTCCGTCAGACCCCGAAGGAGGCCGTGTGTGTCTCCCAGCGTGGCAGCCGCCATGGCCACCTGCTGCATGAGAACCTGAGCTGGACCGTACTCGCTGTAACTTTAGATCAAAAGCCCTGTTAGCTGCTGTCATCGGGGTCCACCAGCACTTTCAGAGGGCTATTAACCACCCTTGCCTTGCCACTGAGAACAGTGAAACGTTGGAACTCGTACCCATTTAACTCCTGTACTCAACTCCTAGATAACATCAAACGTGTCTCCCTGGATAGTCCATCACTTAGCTGCTCTGATTCTGGATCACAGATGCTGACCAGATGCCACGAAGCTGACTAAGCATCACTCCTGGTTATTTTCTGCATGGTAAGCCCAACACTGCTGGACACGCCAAGTGGCCTTCACGGGAGGCAATCTCCCAAAGCCACCATATCCTGAGAACAGGTTCAATTTCAGTTACTCTGACGACATCTGGGGATGTGGGCTCTCTCATGTGCTGCTGGTCAATATGTCACTTGGCACAACTTTCCATATTAAAAACTGTAACATCTGTATACCCTTTGACTTTGTAATTCCCCCTTTTAATAAGCCCTTATTTAGATGGTTTGCAATATTTTTTTTTAAATCCTCACCTAAGGATATGTCTTTATTGATTTGAGAGAGAGAGAGAGGGAGGAAAAAGGAAGGAGAGAGGAGAGAGAAGAGAGAAAAGAGGAGAGAGAGAGAGAGAGAGAGAGAGAGAGAGAGAGAGAAATGTTGATGTGAGAGAGAAACATTGCCCTGATCAGGGATCAAACCTGCAGCCTTGGGTATGTGCCTTGACCATGACTCTTCCATGCACGGCCCAACACTCCAACCAAATAAGCCATACTGGCCAGGGCTGGTTTCCAATCTTTTGAAATTTAAATTATTAAAATCATCAGAAAAAAACTCTCCATTAAGTGCCTAGGTTCATTTTCTTTCTTTCCTAATCAAGTCCTAAGTTCATTTCCATACTGCTCAGATGTTTACCTTGCACGAATATCTCTAAGCTTGGAAAAGAATATTCCAATGTTTAACCAACTCCCCAGGAGCCTCAAACAAAACAACGAAGCCCAACTCCACACCTTTGCTGGCTGCTTTACAAGAGGCCTGCACAGCCCTCTCTGCCTCACCTGGTGCAGACACTTGCGGGCTTTGTCGTACTCACTCCTCAGGCAGTAGGCGCTGCCAAGGTTAAACAGCATCACGGTCCTGGCAGAGTTGACGGAACTGGGGTAGCACTGAGGGGCCCGCTTCCCAGCTGGGGAAAAAGAGCACAGACACTGGTGAAGAGGTCAGGCCAAGGGCCCGGGAGCAACCCAATCCACCGCCCAAGAGCCGTTCCAAACAAAGCACAGCTCTGCCCCTCAGGCTGACAAATGAAGGACAGGAGGCTGGAGTCTAAATCTTTGGGATGCAGGCCAGGCTCCTTAAGTATTTACAAAACTTCTCACTTACAGGATTCCATTGCTTCATTTTCTCCTTTGTCCGATCCTGCAAAGACATGAAAATAAATCTCAGGAAGCAGGACAACAGAGTATATATCCTAAGAACCTAATTTTCTTTATGAAATGAAAATCCAAGGTCCCGGCAATTGTATTTACTTCTCTTGTAGTAGAGGTTCTACTAAAAGACACCAAAACTCGACCACCACCTACCACCCCGTGCCTGAGAAATAACCTTAAATGAAGTGGATGCCAGTCTCACTCCTTCAAGAAAACTTAGCCATGATTCAAAACGACAGATCTAACACTATCAGCCTTTTAAAAGTAAGAACTTAGACCACATGATAACCAACTCCTAGGTCTACTTAACAAACAATTACTTCAAAGGCAGTACAGCTAAGAATGTAGAGAGCCACCTAAAACTTCCTTCCATTTACAACTGTGCCCTTAAATTTCCACACATCCTGAGTTACAACAGGAAGGAAGTGGAAATGGTGACCACTTCTGATCAAATGTGTCCTCATTAACCTTGGTCCTGCTCATTTGAAGAGATCCCTAAGGAGACATCAGTGACATTCTCCGGGTTCAAGTGAGTAATGGCATCAGATATTCTGTCCAGAGAGATGAGGGCTTCTGCAGCATATAAATGACCCAAAAACCTAAAGTTAAAAAGAAGAAAAACAAAAAAACGGATTTCAAACTGAAAAGGAGATCACCACAAAAATACCCAATGTGTAAGAGTTGGTATATGTTACATATATTCAAGTCCTGGAACTGATATCTAAGTTTATAAATGGATAATTAAAGGTCACTTAAATGGTATCTCTTTAAAACAATCTTAAAATATACAATAATTGCTCTGGCTGGTGTAGCTCACTTGGTTGGGTGTCATTCCATGAACTGAAGGTGGCAGGTTTGATTCCTGGTCAGGGAATGTGCCGGGGTTGCGGGCTCCAACCCCGTTTGGGGGCGTGCAGGAGGCAGCTGATCAATGTTTCTCTCTCTCCCTAAAAAACAATTAAAAAAAATCTTTTTAAAATATACAATAATTTTTATATTAACTAAGTAGGGACAAATTACACATATCAATTAAGAAAGCTCAAAATTGGCAAATTTATGCTATTCTATTTATACAGAAAGTAACATTAACATAAGGTAATGAGGCTCTAAAATGAGAGGCAAGTCCAAGGAGGAATGCCGATCGAGTGAAGATTCAGAACCAGATTGCTCCAGTCTCTGCTGCCAGAAAAGCCAAAACACACCAGAGCACCAGACCAGACTGAGACCAGATTTCAGTTGCATCGACTCTACTTCCATTCTAAAGGTTTCTGCTTTTCTGATCATCTATTTTATGCCCACTGATGCCAGAGCAGATGCACATCCTCCTGGCTTAGCATAGCCGCTTCTTCCAGTCTCTTACCTTAGGCCATTTTCCCCTCGATGCCCTGATTGATTTTTCAAAATGAAAACACGCTTAGACATATTACACTTTTGCTCAAAATCTTAATGATTTTTTTCTACACGAGAACAAAACAGACAAAGCTAAACTTTTATAGATTTAAAGCTTCCACAGTTTGGTGCCACTGTCGTTCATCCAGTCAATATTCTTACTCCCCCAAAGATTCCCCTGTTCCTACCAAACAGTGCCTGGGCAGAGCACGCCCACTGCTCCCGCCCACTGCTCCCGGGTGGCCTTGCCTTCCTGGGCTCAAAGCTGGACCTCAACTCCACAAGCCATTACCTAACTCCGCCTTTAAAAGGGCCAGCTCAGGTCTCACCTCCTCTAGCTAGCCTGCCCCAACTGAGGTTGGGGGTGGAGGTTAGGGGAGGAAGGGACATGTAACAAGTGAAAAAATTTCACTCTTAAACATGAAATATATACCAGTTGTTTTCTCTTAATAATATATATTCATTCCAATGGGGGAGTAAAAAAAAAGCAATATGCACCACAAACTAACTGAAAACCTCCCAACAAAACAAAGCAGGGACACACAGGGCAAGTCACACTTACTTAAGGGATCCTGACAGCTTGGGCTGCTGAAGAAGTTTATCTGCGTGATTCAAAGCCATAAGGTTATCACCCAAAGCCAGAGCCACGTATGCACTACAGGCCAGGATGGAGCATCTGCAACATAAAAGGGGAGGGCTGAAAACCCGAGTTACAAAACTGACAATGATTACATCTGCTAGATAGGAAAGAACACCCTAGTTATGACTGTGACAATCTGGACACCAGGAAAGCAGAGAGGAAGCCACAATAGTAATGGAAAATGCTTAGAATGATGTATAAAACTTCGGTCTGAAGCACAGTATAGCTATTTCCCTAAATAAATCATCTTTGGCTTCCATCCAACTGACCCCCATCTCCAACAAGTTAACCAAATAGAGTTACGATATATATATTTAGCCTATAAAAAATACTGTAGTTAATGGCTTATTGAGAACTTATTTCCATAGAACATTTCTTTTAACATCCTATAAAGCTATAGAAGCAGATGTTATTCTTCCTATATTTGAGATTTTGCTAAGAAACACAGTCCACTTACAAAAATCCATTAACTTAGCTACTGTAAAAGGTCCTTCTCTGAGCCTATTAAGTAGTCATAGTTCTTGCTAAGCAACAACAGAAAAAGTAACTAAAATAATTTCAGTTACACAGATACTATTATCCTAAATGAATATTCAAGAAAAAAACCCAGGCTGAATAAATACATGTGAGAATAAAAACATTAAGTTACACTTAATTTTGCTAAGTTGGGCTGGAAACCCACATTTCTGTTTGGTTTTCTACTTAACGTGTGGCTCATTTAAAACAGCTCTCGCTGAAGACTTGACACTAATAGATCACTCGAATGTTAAACAACCGTTCCACAAAGCAATCTTAAAATAAACCCTTGTCAAATAGAAATGAAGTCTGAATGGCCGGCCGCAAATGACCTGACTCAGATACAGGGTTTTGAGTTATGTTTACAAATTACAATACATATGTATATCATTAAGTGCATTTGGGTTGTAATTTCAGTCTAAGGAAGAACGTAACCGTATCACCACTGAGTTTTCTAACACTCTGAAATCCTCTGACTAGAAATGGCCCTTTTTAGTAAAAGCCCAGCTGGGCCAGTTGGAGAGTACTCTGCTGTTTCCTCTCACTGGCTCACTCCTGGCTGCCGGGACCTCAGAAAATTATCTACTAACGGAAAAGTAGCCCCTCAACTTTGAACAACACAGCAAAGCAGACTGGTCCCAGAGAAGACAAAAGTAAATTGAGATTTATGGCCTTAGGCTGCAATGGTAGGACTAAAAGACTGCCTAATGCGGTCCCTTGTTTTACCAATGGAGAAACTGAGATTCAAAGTAATTAAATACACTGTTCTCTAGCTCAGAGGGTGTGATTCGAGTCAGGCTGACAGTCAACACTGTGGACTCCCAACTCACTGCTCTCCCCAGCCTGTTCTCACTGCTTCTCTATCAAGTCCCAGGACTGCCCTAAAAATAAACTAGAAAGATAAGATTACATTATGATTTGTCTATGCACATATTAACTTTGCATATATCTGTACCTGCTGTCTTTTTAAAAAGGAAGAGAACAATTTAACCCAGATATTACAAGTTTAAGTATTGTTACTGAGCACGTAACTGAAAATCTGAGAAGAATTTAAGAGCAGGCACGTAGCGCCGCTTCCTGAGGGGTTTCCCTAACAAACCTACTGTCAGTATCCCTCTATCTCCAAGAGCTGTCCTCACCAGCAAGACCACCCCATGGCTACGGCCCTGGGGGGATCCTCTTCCTGACAGAAGACTCACAGGCCCAAAGGAGGGAGGCAGTGGCTACTTATCTCCCTTTTTCAGAAGCACTGCAGTGGTTAGCTCCCGTGTAGGGAGATTAGGGAAATTTAATTTCCTCTGTTGGCTTACTTGTAGGTTTTATTTTACAACTAGTGGCCCGATGCATGAAATTTGTGCACATTAAAAGGGAATTAATTAGAGGAAATATTTTAATATTGCCATTTGCCCTTTCTCTATAATAGAAGTGTCTGGCCAGCCCCACCCCTATTGGATGACACCAAGACCCACCTCCGCTGCTCCGTGCACACGCAGCCCCACCCACCCACACGCGCCCGCACCCGCTCAGCACGCAGCCTCCTGGTAATGGATTGTGACAGCATGAGGGCATCACAGCGTGATGACCATTTACATATTAGCTCTTTATTATATAGGCTGGTGATGAACATTTAGTTATCAGCAATGTATGCATCACTTTTGAAGAAGAAGGAAGACTTTGAAAGCCGTGGGTCAGGTGTTCCAGAGGCCTAAGAAGATCAACTCAGGGCCTATATGAATGAGAGTCACAGAGCTGAACACCCATTTTCATTGGTGACTCTGCCAAAGATGGGGACAAAACATACGCTCCTGAAAAGCAGAAGCCCACATCTTTTCCCTCCACAAAGACAAGAGCAATTGCTCACCACCTGCGGTAGGTGTTTACAAGGTATTCACTGAAGACCACTGCTTCAATGTTTTCAATTTACTTCTCAGGCACCCAGAGCCACACCTGTCCTGTTGTAGGTCACCCTGCTGACCAAGCCGATCCTTCCTGGCTGCCACGGTCAGGGGAGCCACGGAGAGTGCCCTGGGTCCCAGAGGCCAGGACAGCCTCTCCTCAGGCGGCTCGCTGGGAAAAGTCTGCCCTGGCCTCTCCCGACAGTAGGGGGCTATTACTGCTCCAGCCCACTGTCAAGCCCACTTTGGGTCCAGAAATCAGTCATGTAAGATTTGCAGCAGGATTCCGTTTCCCAGGAAGTCCAAATGATAATAACATACAAGGTAAGTCTGTTAACTTCTGCCCCTTTCCCCATAAGACACCATTATCAAATCACAACGGGGTAAAAGATTCTAATAATAAAACAAGCTTTCTAGGAAAAAAAACCACACAAATATGTGAATGCAAAACTTGAAGGCTGGCTTTCTGATAAAAAAAACAACATTAGGATTAAGCAAGTTCACCGCATGAAACGCAAAGTAACATTTATGCCCCTCTTAGTGCCTTACAATGGCTCCAACTCACCTCTCCTCACCCTCTCACTCATCCTCCTTTTCCTCTTAGAAAACAGTCCTGTACTCTTCTGCACCATTCTCACAGACTGGGAACCCCAGAAATGTGCACGGCTTTATCTACTAAGCCCCTGGAGAACACACTTTACTTTTGATAGTTGCTACTTAAAATAGTGACACTCTCTACCCCCTGCCCCACTGTTTCCTCGAGTCACTGTCCAATCTGCTTACCAACCCCTGAGTGGATCTGACAGTTCAGCAGACTGGAAGGGCTATACCTCAAGGGAAGAGACACACTAGTTTCTGCCCGCTGTGGAGGATCTCACACAATCCCACTCTCTCCTCCACACACTGGAGAGCTGGCTCTAGGTCCACAGACCGCCAACCCTTGGAAAAGAAAAAGATGAAGAAAGGAAAGAAAAAGGAAAAAAAACTCCTTTTCTTAAAGCACCAAATTACAGCAACAAGCTACACAAGATTGGGCATTAAAATCTGTCAAGCCATATATCTCGTGAATTAAATATATCTAAAGCAAGTATCTGAAGTAGTTTAACCTTTATTAAAGAGAGGTTAGAACAGGGGGAAATTCAGGAAGTCACCATTTGTCAAAGGAAAATAAATTCACAAAGTGATCTCATAGCAAACATTGTTTGAAAACTTGACTGCAAAAATCCAGTAAGAGAAATTCTTCCAAAAAACTGAATATAGTATTGAATTTTAAAATGTAAAAAAAAAAAAAAAAATACAAGCTGTTTCCATTTATCTGTAACCATCTAGAAAATGGTAAACCTGTCAACTTTCAACTCTTAAGAAAATTCAAGTTAAATTAGGTAAGTTTTTCACTTCATATCTTCTGTAATCATTTTGCTTTCCAATAATAGTTCTATGCAAAAAATAAATAAATAAATAAGTGATAACTACAACAATCAAGGCTTAATTACAACAAGACTGTGCACAAAGCCCACAAGGGGGTGCACCAAGAGTGTCTACCTCAGGTAATTGGGACACTTAGCACAGAAAGGAACTCTATCGACACAGCGAAGCATAAAAAATGCCGAGATAAAGAAACAGGACACAAATGACAGAATTGGAGGAAAGCAAACTGCTGGATATAGAGTTCAAAACCACACTTTTAAGGTCTTTAAAGAACTGTCTAGAAGCCACCGATAAACTTAATAAGGCCCTCGAAAAGACTGGTGAGACTGCCGATAAATGTAGTGAGATCCTCAAGAAATCTAATGAGACCCTCGATGTTGTGATAAAGGACCAACTAGAAATTAAGTATACACTGACTGAAATAAAGAACATTATACAGACTCCCAACAACAGACCAGAGGATCGCAAGAATCAAGTCAAAGATTTGAAATGCGAAGAAACAAAAAACACCCAACCGGAAAAGCAAAATGAAAAAAGAATCCAAAAATACGAAGATAGTGTAAGGAGCCTCTGGGACAGCTTCAAGCGCACCAACATCCGAATTATAGGGGTGCCAGAAGAAGAGGGAGAGCAAGATATTGAAAACGTATTTGAAGAAATAATGACAGAAAACTTCCCCTACCTGGTCAAAGAAATAGACTTACAAGTCCAGGAAGCGCAGAGAACCCCAAACAAAAGGAATCCAAAGAGGACCACACCAAGACACATCATAATTAAAATGCCAAGAGCAAAAGACAAAGAGAGAATCCTAAAAGCAGCAAGAGAAAGAAAATCAGTTACCTACAAGGGAGTACCCATACGACTGTCAGCTGATTTCTCAACAGAAACTTTGCAGGCCAGAAGGGAGTGGCAAGAAATATTCAAAGTGATGAATACCAAGAACCTACAACCAAGATTACTTTATCCAGCAAAGCTATCATTCAGAAGTGAAGGCCAGATAAAGAGCTTCACAGATAAGGAAAAGCTAAAGGAGTTCATCACCACCAAACCAGTATTATATGAAATGCTGAAAGGTATCCTTTAAGAAGAGGAAGAAGAAGAAAAAAGTAAAGATACAAATTTTGAACAACAAATACACATCTATTAACAAGTGAATCTAAAAATCAAGGGAATAATCTGATGAACAGTATGAACTGGCGATTGTAATAGAATCAGGGACATAGAAAGGGAATGGACTATTCTTGGGGAGGGCGGGAAAGGGGTGTGGGGTGAGGGAAGAGATTGGACAATAATCGTGCACCTATGGATGAGGACAGTGGGTGGGGAGTGAGGGCGGAGGGTGGGGTGGGAACTGGGTGGAGGGGAGTTGTGGTGGGAAAAAAGAGTAACTAATGTAATAATCTGAACAATAAAGATTTTATTAAAAAAAAATTTAAAAATCTTACTGATAAACATACCCAAATCCAAAACAAATAGAAGCCCAGTATAAAGAAGCTGAAAAAGTTTTTCGTTTTAACCAAATCTAGCACACTGGAGAACCCAGTCCACCCCAGGCGGCAAATAAAATGCATAAAGTCAGAGATTTTATACGTGGACCTTATGATCACCCAACTCAATTTACTTATTGGACAGAAGAGAACAGTAAAGCCCAGAGGGAGTGAATGATTTGTCCGATGTCAGCAGAGGCCTGGGGGGTTTCCACAGAGCGGCAGACCACTGAAGAATTATTCTAACCCTGGCCTGTGAGGAATCTCATCACCAGTTCATCTAAATGAAATCTGGGACGCACATGTGAATCATACCGATCTGAGCACAAACTGCTGATAACACAAACAAAATGTCATACCTAAAAAAAAAAAAAAAAAAGTCATACCTGCAGGCAGGTTTCTTCTTTGGAAGTTTATTAGATGGACAAGCGTTAGTAGGACCATACTCAGTTACAAGACTGAAATGGGGGAGATTCAAAAGATTATTAGCCATAATCCTGTTTTAGGTATGTCTCGTGAGGTACAATAGAACCACTAGGCTAAAACCAAAAGAAATGTGATTCCTTAAGTACACTAAAACTGCCCATGATATTTATGTTATTAACCATCTGTTTGACTCATTTCCTCTTATAAACATTGGGCCATGGGAGGTCCCTTTTCACTGAATGGGAAATAAAGAAGGTTCCACAATTTATGTTTATGAAATAACTTAACTGGGGTTAATTAAATTTGGTCTGAACATTTCCTTTTATCTATTTTTAAGCCTCTTATTTTTAAAAAGACAAATTGAAACTTCATTTTTATTTTGTATGCTTTGATTTCAATTTCTCACACAGACATTTCCCACGTTAGTCTCAACATTATTTCCTACCCTTTCCCAATTCTATTATACTATTTTCCAGGTTCTAGAGCGGCCTCCATTAACTTCTAGAAATTAAAATTTCAGCTAGTATCACAATCTCAGAATGAACAACAAAGATATCCTCTAATATGCTACATGGAAACTCAGTACATACTTATGACAGTTATTAAACCACTATGCAAACATGAAATGTTAATGTGACTAATTTTCTGAACTTATTTATTAATAATAAGATATCAGTATGCAAAAGAATTAAGTTGAGCCCTTATCTCATACCATATCTAAAAATTAACCCAAAATGGATCAAAGACCTAAATGTAAGCGTTTATAAACCATAAAACTCTTAGAAGAAAACATAGTGGTAAGCCCATGATCTTGGATTTGGTAAAGAATTCTTAGATATGACATGAAAAGTACAAACAAATAAAGAAAAATATAAACAACTTCATCAAAATGAGAAACTTCAGTGATTCAAGGGATATCTTCAAAAAAGTCTAAAGACAACACAGAAAATGGGCAAGGGTATTTGCAAAGAATATGCCTGATAAGGATCTTGTATCTGGAAAATATAAAGAACTCTTACAACTCAATAACAAAAAGATAAATAACCCAAGTGAAAAATAGGCAAAGAATCTGAATAAACATTTCTCTAAGGAAGATATACAAATGCCCAATGCACACACAAAAAGGTGCTACACATAATTAGTCTTCAAGGAAATGCAAATCAAATAAGGAGATACTACTTCACACTTTCTACAATGTGTAATCAAGTACTGGTGAGGATATGAAAAAACTGGAGCCCTTAAATAGGGCTGGTGCAGCCACTTTTAAGAAGTCTGGCAGTTCCTCAAATGATTAAACAGAATTATCACTATGACCCAGCAATTCTACTTATAGGTATACACCTAAGAAAAATAACATGTCTACCCAAAATCATGTACACAAGTGTTTATAACAGCATTGTTCATAATAACCTAAAGATGGAAACAATCCAAATGTCCATCAATGAATGAAATAATAAACAAAATATGGTATGTTTATATAATGAATATATTTGGCAATAAAAAGGAATAAAATACGATACATGCTATAACTTGGATGAACCTTGAAAACATTATCCTAAGTGAAAGAAGCCAGTCATAAAAGCCCATATATTATATGATTCCATTCACATAAAATCTAAAAAGGAAAAACCTATAGGAAAGTAGATTAATGGGACTGAGGACTGGGGCAAAAGGTGATAGCTAAAAGGTACAGGGTTTATTTTTGAGGTGATGAAAATGTTCTAAAATTTACTGTGGTGATGGCTGTACATACCTGTGAATACACTAAAAACCATAGATTGCACACTTTAAATAGATTAGTTATATGGTGTGAATTATCCTATATAATAAAAGGCTAATATGCAAATAGACGGAAACAACTGGAACAACTGAACAACCAGTTGCTATGATGTGTGCTGACCACCAGGAGGTGTGTGCGGAACATGGCAGGCACTGGCCGCGGCAGGATGGTGGAGCAGGTGAGTGGGGGCGCCAGACCAAGGTGGGGTGCCCGTCACTGTCATCGGGGTGGGACTCTGGTGGTTACTGAAAATTCTTTGCTACCATGTGCTGTGGTCCCACCTGGCGCTGTGCCTGCTGCCGGCACTGGCCCTGCTTGCATCCACTGCCACCACTGGAGCTGCTGCTTGCCCCTGAGGGCTTCTCTACCTCCCCCTGCTCCTGAGGGGCGATCGAGGCAGCAGCCGCCACTTGTACCCGCTGCTGGCGCCGGCCCCTATCACTCTGTGCTGTCGGCAGGTGCGAGTGGGGCTGGCGCCATCAGCACATGGGAGTGGTGGTGATGGGGGTGGCGGTGGTGGGCAGGAGTGGGGCTGCATGCAGACAGGGGACTGGGGGCTGTGGCAAGAGGGGCTGGGCTGGGGCGCGCAGGATGGGCCAAGACTGCCCCTGTGCCTACTGCAACCTTGTAGCCCACAGTTCCTTTCAAGGTGCACAAATTCATGCACTGGGCCCCTAGTATCTCAGTAAAACTTTTAAATATATATCAGTTGACAGTCAATAAATGGTTGACTCTTTAAAAAAAAGAAAATCTTGCCCAGCCGGCATGGCTCAGTGGTTGGGTATCAAACTATGAATCAGGAGGTCATGGTTCGATTCCTAGTCAGGGCACATGCCAGGTTGTGGGCTCAATCCCCAATAGGGGATATGCAGGAGACAGCTGATCGATGATTCTCTCTCATCATTGTTGTTTTATCTCTCTCTCTCCCTCTCCCTTCCTCTCTGAAATCAATAAAAATAAATTGATTTAATTGACTTAATATATGCATATATTTTTATTGTTTAAAGTATTACATATGTCTCCCTTTTTCCCCATCAACCCCTCCCCAGCCACTCCCACCCTCCAGGACAAGCCCCCACCACCCCAGTGTCTGTGTCTACTGGTTATGCTAATAAGATTTAATATTTTTAAAAAAGAAAATCTTAAAAGTATACCCTTGTTATATAATCAATAAATGCATAAGAAAATCATCTCCAAATGCATGTGGCAGCATTAATAATTAAACCAAAACATATGGCCCATATATCAATCCTGTGCAACCTTCTACATTCTAGGATTCATTTGGACACTAGGCCTTTTAAAGACAAAAATATTTCTGAAGAGATATTCAGCTAAAATTTGTGGCATGTGAGAAAACTGACATAGCAACAATATTATGCATTTATAGAAACCATATATCAACAATACAAACACTTCAAACCCAGCGCAAAAACCTTGGAGCAGCACTGCTCAGTAGAAATATAACTGGATCCATAAGTGTAATTTTAAAATTTCTAGTCAGCACATTTTTAAAAAATAGAAAGAAACAGGCAAATTTTAATTAATTGTATATATTTTAATTAATCCAATATATAATCAATACCAGAATTACTGAGAAAATAAATTCTGAAATCTGGGTATCACCTATTTAAACAGTACACCTTGTTAACAGCCACATTTCATGTGGTCAATAACCACATGTGATGAGTGGATCTGTACTGAATACTGTAGCCTTGGAATCTAAGAAATATGTTAAATACAAGTAGAGGAATTTTTTTTTTTGGTTAAGAAACCAAGTTTTCCATGTCATGGCACTTCATAAATGATGTTTAAAGGAAACTGACTTTTTATTGGTTAAATTGTATTTCCTGAAAGAATATATTTTAGAATTATATTAATTTTCTAAAAACCTTAAAATTTTTTAAGTGAGGTATAATTTACATACATTAAAGTACACCATTTTTGCCCTAGCTGGTTTGGCTCAATGGATAGAGTGTGTCAGCCTGCGGACTGAAGGGTCCTGAGTTTGATTCCAGTCAAGGGCACATGCCTGGGTTGTGGGCTTAATTCTCAGTAGGGGGCATACAGGAGGCAACCAATCAATGATTCTCTCTCATCACTGATGTTTCTATCTCCCTCTCCCTCCTTCTCTGAAATCAATAAAAATTTATTTTAAAAAATACACCATTTTAAGTGTACGGCTTGATGAGGTTGAATATACACATACACACATATATATTAGCATACAGAACATTTCTGTTATCCCAGAATGATTCCTTCTAGTCAATTTCCCAACCACTGTTCTAATTTCTATCAATATAAATTATTTTGTATAGTTTTGTCCATCATATTAATGGTACAAATGGAACTATATAATATGTACCTTATACTAAGTAAAAAAAACCCCACAAATATTTGAGATTCAAATCATGTTAACTTGGGCATCAGTAATTTCATCCTTTTTTTATATATCTGAGAGTACTCCAATAGATAGAATAAATCACACATTTAGTTATCCATTCTCTTATGAATGGATAGCTGGGTTATTTTCTCGTTTTTGTATTATCATGAGTAAAGCTGCTATAAAATTCTTGTGTGGACAAGTTTTCATTTCTCTTGTCTAAATACCTAGAAATAGAATCATCTTTTATTTTAAAAACTTAAAATCAGAGCATTTGTTTAATTCAAAGCTGAACTATGCGTTTTCCTAACTGAATGAAACTGATGCACACACACACCTTTCTTGATCCATTATATCAGTACCTCTAAGTTCATCTGAGCCTCACAATTAAACTATTTAATTTTGCAGACATTTCCCTGATTTGGGGGCAAATTTCTGTTTTAATTGTGAAACTACTTTTCTGAAACCTACCTTGATTTTATAGTATGGAATCTCTCAACTAATTCAGGTGTCATATGCCTTCTGAAAGCATACTTGTAACCTGGTTAGAATGAGTACTTTTTGGAGCCATCTTCCTTTATGTACAAATGAAAAACAACAAAACAAAACAAAAAAAAATGGAAAATACTCAAAACGCTGTGAACCCATACCGTAAGAAGTGGTCATCAGAACATTCATGATAATTTACTGCTTATTAGTTATGCTGGAAACAGGAAATGAGGTTTTGCATTGGTGTCTTGGGTATTAGAGAGCACAAAGGGGTCAAATATAATAGTCCATAAAAACTAAACTATTCACTAGTCACACACATTTCCAATCACATATAAGAATTCAGGACGGAAATAGATGAAATCTCTAAGAATTCACG
The DNA here is from genome assembly GCF_963259705.1 of Myotis daubentonii. Taxonomy (NCBI): domain Eukaryota; kingdom Metazoa; phylum Chordata; class Mammalia; order Chiroptera; family Vespertilionidae; genus Myotis; species Myotis daubentonii. Next base: position 47,111,225 of record NC_081853.1, on the reverse strand, counting down.
ATCCTCACAGAACCAGCGTGCTCCTTCCCTCTATAGAAGACAGCTGGCTCCTGCCACAGAACTGCTCTTGATCACACCCAACTGCATTGTGAGCTTGTATAGCCTTAAAAATTACGACACTAATCTTTCACGACTCTTTCCCTGCACCATTTGTCTCCACATTACCATGACTACGGTCTTGCATAGCAGTCCTTTTTATAAATTTACCCTAAGGCTCCTTCCATCTTGTCCCATTTCCTTTCTCCCATCTGCTCCGTAAGAAAGAAAGGTTAATATAAACCGAACCCATCTTCGCCTCACTTTATGACGATGAAACTCCCTATGGGAATCTTTCACCCCTTTCCACAAAAATAGGGAAGTAATTTTAATTTTCCCTGAAAATCACCAATCCTCCTGCTAGGTAAGACATGGAAAGCAAAGAATTATGCCATGAGAAGTACAAAGCTCTTTGAGAAGTAGGCCACCCTGCACATACCCTTTTCTTTTCTTTAATGCCATTTTCAGAATATAAAGTTAATTTATACCATTCTGCAGATGTTCAACTATTATGGGATAATATACTTCTTAAGTTGCATGCAAAAATTAAGAACCCTAAAATGAGTATTCATTCAAATAAATCTGTAGAAATTAAATCAAGTTTCAAAATGGTTTCAAATACCTTCTTCTTTAAGAAGTCCCCTACAGATTGTGTAAAATGATATTCACTGAAGCACTATTTATAATAGCAAAGGCTGAAACATTATAAGTAGCCAAATATAAAGGAATGTTAAATAAATTGTGATACCATATAATGCAACGTTATGCACCCATTAGAAAGAATGAAACAGAGATCTGTACTAATATCAAACAGTAAGATACACATAAAGTCAAATGGGAAAAGTAAGGTATAGAGAAGTATGGACACTATGCAATTGCTAGTATAAAAACCCCACCATATATACATATGCTGGAATTGACAAATACATAACCTACCCAAACTGATACAGAAATAGAAAATGTGAATAAAACTCTTCTATTGAAGAATTTGAATTCATTATAAAAAATTCACCACAGAGAAAAACCTAGGCCAGATGGTTCCACTAGTGAATTCTAGCAAACATCTGAGAAGAAATATTTATCGTACATAAACTCTTTCAGCAAACACTTCCCAATTCATTTATATGTTCAGCATAACCCTGACACCAAAACCTGACCAAAGACATTACAAAAAAAGCGTGAACCAATCTTCCTTGTGAACATAGAAGCAAATATTCCTAACAAAATATTAACAAATTAAATCCAACAATTTACAAAAAGGGCAATATATTCTGATTAATAGTGTTTGTCACGAGACTAAAGGTTAGCTTAACATCTGACATTCAATCAATGTAATTCATAATCTTAAAAAGAATAAGAGAGATTAAAAAGAATGTGCTTGCCCTAACCAGTTTGGCTCAGTGGATAGAGCATCAGCCTGCGGACTGAAAAGTCCCAGGTTCGATTCCGGTCAAGGGCATGTACCTTGGTTTCGGGCACATCCCCAGTAGGAGGTGTGCAGGAGGCAGCTGATCGATGTTTCTCTCTCATTGATGTTTCTAACTATCTCTCTCCCTTCCTCTCTGTAAAAAATCAATAAAATATATTTTTTTAAAAATTAAAAAAACAACAACAACAATGTGCTCATTTCAATAAATGCAATACTAATTTTGTTTGGATACTCACTTTAAGTTTTCTAATTCCTGTTTTCTTAATGGAGAAGAAGGTGGAGCTGGAATGAATTTATCTCCTTCATGACTTTTACTGCTAAAATAAAGAAGGACTCTTAATTATGAAGAGCAATAAATAAAAAATTAAATGTAAAATTTTGTTTTCCATGCATATTTTTTTGTAATGAAAGTACAAAAGAGGCAAAACAATGAAATATGCTTATAAGTTGGTATCACTGATGTGTTAAAGCTATACTGTTTATTACTTTCTTTCCCCCAGCACACAATACTGCTTTAAAAAACCTCTAATTCAAAACATTACCTCCATCATACAAAAAAAACCCACTTCAAGATTTTCACACATTTCTCATTCTTCTGATGACCTTTTATCAACTATGGTAAAACATAACCCCTTCATGGAGAGAGAGAGAGAAAAAAAAAAAACCCACAATTTTTCCCCCCAGATTTTCTATATTAAACACATATTTCTATTAAGAAAAAATGCTGGTATAGGAGACTTGAGTTTAAAGGTGCCATGTGTAAAAAAGAACACTCTCTGTATAAAATGGTGTTTATTACTAAATAAGCTTTCCCAATTTCTATAGATTGGTACAATTTTAGGATTTAAGTATTTATTTTATTTATTTAAAAATATTTCATTAATTTTTAGAGAGAAAGGGATAAGGAGAAAGAGAAACATCTATGCGAGAGGGGAACATCCATCACCTGCCTCCTGCAGGCCCCTTGGGATCGAACCGCAACCTGGGCATGTGCTGCCTGGGAATGGAATTACAACCTTCCGGGGCACGCGACGATGCCCAACCAACTAAGCCACAGTGGCCAGAGTATTTATTTTATCAAAAGTAAAAAAAAAATACAAACAAACATTTATATTTTCCTTCCTTATTATTCAAAATGGAGAATTTTGGAAATTCGGGGTGAAGATTTCAGGGATTCACCTGCAGCACACAGAGGCTTGCTTACTAATAAAGTCCTGAAGGGTTTCTGCCAAGGAGATTCAAAGGGATTAGAATACCTGCAAGTTTCGCTGCTTTCGCTGCTCTCAGTGTTCCCACCTAATTGATTACTATTTTTAGACCCATTTTCCTGCTTCAGATCCTGCTGTTCTTCAGGTAACAGCAACAAGGCATTTCTGAGACAAATGGCTGCAAACTCCATACTGGCTACAGGAATGGCTGAAGACTGTCCATCACTTAAAAGGACAAAATCAAATTAGCTACGTAAATAACATAAAAATAAATAGCATCTTTCCATTATCAGAAATAAAACCAATATAATTGTAAATGAAAACTTTGCCCTGTGATAGGTAGAAATTTTAATATAAGCAGTTATAAGAGAATGCTTAAAGCTCAAATTGTAAATACAAGGTGCAACAAGTATATAGATTGCAAGTATATACATTATGCCCATTATTGTTAATGGATTAGAGGAGTTAGCAACAAGAAAAATTGTAATGAGGGCCAAGATAGGTATAATGAGAATTGGAAACAAGGGAAGGAAGATTTCCACATTTGAGCCTCATTTTGGTTGATTTTTAACTTTGAAAAATGCCTTTATTAAGTCTTGCAAAAGCAGCATTATTTGTCTTATAATTTTGTTGAGACTTTATATAACTTTATTTGCTTTGATATCAAACTAAACCGAAACTAAATAGGCTTACTAGGAAATATATAAATGTGAAAATTAGTAACAATTTTGAAATTGTAGGAAAGTGATGTGCTATATCAAGTCCTTAAAAAAAAATCTGCATCATAGTTGAAATAAATTAATACCAAAATATTGTGTGCCAGATACTATTCTAAAACTTTGGGAAAACTCAGAAATGGTAGTGCACAAATTTTATGTTGGGGGAAAAAAAGCATGAAGTTGTTTTTTTAAAAAGCCTACTACTTTAGAAATACTAACAACTCTAAATTGGAATCCTTATACAAGATAAAGACGTTCATATTTAACTATAGATTTTTTTACATGTGACGGATTTATATTGCTTTGGATGTTTTATGTATTAGTACTTTTTCCCCCTAATACAAAGAATTCGCTTTAGGGACTATGAGAAAAATAACTAAAAGTTAACAATGACACTACAAAAAGGAAACATTGAGATGCCCTCTTCTGGACATTCTGAATAATGGCACTGACTAGACAGGGCTTCTTAGGCCATCATTTCAGCTCCCAGGAATGTAACAAACAAAAGTCCCATGTCAGGCAACATTCACTATGCACCTATTTTGAAATAGTCATAAAACTTAGTTACAAGGTGGTTCCTCCTATGAAATAATAAATTTAAACACATACACTTTCTCTTTGCAAATACTTACTTATACACTGTGTTCTGTATGGACTGTGAGGCCAGAACGATCTTACGATGATAGCCTTGACCAACAATAGACTGTACAATTCCTTTTTTACTGGGAAGACCTTTAGTTTCTTGTTCAGAAGTCTACAAAATACAAATAATTTCTCATTAATTTAATGGAGCTGTAAAACACGGTATGAAAAATGATCCACTACCATTCCAGTTACTCTAAGAAAGTTCTTAAGATGCATCACTGTGGAGTTTTTGGTGGTACAGGAAATACGTTCAGTATTGAAGAAGAGTCCATGGGGCTGACAGTCTGTGTGACATATGCTATGTTTCATTAATATGAGGTTTGAGGTAGTTCTAAGGAACAAAGGCAATTTAAGTATGACTTAAGCATGTATTCAGAACAATTTATTTAGGACATTCTATCCCCCCAGGCACTATGCTGCATATTACGGACACTCTGACATCAGAGTAAAGAAAAAGAGAGTCACAGAAACACAGTGAAGAAAAGGGAGGCAGCTCCACTTCCTAAAACACAGATTTTTTCCCCTTCTGTTTTTCCTTTCCTTCTTTCTTTATTGATTAAGGTATTACATATGTATCCTTATCCCCCACTGCCTCCCTACCCCCCTCCCCCTTTAAAAATATAGTTTTATTGATTTCAGAGAGGAAGGGAGAGGGGAGAGAAAGATAAAAACATCAATGATGAGAGAGAATCATTGATCGGCTGCCTCATGCACGCCCCCTACTGGGGATCGAGCCTGCAACCTGAGCATGTGCCCTTGACAGGAATGGAACCTGATGTTTTTTCCTTCTTAAAGTAAAAGTATTAATTAATTTGTCAACAACATATGAACTTTAATAAGCTACCTATATTAAGACTTACATGGGCACCTGTAAAAATATACATAGTTTAAATACTTAAGTCTTTTAAAATGAAGGGAGAGGGAGAGAGAGATAGAAACATCGATGAGAGAGAATAATTAATTGGCTGCTTCCTGCATGCCCCACACTGGGGAGCAAGCCTGCAATCTGGGCATGTGTCTTGACTGGGAACTGAACTGTGACCTCCTGGTTCATAGGTCAATGCTCAACCACTGAGCCCCACTGGCCGGGCAATAAAAATATATTTTTTTAAAAAATAATAAAGGCTTCAGCCCCAACTATTCCCAGCATTTTTAAAAAAATTATACATAATTAAAATATTGATTATTTTATAATGTCTTCGCAGTAATAGCACTAACAAATCTTGAGTTTTAGAACTCAGAAAAATAAATGGTACATTTTCAGAAAAGTAAATGGTATATTTTATGTTCTTTTAAAATGCCTTATCTTACATTGGTTAAATACTCTTCCTACAATTGAGTCTTATGCTTTCTATTTAGCAGATATTTTCTCACATATTATACACTACCCACCTAAACATCAGTCCTGCTTGTGCCAAAAGGTCTGAAGCAACCAACATACATCAGGTAAACAGGACCAAATGATCTCCTTAGTATCACCAATGTAACAATTAAGTTGGTTCATTTTATTAAAATATAAATTTGTTTCTGAGAGTACAAATTGCCTTCTTCAGCGTCCCCTGTCCTGACCAAGTGAAAGAAAATTTACAGAATCTCACTTCGAGTTTCTTGTTCCTCCTATTGGGATTTTGCTTTCTGATTATGAGAGCATTCTGGCTTGTTTTTACTATCATTTTAGGCCACTTCAGGTCATTTTTAAGAGGAGAAACACAAAGAGATAATTATTCATTTCCTATTATTAGCATAGACTAATACCAGAGTGTAATCTGGTAGCATAGATACCAGAGTGTTCTGGTATCTAACAAGTTATGGCAACCAAGTCATCTTGACCATTTTTTAAAAATTACAAATTTTTAAACTTTCTAGATAATAGGGGGGAGGGTTTGCAATCCACAGAACGAAGACAATTTTAAAAATACTATTTCTAAAAATATGTAATTTGAAAAGAAAATATAAAACCTTAATATGTGTCTCTACTCCCAGGAAGACGTAATGCCCTGGTTTCCATTAACTGTACTACAAGAGAATGGCCTACACTCATAAATGGATTAAATAAAATAGCAATTTCTAGAGAGCCTTTTATTTTAAAAAAGTATAAATTCTGCCTAGAATTGTCAGTTAATTTTAACAATTATCCAATAAGCAAACAATCATGTAGAAGGAAAAGTAAGCTGGAATAAATCAATGACACAAACTTGCAGATGTTTTCAGGAAGTGCTGTGTAGGAGGAGGAGAGCCCAAATACCTTCTACCACCTCTGGCAGGCCTGCCAGGTAGCATTCCATGCCGCCCCCCCAATCCACAGACCTCAAGAGCACAGCAAGGGTGGGGGGCGGTTCGGAAATGGTGATACAGACATCTGGTAATTCTGATACAACCTGTCTTCCCCCGCTCCCACTGACCACTCCTCACTTGAGATACAAAGGCTTCCACTCAGTGCCTTGTGGAGATAACCTAGGCATGGACACCGACGTTAACCGGCCTATTTCTCTTAGAACTGTGGATAAGTGTGTGTCAGAGGGAAACAGCCTGGTAATTGTGATCTCTGAACCAATTACTGAATCAAAATAAAGCCTCGGGCCCAGCTGGTGTGGCTCAGTGGTTGAGCGTCAACCTATGAACCAGGAGGTCATGGTTTGATTCCCGGTTGGGGCACATGCCCAGGTTGCGGGCTCAATCCCCAGTGTGGAGCGTGCAGAAGACAACCGATCAATGATTCTCTCTCATCATGGATGTTTTTCTACCTCTCTCTCCTTCTCCCTTTCTCTCTGAAATCAACAAAAATACTGATATATTTTTTAAAAATAAATAAAAGTAAAGCCCCAGGCACTGAAGGGAATGCAGCGTAATGCAGTCTTCTCCACACTCACTAGGTTATCACCAGGCCTTCTCTAATCGCCTGGCGCACACAGCATCCTCACACCCACAGATGACATGGCCCCTGCCCAGCAGCTAGCTGACCACTATTCCAACAGGTATGACCTTGTTGGCTTCAATTTTGTAATGTGAGTGCTGATACCTGTTGCCATACTTTCCAAGAACCAGAATGTTAACAAATGACTTTTGGAACCTAAAATTTTTTGTCCAGCTATTAAAGAACAGAGACTCTATAAATTCCCTGAGAGTTAAAAAGCGGATGAGGTCTGGTAGATTTCCAAGTATTTTTTGCTTTCCATGTAACAGTGTGTGTGTGGGGTGGGGGTGGGGGGATGAGTGGAGAGTGAGGGTTCAAAAAGGTACCCAGGCAGCACTCACCCCCTTATTGGCAGCGATGCAGCATTCAGCCAGCCGCAGCCAGAGGCGGGGATTGGCGTGATACACCTGAACAGCTTCGATCAGGCACTCGAAGGCAGCAAGAGGTCTTCCGATGTGAAGAAGCTGAATTCCACAGTTATACAGCAACTCATACCTCTTGTTGGTCAGCAATGTACACATGGGTCGTCCTGAAAATTTTTTGCCTAATGATAAACATTAGGTGGGAATCAATCATTAGATTTAAAATAGCAGTTACTTAATGGAAAACATTAATTCCACTAAGTACTTAAACACTACTTTGTTTAATACCACTGACCCCAGCGTGAAGTTTAATAGCTCTCATCAATGACAATCTCCAGCCCCAACCCACAAGTATTTGCCAGAGTCATTTCCCTTGTCTGTGTTGCCAACAAGTGAGAAGCAACCCAGGCCACACATACTCCAGGAAGGCAAAGAGAAGAGAGAGGACCCACTCTCACGCCTTTGAATCTTACACATTTTAGAGTCTGTAAAAAGATTCCACTCTTTTTACTTTAAGTTTGGTTAATTATTGTCATGTACTTTTTATTAACCAGAAGTATTCAGTTAATGTTATGGTGTTACAGAATTTTACTGTGGAAATAAAAGTTAATGTGCTATACCTATGGTAACTATTATTCACTCACTCAGAGTTTCACCATCAATAATAAAATAAGACTATTAATGATTTTGGATACATTTTTCATAAATTAAATAGTTTTTTAAATTCAAAGCTAAACGATTGCTTGATTTTAAGCATTTCAAATCAAGAACCTATATAATATGAATATTAAAGGAATAAATTTCAGGAATTGCTTAAAGATTGCCAGGTGCTGCCAACAGTACCACATGTGAAACCCTGAAAAGAAGCTATAACATTAGTTTGGCACAATCAAGAAATCGTCAAAAATTACTATGTTTTTTAACATTACCATATGGGATTACTGATTTTCAAATCTATGAAAAAAAGGGAATTAAAATGTCTTTGATAATTACTCTTAACTCCTTGCTATTCAAATATCTACTAAAAATCCCCACAGTCAAACTTGTTGGGCGGGGTCAGTGATAACTATAGATGCACACGGCATGCATTTTGACCAGATGCTTGCTCTCTGAACTCAGACTTTCCTCAAGGAGTAAAATATAAACTGTCCCCCAGCAAAGGGCATACCTGGATCAGTGCTGCCTGCACTGAGCTGTGCACAGACATTGTCATTCTCCTGTAGAGCTTTTTTAAAGTAGAAAATTCCCAAATTGTGCTTGCTCATGGCAAAATGGATACAACCAAGATTATTCCAGAACATACATCGCAAGCATTCACCTGAGAAAAACACAAATAAGTTTGTCCACAGACAAATTTTACTGTTGATGTACATCATACAAGAATTGGGCTTATCTAACATGAGTTAATTCTATATGCAATTCCACATAGTCCCTATAGAACTGTTTATAAGGCATTTGAAATTAAGGAAACATCTGAAAACTTTGTAAGCTCCCTTTCCTCTACTTTTTTTAAATCCTCACTTAAGGATATGTTTTTATTGATATGTAGAGAGAGAAGACGGAGAGAGAGAAACATTGATCAGTTGCCTCCCATATGCACCCTGACCTGGCATTGAACCTGCAACCTAGGTATATGCCCTGACCAGGAACCTTTTGGTGTACAGACGATGCTCCAACCAACTGAGCCACCCGGCCAGGGCAAACTCCCTTTCCTCCCCCACCTTCCCTAGTAAATGTTTGTTTGTTTATTTATTTTTAAACAATATACAAAATAAATCTATTACCAGATTCCCTGTCCTTTTAAAATGTCATTTATTAAAGGCAATAAACCAACCCTACATAATGATTTAATTAGCCTGTTCATGTTTTTTTCCTGATGTAATTTTATTTACTTATTTTAAAAAATATATTTTTTATTGATTTTAGAAAGGAAGGGAGAGGGTGAGAGAAATATCAATGATCAGAGAATCACTGATTGGCTGCCTCCTGCACGCCAACTGGGGATTGAGCCTGCAAGCGGGCCAGCTGGGCTCTGATGTAATTTTAAATCATTATAGGCAAAAGATAAAAAAAATTGCAAAAAAAGAAAAAATATTTATTAGTAAATTAATATATATGTATTGCATCCACATTACAAAATACTATGTAGAAACTGAAAGAATTAAGTAAGTATATATGGAAACAGTGAAAATATGTTAAATGAATAGCAAAAATACATAAAGCAGGATATATAAAATCCTGCTTTTGCTTGTTAAACTATAAATCTCCACTGCCCTGAGCACCTATCTTTTCATGCTAGTTGGGCATTTGTATTTCTTGTCCGGATCACTGCCTCTTCCTGTTTTTTACCCATTTTTTTATTTGGTTATAGATGTTTTTTTACTGGGTACCTGTTTAGAAACGTTCTGTCACATCGTTTCAAATATTTCCCCCACTGCCAGTTTGTCATCTGTCTTGTGATTTGGTCCAGTGTATCTGTGTTTATTGTTTATATTTTTAATCATAAAAAGTTTCATATTTTATGTGGTCAAATTTAGTAAGCTTTCCCAAGTGCTATGGTTCTTAGATTTTGGGTAATGTTTAATCAAGGCTCCCCTACCACAAAATTAGTATTTTCCTCCAAGTTGCTTTTGTGATTTTATTTTCACATTTTAATCCTTCATCTCTCTGGACTGTATTTTGGTGTAATGGAAGCAATCCAAGCTTTAGTTTTCTTTTTCTAAATGGCTTCCCAAACATTCTAAAACAGTTCACTGATAGTCCATCTTTTCCTCAATGATATAAAATGCCTGACTAGACTGACAAAATTAATAATCAGGATAGTCAATGCCTAATACTAAAAACTAAATGTTGGCTTTTGAACTATTTTAAAATTAAGCAATGACTGTATTTTAAAAAGAAAAACTATGCTAAGGTAAAAATATAGTAGGAAATACACTAAAATGTTTAAGTGAGGTTGCTTCAGGGTAGTGGTATTGAGAACAATTTTTAAAAACTTCTATTCCCAAATCTCCTCTAATAAGCATATTTTATCAGCAACAAAAAAAATAAAGTTTATATGAGGGAAGCAAATAAATAATTTAAAAATTAATAGTTATAAAAAAAATCAACATATAAAATATACAACTATTATACAAAAATATTTCCTATTAAATGATGGTAACTGTCGATTAGTCAACAACATGCCCTGCTCCCAACTCCGTTTTAGAGATTGCCAATATCAATTCTGAAATCTGTGCCAAGACAATCCTAAGCAAAATTTTCTCAAAGCATATTATCTGCGTAGAGTCTGAGAGATCATTTCAGTGATTGGGTGTTAATGGGCCCCTAAGGGGAAGCCATGACAACAAAAACATCAAAAATTAAAATTTAGCAGAATTAGAAATGGGTACTGGAGGGGTGGGGGGACAACAAAGGGTAGAAGAGCCAGGAAGAAAATACAAAAATTTCACCATTTTTTTTTACCTGTTTTCAAGAATCCTGGATGTTCAGCAATGTTTGAACTATTTAATAGCTTCACAGCTTTTCGGTAATTGCCTCTTAAGTACTCAAAATTGCTTTTAAGAAACAGAGAGGGTGCAGACTGTAAAGAAAACATCAGTTACTTATAATTTGTTTTTAGATGCTCAATGAGATCATAATCACACTGTTGTGGTGGCCTGCGTTCAGGGCATAAATGAACCAGTTAAGTCACGGTTACCAAAACGAGGCTCTCCCTCACGTGTTCCCTGACTCAGGGGTAACAACTGTTCCTTACATTACAATGATTTATTTTTCTGTTTGCCTTTCCCTATGACTATGATATCCTTTAAGGCAAGGATCATGCTTTTATTTTTTTAATCTCAAAAAAAGGATTCATAATGACTGCCTGGCTCCGTAGGCCTTTCCCCTCCTCTTAGGTCTAGGCTACAAATGTTCTCAAAAATCACTTGAGTACTGACCCAGTGGCTAATCTGAATCCTGCTTGGGATTTTCTAAGGTCAATTTTCCTGAACTATTACTACTACAAACCATATCTTGTCATGATTTAATACTTTAAAAAAAAATTTTTTTTTATTGATTTCAGAGAGGAAGGGAGGAGGAGGGAGAGATAGAAACATCAGTGATGAGAGAGAATAACTGATCCGCTGCCTCCTGCATGCCCCCTACTGGGGACTGAGCCTGCAACCCTGGCATGTGCCCTGACCGGGAATCGAACCATGACCTCCTGGTTCATAGGTAGACGCTCAACCACTGAGCAACTGTGGCCAGGCATGATTTTATACTTTCAATTAATATCCTAAAAACCTCAAGATTTTTCACTTCTGTCCTTCCCACTACCATCTTAACAATTATTTCTCAGTCGGGGGCTTGGGTAAAGGGGGTGGAAGAAAGGAGTAATTATATCTCAAATACTAGCACTAGTCAAGCTGAAGGCATTGTCAGGCCAAAGATCATTTGGAAGGGGCAGGTTTGGGCTACAACTTGACTGTTAATCTTGAATTAATGTTGTCAGTATAATCTAAAAAAATCCTAGTGTCTTATAACAAAGAATGTTTATATGAATTGTGATAAACAACTCACAGAACACTGGTTAGCTATTTAAAATAGTGGTTTGAAGGCTACATACCAAGGAGAAATGCTTGTGATAATTTTAAGTCAGAAACATACTGCATTAAATTGTAGTAGACACAGTATGATCATTACTTCATAGTTCACTATCAGGGTTTATACCTGGTAGTATAATATACCATAACAGACTAATATAAATTATTTAAAACTGACAAATAACAAATTGTACAAATAAGAAAGTTTTAGGACATGAGAGACACAAATTGGAAAAAAAAAAAGTCAAGAAGAAACTTACATTTCCAGCTGTGTTCATGACGGACTTGATCTCCCTTTTGCACGCTTTCAGAGACTTCATTTGGATATACGCTCTTACTTTATACTGTCAGAGGAAAAATGCTAGCATGTAAGAACTATGGTGTATTTACACACAGTGAAGCAGTTCTGCTTTCTCATTAAGGAAATGAAACCCAATCTGTTTACAACATGGGTATGCCAGCTACTTGCAAGTTAAAAATTATCTTAAATAATCTATTTTTACCGTATTAATGGAATACACTCTAAAAAACTAGAAACATGGTGTAAAAAATAAATAAATAAAAAACTAGAAACATGGTAGAATAAAATTTATACTTAAGTTCCAAGCAAAAATCCTACCAATTCTTATCTGCACATGGCTAATTAAGAATGAATTTTTTTAAATGAATGTGATTTCATCATCTAATACACTCCCAGACCATTTTTTCTCTCAATCTTCTATTGAATAAATAAAAGAAATGATATTGTATTATCACCTTAAGTATACTTAGAAGGATTAAATGGCTTCTAAACTACAATACCCAAAGATAAATAAACATACATGTCTTAAATGATTTACTGCCTTCAATGATCCATCACATTCTTCATCATTCATAACCACAAGTAAATACATGTGATGTATAACCTCTCTTAAGTCACATTACCTGATGTATCTTTGATTTTGCAGCTTCTATTAGAGCTCCACTTTCAGCTTTATGGTTAGAACTGTCTTTGTTGGTGTTATTACCAGTCTAGAGGGTGATGAACAAAGTTTATCAAAATGAAATATTTCTGACCACAACTTAAATCACAGATTTCCAAGTGAGCGAATCTCAATCACCTAGAGAACGTTTCAAAATTCAGAATCCTAGGTCCCAGTCCCAGAGATTCAGGTTTACTAGTGTGGAGTGAGCGACAGGAAACTCTACCTATGAGAAGCTCGCTGTGACGCACAATGATAGACTAGGTTTAAAACGCATAGGTCTTACTTGGGCAAAACTCAGCTTAGCTTTCTAAAACCCAGACACGATCATGTAATTCCCTTCTTAAAAACTTTCTCTGTCATAAACACTCCCAACCTCATACCCTAAATTCCTAGTACAGTATTCAAAAATCCTTCACAATATGACCCATATTCGAGTGGCCAATCTCCCCTGCTGCTGATCTCCATTACATTTCTCAGGCACGACTTCCCATTTCAGATGACTACAACTCCCCCAACACACCTTCTCACACCTTTTGTGCTGTTTATTCTGCCAGGATGGTTATCCTGCTTCATCCTTCCTTCCTTTTCTGATTTGTCAAACTATTACATCTTTCAAGGCCCAAGTCAAACATCCAAACTTCTCTGAAACACTCCCTAACCTCCATCCTCCCAGTCCCTGAGCAGATTTGCTCAGTATTTTCCTCCCACAGACCTGAGTTCCTTGAAAATCCAGAACTGCAAGGTTTTTGTTGTTGTCACCTTAGTACCAAGCAGAGCACAGAAGCATCTGTTGAACTGAATTATACTTCACCAACTATTACAAGTATTGACTATGGGAATAGTTTACTAGTTTATGAATAATGCTCAGATTATTTAACTGAACTCTTATACATACATGTTTAAGACCTACACTCTAAACAACTTTCATATATGAAATACAGTAGTATTAACTAGTCACCATGCTGTACAGTGAAATAGTATTTCAGTAAAGCTATTAAAATAATAAATAACTACAAATGTTCCTTATTATTTAAATTTCAGTCTGATCCCTTTAGGACACTCACCTCGTTCTTTCCATTTTTGTTATTGTTACCCTGTGAAATCATCTTCTCTAGGACAGCGAGAAGATGCAAAGCTCTCTCAGCTTGGTAAGTTAACATATACAGGTCTACAAGCAGAAAACACACTGCTTGGGCAAATTTTTCTTCTGTGGTGGGGAGCGGGAAATAAAACAAAAAGAAAGATTACAATCCAAAGTGAAGCAAACATCTCAGTCCTCCCTCCGCCCCTCCAAAGCTCTAAAGAGCGAGCGAGGCCTAAGCCTTTTCTTAGATGAATTTCATCACCTAGAGCAGTGGTTCTCAACCTTCCTAATGCCGCGACCCTTTAATACAGTTCCTCATGTTGTGGTGACCCCCAATTTCACTGTTACAAACTGAACATAATTAAAGCATAGTGATTAATCACAAAAACAATATGTAATTATATATGTGTTTTCTGATGGTCTTAGGCCACCCCTGTGAAAGGGTCGTTCGACCCCCAAAGGGGTCCCCAGGTTGAGAACCGATGACCTAGAGCCATGGTGGAAACAACTTGCAATGCCAACAATGCCGTTATATTAGGCATCTTGTGTCCCCTCATTTCATCCCAATAGGCATCTCACCACCTCTCATTTCAGGAAGTCTAGTGACTGAACATCCTTTGGACACCAGCACATGAGATGAGGATTTTACTTTATGTGGAAGGATATCTTAATTCCCATTCCTGCCTGGCTACTTACTAGTTATGTGGCCTTTACATGTCATTGAACTAATTTTTAGACCTCAACTGGCTGACCTGTAAAATGGGGAGAACATTTTACCTGCCTAAAGGCAGGAGGTGGGCCAGGTGATCTCTTGAAGTTCCTTCTAATTCTAAAAAGATCTTTGACTCCGGTAAATATATTTCCTTTCAAGGTGCAGAGATGGGAAAAAGAAATAATTTGATTGCAGACACAAAAGAACCAAGGTGTGGATTGGAGTATATCAGAAAATTTCAACAGCCAAGAGGGAAATATAAAGACAAGAACATCAAAGGAAGAACCCAAGGAAGAAAGGAAGGGTGACCCAGCATGACATAACACTATTTCCTTTCCTTTCAAAGAGAAGATAAAAGGAAAAATAAGGATGAAAAGAAGGCTGCTATAATCAAGAACAGAAAATTTCAGAAGTCCTTAAAAGCCTCCTAGCAAGTCTTCCTGATTCCCTTCTTGCTCTTACATAGTGGCCAGAGCGGTTTCCATTTAAAACTAAAATCAGTGCAGTTAATACGCAAAGGTGGCATCTCCAAGGGCTTCCCTCCAACTCAAACAATAAATCCCGACCCAGGTTACAATACTTTACCTGTTCTGTCCCTGGCTACTTCTGAGCTCATTTCCTACCATTTCCCCCACCCAGCTCGTCACAGTGGCATTCCAGCTGTTCCTCTCGAAAAACAATATCCCCAGTCAAGCTCTATTCTGTACCCAATTTTAGCTTTTCTTCACAGCACTGAACTATCTCACAATATATTTCTTTTTTTTTTTTCTTTTTTTTTCACAATATATTTCTTGTGCAGTGCTCTCTCCCATTAGAATGTAAGCTTAATAAGGGTAAAGACTTTTTTTCTTTCATTCACTGCATCAATCTTTAGGTCCCAGTGTCTGGCCCATAGTATATGCTCAATAAATATATGTTAAATGAGGAATCCAAGTAGTAAAGTTAAAAAAATAATAATTTTCAAAGAAGTAAAATACATTTGAGTACTAATTGGTTGCTAGATTCTGCTCAACCCTAACAGATTAACAGGATTTTAGGAACTGTTCTGGAAATTCTAAAAACCAGCTTTATTTGGGGGCGGGGGTGGTGTGTGTGTGTGCGCAAAACCACATCCGTGCCATCCTTGAAGTATAACTCTGACTTCTAGCTTTTCAGAAGAAAAGGACTGGTCACCCGTTACACAACGCTTCACCGAGGTCTCTCGGGGGCAGTGTGTCCAGCCACCATGCCCTCGGGATTGGGGGAAAGAAGCGCCCTGAAAATGCTTCCCTGGAGCCATAGTAAGCAGCTGTTCAACCAGCTGTCAGCAAAAGGGGGCTCTGTAACTCTCCCCAAAGCATCACGGTGGAGCCACCCCACTACACCCCACCACATGTCCTGAGGGGACCACATCAGCAACCGCGTGTTTATAAAGCAGGAATCTGCATTGCCGTTTTGAATTTAAAAGAAAGTAACCATGGAGAAAAAGACAGAAATGTGAATCACAACTGAAATGTGCTTGTGGGAGGAAACCATTGGTCCTCTCTAACAACCATTTCCTGCGTCCAGCTTTGCTGCTTTATTTGCTCTCTCTTTTCCCTTTGTTCCTACTCTTGAGGCCAGTGATTGTAAGCTAGTTAAGATAACAAAAAAAGCTAACACAGTTCTCTACTATCTACTCTATTTCAGTTAGGCAGTAGACAAAATAAATTACTACGCGGTCCCCTAACATTACAAAACACACCTTCCTTCATACACCACTTAGGTAAGAAAGGATCGGGTACACAACCAAAGAAAACCCCTCGAATCAGCAACTCTTTCATATTAGAAACAGCAATTCTAACAGTTATCTTAAAAAACTGGGTTGGGAGGGTGCTAAAAGAAAACCTGGATTCATCTGAAAGTGATATACTTTTTATCTTTTCTAACCATTAAGAAAACCGGACAGAGCTTTTTTTCCTTTCTTACTGACATGTAATTCTCCGATTTAGGTTATCTGGGTACAAACACCAGAGACCTTTGCAAGTATGAGAAGATATGGAAACTACTGACTTGAAAGATAACATACCAAAAGGTTCTATAAACTGATAAAGTTTTTCACCAACTGATATGGCTTCTGTATACTGCCGCAAATGATAAAGAATGACTGCTTGATTGTAATACAACATGCTGTTTTCAAC